>NC_087466.1:23828333-24486666 GCF_036321535.1 Camelus dromedarius
GAAAGTGTCCCAGATTGCCCCGGATAGGTGATTTCAAGTGACCTGGGTCTTCCAAACCAGCTGCTTGTTTTTAGAACGATACAGACGTAAGATGAGATGTTTTCTAAAAATAGCAATTGTTTGGATTTTTAAATGGATTATACTCTTTTGGGGGAGGAAAAACATGCCCTTCTAATGGAAAATCCAAGCTGATTTTAGCATACCTCATCAAAAATTTGATCTCTTCCAAACATTAAAATCAGCGTTTCTTCTGTAACTGGAATTAAAAAAAAAAAAACCAAACTCATTGGAAGCTGTTACATAAACTGCACACCCCCCAGGAGTCATGGTTAAACGATTTCTTATTTAATAACCTCCAGACCCCGTATGTTTCAGATTTTTCTTGCCCAGCACAGAGCGACAAGGTAGCAGCAGCTGTGGTATCTCCCCGATCAGCACAGAAAATCAGCTCAGATACTTCAGGTCTCACCGAGGGTCTTTTTTCAACGTACAACCCAATTGCTTTTTCAGCTACAAAATGTTTCGCTTCTAAGATTAATTTTACCCATCAAACTGGCTGGTTTGGGGGTTTCTATAGCCTCATTCAATCATGCAACTGCTAGTTATTTGCCCTTTTAATTTCACAACTATATGAATGCCACCCCCCGCCCCCACCAGCAATAAATGAGATAGAGGGAAGAATAATGAGTTTAAAGACAGAAGGGAAACACGCTGGAACCCTTCAAGTTGTTTATCCCCATGGCAACGGTTGTTAGCAAACCTGAGCTGGTGGCGTGGTCTGACCCCAGAACCCGCACCTCCGGTACGTCTTCAGTGGGGCCGACGGCTCCACGGGCAGTGGGCATGTGCCCTTGTGCCTGACAAGGCATCTGGGCGACTTTGACCCCGGTTAACAATCCGTGACAAATCACCCTTGGTCTTCGTAGTCTCCCCTGATCCATTCTGTAAACCATTTACATCACACTCACACCATCAGATAGGTTTGCTAAGGGAATGGAACAAAACAAAACGATGACGGAGTTCGCGTCTCAGCCAGGACAGCTGGCCCTGAGGTCTTGTCCTTGGCGGGCTCCACTGGGCCGGCTCGGAATGTAACTCTGGGTTTTCCTCCGGGAGCCTGAAAACGGATTCTCGTCAAGTCACGGGCTCCCAAGCCTAGGTTTGGGGTGCTTTCGATTAGAACTCAAAAGGAGACAGAGTTCAGGGGTAGTTTTTTGCTGAAACTTGCATCTCAGTGTTTCACTTGGAAAGTCTAGTGTCAAGGTGGCCGTGGGAAGGACTCGTGAACAGGCTGATGGAATGAAAGTTTAGGGCAGGAGGAGATGCCAATCATAGCGCTCCTGGCAGCTCTGCCATCAGCAGATGCAGGCATTAGAATCTCATTATATTATAGGACGTACTATACCCTAGAAAATACTAATATGGTAGGATATTTACTCTTAAATAGTCACCCCAACCTACATTGCTGATAATTTAGTTATTAATAAATGTTGATGCCATTAATATTATAGACTAGCAATGCTAGAAATACGTAATTATAAAGATAAATCATGCAGTGTGTTTAGCTGTAAGTTGTCTGTAAGCCTCACACGTCTTTGGACTTTTCATCTTGTGTGGTTATTAAGCGACACCGTCTCGCCGTTCTTCTTGCTTAGACATTGTGGAAGGGAAGGTCAGCAAAGGCGTTTACTTCAAGGAGGACAAAGGAGTCACGTTTCTCCATTACGGGAGCTACAAGGCTTCCTGCATCAGCAACCCAGCGCAGTGCGGCCCTGAGGGTGAGTGACGGGCCACCGTCTTTTTTTTTAATTCATTTCACTTTCAGGTAGCATCTAGTCCTCTGGGCCGGGGCAGACACGGAAGTGAGGTTCCCGTGGGCTGCGGGATGCGTGAGAACCTCACACGTGGACCTGAGCGGATGGGAGGGCGGGGGATGGGGGCACCTAGAATTGTAATGAGAGACCACCCTGGAGACAGAATTACTTACTCTTGTAAAGAAGAAAACAAAACAAAACAAAACAAAACAAAACAAAACACCGAGAAACAGCAGGGGAGGGGATAGCGCAGTGATGGAGTGCATGCCTAATGCACCCGAGGTCCTGGGTTCGATGCCCAGTACCTCCATTAAAAAAATGAATAACCTGATTACCTCCCCCCCAAAAAAAGATGAAAAATAAATAAATTTAAAAAAATAAAATAGTTGGCAAACAATTGGAAAAAAAAAACCTAAGAAAGAAACAAACAAAAACCCCTCCACATAAAAGAGACACAAGGATGTCCTGTTGGGGCTTGGATAGGGCCGTGGCGTTGGTGGGAAGCAAACTGGCGGTGTGGCTCACACAGTGTCATTTCTGGCTCTAGGCTGCTGGTGATCGGTCTGGGCAGGACTTGCCCTTCTTTTTTTCCTTTCTTTTCTTTTTTAAAATTGAAGTACAGTTAATTACAATGCGTCAGTTTCTGGTGCACAGCACGATGTCCCAGCCATGCATATATATGCATGTATATGTTTTCATATTTTTTTCCATTAAAGGTTATTATAAGATATTGAACATAGTTCCCTGTGCTCTACAAAATAAACTTTTTAAAAAATCTATTTTTATATAGATAACATTTGTAAATCTCAAACTCCCAAATGTATCCCCTCCCACCCCTTTTCTCCAGTAACCGTAAGATTGTTCACTAAGTCTGCTTCTGTTTTGTAGATGAGTTCAATAGTGTCCTTTTTTTTTTATTTTTATTTTTTAAATTCCACATGTGAGTGATATCATGTGGTATTTTTCTTTCTCTTTCTGGCTTATTTCACTTAGAATGACGATCTCCAGGTCCATCCATGTTGCTGCAAATGGCATTATTTCATTCTTTTTATGGCAGAGTAGTATTCCATTGTATAAATATACCACAACTTCTTTATCCAGTCATCTGTTGATGGACATCTAGGTTGCTTCCATGTCTTGGCTGTTGTAAATAGTGCTGCTGTGAACATTGGAGTGTGTGTATGTTTTTGCATTAGAGTTCCCTCCAGATGGGAATGGCCAATAGACATGTCAAAAAAATGCTCAGTATCACTAATTATCAGAGAAATGCAGATCAACTCTACAATGAGGTATCACCTCACACCAGTCAGAATGGCCGTCATTCAAAAGTCCATGCACGATAAATGCTGGAGAGGCTGTGGAGAACAGGGAACCCTCCTGCACTGCTGGTGGGAATGTACTTTGGTGCAGCCACTGTGGAAAACAGTGTGAAGATTCCTCAAAAGACTAAAAACAGACTCGCCCTATGATCCAGCCATCCCACTTAAGACCCGTGCTCGTGGGTTTGCTTTTATGTCCATCAAGGTTGGAGGGGGGCGGTGCAGAGAGCTGTCCCAGCAAAAGGTTGCAGGTCTGTGGTTGAAATGATGCCACGGACAGAACACACAGAGGCCAAAGGGAAGCTAGGGGCCTGTTCCTTCCTCTTTTTCTCTGTGAAAGGTAACATGCTCCCTAGTCGCTTTATCTGAGCTTCAGGCAGTGGACATCTGGGCCATGTTTCAAAACTTCCTGGAAAATTGTTCCCGGCCATCCAAATCAAGCCTCAAGCCTCCAAGTTCCATTATCCGAAACAAATGAACATTTTTTTCTTTCTAGGAAAAAAAAAGAGTTTAATGCAGCCTATCTGAAAGTCCTAAAGATTTTTGGTTATCCCATGGCCTTATCAAAGCAGCCTGGCGGTGAATTCATTGTTCTCGAAGCTGGGCCCTATTGGAGTGCGTTCCAGTAAAAGTAAACAAAACTTCCCACGGTGATAACCTGAGAGAGGAGGCGTCTTGGCCTCTGCAGGACCAAGTTTTGAGAAATGGTTTTGAGGTCCGAAACCGTGGCCAGGTTTACAAATCTTCAGCTCAGGCCGTTCCTGAGTTCCAACAGCCCTATAAACACAGCAGACTTGTTTATTTCTCTAAATTTAAAACAGCCCCACCTCAGCTGCGGGGACCGCGGCAACCGGGAGGGCAGGCGTGTCCCCGCCCCGGCCGGGAGGGCTGGCAGGCTCTGCCCGGCCCGTCTCCGGGTCTGCGGGACCCGCTTCTCTCCAGCTGCCCACGGGAGTGTATTCACCTGGGATGGGAGGGTCCCAGGAGGTCCCGTGATGGGACTGTCCCAGACAACCAGCCCTTGAAGGGTGACTGGGCTGGGACCCCTGGGAAGCATGGCTGTTGGAAATCAGAACTGTTGGGAAGTTTTATCTGAACTCTGAGGTCACAGACTGGACGCCTCTGAGCGGACTCTGGCCTCTGGCTGCATTTGGTTTTAAATTGGAGTTAAAATTTTTTAATTAGCTGCCAACATTGAAACATAGGAAAATGTCACATGAAAATATAGATTTTAATTTCTCTTAAGAAATCCGCCCCCGACCTCGACTCTGACTGGGTGGGACTGAATTGCAGGGGCCCCTTTGTGCTGGACGTTGCCCTCCAGTTCATCCCAGGCTCCTGGCCCTTTGGGCATTGGGCCAGGTGGACACGGAGCACAGTAATAATGTGGGCTCCGTGGCCAGGCGGCCTGGGTTCCAGCCCCAGTTCTGATCCTTTCTGCGGTGACCTTGGGCAGCCACTTAACCTCTGAGTCCGAGTTCCTTATCTGTAAAACCAGTCAATCAAACTGCCTTCTCATGCAGCTGTCCGGAAGGCTGAGAGTTCACACACCCCTGGCACGTGGTCGGGCCAGATTTGAGAGGCCCTTGGGTTCATTTTTGCCTGTGTGGGTGGCTGTCACTGGGATCTTGGTGTTATCCAACTTGCCCATTTTTTAAAATATAGTTCCATTTATTTTATAGTTGATTTACAATGTTGTGTTAGTTTCTGGTGTATGACAGAGTGATTCAGTTATACATACACACACACACACACACACACACACATATATTCTTTTTCATTCCAGGCCATTACAAGGTATTGAATGTAGTTCCCTGTACTATATAGTAGGACCTTGTGGTTTATGTTTTGAATGTAGTGGTGTGTATCTGCTGATCCCAAACTCCTAATTTATCCCTCCCCTGCCTTTTCCCTTTGGTAACCATGAGTTTGTTTTCTATGTCTGTGAGTCTCTGTTTTGTAAATAAGTTCATTTGTGTCATTTTTTTTTTGATTCCACACATAAGTGGTATCACATGGTATTTGTCTTTCTCTGTCTGACTTACTTCACTTAGTATGATGATCTCCAGGTCCATCCATGTTGCTGCAAATGGCGTTATTTTTGTTCTTTTTAATGGCTGAGTAGTATTCCATTGTGTATCTTCTTTACCCAGTCATCTGTAGATGGACATTTGGGTTGTTCCCATGTCTTGGCTGTTGTAAACAGTGCTGCTGTGAACACTGGGGTGCATGTATTTTTTCAAATAAATTTTCTCTGGATACATGCCCAGGAGTGGGACTGCATAGGGTAAGTGTACTTTTAGCGTTTTAAGGACACTCCGTCCTGTTCTCCATAGTGGCTGCACCAGTTACATTCCCACCAACAGTGTGGGAGGGTTCCCTTTTCTCCACACCCTCCAGTTTGCCTGCTTAATGTGACCCTCTGATGAGGGCAGACATAGTTGGACTGATCATAATAATGACCCATGATTGTTAATTGTTTACTACATGCCAGTCAGGGTTTTAATCCCATTACACGTATTAATTCATTTCATCCTCAAAGAAAACGAGAGAGACTGGAGCTCCAGTGGTGTAGAAAGCTGTGAACTTTGACTTCATGTCCCACCCTGTGGACCTCTCGTGTGTCACAGTTAACGGGAGACTTTTAAAGTGTTTCTTGGGTGGCCACCTTCCGTAGAGTATGGCCAGGTAGCCAGTGAAGCCAGGAAGCCTCCAGTCAACCTTGGCCCCCCCAAGAGAGGATGCTGGTGTGGGCCTTGATGTGGACACTGAGGGAGGCTGGGTATTCCTGGATCTACCGCCCTTGGTCTAGACTTCAGACAGGGCCTCCAAGCATGGATACCACCCTAAGGACCACTGCATGCGTTTCCTGGTTTTATGACCATATCCTTTGCTCAAGTGGGGTTCCCTGGGGCCTCCATGAGCTTGTATGTCTGGATTCAACAAGAGCAGGGTGTGAACAGGGAAGATCTGTCCAGCATTTTCCAAATGCACCTCCGTGGAGCACGTGAGGTCTGTGAGATGATTCAGGTGGCCCTTGGAGCGGTTACAAAATGCATGGTTATGTTTTAATTTTAAGACAGATAGCTGAGCAGAACTGGGATTCCACTCATACTAGTTAGAATGAGACTTCAGTAAGTAGCAAGCTTTTAAAATTTTTTCTATTTTTTTCATGGAGGGAGGTAATTAAGATTTATTTTCTTATTTATTTACTTGATGGAGGTACCGGGGATGGAACCCAGGACCTCGGGCAAGCTAGGCGTGCACTGTGCCACTGAGCTGCACCCTCACCCCAGTAGCAAGCTTCAAAAATGGGTTGACTTAAAGAACAGTGTTTCATAATCATAATAGAGGCGCTTTGCAGACGTGATGAAAACATGAGCGACTAAAATGCAGGAACCGCGGCTTCTTCGGGTACCTTGGCCTCGCCTCCCCCTCACTTCTTCCTGGAGGTGCGGGTGGGCACAGATGTATAACCCGTTATTCTTACAACGGAACCAACACTTAGATAAAGAGGGAAGCTCTCCCACGCCCGGTCCCACAGGTCAGCTGTTTTCATGCTTGTTGTTTTCAAACTCTCTTGTGGTCTCTGTTCATATTTTCGGCTGTTTTTTTTTTTTTTTAAGGAATGTTTTAAGAGACAGGGTTGAGGTTAGAGCTTTTCAAAACAGGACGAAGCATCTGAGCAGTCTGGCTGCTCCCTCTCCGGGCTCTCCGCTAGACCCTGGAGTCTTCCTTGTCCACCCGGGCGCCCGCTCCAAGCCCGTCCAGCCACATCCTGCTGGGCCCTGGGGGTCTCTCCACCTGCCCGTCCACCTTCCTTTGTTTCTCCGAACTGCCCGTGGGGCTTGCCTTCTGGCAAACGGCGCCTCCTGAGGAAGGTTTCTCACGGTACTGGGTGTGGATGCAGGGAAGCTTTTGAGGATCTTTTGAGAGAAAAAGGCTATTTGAACGTCAACCTCGGGAAACACTGCGTTCTTTCAATACCAAGCTGGCTCTCCAACTCCCATGAGCGGCACACACACACGTGGGGAAACCCAGAGTAGGAAGGGGCCCTTCCTGGAACGTCCCAGCACCTTGTGTCCCCCCCGTGTAGACGTCGAGGGCTCAGTTCCAGTGTCTCCTCTTAGTGCTCACCACAGCTGTCACCGTGGGGACGCCCGCCGTTTATGTCTGTCTTTCCACTTCCTGGCCACTTCTGTCTTCAGACTCTTGCTCATAGTGCCTGATGTGTATGAGCTGCTAAAAAATGTTTGTTGAATGAATAACTGAATGTATGAATGACCCTGTTGCTGTGGCCTGGATGTCTATGTCTGCCCCCTAATTCATACACTGCAGCCGTATCCCTGCTGTGACCATATTTGGAGGGATTAGGGTTAGATGAGGTCATAGTGGGGGACGAGATTAACGCCCTTCTAAGAGAAGGCGGGAACGTGGGCTCTCTGTGTGCGTGGACCAAGGAAGGCCATGTGGAGACAGAACCAGGAAGAGAGCTTTCGCCAAGAACCCAACGTGCTGGCAACCTGGTCGCAGACTCTCAGCTTCCAGAACTGTCGGAAACGACCGTTGTTTAAGACGCCCAGGCTGCAATGCTTGTTACAGCAGCCCGAGTGGACTGAGACAAGCGTTGTCCAAGACAGGTCTCAGCCCGGAAGTGACATCGATGTCCTGAGCTTCCCCCTCCAGGATGTTCTTTATAAAAAAAAAAAATTTTTTTTATCGAAGTGCAGTTGATTTACAATGTGTTAGTTTCTGGTGTACAGTGAAGTGCTTCGGTTATACATACATATATATATTATTTTTCATATTCTTTTCATTATGGTTTATTACAGGATATTTAATATAGTTCCTCATATTATATAGTAGGACCTTGTTGTTTATCTATTCTGCATAAGGTAGTTTGTATTTGCTGATCCCAAACTCCTAATTTATCCCTCCCCCTCCCTTTTCCCCTTTGGTAACCACAAGTGTGCTTTCTATGTCTGTGAATCTATTTCTGTTTTGTAAATAAGTTCAATTTGTGTCATAATTTAGATTCCACATGTAAGTGATACCATGATGTTTGTCTCTCTCTGTCTGACTTACTTCGTTTAGAATGATGATCTCCAGGTCCATCCATGTGGCTGCAAATGGCATTATTTCATTCTTTTTTATGGCTGAGTAGTATTCCATTGCGTACATACGCCACATCTTTATCCAGTCGTCTGTGGATGGACACTTAGGCTGTTTCCATGTCTTGGCTGTTGTAAATAGTGCTGCTCTGAACACTGGGGTCTGTGTATCTCTTTGAATTAGTTTTCTCCACTTAATTTCCTTTATAAGGTATTCTTTATACAGTAAGGAAATTCATTTCTGGTCTGTTAAATGTATTACAAACATTTTTTTCCTGGGCTGCCGTTTGTCTTTTGACTTTGTCATGATACATGCTTTGCCTTGCAGAATGTTATAATATTTATGCACTCAAATTTATCCATCTTTTCTCGTGTCAGCTGGGTACTTTTTCTTTTCATTGTTTTGTCTTATTGAGAAAGAGCTTTCCTCACTTTATTTTTCGGATGGGTTAGGGTTCAGTGCTCCTAGGAAGAAAAAAAGCACTGAATCAATTTGTCGATACTGTGCTTATTTCTCCTTCAGATTTATTCCTCTTCGTGCTGACAGTCCCAAGTGCGGGAAGCAAAGTTCCTGAAAAAAATGCGAATATTAGCAGGCTCACTGTGAGCCTTTCAGGACTCTGCAAAGACGCAGATTGATATTTAAATACCAGCTGTTCCTCAGACAGAAACGACTCTCCTCCAGGCTGGATTAACAGAAATGGAAAGCTTGCCTTAGAATAACCATCGTTTCTTTCCCTCTTCCCTTACCTAACACCAAATTGAATGTTTTGTCTTTTTCTCCCTGCGCTGAAAGACATTTGGCCAAGACAGGACTGACTTAAAGGAATTTTTAAATGCGGCGAAGTGTTTGGGGAAAAATGGACTTTTGTGAATCCTGCTGGGAATTCGTTTCATAACAAAAGTTTCACAATGCACTGTATTCGTTTCTCTGTGAAATTGGTTGTTTCTGAGCGGAGGGGTGCGGCAGGAGGTGGGGGTGGGGGTTCTTCTGGAATCTGGGCCGCCGCAGGGCAAGGCGGACAGAGGTGGCAGGATGCCCGGCCCGTGGGTCCTGCCACCCACCGCCTTCAGGGGGTGCGCTGGGGACAGAGTGTCCGGGACAGGCCAGCTGACCCCTGGGCAAACTCCAGAGTCCCATCCTTCTGCTGGGGTGACCCACATCACAGGGCACTTTTGAGGACTTCCTGCTTTTCTCACTGACCCTAAGAACACAGTCCTCACGACCTGGAGTTCTCCTCTGGGGTCTCTCTGAGCTCAAGGAGAGTCGTAGGCCCCATCCGTTTTTTTGAGATTTCTCTTAACATTAAAAAATACAGATTTTCATACTTCATAAGTGAAGTAAGCCAGAAAGAGAAAAAAAAACACCACATCACTCATATGTGGAATCTAAAAAAAATGACACAAATGAGCTTATTTGCAAAACAAACAGACTCATAGACATAGAAAACAAACTTACGATTACCAAAGGGGGAAGGGGGTGGGGGATAAATTAGGAGTTTGGGATTAACAGATATACACTACTAACTATAAAATAGATAAACAACACGGTCCTACTGCAGAGCACAGGGAACTATTCCAGTATCTTGTAATAGCCTATAATGAAAAAGAATATGAAAAGGAATATATATATATATAAAACTGAATCACTGTGCTGTATACCAGAAACTAACACAACATTGTCAACCAACTACACTTCAATTAAAAAAAGGCAAAAAAATAAAGAAACTCCAAATCAGGCTCGTAAAATCCTGCCATGTTTACACGAATCATACCAGGGCTTTGGACTCACAAAGGCATCATGCAATGTGATTGTCACGATTTCATTGTCACAAGACATTTGAACAACTTGTAACACATCTGTCCACTCAGAAGGCATTACAGCCAGGACGGCTGGTAGTGGGACAGAAGTTTATACGTGATGACAGATGTCTTCTTTGAACTCAGTGACTCAGCCTGTGTCCATAATCTCATTTGAAGGTAAGGGCTGAAGTCTCACTTTGGCGCCATTTATATAAAGAGGGTCCTGGGCAAAGGGCCTTCCGCGTTTCCCTCCCACCCCCGTCGCGGGCGGGCTTTGCTCAGCTCTGGGCATCACACGCTCTCCCCGCCCAGAGCCTGGGCCAGGCTGTCGGGGGTGCGGGGGCAGCCTGACCTAGCTCTGGCTTTCACGCACCGGGGCCAGGCAGGCTGCTGGTGCGCACGTGCGTGTACACACACACACACACACACACACACAGACACAGAGTTACTCTCACGCAAAGAAGGGACAAATGTTACGGCGGTGGAGAAGCAGAGCAAAACACTCAGGGCTCCAAAGGCGACGTCTGGAGCCTCTAGCGCGGTCAGGCTCTTACCCGTCGCTGGGCGGCGGTGGGGGCACCCGCCCCCAGGCTTGCAAGGTGATCGTGGCGCCAGGTCTTCACCATCATAAGCTGGACTTGCTTCTCATGCTCCACCTGCTTCTGGTGATGGAGAGACACCAACCAACGAGCCAGCTCATTCCTGCTCCCGTTTGAGTGGAGACCATTCAGTCCACGTGGAGCATGGGGCCCGGGCCCAGGACGCCAGCGTCTGCAGACTGGCTGTCTTGACAGGGACCTTGGCTGCCAGGGCCCCGGTGAGCCCCACTGTGTTGGAAACAGACAACCATCGGTATCAAAACCTTTAAGACTGGGTCTCCCCTTGGACTAGAGACTCCCTACTACTGGGAGTTAATCCTGAAGGCATGTCGTCTGACGTGTGCAGGAAGGCTTAGCTTCCAGTGCTGTTTGCAAAAGAAAGAGTTGAAGGAAACTGTAAGACCCCGCTCTGGGAGGGTTGCTGTTTAAAAAAAAAATTAGAGTTCCTGCTTAGAAGGTAACGCTGTGCAGATAAAAACAATAGCGATGTGAAGGTGTAGGTATGGGCATTGGAGGGGGTTTATGGTGTAGTAAGTTTAAAACACGTGCCTTGTAAACTGGCCAAATAGGTTTCTGGAGGAGCTCCCTCAACAGACGATGTCTGTGGGGTCAGAGTGGGTTTGAATCTGAAGGGAGTCCATCTCTAGTTCAGTGACTTGGGCAAACCGGCCTCAGTGTTTTCATCTGCATAATGGGGATGAAAACCAGGATCTGTAATATTTAAAACTCTCAGAAAAGTGTCTGGTACTTAGCGGGCTCTTGATAAATATCACCTGGTGGTGTTGCCTGTATTTTATGAATTGAACATACATTGTCTCTAGAATGAGGGGGAAAAAATGCCTTTTCAAAGAACCAGGAGAACCATCTGCTTCTGTGAGGTTAAATCCCCTCAGCTTTTCATGAACACTGACCCATCGCCTTTCCTGTCCTCAGGGGTCACGTTCTCTTTTTTCTGGAAGACCCAAGGAGAACAGTCCAGACCAACCCCCTCTGCGTACGGGGGTCAGGTCATTTCCAACGGGTTCAAAGTCTGCTCCAGCGGTGGCAAGGGCTCGGTGGAGCTGTATGCGCGGGAGAACTCCATGACGTGGGCGGCCACCTTCAGCCCCCCAGGTAAGGGTGCCCGCGGCCAGAGGGGTGCGGGGAGGCGGGAAGAGGGGGAGGCGGGAGGAGGGGGAGGCAGGATCGCCCACGAGGGAGGGGACGGACCCCAGGGGCAGCGCGCTCTTCCTTTGGCCTCCGGGCACATGAGCCCTCCCTCTAAGGGGCTGTTTGGGAAACTGGGCAGGGTAAGACGGTGTCCTTTGCTGAGATGCCCGTGGTGGGTTAAGGGCCTGGGTCCTGCAGCTGGGTGTCTGGGTTCCCTCTGACCCCCGACTGTGTCTCTGCATCATGTTGCTTAATGTGCTGAGCCTCGGTTTCCGGACAGTGAAGAAATGAGTGCTACTTAGCTTCCAGTTTGGGGGAAATTACATGGAATGCTGCCTGCAAAGGGCTCAGCACAGTGGTGTCTGTTTTCTGCCTCTTCCTGCACATCCCCCGCCCACCCCCGCATCTTTCTTTTCCTCCTTCTCCCCGCCTCCTTCGTTTTGGTGGTACAGACTTGGAAGTATTTAGAAGATGATGCAAAGAAGCTTTTGGAAAAGAGGGTGACGACTGGGGGAGAAAGGGGAGCAGGAGGAGGGGTGTGCGGGCACTGGGCAGTGGGGGCCTGGGGCTCGGGGGGATGCTCTGGGCCAGGTGGGAGGGTGCGGGCAGGGCAGCATGGTTCTGTCTGATGACTCTGATTTTCTCCGGGGTGCAGTGTCGTGGGTGGACGGCCGGGCCTGAGGCAGAGGTGCAGGGCAGGCAGCTGGGGGAGGCTGGGGTCTGGAGTGGGAGCGGGGAGGGGGCCCGGGGACTCAGAGTGTTGTAGGTAGCGTGGTGAGGGGGCCCAGGCCAGACTAGAGACTAAGAAGGGCAGTGTGGTCCTGTTTGTTGATGGAAGGGACTTGTTGTTCTTGCTTCCACGCTCAAGGACAAGCGATGCTTTGGGCCTGTCTAGGATCCAGGGGCGCTCTGGGGACTCACAGTTAGAAAGCTGGGCAAGCCTGAGCACGAAGCCGGGGGTAGCTGCTGGGTGACTTAAGCTGACCGCCTGGCTCGGGTAATCTGTACCCTGCAAAGTGCCCCTTCCAGCAGCAAGTCCGTGAGGGCGTCTAGACACACACTTGCACAAATATTTGTGGGGCAAGCTGCCGCCAAAGTCCGGCGGACTCTCTTTTTGTTGGTGAACGTGGTTCTCATGCTGGAGAGATGAGTCATGCAAAGGCTCCTTGATGGAAGGTCCTGATGGAGCCAGGACTGGTCTGGCCTCCCCTGGAGCTGCCATGGTGGTTGGCACGAGGTCAGGGCCAGGGTGGATGGGTACCAGTGGCCTGTGGGCTGAACTGGGTCCTCCAAGAGGTCTCATTGACCTGCACTGTGATGGCCGAGGCTGGGTTAAAAAAAATATTTTTGAACAAATTATGACCATTAGTTATTACTTCATTTAATTGAAAATAGCCAAGGGTCTCTTGGAACTGCTTCTGGAGTTTGGGGGGTGGGGGCAATTTCTTTCCTGGTGCTGCGAAGGACTGAGGGAAGTCAGGTGGATATTATGACCCATACTAGGACTCAGCCAAAGGCAGCAGTGCCCCGCCATCATAGGAAAGAGAAATATCGGGCTGGGTACACCTCAGTGGTAGAGCACGTGCTTAGTATGCATAGGGTCGGGGGTTCAATCCTCAGTGCCTCCATTAAAAAAAAAAATGATAAATAAACCTAATTACCTCCCCCTCCCGAAAAACAAAACAAAAGTTGCTTAGTAAATGAAAATGAAAGAAAGAAAGAGAAAAAGAAAGAGAAAAAGGAAAGAGAGAGGGAACGGTGCTTACAACTGAAATAACCATGGGCGGAGGGGCTGGCACTGGGCCCGCGTCCTCAGAAGGCATCTCTGCTCTCTCCCAGGCCCCTACTGGACTCACGTGCTGTTTACATGGAAGTCCAAGGAGGGTCTGAAGGTCTACGTCAATGGGACCCTGAGCACATCAGACCCAAGTGGAAAAGTGTCTCACGCCTACGGGGAGCCCAGCGTCAACCTCGTCATAGGATCTGAGCAGGACCAGACCAAGGGCTACGAGAACGGAGCTTTTGACGAGTTCATCATCTGGGAGCGGGCCCTGACTCCGGATGAGATCGCCATGTACTTCACGGCCGCCGTTGGTCAGTGAAGGGGGGGCTGCGGGCAGGCCTGACCTCGGCTCCTGGGGTCCCCTTCCCACCCGCCTCCCCTTCCCGGCGCTTCTCTTCTCCCCCGTCCCGATGCAGCCGTCAGGACTGCAGGCTGAGATGGGTCCTGGTGAGCCTCAAAGGCAGTGGTTTTTCTAGAACCCCTGTTCCCTAGGATGGAGGAATTAAGTAACGGTTTCCCAGAAACACACGGAGATGAGTATTCTCCCGCTGGCCGTCGGGGAGGTTTTGAGGTGTCTGTGGTAGGCGGTTATGGAAAGCTTTGGGGAACAAATATTCCAGGCCCATTAGTGCATGCGACCCACAAATGACACAAATGGCGTTTACCACACGTCCCTTCATACCAGACTCGGCGATGGGCCCTTGGGGAGCCCCAAGGATGCCCCCCCCCCCGCTCAGCACAGAGCTGTGGTTCAGGTTGGGGACCTGTGGGACAGGTGGACCTGGCTTAAATCCTCACTCAACCGCGACGAGCCGTGGGACTTGGGAAGTCACCTTTAAAAATCTGAGGCAAAACTCATATAACGTGAATGTAACCATTTTACAGCGTGCAGTCGTGTGGTCCTCACTCTGTCCATGATACTGGCCAACCATCACCCCAGCAGGAAGCCAGGCACCCACGAGCAGTCACCCCCCACTTCTCCTCCTTCTGGCTCCCGGCAACCGCTTGTTTACCTTCTGTCTCTATGGACTTACCTACTCTGGATTTTCCATATAAATGGACCATATAACATGTGACCTTTCATGTCTCAGATGATGTCACAGGAAACCTCTGTTTTGGACTCTGCCTTCCTTTGCTTTCTTGTGCTGCCAGGACGGGCTCCCCGCAGGGTTCCATCCTCCAGCAACCTTGGCAGGAAACTCGGTGTGTCTCTCCTCTGTTACCTGCTGACCATCACTCTCATTGGCCCAGATTGACCCGTATGTTTCCCACGAACCAACTGCTGTGGGTGGGGGTGTAGAATACCCCGATTGGCTTAAGCCTGGGTCACAACCCACCCCTGAAATGGCAGTGGGGTCAGCCTCACCCAAAACAAAGAGAAAAAGGGGCTCCCCAACACACGGTCAGGTTTGCTGGGTTCAAGAGCTGCTGTGCAAGCGAAACAGCCTGTGTCCATGGAAGCTCTGACAATTCCATCTTTCACCCAGAAAACAGAATTCATCCCTTTTCACAGAAGTGACGTAGTGAGACAGGCTGGGACCTGGGGCCGGAGACCCTTTACCGCAGGGCTGGCACCTGGACAGACCTCTCCTCGAGCAACAGAACACAAAGAAACTATAAGGGACTAAAACTAGCCGCACACATGCACAGTAGCAGTCGGGGCAAATGATGACCCCTAAGATGAGGCCACAACCCACAACATGTGTTACCAGCCTGTGTCCTTGGACTCTTTAATCAATAGACGTTGACAAGAGGCCAGATGAGACATTCAGGCAAGGCTTTACTGGGACTCGTGCTGCAGCCTCGGGGAGCAAAAACAAGGAACAGGTTCCCTTGCTCACTCCCTAGGCGGGTGGTGGGGAGGCTGTGAGCTGGCCCCATGGGTGAGGGTGAGGGCAGATTGATCGATCAGGCCAGAGGGGTGGCTTAGGGGTCTGCCCACCCCCTTGGTGGTGCTGTGAGCAAGGACCGTGTGCAGTCCTCTGCCTTTGCTCCCAGCACCTCAGAAGTGGCCATCGGGAGGCTTTGCCTAGATTGCTCACCTGCCCTCTTATTAATTTTTATTGATTAAAGAGTCCAAGGGCCCAGGCTGGTCAGTAGGACAAAATATACCTCTCTTTAGGAGAAAGAAAGGATATCAGCCTATTGCATTTTATTGCCTAAGAGTCAGAGATTTGTCACTTTGAGACCAAGATGTCATCTGTATTTGCATTACTGAGAGCCTCAAACAAATCCTGCCTTCGCGATAGCTTGCTGTTGTAGCAGCCTTAGGAAGAGGCCGTACCGCTGCTGGTTCTTGTGGCCGTCCCAGCAAACCCTCGTCACCAAGACATGCCCAGGCTCAGGGATGTGGCACGTCAGTACCCACCCTCCCCCAGTGGTACAGCGTGTCAGGAAGTCCTTGCTGCTGAATCGCGTCTGTGCCGTTCACTCTCGCCCTCCATGCTTCTTGAGGATGCCGTGCGAGTCTCTGGGGGACTCAGGAGAAGTGTTCTGTTAACATTCCTGCATCCTGGTGTGGGGGGCGGGGGGTGCGTGCCCTCACTTTTGCTGAACCAGAACTGGACCCATGGGGTCCCCACGCCACTTGGGGACTTGGTTCTGAAGACGGGGCCATGATGAAAAGCATCATAGGAGAAGGGGCCCTTGAAGCCCCCGCAGGGCTGCCCGTGGGGCTCTGGGGCCTTCGCTCTGTCAGCCAGCTCAGCCTGTTCACAGCCGCTGTGCTCAGACAGACGACTGGGGCTGAAATCCAGCCTGCCGTGGGGCTGTGTCCACAGGAGGAACTAGACCCTGGTCTTTGCACAAAGATGTGTGTGCACGTGGAGCTGTGGGCAGGGGCTGCACGTGCCCTGTCCTGAGGGGCCCTCTCCTGACCCTGGTAGCTCGGGCAGGTGCTGTTTTCTGACGGATCGGTCCAGATGGGGTGGCCTTCCTTCTCTCTCAGTCACGCAGAGGTGGAGTGCCGATCCACTGCCACCCTGGCGGGGCTTCCCTCCAGCACTGGGATGGAGGGCTCCTCCTTTTGTAGGGAAGCAGAGGGAGTGGAAGGCTGTCTTCAGAGTCCCAGGACTGGAACGCGTGCCTCTTTGACACTAGGAACACACTCAGCACAGCCAGATGCTCACACAACAAGAGCCACCCAGGAACCGGGGCTGACCTAGGACACGGCAGACTCATTTCTCACCTGAGTCTCGCGTGCGCGTCACTGTGAGCGGCGGTGCGAGGAGCAGGGCTGCGGGCAGAGTTTCATTGTCCTCCACTTTCTCTGCCGGACTCACAAGTGAAATGTAATTTGATGGGGCTCCTGGGCCTTCCAGGAGCAAATGTCACTCTGACTTGGAGAACAGAGTCTGGGGCCCTGGGCTGCCCAGCAGTGTCACGCTTTCTGCTCTCACCAGCTACCCAGCCCGACCCCCACCCACGGGGTCATTTACTTCTGGAACCAGCGAGGGGGGTGATGAGGCCACTTCCTCAGGCCACCGAAAGCTACCGGAGGCGTTTCCAGCAGTGAAGCAGCGTGTCTAGCCAAGTCTGTGTCCTCACCAGGGACTACTAAGATTAGGGATCGTTGGTGGAAACAGGCAGAAAACAGCAAGTCACGGCTAAGTCTTTGACCTGAGATGCCTTCATTGTTGTAATCGTTCGTAGTTAACCAAATGGGGTCTTTAATAGAAAGAACAATTAGAGTCCCCGGGGTGGCAAGGGCTCAGGAAGATAGTCCCCCCACCACGTCACTGGGGTCCACTCCAGCATCCCCTCGCTGGGAGGGGAGGTGGCCAGGTCTCCTGTCTGTCCCGGCCCAATGGTTCACAGAGCTCTGTATTTTATCTCCGACTAGTCCAGACGCAAAGGAAATCCATTTCCTCTGCTTCTTTATTTATTTGAAATCGGCAAAAAGCCTGTGTAAAATCATCTTTTTCTGTGATGACTTGCATGATGGGTGTTGCAAAGCAATTTAGATTATACATAGAAAAATAATTGGACCTGGGAAAATCCATGCCATCTAGCCATCCAGGCAATTTATTAGCCCTGATCTTCCCAGCAATGTTCCTCCTCAGAACATTCTCAGGCTGGCTTAGTTGCGTCTGAAGCTAGTAGGTTTCTGAACAAGGACAAGCCTTCCCGAGGGTGAACCTGGTGACCATGTTTTAGTCCCTAACTAAGCATTATCGATTTTTTCCAGGAAAGCATGTCTTCTTGTCTTCAACACCACCAAGCCTCTTCATGACACCCACAGCAAACACCGTGGTGAGCAGACACGTTTATCTTTTGTCCCCCATCTTGGTGATGTCTTGTTGCTGATTTTTCGCTTGGACTGTATGCGGGCAGAGTGGGAGTCGCACTAGACAGCCTGGCTCTCCCTCACTGGCAGGATAATGTCTGGGAGGAAATAATACATGGAGGAGAGGCTGACTTTGGCACTAATTCTTGATGCTCAGAGTGACTAAAGGGAAGCCCCCTCTGCTTCCCGGGGCCTGTAGCCTCAGGTGCCTCCACGGAGTAGCCAAGACTGTCTGGGGACACCTGGACACTGAGCCTGTTTGCTGGTGCACTTGGCACAGTGAGCACAGAGCGAGGATGAGCTGGCCTTGATGCTTGACTTCTTCCTTTGCCATTTTCTTCCTTTTTGGGGGGTGGAGTGGGTAATTAGGTTTGCTTGCTTGCTTGTTTGTTTGTTTGTTTACTAATGGAGGTTCTGGGGATTGAACCCAGGACCTCGTGCATGCTAAGCATGTGCTCTACCACTGAGCGACATCCACCCCCTCCCTTATGCCATTTTTTTCCTGATGTTTGAGGAAAGGATGAATTCATTTAGAAAGCATTCCCCTCTGGAATTAGCATTTGTGATCAAACAATTTTTCTTCCACGAGGACTTTAATGTCAATTGCGAGTGAGCAGACTCTAGAACCATCTGCTTGGGGTCAAATCCCGGTTCCACCAGTCATTTCTGCGCAAGTGTCTTGATGCTTAGTTTTGTCTGTCAAACGGGTGTGTTATTTCGTGAGGCTGTTGTAAGGATGAAATGTTAGCAAATGTAAAACAGTCACAAGAGTGCCTGGTGTACGGTAGGTCCTATTACTCTTATTATTGCGGTGTAAGAAGCACAAGACCCAGAGGATGCACTGAACTTCTGTAGAACATCTCGGCTTTAGTTCTTAATAGGAACTCAGGTCTCTGATTTCTTAAATATTTTTCTTTTTAATGGAGGTACTGGGGATTGAACCCAGGACCTCGTGCATGCTAAGCGTGCGCTCTACCACTGAGATCTCTACCCACCACCCTTCCTAAATGATTTATTTTAAATGTCACTGATTTCTTTTAGCCGCCCACCGATGCCTACCATCCCATCATAACCAACTTGACAGAGGAGAGGAAGAACTTCCAGAGTGCTGGAGTTGTTTTGAATTACCTCCAAAATGTGTCCCTCAGCTTACCCAATAAATCCCTCTCGGAGGAAACAGGACTGAATCTCACCAAGGTAAAGCTGTTTGATTTCTGTGCCGAGCGGATCGGGGATGGCCGACTGTCAGACTATGGCCCACAGATGTGCCTTGTTTAACTTACACAGAGTTTAAAAATTAGAAACTGTAAAAGTCTGGACTTGAGACTTCTCACGAACAACCAGGTGGTGTAGCCACTCCAGCCAGCTCTGCACAGCTCCGTGGGGCCTCCTTCTGATGGGACCCAACCCTTCATTTCTTTTTCTCAGCACTCAGCCAGCCTGGCCCATCTCCCCATCTACCTGGCCCCCGTAGGCATTCGGGTTTGGAACTCCTGTTCTAAATTCTGCCGTCTCCCTTGTATCAGGTAAAAGGTGGAGCTGGGTCTTCGGCAGATTTAGCTGTGGGGCCATAGTGGGACCCCAGCGCTGTGACTTGTATCTCAGTGGGAATTCCCAGGCTCATCTAAATCGTTTTGTAAATGCACCGTGCAAGGCATTGGCACCAAGGTGCTTTCTCTTTTCATTCTCCTCAAAATCTTTCCAGGCCAAGGTAGAGGAGGATGCTGGGCTCTCGTGGACTTGATAACTTCAATCTCAGCACCAGGGCTCTTGGCTGATGTGGAGACAGAAGGGATGTTTGAGGCTGTTTCACTTCAAAAGTACAGCATAAGGGTGAAGAGCAGGATGTGTAGGGTCTGACTGCCGGGTTGAATGTCTCTCTGCCGGGTTGAATGTCTCTCTGCCGGTTACTTCCTGTGCACCCTTGGTCATGTTACTTAACACCTCTTTGCCTCACTTTGCTCATCTGAGAAGTGGGGGAAAGAACAGTAGTATTCACCCCATCGGGGACTAAATGGGTTCCTCCGCAAAGCCTGATGAGTACTTTTTAAGGGTTCTTAATTTGTACTGGTTTCCTTGCTGAAGACAGACCCAGAGAAGCACCCAAAGCAGCAGGTGAAAGCACGTGTTCAGTAAATAGAGACACCCTGAAATGCAGGGTGGGCCCCAATAGCTTTCCTGCCCAGGTGAGGGAGGCAAGAGACTTCTCAGATTGCTTTCATCCATTTATAGCACATGCTAGGTCTGGGGCTGCAGGATGGCCGAGAGCCACTTCCTGCCTCCAAGAGGCTCAGGGCTGAAGGGCGAGGGTGGACCACGGGCTCTGAAAAGCGCTGGAAGGCGAGGTCCGGAGCTGCAGGAACCGGGGGGTTCAGGGCTCAAGCAAACCCAGCTCTGTGTCCTAGCACGCCTCCGCTTCTGGACTCACTCACCCAGGGCTCTCTCTGTTACAACGGTTGTGACCGCAAATCACCAATATGATTAAATACTTTTCAAAAAATAAAAATCAGAGCATTTAATCGCTTCCCTCCAGGCAAATCGGTTTCTTCGGCGTTCAGTCACGGCAGGGATCCGGGAGGCAGCCCTCTGGCTCCCTTGGCACCTGCTGTTTCCCGGGCGCGGGGGCAGCTGCACACACCACGCCTTACTGACGGCGACCCTGTGAGAAAGGAGGGGCGGGGCGCCGCTGCCTTTATAGGGAGGGACTGTCTTTCCCATGAGTCCCTCTGCCAATATCCCCTCACATGACCGTGCCTAGACCAATCACTGGCCGAGGGGAGGTTCCCGGCATGCTGCCTCAGCCAATCACAGGAGGTGTGGGCGGGGCCGAGGCGGCCCGAGCACTTCCGGGCTCCCCACATGAGCCCAGCGGTGTGGGTGTGAGGCTGCCCAGAAGGAGGAGGCTGCCGGGAGGGCTCGGGCCTCTCTGTAGGCTTGACGGGGTGTCTGTGCGGGAACAGAGAATCCACTGCTCGTCTCCTTGGAAAACGCTCCTGAGCTTGGTGATTCCCTGTTTGCTTTGACTCCCTTCTCCCCTCGCCCAGACAGGACAGTCAGAGGTCATAAGCTCAGATGCGTGCAGGGACCAAATAAGGTAAATGGATGCCGGGGTCCGATGGATAATAGGGAGGAGTGGAGACTGTGGCAAACTGGAAGGCACCCACCCACAGGGAGGAGCAGCTAGCTGCTCCGAGTCACCTGATTTTAATCTTTACCATGACCGCTTCTGGTTTTGCAAGCAAAGCTCCATACCTGGATTTTTTTTTTTTTTTTAGAAAATCATCCAATTTTAAAAAATAGACAGCTGACTGAAATTTAAAAGCAATTATGGACAAACCAAATCAAAGACAGTCATGAGGCAGATTTGGCCTGTGGGTCATCAGTTTGAGATCTCTGGTGTGGATCCGTGTGGAGATACCCAACTCTCAGTATCCCGGAGAGGAACCATACCGATGTACCCAGAACTCCACCAATCTCTGATTTGATGAGAAATAAAAAATCTTTGGCATCCATTATTCAATTTTCCATTAAGTCCTGGCTTCTCACCACTGATAGCTGAACAGGAAAATGACAAGAATTCGTTTCCTGTGCTGCATAATAAGGTGGTCATTAGCCACAAGTGGCTCCTGGACACCTGAACTGTGGCCAGTTCAAATTAGGATGTGCTGTAAGTGTAAAATACACATAGAATTTCTAAAACTTAGTATCACAGAAGAATGTGAAATACCAAATTGATCATTTTTACAGTGATTACCTGTTGCAGTGATATTTTAGGTTTATTGGACCAAGTAGAATATGTTTTTAAAATTAATTTCACCAGTTTTCTTTTTACTTTTTAAAATATAGCTACTAGAAAATTTAAAATAAAAATGTGGCTCCCATTGTATTTCTATTCAGCTGAACCACTCTAGATCAGTAGTCAGTAAACTATAGCCCTTGGGCCAAATCTAGCCCATTGCCTGTTTTTGGAAATAAAATTTTGCTGTACCACACTCATTTACTTGTGTGTTGTCTATGGCTAATTTTGCCCGACAGTGGCAGGACTAAGGGTTTGTGACAGAGTGAGGGTATAGCACATAAAGCCTGAATTTTCTACTAGGTGACCCTTTAAAAACAAAAAAGTGCTGGTCCTTGGTCTACATTATAAACTCTGCCCACTAGACCTCAAGCCCAGTGAGGATAGAGATCACGGTTGGTTTTTTTCATTCTAAATTCTTCAGGCATTGCACTTAGGGTCTTAGTATCTATAAAATAAATATAAATGAAAGAATGAGGGGTTTTGGTGATGTATTCTCTAAATATTTAGTGTCTAAATGTGTGAGGAAGAATGTGATTTTTCCCGAGAGGGCAGTTTGTTGGAAATACAAGAGACTTAGATCAGGCTCTAAGTGTAATTCTGATAGTAGGAGACACAGTTAAAAACCTGCGTGAGTAATGAAATGAGGGAGACAGACTAGGTGTAGCTATAGGGCGGGGTGAGGACTGGGGTGACCCGGGTAACGCACATCTGCCCAAGGGAGCAGCTGCTGTTCAATTTTGGTCAGTGGCGGCCATGTGGGACAGTGGGGTAGGGATTGTTCTAGCTTCTGCTTTTTTTTTCAAAAGAACCAGGAAACACATATATTTTCAGTTAAATCTCCCGTTTGAAGATGTTAGAAGCTAATTTCCTTTTTCAGAACAGTAGTGAGCCAAACCAGACATGGTTTTAAGGTGATTTTGACCAAGTGCCCCCAAGTAACTTCTGCTTTATGGAGAGGTAATTTCCAATGAACAAGTGTTTTGTTTTGTTTTGTTTAATGCCAGGGAAAGCATATTGAGCATGATTTGTTTGTTTATTCATTCAGCCGTTCGTTCATTCATTCATTCATTCAACAGGCATTTACTGAGGGCCTGGCACTGTGCTTAGGGCTTCTGCTGTAACTAAATGGTGTTCATTCTGACATCTAAATGCTTCTCGTTGCCTAAAGGGTTGTCACAGGGAAAAAAATGAGAAAACGCGTATAAAAGGGCTTTGTAAAATATAACCCAATCCATTCATGGGAGCTATTTTCATTTACTACTTTACATATTCAAAATGCAGCCTGTGGCTGGCAAAGATGGGAAAATCGAAGGTCTTACACTTCTGAGACTTAAGGACACACACTCAGCAATGTCATCTTGTCTGCTTTTAGACTTTCTTGAAAACCGTGGGAGAGGTTCTTCGTTTGCCCAGTTGGACTGCCGTGTCAGAGGTAAGAGGAAAGACCATTTTGAACTTCAAAACGTACATACCTTGGGAGCCATTTTGTCTTCCTTGAAGGGGCGTTAACCTGGCCCCATCCTTATCTGTGAGGGAAACAGCCCTTAGTCCTGAGATCCGGGATATAAAAGCTCATTTCGACTGGATGGATGACCTACTTGCCATGCTCTTTCTTCTCTGTGGACCAGAGTTCTGTGAGCATCAGGGACATGGTGCCGTTGTCAGTCATGAGCAGGGAAACGGATTTCTTCATGAAGAATGTATGCTTGTTTATCATTTTAATAATACATATATTTTCACCATCACATTGTTCCTGAATGATAATAAAACACATGTATGATGTTTAAAGATCACTAGATTAAATGAAAAAAGTAGAACATGTAACAATACACTTCATGATTTTCTTTTTAAATTGAAGTATAGTCGGTTTACAGTGTTGTGTTAGTTTCTGGTGTACAGCATAATGCTTCAGTCACATATT
Source organism: Camelus dromedarius (assembly GCF_036321535.1). Classification (NCBI taxonomy): domain Eukaryota; kingdom Metazoa; phylum Chordata; class Mammalia; order Artiodactyla; family Camelidae; genus Camelus; species Camelus dromedarius. Next base: position 23,851,917 of record NC_087466.1, read on the forward strand.
ATATATATATATATATATATATATATATATATATATATATATATATATATATATTCCTTTTCATATTTTTCTTCATTATAGGCTATTAACAGGCTATTTTCTGTGCTATACAGTGGGATCTTGTTGTTCATCAATTTTATGTATAATAGTTAGTATCTGCAAATCCCAAACTCCCAATTTATCCCTCTACCTCTTCCCCTTAACCATAAGTTTGTCTTCTATGTCTGTGAATCTGGTTCTCTTTTGGAAATAAGTTCATTTTTTGAAGTTTCCGTATATAAGTGATATCATATGATAATTTTCTTTCTCTTTCTGACTTACTTCACTTAGAATAATAATCTCCAGGTCCACCCATGTTGCTGCAAATGGCATTATTTTATTCTTTTTATGGCTGAATAGTATTCCATTGTATATATACACCACATCTTCTTTATCCAGTTATCTGTCAATGGACATTTCACTTCATGATTTTAAGTGTAAAAATCAAAACAGCTTCTCTTTTTCTCTGTAATCAAAAGAATTGGAAAGGAGGTTAGAATACTTTTTGTTTTCTTTTTTAAAATAACTTTATTGATTTTACTTATTTAAAAAATAAAACAAGTGAATATGTTGTGGAGAAGTTAGAAAATGCAGATGATAAAAGTATATAAAATAAAAGTCACCTGAAATCCTCAGGCTGAGAGATAATGTTAACACTCTTGTGCATATTCCTTAGAGTCTGGTTTTCAATTCTCTTGTATGCATATATAGTCTGCACATATGCTATGGACCTGAGTTTACCCATTTTCCTTCATTATGTCAAGAGCACTTCCCAATGATATTACATATTCTTCCATGATGCTGTATCAGTCAGGCTAGGCTAGGCTGTGCTGCAGTAACAAATAGCTCCTATATCTCAGTGGCTCAGCACAGTGGACGTTTACTTCTTACTCCTGCCAAGTCTGATATGGGTCAGAGGAGCCTCTTCTCCATCCAGTGACCTGAGGATCCTGGCTTGGTCCATTTTCTGATGTCTCTGTCTCAACACATGACTTCCAAGGTTACCCCACCGTGGAGGTGGTGGAGGAAGACAAGACTCTTAACTGCCTTGCCTAGACTGGCCGCACACATACCAGTGTGACATTACACTGCTCCCTTTTCTGAACTCCTACAGTGTTCAATGCATATTTGCCAGTGTGAGGCAGAATGACATCTCATTCTCTCGTAAGTAATGAGATTGCTCCAGGGTTTACGTTTTGTGAACTTTTTATTTGAATGAGATTGGACTTCACCTTGGCAGAGGGAGAAAAAAATGGTCTTAAATTTAAGGCTGATATGATCTTACCTAGAAACACATTAAAAAAAAAAAAAAAGGCACAGCCCTCCAGAGTTCATGATTTCTTGCGGGGGTGGGGGGCTGTGTGCAGGGCTGCTGCTAGGAACCACCCGGAGGCTGACCCGTGGAGGACCTGAGCAGATGTTTTTTCTGCATTGTTTTCAGTTAACTCTTCCTGAAGGCTCTGCCGCAAAACATGAATAACCATGAAACTATTCAGACCCAGGCAGGCTCTACTGTGCATTAAAGAGGAGATATGAATCAGCCGCCACCCAGCAGAACTGCCTGCCAGAAACAGATTTTCCTGTGCTTAACTGTGCTTGCCTGATTGAAATCAGACACAGGCCTGAAGGAAAAGGTCTCACGTTGGCCTAAGTGTTCTATTTCCAGCTCATTGGACTCTCGTGGAGCATGTGTTTGTGAGCACGCCGAGGACGCTTAGCAACAGACAGATGTTTGTTTCAGAAAGGCGGGAAGGAGGGGAGGCAGTGAGGCAGAGACTCACACGCTGCGCTCCTGGGGGAACCTGAGAGGCCCCTCCCTGCTCAACGTGTGTCTGACGATGAGTGACAGCTCAGTCTGAGCTCACTGCAGAGAAATGGGGTGGCCAGGAGGGACCCCTGCCTTCTTGGGGTGGCACCCACTGGGATCTCTTTTGCTGTGGGGCCTCAGAGTGAGTGTGGGGACTCCCACGGGGGAAGGGCATGCTAGCTAGCACATGGGGGAGGCCAGGGATGACTTGGGGTGCTGGCGTCTCTGAAGCACCCGCCCCTTCACGGAGATCAGGACAGAACTGCTAGCATCCTCACTTTGGAGGGTATTTGGGGCTGATTACCCTCCTCCTCGTGAGACAGAAGGGGATGCAGCTGGAGGGGCAGGTCAGAGACTTGCCAGGGTCCCCAGCGAGTTGAGGCTGGAGCCAGGACCAGGTCCCAGTCTCCCCCGTCTGAGCATAGATGCCTTGGAGCCGATGTGACCTCCGTGGTCGCCTCCGCGCCTGTGAAGTGGGGTAGGGGTGTGACCCTCTCCTCTCCCGGGGGCGTGAGGACAGAGCCTGGCCCGGGAGGCGGCTCAGCAGGTGCTGGCGGTGCTCCTTTGGAGGAATGTTGACGGCGAGCGCGGTGCCTGACTGTGCGTTTGGTGCCTCCTTCTCCCGCCATCACTGCACGAGCTCCCTCTTCACGTCTCCTTCCTCTTGTGGTGTTTTCAGGACAGCGCCTTGGTGCTGGGCTTGATAGAAACCGTCGACGCCGTCCTGGGCCACATATCTTCCAACCTGCAGGCCAGCGAGCCCAAGGTCACCATCGCGGGCTCCTCGTCCATGGCAGGTAGCTCGGCGCGCGCGCGCGCGGGTGGGGACCGGCGGGGCGCGGGGCGCGTTTCCCTCGGCGCCGCGCACCGGTGCGCACGGGCTCGCGCGCCGGCAGCGGGGACAGCGCTCTCCCGCGTCCTAAACTACGTTGCCCGAGGCGCGGTCACATTTTGGAGGAAGGCGGAGTTCGGTCACGGCGGCCGTGCTCAGCGCGCTGCTCACGCAGGACCATGTGAACCTTGGATGCTGACTTGGGGGCCAAACTCATCTCGTATGACAACGGCCTGGAGTGTCCGTGGGGTAACGGGCGCACGGTCAGGTTTCCCACGGTCAGCTGGAGGCTTTGCCAAGATAACCCTCGCGCAGCCCCTGCAAGCAGACGTCTCGGCCCTTCTGTTTGAAAGTCTGTATCTGGCGAGCATGGCAGAGCTAATGCGTCACCCCAGAGCCAAGCTCTGGGAAGTAAGCTGAATTCACCCACTTGCGTTAGTTTTAACGGGAGTTTGTCGGCCAGGAGAGCTCCCTTTGGGGTGGGATGATGCGTCTGCCTCTCGTCAAAGATGGGCGTCTGAGGTGTTTTCATGGGCTCCCCAGCCTGGAGGAGGAGCCCCCCCGCCCCCAGCACAGGGGTCTCCCTGCAGGACTGGGCGCAGCCAGTGCCCGAGGCATCTGGAGCCGAGGGGCTGCCCCAAGGGCGGAGGGGTCACTGCAGGCCTGGAGCCCCCGCAGCGTGTGGCGGGCGGACATGCCAGCCACATGGTTGCAATTTCCACCCTGAATGCGCCTACTTTTTAGGTCCTCATTTCCTAAAGGTAATTACACTCCCCAGGAGAGCTCTTTCTGTTAAAAAAAAAAAAAAAAAAAAAAAAAAAAAGAAGAAAAAAGAAAGAAAGAAAAGAAAAGGCAAAAGCAAACGGGGTTTACAGCCTGGTTTCCTGCCCTGCAGCTGACTGACTGCAGCTTCCTCTCTGGCTTGTTCTAGACTTTTCAGTGGCCAGACTCCTACCCAAGACCATGAACTCCTCCCACTACCGCTTCCCGGCCCGGGGCCAGAGCTACATCGAGATCCCCCACGAGGCTTTCCACAGCCAAGGTGAGCACAGCCGCGGACCCCTACAGCCCGGGACCCTGGGGGGAGACTCAACCCAGAGAGCTCTGGCCTGGCCGAGGGGCTGCCTGGCCTCCTCCGGGTCCCTGCGGGGGCGGCTCTGGGCCAGGTCTCCGTGGTGGGAACACAGTGTGTCGCTGGAGGAGCCTAACGTGTTCTCCCAGGCTCTCTCCAAGTCCCCGCCAGCCCAGCGAGCCGGGACTGGGGAGGAGGGGCCGGGAATCCGCATCCTGGACAGCCTGCTGGGTGATTTTGGTCCTCCGGGCAGGAGGCTGTGCGTCCTCTCGAATCTGCACGGCTCCTCGCTAGCAGAACTTAAGCAGATGTGACCACCTCCCCGCTCAGGGTGGCCTCAGGCTGGGTGAGGGGGTCTGCCTGCTCAGGGACCCCGGGTCCTCCTGGGCAGGATGAAGCCGAGGGCTGTAATGAACCAGCAGCCGAGGTGACCCTGGTTACTCCTTCCGGGGCCCCAGGTGGTTCTGGCCATTTTTGCTGCAGTGACTGTCCCCTCTGCCCCTTGAAAGGTGACTGTGCTCTGCAGGCCTTTCCCTTCATCCCAGGGGTCTTGGGCAGTCAGGGAGTCGTGGGTTCTTAGCTCCTGACAACCTGGCCAGAGGCCACATGCTTCCTGGTTCTGCCTTGTTGACTGGGGACCAGGCTGGGTGATGCAGGACCGTGATGGCCTCTCCCAGCAAGGAGTCGTCACTCCCCGGCCCTCGGGAGCCCTCCTCTGTTCCCTGTTCCCTCTAGCTGGCTGGTGTGACAGGTGCTCCGGGATGTCAGGTGTGTCCTGTCCTCAGGGGGCCGTCCCCCTACACTCAGGGTGAACGGGGGAGTGCAATTTAAGGGCGGACAATGCCGCGGGCGACCGGCTGCGTATGCGATCCTTTCTCATCTCACGCCACCTGGCTGCATGGAGTGTTAGAAATCCTCAGTTTTGCAGAACTGGCAGGGCCACAGCCTCGTGGTCTGTACATATGGAAACTTCTCACACTTGGCAGGAGAACTTATTAGTCACAGCACCGACTCTGTGGCTGGAATTTTTGGCCTCGAATCCTGGCTAGTCCACTTACCGGCTGTGTGGCTTGGACAAGTTGCTGCACGTGCCGGGCCTCAGTTTCCTCCTCTGTGAAACAGGGGGCAGTAGGAGTACCTGCCTCAGTGCATGGCAGTGGGAACTGAAGCAGCAAAGCCCTCATCCCGGGGCCTGGCCCACGGGGAGCGGTGAGCACGATCTGAATTGCTGATTGCATTTGTGAAATGCTAACACCCTCCACAGAGTCCGGAAGAACTGAGAAGTCAGCTCGCAGCTTGCTTCCCCCAGCCTCCTGTTGAGCTGGTGGAGGGAAGTAACGGAATATACGATTCCGGCTTCCAAGTTGTGATATTCTGAGAGGTGGGACCCAGCCGGAGGCACGACAGACGTCGGGGTGACTTGTGAATCCTGCTTCTGCTGCCTCGCTCAAGTGCTGGTGTTGCTATAAATACTCCACGCAGACGGCCTCCGAGACACGCTCACGGCTGCCGCGCTGGGCTGCGGCCCGCAGCTGGAGCGGGGCTCTGGACTCAGATGCTCGTGCTGTTCCTGGCGTGTCTGGCTCCCCCGGGAGCCGCAGCGTCTGTGCGTCGAGAGCTGGCTCAGGCGGGAGGTGGGGAGTGGTCACCACGGTTGAATTCACAGTTGAAGAGTGGAGTGGGCTCTCGCCAGCTCTGACCCTGGGTGTCCCTCCCCGTCTCCCCCTCCAGGAGCTGCCCGGCTCCTGCTTGTGAGGTCCGCGCCGCGCGTTGCTGGGCGAGCGGGCCTGGCGGGGGCTTTGTGTCTCTCCTGCGCGTCCCCCGGGATGCTGACAGGTGTCTGCCGTCTGTTCTTTCCCCAGCCTGGACCACCATCGTGGGCCTCCTCTACCACTCCGTGCACTATTACCTGAGCAACATCCCGCCAGCCAACACCAAGTGAGTCTCCTGGGGCCGCACGGCATGGAGCGGGGAGAGGGCGTGCGGGTTTGCGTGGCGCTGACCTCGGTGTGTGCCAGAGGACTTGTGATGCCACTATCAGAGTGAGGGAGATGCAGGGACTCCTACGCTGGGGGTCCGGCAAGTCCTGGGGCATGTGACAGCGCAGTGATGACCGTGTGGGTTCCACCTTGCCAGCTGTGTGGCCTTGGACAAGTGACTTGATTATTCTGCACCTCAGTTTCCACTTCTGTGGGATGCAAGGCCGGCAGCACATGCTTACATCAGTCAAGGCTGTGTGGGATGCATCAGCTTAGGCCGAAGGCCAGGGAGCTAAGGGCTCGAGCGACTAAGAAGGGCTGTAGGCTGGCTTCAGGCATGGCTGGATCCAGGGACCCAGAGGATCTGTCTTGACCTGGCCTCTCTGTCCCCTGCCTCTGCCCTCCTCTGTGCTGGCTCATTTCCAGGCAGGCCCCTCCATCGAGGCACGGCTAGCTCTTGTAGCTTCAGGCCCACATGGGTTTGGGTCCTGAGATCTCAAGAAGGAAAGTGACTCTCTTTCGTGAATGAAAAGTCAGTTTCATTCAAAACCCAGGGAGGTCTGTGACTGGCCCACTCGGGTCAAGTGCCCATCCTGGCCCCCCAGTCATGGTGTGAGAGGATCCTGCTCTCTGTCCTGTTCTCTCACTGGCCACGTCTGCTCACGTGACCGTCTAGGGTTCAGGGATGGATCAGCCCTACTCAGACCACGGGGAGGGGCCGGTTCCCCAGGGAGCGATTAGGGAAGGTAGAAATATCATCGGGGAGTGGGGCCTGCTCCTCCCTTTCACGGGGTCGCTGGGAGGGAGCAGGAGGGCAGAGCCCAGGGCCCGTGCAGAGAAGGTGCCAACAAGGTGTGAGCCTGAGGGACTGTTTCTACAGTTAGTGTTTGGAGGATGGAGCCATTTCTGGCAGGGCAGAGCCGCCCCAGATAGGGGCTCAGTGGAGGGCAGCAGGCCGGCTCGGGTCCAGCTCCATTCCTGGTCACCTGGCGCAGCGCCCGGCCCAGAGTGGGGGCTCGGGAGAGGGCCCTGCATCTCAGAAGGAGCCATCCAGCGCCTTCACCACGGGCCCCAGCGAGGCCCTGCTTCCCGGCCCCAGTGGACAGAGACTGGGAGCGCTGATGGGTGCGGGGAGGGCCGTTCCTGCAAGTTTGCCCCCCCTGCCGGTGGGGAGCCCGGGGGTGAGCTGTAGCTGGGGTCTGGCGTCATCGGTGGTGGGGAGCAGAGGCTGTTTGCACCACCTACAGTTGGGGGGTAGATGGCAAATACCTCCCCGTGGTGCCGGCGCCTGCGCCCTGCGGTCTTGTGTCTCTCCGATGAAGCGCCTCTCCCGACGCCCGATGTGAGGGGCCGGTCCTCCTGCAGACCCCTGGGGGAGGGCTGGGGTGGGCGGCACGCAGCCGTGGTTCACCTGTAGACCTGGAGGAAGGCCAGGTTCTGGGCCTCTCTTTGAGAAAGTCGCAAAGGAAGATGCAACCTACTTTCCTCTGAAACATCCCTTCTCGACTCTTTGGGGGAAATTTCTCCAAACCCGAGATTCTGAGTGAAAAGTGGACCCACTCGTGGCCCCCACGCACTTATTTAAGCTCTCACTGCTGAAGGTTCAGACAGAAACGGACTTTCCAGTGAAATCCAGGAACATGTATTTATGGCTGTCACCGGTCCCAGCTCCTCCTGCTCACTGCATGACAGGCCAGTAAATTGAGGGGCGAGCTGTTGGGGGCGAGGAATAGCGACTTTCTTCGGAAAGCCAGCAGATGGAGAAGATGGTGGACTAGTGTCCCAAAGAACTGTCTTCCCTGAGTTAGAATTCAGACTTCTTTTGTACTCAGAGGGGAGGGAGCAAAGTCAGGTGTTCCCTGGGTCCGGTCAGCCTCCCGAGGGGTGTGTTAATTTCGTCCTTCCTGCGGTCGTTCCCAGGGGGGCCTGGTCAGGGTGCTCCCTGTGAGCTCAACCAAGGTGTTTTAGCTTAACGCGCACTCCCTGGGAGGCAGGTTCCCCGAGATGGGCCGTTACGTGTAATTTAAGCTCGTTGGTGAGCTTGGCACGTGCCTGGCTCCCTCCGTGCCTGCGTTCTCCTTTCTAAGAGTGGTGCCGGCTGTCCCGACGCCCGAGGGGCTCCGTGAGCGCTTAGCTCGTGGTTTACATAAAGCGCGATGCCCTGGAACGTGACATGTTAAGCGCTCGCTGGCTTTATCCCTCCACAAGGTGGTCGGACGTTCTCCCGTGACCTGCCTCTGAGATAATTAGCAAGTTGCACGCAGGATCAGAAGCAGACCAGTGGAATCGCGCTGATAGCATTCTGGCGTCTGCATGTGCAGGCACTGCTGACTTCGTTCCGTTTTAGTTTTGTGCACGATCCTCTTCACCTGTTCATGGGTTTTGTGAGGTTGAAAAGACGCGGTGGAACCGTAATGTCCTTTAAATCCCTCTGCAGTGTTGGGGGTGGAGTCAGCACGTGAGTTTAAGGCACTGGGATGCATTCCCCAGCCCCACGCCCCGCCCTGTGTGGACCACTCAGGGCCCAAGTGACACCTGCCTGGGGCAACGCCTGACCGTCCACAGGTCCTGGGCGGGGCTTAGCTGGTCTCTGCAGGGCCGCCTGCACACAGCGGTCCTCTGAGTCTCCCCTCCCCTGGCCCCGCAGTACAAGGAGTGTTGAGTTCTTACTGATTCTCTTCCTGCCAGACGAGCGACTCGGATAACTGATGCCTTCAAACCAGCCACCTGAGCTGGACGGGGCAGGGTCACCTGCTCCCACTCCTCCTCCATAGAGGACATGCGGCCCAGAGCTCCAGCGGTCAGAGACGGGCTGAGACTGGCCCTCAGGGTGTCAGCGTCTCGTTGATGGACTCTCAGGTGCTTCAGAAGGATGCATTCCTGGAGGCTGACTCAGCTGAAATGTCTCCACTTCTTTGTAGAGTTAACGCCGAGCAATCAAGGCAGGAGCAATGGCAGAGTCAGAAAGTACGATCTTGCAGCCCTTGGTGTAGTCACTGATTCATCCTCTGTGCCAACACCACTGGGCGAAGGGCCGTGGGGGGACAGGGCTGTCATTCACCATCACCCCACGGGGTACCTGCTAATCACCAGGTGAGGAGGTCCCCGAGAGCAGAGTTGTTGTCAACCTCACTCCCACCAACAAGTCTTACCAGCACTGGGACAGGCTGACATCCTACGTCCCCCGAAGTGAAGCAGTGGGAAGGAGTTAGCATGGCCGGTGGGGTCATCTTGCCCCCAGGTGCTTGACCAGAAGCCCCTATCAGGACACAGTCAAGGGACATTCTGCAAAACTTTGGTTTGGACTGGGGAACCGTCCATGCAGTAGAAGGAGTGGGGGCTCTGCCAGCTCGGGGAGGACTGAGACCCGGGAGTCAAATGGGGTGCAGCCCTCCCCTTGACTGGAAGGAAGCAGAGCTCTGGAGGACACCGCAGGGACACCGGGGACACTGGCCTGTGGGCCGGGCGCCAGATCACGTATGGAAGCCACGTTAGCTTTCTGAGCCAGATGATGGTGTGGTTGTGATGGAGGGGACAGACTTTATTTTTAGAAGATGCACATTAGAGCATCCCGAGGCGAGTGTCATGACGTACCTTCTGATGGCTGAGCAGAAAGAAGGGGTGTGTGTTGCTTGGCGTTTCCAGCGGTTTGTCGCTGCTGTGCTGGTGGTCAGCATGAACGCGGCTCTGATGGCGAGGGTGAGGCTGGGCTCCAGAGTTAAGTGGAGTTTTGGGGCTGAACTAGCTAGACAAATGGTTCATTTACTAGAGAATATTTGCAGTTTAAAAACTTTTTTTTTACTTCCCTGTATGACTAGGTTTAACCGTGGGCCCCCGATACTCAGAACGGTGTCTTCACGAGGCCCCTTTACGGGGTCCCCGTGTGCTAGCTTCTTTGGCTCAAGGATCAGAGCTGATCCTTCCATGTGCTGGAAGTCAGTGTTTCGCCTGCAGATTTCAGAGTCCCCACATCTGTCCCTGAGATCCTGGTGTCTTCCATCCTCTCTGTGTTTAACTGAAGGCAGAGATGACAAGAGGGGTGGTCTCGGCCCAAATGTGCTGAAATTTGGGAACCTGCAGACCCAGACTTCGGCCTGTGTCAGTCCAGCCCCCGTAGGGGCCAGATGGGTAATTCGGGGGAAGTTGAATTCACGGGTTATTTGCAAGGACCAGGGTGTGCTCACCACTGTAAAGGGTGATATAGCAACAGGAAACGTTCTCGGAACAAGGGAAGCGGGTGGGCTGCGACCTCCTCGGGCTGACGGGGCAGGAGGACACAGCTCCTGAGCGGAGCTGGAGGGGCCGTGGACAGGCCACCAGACAGGCACCGCGCCCGACGGTGGGCTGGGGCCGACGTGGCGTGACCCCCGGGAACAGTGCTGTCTGGGGCTCACTCTCCTAGTGGATTAAAAAAGAAATCAAACCTGGATCAGATTTATGAAAACAAAGCAAAACCCTTATTAAAATTCAAGGAGGGGCGAGGATGTAGCTCAAGTGGTAGAGCGCATGCTTAGCATGCACGAGGTCCTGGGTTCAGTCCCCAGTGCCTCCGAAAAATAAACAAATAAACCGGGTTACCTCCGCCCGCCCCACCCCGTGCTAAATCAATCAGCTGATCAAGGGGCCGGAAAGATTAAGTGAAGTCATTAAAACAAAACAAAACAAAACAACCTCTTTTTATTCTGAAAAAAATTCAAGCATCTGTGAAAACAGAGAGGTGGTCCTCTCCGGGTCACAGCGGTTCCCACCCACGGCCGTCTGCGCTTCGTCCGCACACCCGCCCTCTCTCCCCGGCCCCACCAGTTAGTTATTTTGAGGCAAATCTCTGACATCGTTCAGTTTCATCTGTAAATATTTAGTCTCTATTTTTAAAAGATAAAGACGCTTTAAAAGAGACAGAGTAAACGACGTTCTGTGATCGCATCTAAAAAGTAAACTTAGTCGGTCCGATGTCTCGTCCCTGTCGACCTGGGTGGGTCGTGTTGGGGCGGCGGGCTCCCCCTGGATGGGGCCTCTGCAGGGCAGACCCAGCCAGGAGGAAGGGCCTCGCTGGCTGCAGGAGGAGTGAGTCACTGGGGACCAGCCATGCAAACCCGTCTGCTTAAACTGGGAAATCGCGCTTTTCCAGAGTAAAAATATTCTTAGGGGCAGGGTCGCCCGACAGCCTCACCATGATTTGGTGAGTCTGGCATCCATTTCTGCCCTGAAACGCGGTGTTTACCAGGCTACGTGCGGCTGAATCCTGGAGTGCAATCATGGAATCTGAATCCGCTCTGGATTTGCAATCTGCCTGTTGATTTAAGGTTGTCCGTTAAGGCTTACATTTCCCCCGTATGTGTTTCTTAAGACTTTGATCTAAGTCATCATTGTCTGCTTGTGAGCAGATTCATTCATCCTGCACATTAGTGGAGGACCTACTGTGTGTCGGGCAGTGACCAGGATGGATAAGAATTGGGCCCCAATGGAGCTTATATCCCAGTGGAAGGTGACCGCCGACCGGACGAACTATTAGAAAATGTGCACAGAGTTGGGGAAGGGGGAGTGATAAAGGTGCTCTAGTTTTAGGGTCTCACACTCATGGTTGCGATTTTATTGTTGGCTCATATTATAGTCCTAATTTCTGCTAGAAAAATGATTTCTAGTTTGTCTGGTGGAACTACACACACGATGAATTCCCGGACTTCTGCAGAGAAAAGCATGACTTTAAGGGGCTGGGTACCTGGAGTCTCAGGGGAAACAATGCTGAGCTGAAACATCTTAGCTCCCCGGAGTCACGGGCAGAGAGGCCGCCCACCTGGGCCGCCTGCTCGTTCTGTGAGCGCGTTGGCCTCTGTCACTGGGGACCACGGCTTTCTGTCTTTGGGTCTAATTTGCCCCTGGTGACATCAAGCCAGTCTTAACTTTCTAACACAGAAGCTGAACCACAGGCATTCTCAGCGGGAGTGATGCCACCTCTGTGGGGTGAAAATTGGTTTTGGGGACAAAGAGTCTGAGACGTTACAATGGCTGTGGCTTTGCAAAGTTCCAGAAAGCATATTTAGGTACGTAAGCAGATTTCCTGTATCTCTGTGATACTAAAATTCCATGGGGTGGGTGGGGTATTAGAAAAAAATGTTTCTAAAAAGACTCTTTAAGGGGCGAGAATAAAAAAAAAATGTTTGGGAAGCGCTAGGCTAGAGTGATGCTTTCTTCTCGGTGTGTTTTGGGTTTGAAAATGCGTGTTTCCTCTTCCACGGGTGTCTTCTAGCTTTGGGCAGGCTCCAGTGAAGGTTCCCCGAGGAAGGATAACCAGATAGGGGATCGGACGTGTTTTGTGAGTTTCCAGGGGAGCCTCGGGGTTTCGCCCTGGGTGGTGATGGCACGGGCACGAGGAGTGAATGCCTGTGTTTTGCCTCAGACCCGGGTGCTTGGTGGCGTTCCGTAGAGATACCCACTTGCTCTAGTGAAGGCAGGGCTGGGCTGTTAAACCTTTATGGCGCTGTTTGTGTAAACATCTCATGCTTACCATTCCAGGAGTAGTTCCGCGTGCCTCTGGGGGCCTGCTCTTTCTCAGGGACTCGTGTGAGAAGCGTGGGCAGAGCGGGCGGGGTGGGGGGAGGGGGAGGCTGCTGGCCCCCCCGGCTCCGCCCCAAGTGCCCCAGTTTGAGTCTAGGTAGCAGGTAAAACTAGTCGAAGGCGGAGGAAGACGGTGTGCCCAGCTCGCAGGGGCCCATCAGCTGCTCTGAAGATGGTTCTCTGGGCAGAAACACACGGAGGCGCGGAATCCTCAGTCGGGCTTTGGAGAGTGAACAGGAAGGCGCGCCAAGTCCAGATTAGGCGAGAAACCCGCACATAGCTGGGTGCCCCGAGTGGGGCCGGATGACTCCGAGTCTCAGGCACCCTTGCGGAAGCTGCCTGAGATTCAAACTCCAGCCACAAACATGCTGCCCCAGGCCAGGCAGGGCCAGACGGGGGCGAGGCAGGCAGTCACCTAGAGCACGGCATTCGGAGCAGTGCCCAGTCTGGGAGTCATTCACGGGCCGCCTGTGCCAGACCCTGACCGTGAGCACCTCCTTAGCTCTTGCCCCCCAGGTTCCTTGCTTGCCTGGCCCTGAGTATCCTTTCGGCCTCATGACTCCAGGAGGCAAGTGTCATGTATATCAGTCAGGGTTCTTTTGACTGGGTTGTAAGTGAGAGAAACTCCAGCTCGAGCTGTTTTAGGCAGAAGAGGAGTTTACTGGATCATGTAAACTGAAAAGTGCACGGGTAGGGTGGCTTCAGGAGCAGCTTGATCCAGCATCCAGTTACTGTCGCTCAGCTCGATCTCTCAGCTCTTCTGCAGGGTGGACTCCCTTCCCAGTCAGTCTCTCTGCTCCTGATTGTAAGCCACCACCAAGACCTCACGCTTCAGGGCTGACATCTAGCAGAGAGACGTGAGACTCGCTGATTTAGGATTTCTCATCTGAACCTTGTTGCTTCTCCTGGGATCTTCCTGGCTCACGTGCTCATCCCTGAAAAACCCCCAGGAGGAATGCAGCGCTCTGATTAATTCAGGCCTGGACAGCAGGGTTTACTCTTGAGTCAAGGAGGGAGTCCCTTCCAAAGCACACGGGCTGGAAGTGGGGAAGGGTGGTCACCTGGAGGGGAGCTGAGGTCCCTTCATCGGGAGGAGAATGACGGGATCCTGGGCGACAGGACAGCGGGTGTCCATCACACGACTTCTCCCCGCACTGGTTAACAATCAGGGCAAGCGAGGTTCCACCAGGGGAGTCACTTGCCCAAGGCCACACAGCCAGGCATGGGCTTGCTGAGGCTCCAACTCACTGTGCTGGCTTCTCTGCCGTCCCCACTCCATGGGCCACCTCCCCCTCTTCTGCTAGATTATAGGCGCTGTGCGGTCAGTGGTTCCGTCTCACCTTGGCACCAGCTTCAGGCCTTAAAGAGAGAGCCACGTCCTGGGTGATAGAAATAAAAGGCCAACCCCGAGACTTCGGTCTCAAAAATCTGGCTCCACGTTAATGGTTTTTACTGGTGCACAGTCGATTTACGGTATTGTCTCAGTTTCCGGTGTACAGCACAGGGGTTCATTTCTGCATATTTTAAACCCGAGCCCAGCGGCACGCCGCCCCTTTGAAAACCCTGATTTGTAACGATGTTCCCTTTGTTTCCAAGGATCACTGAGGCAGCACATTACAAAAGCTGCTTGCTGTCTGCCGCCAGCCACCTGATCTCCCTGGAGGTCTCCCCGACGCCCAGGCTCTCCCAGAACCTGTCGGGCTCCCCGCTCGTCACTGTCCATCTCCGGCACCACTTGGTGAGTTGAAGCGAATTCGCCCTCATTTCTGTTCTTCGGTTTGTTTTGCAACGAGGACTGTTCCGTCGTCTGTATGATTGTGCACAGAAACCTAGGAGGGATCGGTGGTGGCGGCCGGAGTGAGCAGTTCTCTCCCCAGCGTGCCTTTTCTCCTGACTGTCTTTGAGCTCCCGGGGAAAGGCCCCCGGGCAGTGGGGGGGATGGACACAGCACTGACCTCGGGTGCCAGGGCCTCTGAGGGCCGGTGTCGCCCTCAGAGATGCATGTGCGGCGACTGTGGGTGCTTCTGACTTACAGCGTGTCCTTTTGGGAGGAGGGGACAAACTGGCCAGTTGTCCCTTACCTTGATGACAGCCATTAGCAAGACGAAGCGCTCTGCTGTCTCTGAGAAACGCACGTCCGCGCTTCGAGAGACCGTGTTTACGCTTTGTGCCCTGGGGGATGAGCCGTTCGCCTTGCTCCCCCGGAGCCAGCGCTCTCTCTGCGTTTGCTGTGTCCTTGTGGGCGGCGGGAACCACAGAGGTACTGGGGACACAGGTGTGCGCCTGTCCTTGAGGAAGTGCAGCTCTTCCTGTGCCGGGATCATGTCCTGTGTGTGACACAGCGTCGATTCAACGCCCGAAGGCTGCGGCTTTTCAGGAACTCAGTGTGCATTTCTGTTGTTTGAAGTAATACAGAGAGGTTTCCCACTGGGATTTTTGACTTCATTCTGCTTTATACTGTTCCGTCCCATTCCACCCACGCTACCTGAAGACCACCACACTACCTGCTGCGTGCCAGCTGCTGGGTTTGGGGCCTCTCTTGCCGGTCCACGTGTGAGTGCGTTTCATCCCCTCCTGGACGAGACGGCCCTTGGGCTGCTGAGGGAAGCCGGCCAGTCGGGCTGGAGGACCGCTCACTGCAGCCTCTGTGTCGCCCGGCCCGGCCCCTCCTTCCCCGCGGTGGCAGGTCCTTTCTTGTCTCCCTGGAAACCCAGTCCGCCCAGTGGTCCGTATTTGTGCTGCACAGGCCGATGGGTGCCCCCAGATGGCCGTGGCCTCCTGACCTCTTTCATCCTGACCATGTCACCTCCATGTCACCACCTGTCTCATCAGTCCTCAGGGAAGGACGTCTTCCTCCTCTTCTTCAGTGCTACCCTTTCTTCAGGAACCTTCCCTGCCCTCTGCTCGCCACCCACCCCCGCGTGCCCCACCCCCCTCCCCATGATCCTTTCCATCCTGCAAAGGTGCCCCATCCACCTGCAGAGAGTCTTGACCTGAGGATGCCCCACCACCCTACTACCAATCTCTCTCACCTTTTGAAAATCACAAAACATTTAAAATTTTTCATTTGTGTGGGGGAGAGTAGAGCTCAGTGGCAGAGTGCACGCCTCGCATGCACGAGGTCCTGGGTTCAATCCCTGGCACCTCCATTAAAGAAAAATGCATCAACAAACCTAATTGTCTCCCCCCAACAACAACAAAATAAATGAAGCTTTCCAACTGTGGTAAAATACACATCATCGCAGGAAGTTTACCACGTGAACCGTTTTTAAGCGAACAGTTCGGTGATGCGAAGTGCATTTCGTATTGCTGTGCACCCGTCACCACCACCCCCCTCTAGAACCCTCTTCATCTTAAAAAACGGAAACTCTGTCCCCGTTAAACACTGACCCCCACCCCCTCCCAGCCCCGCCCCCCCCACCATCTCCGTGGCTTTGACGGCGCTGGGGACCTCACCTAAGTGAAGTCGTGCAGGACTTGTCCTCTTGCGTCTGGCTTGTTCTGCTTGGCATCACGTCCCCGAGGTTCACCCGTGTCGTGACGCGTGCTGAAATTTCCCCCTTTCTAAGGCTGAATAATATTCTGCTGTGCGGATGGATCACACTTTTATCTGTGCGTCCATCGACGGATGCGTGGGTTGCTCCCAGCTCTTGGCTCTTGTGAGTGATGCTGCCGTGAACGTGGGTGGATGAGCACCTCTGCAAGACCCTGCTTTCAGTCCCCGTGGGTGTGCGTGCAGAAGGGGCCGCGCCGGATCCCACGTTCTGGGGACCTTGTGGGACGTGCACCTCCCCCTTCTCTTCTTCGAACTATTCAAAGTCGATTTGCACCATCTCTGCTTTCTATACCCATTTCCAAGCTGCACAGAATGGTCTCAGAAGTCTGCAGAGACCTCTGCTCACCTGAGCTCCGTCAGGCCGGCACCCCCGAGGCCCCGAGGTCCCCACCCTGACCTGGCCCGCGCGGGCGCCGCCCTGACCCTGACGCCGGCCCGTCTCTGCCGCACCGCCTGCTCTAACTCCTGAGACAGGTGTTGCTTCGGTCCCTCTGTGTCACGCTCACTTCTCTGAGTTCACGGGCTTGCTGTGGTTTCAGTCGCCACCGCCGTGCACACGTCCCTGACGACAGGAAGTCCACAGCTTCCCTTGGCCCCGCCCGGCAGCTCCTGCTGGCTGGCGGGCTTCTCGGCTCCAGGCGCGCAGCGTGGGCACCTGGCCCCGAGCATGCGTCCTCAGGTCCGGTGCTTCTGTCGCAGCGCCGTCCGCCTTCGGCTCCGAGTCTGGGACCTTGGCGCCCTCCTGGGTCCTGGCCGCTGCGCTCCACGCAGGCCCGGGGTGTCCCTCCCACGTGCCCTCCCTCTGGCTGCCCGCCCCCCGGTTCAGAGTCTCGTTGCTGATTCGGTCCTGCCTGAGCTAGGCGCTTCCGGACGGTTGTCCCTGCTTCACTCCCGCCAAGTTCCCAGGCTTATCCTCCAGAAATACACACCAGATGGTGTTACTCACCTATTTAAAATCAATCAGTGACTCAAGTTTCCCCGAAGAAACTGGGCCTCACAGTCAGGTCTCCAGCGGACCTTTCCTAGCCTGACTTTCCATGTGAACCTTTGTCCAGCAGAATGGAAACACTCGCTCTCCTTTGAAGTCCAGGCCCAGTCGGCCTCTCCATCTTTCTGTGCCCCCCTCCCTTCGTCTGGAATCCCTCCTCCCATGTCTCTGGGATCCGGCCCCACCCATGACAAGGTCGCTGGAGTCGCTCCCAGCTCCTCTGCCAAGCCCTCTCTGATCTCCCGGGGAAGAGCCGTTCTTCCCTCCATGGCGTCCCTGCACTGCATCGGTCCATGTCCGAGGACCTTTATTTCTGCAAGTCTGCCGTCTCTTCAAGCAGCCGGGCCTTTCTGCAGAAGCCACCCTGTTCCCCATCTGGAGTCACCTCTTCCTTCCATAATGCCCCGCGTTGGGCTTTGGATCCGGCAGCGGCTCAGCGAATCTTTGTGCTCAGAGCAGGCAGCCTCCTCCTGGAGCTGTGTTGTTATCTGTGCGTCTTTGTGTGGAGAGAATGCTCGTCCTTGGGGCTCTTCCCCCACAGCCCCCGCGAGGACGCTGCTAACTCTACGAGAATGAGCGCGGCGGGCTCAGCCTGCATTGGAAATTGAGTCCTGCCGTGACGCAGAGGCAGCTTTAGTGCCTCCAGTGCTGGGAGTTTTGTAATGTGGCGTTGAGATATTGCAAGTCTGTAATCAAGAGAGCATAAAAGCAGAGAAGGCTTGCTTTAAAGACTCTGGCAGCGGCATGCATTTGAGGTTGAAGTTGCCCCAGTGAAGGGGGGCTGTGGGTCACAGCAGATGTCGGGGGCCAGCTGTGCTGGGGCTGCGGGGTGCTGAGAGCAGGCAGGCTGGGGACCAGGTCCCGACCCCGAGACAGGAGGCTGAGCAGGAAGGGTAGGGAGGAACAGCCTGGGGAGGTGCTGAGAAGACAGCCTCGTGCTGGGATTTCCCGGTGTTTCCCGTGAGTTCACATGCGCATGGGCATGTCCATGCACGTGTGCACACACACACACACACACACCCAGTACACATGGAGA
The DNA here is from genome assembly GCF_036321535.1 of Camelus dromedarius. Taxonomy (NCBI): domain Eukaryota; kingdom Metazoa; phylum Chordata; class Mammalia; order Artiodactyla; family Camelidae; genus Camelus; species Camelus dromedarius. Next base: position 23,869,781 of record NC_087466.1, read on the forward strand.
CACACTAATACAGGCGCACAGCCGGACCCAGCACGCCAAAGGGAGAGTGGTAGGAGGGATGGCTCACGAGTCGCGGGCCTGTCCTGGGCCAGAGGGTGCCAGGGAAGGGGGTGTAGTTCCAGGGTCACCTGTCTGGGTTTGTGCACCGAGACAGCAGCCCCCCAAGCCATGGACCATGCGCACAGACGCACTCACACATTCCAGCACCCAGGCTTCCTCCTGCGTCTGGAAGGCGCCCACGTGCTCATGGACAAGTGCTCCTCGGGGTCTGTGACCTTCTCAAAGCACAAACAGGCACACACACGCACACACTTTGCTGGACCCAGAATACACACACACACGCACACACAAGTGCACACCCGTGCCCACAGCTCCCACACCCCCATCCTTGTTAGATTGGGTCGGCGTGAGCCTGGAAATTGAAGAGTGGCCGTGATTTTGTTTTGTTCATCACAGTTTTTTTACCCCCCTGCCAACCCCTTTCCGAGTGGGGCCGGCTCCACCCTCAGGAGGGCCCCCCCCCCAGGACCTCACAGTCTGCCTGCTCTCCCACCCAAGCAGCCCCTTCACCTTCCCCCTCCTTCCAAGCAGGGCTGCCCCACATTCTGATGGCACCGAACCCTCGCCCTCACGGCTCGCAGCAAGGCAGGGAGGCTGTCAATGGAGTTCCCCCTCTACCCCCGATGTGAGATTGCGGTCCTTCTCCTGCTGTTTGCGTGTCTCTGAGGGGCGCTGGTCCCAGTCACATGCCGCCACACGCCCGCTGCGGAGCACCCTCCCCCAGAGTTTTCCCAAAGAGACTTTTCATCCAACAAGACAAAACCTCACAGGATGCCGGGGTCAGCGCACCCTGCCAGCGGGGGCTCCCCCTCAGCCCGTTTCTTTTGGGATGCTCTGCCATCGATTTATTTCATGCCACAAAGAGCCCTGCTGTAAAAGTTTTTCACAATTTTCTTAGGAAACCAACTCAAGTCAGTTGCTGCTGCAAACAAATGAACAAACCAGAATCCACTTGCCTGCTCTCGAGCGGCTTTGCTTTGAGACCTCGGTGTTCGCGGCAGTGCGACGTGGGCCTGCGGGTGGGGACCACGGCAAGTTACTGTGCTCTCCCTTCGTGAGTTACAGCGTCTTGCGGGGGAGATGCTGTGAAACTGCACAGCTGTCCTTCATCCCGTTACTTTCTCCGTGAATTTTAGCTTCCGTGGGTGGTGGTTTCCTGCAGAAATCATTACTGTAGTGTCTGCATAATGGTGATTTCTGTGTCCGTCGTTCCTTCTGCATTTATTAACTGCAACACTAATATAAGGACAAAGCGTCATTCATGCATTCAATTATTTATTTACATCAACGTGACTCCTTGAATATTTCTTCCCTAGATTATAATCCAACAACGATCACTGTCTATTTCGTTGCTCAAATACCCCCAGCTGTGACCATCGGGAGCTTTTTTCCAGTTGGCTTTTCTGTGTCCTTTTGACGTGCCTTCCTCGTTTTTCAATCTTTTCGTACTTTCTGGCATTAAAGCCATTCTAGGCTCATGGAACCCACCCTTTCTCCAAGAAGCCCCAGGCCATTTTATTGGAGAGCGGTGGTGTTTAGACACCAAGATCTGGGTGCCAGGTGTGCTCATTTCTGCTGGGGTGTCGTTGCTTCCTGATCCCCTGAGCAGACGGAGCTGGGAAGTTACGTATGTACTTATACAAGCGAACACATGCACTTCCCTGTGTCTGTCCATCTGTAGGTACGTATGTCAAAAAGCATGGGTTCATTCTGATAACTCTTTCCGATCTAAGAGCACAGAACTCACTCGCGTCTTTCCTCACATCCGTCATCCTCCAGACCTGCCTCTCATTGTTCTTGGTGTTTGTTTCTTATTCGTTTAAGTGCATTGCACACAGCAGATGCAGGATTGCTCACCGTACCCCTGTGGGAAACAACTGTGCTAACTAGAGAACAGCATTTGTTCGAGTTCTCTTGGATGTTGGCTTATGTGTGACGGCTGAAATTCTGTTTCACAAACGTGCCTAAGTCTGTTCCTTTCTTTCCTGCTCCCAGAGGGGTTGCATCCTTTATGGTAGAGTGAGATTCATCGGTGCTTGTCTGTATCCCCTTCCTGGTCCATTTCAGTTGCTGATTCACTGGGGGCGGGGTGCATGTGGTCAGATCTGTGCAAGCAGGTGCACTCAGCAGAGGGGCCCCCCCCGCCCCGTCCCATCCTCTGTTCCTTCTGCTCCACCCCCACCCACGCACTCTAGGTAAGCAGTTCTCTTGGTTTCTGGTTGGTCTTTTCTGTGTTTTGTTTGTGTTGAATGAATAGGCATGTGTACATTTTCTTCCATCTCCATCTTTTTCCCCCAGAGGGAAGTGGGCTGCAGAAACTCTTTTGAACTTTGCAGTTTTTCACTTCACAGTATATCCTGCACATCACTCTAAACCAGTTGATAGAGATCATCTTTTTTTTTTCTGCACAGTGCTCTGCTGTGTGGCTTTCTTCAGCCATCATGGCGTTGGGAGTTTGAGTTGTTTCCAATATTTTGCAAGCAATTTGTTGGAGTGAATGACCTTGTGCATCTGCGTTTTCCTGCTGTGAGAGGTACAGCCTCCAGGCCGGGTTCTCCAGAAAGTGTGTGTCTCCTTGCAGATGCCTCCCTACCCAGGCTCCTCCCTCCCTCCCTTGTCTTGCCCTCTGGCCGTTCAGGGGCAGCGGAGGGACAAACAGCAGAGAGGACGGGAAGAGCTCAGCCCCTACACGTGAGGTCACTCTGAGAATGGACGCTTTCAGCCGGTTCCTCCCCTCGGCCTCTCCTGCGATCCACGCGTGCACACGCACATGTGTTTAATTCGTTTCTGAAGATGCAGCCTTACGAGCTGTCGAGCACAGACAACAGAACGGATCTCCCAGATGAGATGTGTTGCATGGTGATCATCCACAGGGCCTAGATGAATAGCGATTTGGGGAGCAGCAGAGCCTAGAATAATGCCCCTCCCCCCGAGTGACGGAGAGGCTCTGGAAGGGGTGGGCGGGCGGCAGGTGCCGCCGGGCCGCTGGGCTGCCTGGGCCGACCCGTGTGACCTGGGGCCTGGCTGGGGGGAGGCGGAGGGTGGCTTCGAGTGGTGTTGAAAGCCACTGGGCTTCAGGTGTAGCTGGAGAGGCAGCACCAGATGGAATCGAGTGTCACTACTCTTTTGGCAGAAACAATTTTCTTCTTTAAGGACACCAGCCTTCCAGACTCAAGATGCTGAGGAGAGAGGTTTGGATGAGAGTCTCTTTGTTCTGCGAGGCTCTGGGCAGGGGCTCCCTGGGACACTTTCACTGCTCCTTGACACATTCTCGTCACAGGGGTGCCTTGATAGACCAGGGACAGCGAGGGAGGGGAGGTGAGGGGAGGCGGGAGGGCGGGGGTGGGGGGGCAGTCCTCTGAAAACACCCCTCCTCCCCCCACCGCAGCTGGCGTGCCAGCTTCTGTTGGCCTGGCTGCTGCTGCTGGGTGTTTTGCAGAAGTTTAGATTTTTTTCCTTCTGTGAAATCAGAAAGATGCCAGTTTGGAAACCAGAGAAAGAGAAAGGGTGGATTCAAATGCAATGCCTGTTTTAATGCTGGGTTACTGAAGTTATTTTTAAAGAAGCAAGTTTCTGAGCGAAGTCTGTCGTCCTGAGGAGAGGCGGGGAGGAATGCCGATCACACAGCAGAGGACGCTAATTGCGGCTTCTCGCAGCCAGGCGTTCTCCGGGGCCTTGGAGGTTTTGCTTTTGAAGGTTGCTTTTACATTTCTGAGGACGGTTTTGGAGGCTTTTTTGGGTTTCAGTGATTTGTCCGATGGGAACCGTTTCTCATGGAGGCCCGTACCAGCGGGAAGCATGGGGGCGAGCAGGGCTCAGGAGGAGCGTGGAGGCTGGCAGGCTGTCCCCGTCGCCGAGGGACACATGGCAAGGCGCCGCCGACCTTTATCCCTGGGGGGTGCGGGGGGGGGGCAAGGCTGATGGGCTGCTTCTTCTGGCCTGGAGCGGGGGCTCCGTGGGGTCTCCCCGGGGCTGTGGTCTCAGGCCCGTCCCCAGGCCTTCGTCGGGGAGCTGCAAGGAGGGTTAGCTAAATCCGGGATGAGGGTGGCCCACTGAGGCGCGGTGCCCGTGTTTCTGGGCCATGTGGCCACATTGTTCCGTCCATGTCTAAGCCCAGCAAGTCCCATCTGTTACATCAGATGGTCGGGCAGCAGAGGGCAAGTCGGAGCAGGATGCTCAGAGCCCAGCCTGGCCTCTGACCCCAGGGCCTGGAACATGCACTGAGGGCAGACAGAGAGGCCGGAGTAGCCGCAGGCCTGCCCGGGGGCCCCACCGCCACCTTGGGCCTGTCCCCGGGCCGTCCAGGGGCTGACTGGTCTCATTAAGCTTCCCCTCTGAGCCCGACAGATTTCTTCTCCCAAAGTGCCGATTTTAGTGTCTTGTGGGCACCTGTGTCTCATCAGCTAGGACGTTTGCATAAACCTCGGGGAGTGGGCTCCGGGAGGTTCCTGCGCGACCCCAAGCCTCGGGCGTTGAAGTCCCCACTGGACAGAAGGACGACTCCTTTCCTCTGGGCCCTGGGCCTCCTGGCTGAGATGGTCCTGGCTTCTGTGTTGGTGAAATTCACCAGGCAGGGCTTCTCAGCCGCGACACTACTGCTGTGCGGCGTCCAAATACATTTCCGAACGGTGCCAGGGGCCGCTGGAGACGCCCTGCAGAGCACCGCCGGTGCGTGCTCCGGCAACAGTGGCCGCCGGGCCATTCTCGTTGCTGTGTGATGGCCCGTCCAATTTATTTACCCGTGGATATTTGGTGGTTTCTCATTTCGGACTATTAAAAACAGTCACTTTTCTCTGCTTGCTAAATTGTAATTTTTTTAAGTAAATTTTTTCCATCCTTTTTTTTTTTTTGGTGGAGGGGGGAGGTAATTAGGTTTATTTATTTATTTGTTTGTTTTTGGAAGAGGTAGTGGGAGTTGAACCCAGAACCTCATGCACGCCAGGCATGCGCTTTACCACTTGAGCTGCACCTCCCCCCCAGTTAAATTGTAATATTCAGGACTAGACTTAAGAGAGGTGCAAGCAAGTGGGTTGATGTTGCTGAGAGGTGTGAGCCCTCCTGGCGGGGGTTGTGGCTTCGCCACCGTTACTTCTCTAGGATGTGCTGTGCATGAGAAAACAGTTTTATTTTGAGTGGAAAAAAAAAAAGTTTGCTATGCCTCCTGTGGCCATTCATTGGCGCTAGGGACCTGGGATGTTCCTGGTCCGCAGACTGCCTCGTAAACCCTGGTTCCCACATACGGTGATTTAAAAAAATACACGTGCGCGCACACACACATAGACGTGCGCATGGAGACACACCGACACACACATGCACACACATGCAGACACACACAAGTGCACACATGCGTAGCCGAGTGTCATTTGAAGCCCCGCCATCCAGAGGCCACCACCGTGAACACATGAACGAGCTTCCTGGGGGAGCTTCTGGAGGGGAACGTGTGTGCTCCGCAGCTTCCCGTCAGCAGTTTGAGCTATCCATGCTGCCGCTTCCTTTCTCATTTAGCTTGCCTGTGTTTCCATGCCAGTAACTATAAAATACAGAATCATATTCGTGGCTGCGTAACGGCCTGTTTATTTACTGTCCTTCTGTTGTACATTTAGTTTGTTCCCTGTTTTCATGACTATAAACGAAACTGTAATGAGCCTGCTGTGTTCTTGTTCAGTTTTTGCTGTAGGATAACGTCTTCAAAGTAGAATCGCTCAGTTAAAAGTCCACGCTTTATTCTTCTCCTTTTAAAATTCATTTTGTGTGTTTAAGCTCAATCTCCATCTCCTTACCAGGGGAGGAAGTGGTCTCATGGAAGCGAAGTGTTAGAGCTAGAGGCACAAAATAGATAAACAACAAGGACCTACTGTAGAGCACAGGGAACTGTATTCAATTTCTCGTAATGAGTCGTAATGGAAAAGAAACTGAAAGTACACATATGTATGTATATATGTGTATAATCCCTTTGCTGCACACCTGAAACTAACCTTGCAAATCGACTACACATCAATAAAAAAATGTTAGAGCCAGGAGCTCACAGTATTCTGAGCAAACGTCTCCTTTCCTCCCAGTTTTAAAAGTAGGCATGCTCTTCAAGTGTAGGGTACTTACAGAGAAGCACACACGTAAGCGTGTGCCGTATGGCACTTCCACGGAGTGAACGCACGCGTGACATCACCTCCCCACCAGCAGGAAACAGCGCGTGCCCAGCATCGCAGAGCGCGCCTCCCGGACACTGCCCGTCAGTCGGTCTGGGGCAGAGCAGACAGTGCGTCTTGGATGTGCCGTTTGGTGACTGAATACAGGCACTTCTGTTTGTTGTAAGCCCGGGAGAGGAGCTGCAAGCTTGTGGGGCACGCACGTGTTTACTGAATCGGCAACGCCAGACAATTCCCCCCGAAGGGGATGCTGGTGCACCCCGTCATTCATGTGCGGCTGTTCCAGCTGCCAGCACGTGGCCTTGTCCGCCATCTCCAGGCTTGCTTTTCTGGAGGCTTATGCTGTCTCGTTCGGTCTTTATTTGCTTTCCCTTAAAGACCATGCTGTCTGCATGCTCGTTGACTGTTCTGGTGGTGCGTTTTGGTCCGTGTTATCCCAGTCTGTGCCCATTTTTCTACTGGGATGCCTTCCTTTTTCCTCCTTATTGACTTTCAGGCGTCCTTGCGATATTCTGGGGTGAGTCCGTTGTCGGGTCTGAACTGCAGGTGTCTTTTCTGACTGGGTCTTGCCTTTTTACTCTTGGGGTGTCTCCCGAGGAACGGGAGTTTTACATTTTAACTCACTCTGCCTCATTCAGCCCTTCTTCTGTGCTTCGTGCTTTTGTGTCCTGGTCAAGGAACGTCGCCTGACCCGAGGTCACAAAGATGGTCTCCCTGAAAGCTCCATTGTTCTCTCTCTCACGTTTGGACCAAGTCCTTCTGTAACAGTTTCTGTGTGTGCTGTGAAGCAGAGGGCAGGATTTATTTACTTTTCCCAGGTGGATATCGCATTTACTGTGGGCTGTTGGTTGAAGCGATAAGCCTCCCTTTTTACACTGCCATGCCGCCTTTGTCATCAGCCAATTCACTGCTCACGTGTGGGGCTGTTTCTGGACTCTGCTCCTGTTTGTTTATTCTGGTGCCAATACCTCGCTCTCCTGCTGACTGCTGCAGGTTTCCAACAGGTCCGGAGACGGGCTCAAGCCCTCCACCTTGGTTCTACCAGGTTACCTGGGCTATTTTTGGTGAGATACCCATTTTAACATTTGATACACATTGACACACATTTGCTACACAAAGTACTTTTTTGGAAAGCTTGTAACAACGTGTACTGCCCCTGAAGAGGCACCAGCTTCCCCCCATCATTGCAAACTCTGATGGCAAGACGTCCCCTCGCGCTGTTACTGTGGCTTTTTCTTTGCATTTCTTTGATGATTACTGCAGCCAGACGTCTTGTCCCACGGGAATCGGCCACTTGCATTTTTATTGCTCATATCATGTTTGTTTCCCCATTGACTTCTAAGCGCTGTCTGCCTAGTACGGTGTTAACTCATGGCCTGATGTCTCAACCTACCACGCTTACTTTTCATTTTGACTGTTTTGATCATGTGCAAGTTAAAAATTTTTATAGCATCAAATGTATCCACCGTTTTCTGCAGAAGAAGGGTGTGTTAGTTTCTAATTGCTGCTGTAACAAATCACCACAGAGTGGTTTAAAACAACACAACTTTACAATCTTGCAGCTCTGGAGGTCAGACCTCCAACATCAGTCTCCTTGGGCTAAAATCAAGGTGCCAGCAGGTCTCCGTTCCTTCTGGAAGCCCCAGAAGAGACTCTGTCTCCTTGCAGCTTCACCTTTAACCTCTACTTCCATCTTCATGTGTCCTTCTCTGTCTCTGACCCTCCCACCTCCCCCTCCCACATCAGACCCTTGCAGATCATCCAGGATAATCTCCTATCTCAAGAGCTTCAACGTAACCCCACCTGCAAAGCCCCTTTTGCAGTGTCAAGTAACATTCACAGGTTCTCGGGACGAGGATGTGGTCTCTTTTGGCCGGCCGCGTTGCTCCCTTTACCGCGGAGGGCAGTTTAGGGGTCTGCAGAAAGCGCCTTCCAGATCAGCACCAGTGAAGCCCTCCGGGAAGGCAGCGGTTTCTGAGCGTGGACAGCCACCACTGTGGGGTGGGCAGACTTTTCTAAACCATAAGACTGGACCTTTCCCTCTGATGGATGTGATGCGACACAGAGGCAGATAAATGCTCGCTGCGCCTTACTCCTTCCCCAGCAGAGGAGCCCGGTCAGCTGTGTGGCAGGGCCGGGACGCTGGATGTCAGCATGTGTCCTTAGAAACAGTGGTCTGCCTGCTTCCATGGAACCGAGAAAGTGCTCTCCCCGGCTTTGTGGCCACGTGTGAATGCCAGATAATTCAGCGTGTGGCACCCCCAGTGTGTCCCAGTGACATGGAGAAGAAACAGAAGACCACTAATCTAACACTCGTGTCAAAGCCCATCTCTTAAGCAGCCCGTTTGCTGAACACAGAGCATCTCTTGTCTGCAAGGGAAACCAGGGAGCTGGTTCAGCCGACTCTGTGGTCCTGGGGTGACCGTGGGCACCGGGCACCTCTCATCACACAGTGTGTCTTAACCACGCAGCCATCCTCCTGTGGGGCTTCCAGATTCCACGTGGGCAGAGGAGACACCGCTTCTCACTCTGCACTTTTGAAATCGCTCCACGGACACCCTGGGAATGGGAATGCGGGCCGGGCAAAGCCTCTGTCCCCACTGTCTGCAGCTCCTGTTAAACGCGGGTAGGGAGGGCCTCGGGCTGCCCAGCCTGCCTGTTTGAACTCTCTGCCTTTTTTTTTCAATGGCTTTTCTTCCAAGAAAACTGAGATGCAGTGTCATGGGCTGGCTTGAGTCTTTCCAGCCCTTTAACCTCATCTGCCCACCTCCCTCTCCATAGTGCCACCAGACAGAGGCCTCTGAGAGCAGAACCAGCTCTGGTGGGCGATGTTCGGGGCTGCAGGTGTTCGCCCAGCTCAGCTAAAACTCTGGACTAACATCCAACCCCCTCCCTTCAGGGATGCTTCCAAGCCCCACTTCCTTTCTCTGCCATTGCCCTTTGTGGGACCAGCAGGGCCCACCACAGTCCCAGAGCCCTGGAGCGCTGCAGCTCGTGGAGGGGGACGGGGCTGCCCACGCCCTGTCTCCTCCGAGACCTCGGGCTCCTTAGGCAAAACAGCCTAGCTTCCTTCCAGGGACCAGCGCTGCATGCCAGACTGTGGGGGGTGGGGGCTCTTGCCGCCACTCAAAGCACCCCAAGATGTTGTCACCCCCACCTCCCACATCCGGGGTGTCTGCCTGCCTCGTCGGTGTGAAAGCAGGCGGAGCTGTTCAGGTGACTGGCCTGTGAGTTGCCACCTGGGCAGGATGCCTTTGAAATGACCCCAGACTGGCCCCTTGCCTGGTTCAAATGTCCACATGTGGCCCTGGGATTCCTATGCCTTTGACCCCCCGAGAGTGGAGGTGACATTTCTGTCCAGATGCAGCCCCCAGCTCTTCAGACAGAGACCACGAGGGCTCTCCCCGAGGAATCACAACCTCTCCCCAGCGGGATGCGCCCCAGCCCCGCCCCCAGCAAGGCCCCGCCCCGCGGAAGCCCCGCCCCGCGGGAGCCCCGCCCCCGCCGGGCTGCTGAGCCGGGGGCCTGGTGGAACTCGCCAGCTGGCTGTCTTCAAAGGGCGTCTCGCAAACCCACCGGTCACTGTTCAAGTCGCCTCCCTCCCCGGGGACGAGCCACCTGACGGATCCCAACACTCGCTCTGAGAGTTCGGCCTTGTGGTGGGCGTCACGACTCAGTGCGGGTCCCTGAAAACATACTCGGTGGTTCCGTGGAAGCTTCCGGCCGGCACTCGGTGGCCCTGGCGGTGAGGGCCGGCGGCGGCCAGGCGGCCGCGGGGGGCGCGTGGAGCCGCCGCCACGAGCCCGGGCTCCCCTGGCGGCGGCGTGTGGCGCTGCCCCTGCCCTCCCGGCCTCCGCCCCGTCCCAGCCGGGGGCGCTGCTGGGGAAGCCCCGGGACCGCCTCGGCGGCCCCTCGGTCAGTCCGGTCGCCCCCCGCCCCCCCCAAGCCGGGCGAAGCTCCCGGCGGGCCTGCGGCCTTCGCGGACACGCGAGGAGACCGGCCCGCGTCCAGCGCTCCCCGCCGCGCGGGAGCCGGCTCGCCGCGCTGCTCCTGCCCTGCCTGCCGAGCGGGGCTGTCGGCGGGCCCCCGTCGGCTCGTCCGGATGGGGTGGGGCCGGGGTTCTGTGCGGCGGGGGTGGGGCGGGCCGGGGTGGGGTCTGAGGGAGCCGAGGTTTCCAGAGCCGGCCTGCACGCTGGTGACGTAGACGCTCATTCATTCACCGGACAAACACTGGTTGAGCACCGCGCGCGTGCTCTGCGTTGTCGCGGGCTCCGGGGACGCAGACGTGTCCACATAGGGTGTTCTCTTCCCTGCTGGGAGTGTGGGCGTGCTGCGCTGGGCTGCTGGTTTCTTTCTCTTCTGAGATTGGCCTGGACACATGGAATCCTTATTCTTGGCGGGGCTGGGAGCGTGTGTGGTGATGAGGGCGTCTAGACGGGCACCTCTTTGATGGGAAAGTGAGTGTGAGTCCCTCTCATCCAGCTCCCGGAGTCGGGGTGATGGGCTGGAGGCCAGCGGTGGGGAGGACGGCCTGTGGGCTGGGGGGACACAGGAGAGGCAAGGGACGTGGTCCTCGCCAGGGGCCAGCACAGCTGCGTTGTTCACTGGGGGAGGACGGCTGAGTCATGGTGGGGCCTCGGTGAAGAGGCAGAGGGCTGGGGACACACACGGTGTCACATGGCGCCGAAGAAAGTTCCATGCGAGCTGATGATCTGGGGTGTTAGTGTCTGAGCATTTGCTCGGTGCTCTTAGCAGGACATAGCCCGCCCTCTGCTGGCCCCACCACGTGGATGAGAAAAGACCAGCCTGCTGGCTCGGTTTCCATCTCACGTCCCAAATCCATTCATGTCCCATCTCCACTGTCCCCACCCAAGATCTTCCTCCCTCGTCCGAGCCCCAGGGACAGTCTCCCAATGGCTCTTCCGCTGCTGGACTTGCCCCACCGCCCACGTGTCCAGAGCGAGGCAGTCGGCCCTCCACGTCCATGGGTTCAATCAATCTGGCTCAAAAATATTAGCAGAACAAATTCCAGAAAGTTCTGAAAAGCAAAACTTACATTTGTTGGGTGCTGGCAACCGTCTGCCTAGCACCTGCGTTGAATTTACAACTAATTTCATAGCATGTCCCTTGCAGTGGGCGTTATAAGGGATCTGGAGGTGACTTTGTGTACGTGGGAGTCGGTAGGTTGTATGCAAATACGAAGCCATTTTACGTAAGGGGCTTGAATGTCTTCGGCTTTTGCTATCCGAGGGTGGGGGGATGGTCCTGGAACCAGTCCCCCGTGGATACCGAGGGATGACTTCATTCGAAACATCCGTCAAATTGAGTGACTCTTGTGCTTGAAACCCTGTTCTGCCTTCCCTGTGTTCTGAGTCAGATCTAAGTCTACAAAGCCCTGCTGTTTCCTCTCAGCCCTGTTCTGTGCTGCACTCCTCTTCCCTCTCTGACTCTGCCCCGGGGCCTTTGCACCTGCCGCATCTGCTGCAGCTCAGACCAGCTGCAGTGTCGCTCTCTGAGGGGTCTTCCCTGACCCGGGGGGGGTCACCATCGTGCCCTGTTCCCTGGTGGCACTAACACTCAGCATGTCGTCACTTGATGGGTGTTTGTCTTTCCCCCAAGCTGTGCACTTTGTGCGTTCTCGCTCGTCACCCTGTGGGCAGCAGATGGCACACAGCAGGGTCTTTTGACGAGGACACTGAGCTTGGAAAAGTGAAATGACCTTCTCCGAATTACCCAGCTGGGGAGTGATGGCGACAGGTATTGGATCCAGGTCTGAGAGACACCAAAGCCCCGAGTTCAGACGCAGCCGGTGCTCTCTGGGGGATAAGTGCCGGCTTCGGTTAGCATCTTCAGACGTGTTCTGTGTTTCATGCCAGGGAAGAACAACGCACTGCTCAAGACTTAGCTTTTCTGCATTTAGTTGTCGGTGTGATGTCGGTAGCTGGTCCCCAAACATGATGTTTCCTTGATTGTTTTAAGGTTTGAAATAGAAACACTGCAACGTCAATCACTTGACTGGTGTGATGCTGTTGTCATGTTTTTTTTTAAGAAGCTACACGGTAACAATGTAAATGGAGGTCAAAATACAAGAAGAAAGATGTTCCCGTCTTCCTAGATACAGTCCTATTCACGCCTCGCACACACGCGTGCGTTTTATACAGCAGGAGCCGCCACGTAGATGAAGGCTTTCTTCTCCCAGTTAATTATTTTCCATCTGTCTGTCAAAGGCAAATGATTGCTTGGAGATTCATTCACATTAAAACGAGTAGAGAGAAAAATTATGCCACTATTAAGTACTCTTATTCTTGCTTGTTTATCTGCTTTAAAAAAAATAAGCAAAGCTTTAAAAACAAGCCAGTGTTGGGGAGATACGACCCTGCTTCTGTCTCCAGTCTGCTCGCCCGGGCGCCTGTTTGCACGTGCTCGCCATCTGGGGCGCGCTCCCGCGGCGGCCGGGCGCTCGGCGACCCGGCACCTGGGCGGACCCTCCCTCCCTGCGGACCAGGCAGGTCTGGGCGCAGCCCGGGAGGCGGCGCAGCCGGACCACGTGGCCTGGAGCTCTCCCCACTTCCCCGTGCTTCTCTGTTGCGGGGTCTTGCTCTTTTATTTGGTATTTCAGAGCAGGCGCCGTGTCTGATGGAGAACGCATGTATTTTCTAAACTAGGCTTGACAAATCTTCCAGTTTTCAAGAATCCATAATTCATTTAATATGAAAATTCTCCAGATTTTTGGAACACGGTTCAGGCCTCACACAACATGCCTGGAGACGAGGACCAGCTCCACAACTGTGGCTCCCTCCGGGTGCTCCCAGTGCTCCCATCTCCCCCGTCCTCCTCCTGTCGCCATGATCATAACAGCCAGCGCGGCTCGCAGCTCTGAGCGCTTCAGGGTGCCAGGGGCTGGCTGGAGCACCTGCCCTGAATGCAGGAGTCCTGACTGCCCCGCAGACAGTCTAGCTGGGGGCACATCCTCTTTCCTCCCCTACTGGGGCAGAGGACAGAGGGGCTGGTACTGGGGTCCCAGGACAGGTGTGACACACTAATGCCTCCAGGGGCCAGCCCCAAAGTGGCCCAATGGTGAGACTCTTGGGCACTCTCCCTGCCCCCGCCCCGTGAGACTTGCCCCCACCTGTGACTCTAAACCCCGGCCAGGAGGCACTGATGGTTCCCATGACCCCCCACTGCCCACTCCCACTCCTGGACACTGGGTGAAGAGATGGGCAGGGACCCTGTGCACCCCGACCCTGGCCGCCGGGATGGAGGCCCAGACGACTGGGTCGGAGCTTGGCCCCGACAGGAGGTGTGGCAGAGCAGAGGGGTGTCCCACATCTGTGCGACATGGAAGTGGCCAGCACCGCCTCTAAGCCATCACGGACAGACGGCTTCCCTCTGCCAGGTCAGGGGTGGGAATTCCAGTCTGAGCTGCAGCCTTTCCAGACAGAAGTCTGACCAACTGCATCAGCAGGAGGGGCTTTTCCCCTTCGTTAGGGGGGCTCCGGGCGCAGCAGTGGTGCTGTAAGACCCCCACCACGGTGCTTCGTGGAACGTGGTGAATCAGTGGGAGGAGGTTCGGCTTCGAGGAAAATGACGTCATTATCGTCAACCACTGCCCCCAGAGCCCCCAAAGGTCTCCCCAAAAGCCCCCGAAGCCCCAAAAGACAGCAGCTTGAACAGCGGGCTGGCTCTGTCTCTGGGGGGGGGGGACAGTCCCCAGTCTTGCAGTGTGGGGCCCCGGGGACCAGCGCTTACAGGATCTGGACCCTGTTCTCCAAGCCCAGGGTGGTGCCCCGCTTGTCACCCCCACACCACACACCCCCGGGGGTGGGCCGTGGGGCTGGGGGCTCTGGTCCGTGTGCCCACCGACACCCCACCGCTCAGAGTCTAGTCACATGGCAGCTGCAGCTTCCAGGCTGGGAAGCACGGGCTCTGCTGGCGGTCAGCCGGAGGCCCGTTCCCTGGCACGAGGGAGAACAGATGTCCGTCTGCCACAGACCTCTGTCCTGCTCGCCCCGGGAGCTGAGGGCTCTGCGTCCTGCTTGCTGGGTGGGAGGCTGCGGGGTCAGCCCCAGGCCAGCAGGCTTTCTGAAACTGAGCGGGCGGGGAGGCCGGGTCATCTCCGAGCTTCCCCCTCCCCAGCGAGGGCGTCCCCCCGGCCTTCCTGCAGCTGGCCGGAGGGAGCTGGCGTCACGGGGGCTGGAGGCGGCCACCCATCCTCCGGGCTCGGGAGGTGCTGCTGCAGCCCTGGTGTGGCCCAGATGTGCATGGGGCTGGCCGACCATCCCGGGTTCAAACCCGCGGCCTCCGGGAAGCCCTGGGGCGTGGGAGTCTCGGGTGATTGAGGGCTCCTTGGCCTTGCAGGGTGGAGGGCGTTCCAGGCGCCTCCCAGCTGACACTCAGATCAGTAATTCATTCCATGATGATCATAGGCTGCTGATCCAGTAACTGTTTATAGTTCACATGAAAGACTCTTGTCCTCTGAGGCACCGTTCTTAGTTTATGGGCGGGACGAGATCACTCTCAGATGTTGGTGTGGCCCTCCTGCCCTCCATGGGACAAACCCATGTCCAAGGGGCCCCGGAGTCCAGAACTGGATCCATCGAGTGGGGGCTGAACACCAGAACCTGCCGCCTCTCCTCCCCGGGACCCAGACCTTCTCCTCCACAGGCCCCCTCTCCAGTGCTCCCTCCTGCTGAGAGGCCCTGGCTCAGAGAGCAGCCAACAGGTCCTCCCTGAGGCTAAGGCAGGCCCTGCTTTCCCCACGAGCAGAGTGCCAGCTCTGGAGCTAACCCCCTGGGTTCAAGTGCCAGCTCCATCACGGGTTAGCTGTGTGACCTTGGGCTGGTCACTGGAGGTCTCTGGTCTCAGCTTCCTCCCATGTACGGTGGGGCCCGTAATGCTGTCTGCAGACGGGCATGAGGGCTCTGTGAGCTCAGAGGTGCGAAGCAGGTGCAGCAGCACTGGCTAGTGTGTGGGCGGCTCTCGGGAGGCAGCAGCCGCAGGGCTCCACCCCAGTGCCCGTCTCAACTCATTCACTTCTGGTCCGCCCTCCTGGTTTCTGCACGTCTGTTCCCCATGCCCTTCTCTGCCCTTATGTTGATAAGCTTCTTTACACCCTAAATGCCTCCCTTTCTCTCACTCTCATCATAGCCAGAAATTCTGGGAATGAAATGCTCATTGCAGCGTTTTCCAATGTGTTAACTGGAGATGTAACCAAGATGCCGTGTTCATCCATTCACCTCCCCCACGCCTGCAAAATGACACCAGGGGTGATCAGCTGAACTGGCTTCTGGTGAGTGCTGGTTAGGGACAGCTGACAACGCCTGGTGCGCCTGATCATTTTTCGGAAGGCTGTGAGGATAAACACGGTATCTTGATTATGTTTGCATTTACATAACCAAGTGGCCCACTGTGACCGCATGCTCTGTGGGCTGAGTGTAGAAGCAGGGCCACCCCTGTGAGTGGTGAACCTGCTGCCCAGCTTTCAGGAATGGGTTTTATTAGGTAGGAGAAAGATGTGAGTTCCTCACCAAGGACTGGCCGCGCCTCTCCTTGGGGCTGGTGGTGGGACTGAAAGTCTGGAGGTGTCTGGTGGAGGGAGGGGTGGTGGGAGATACAAAAGAAAGAGGTCAGAGCCAACACTTGAAGCCTGGAAAAGTGAGACAGTCATGGCCTACAAGGTCACCCTGGGTGGTCCAGGAAGCCCTCCTGCTGCTGCTTGGGCTCTGTCCTGCCCCTGGGGAACTGGGCAAAAATGCTTCATCTGCAAAGTGCTTGGAGCATCCATTGGCTCTACCAGTTCCAGGAAGTTGTGCAGGAAGCTGGGAACTCAGTGAGTCCCAGCTGGGACAGCGCCGCACTCGTGGCCGTTGGTGGCCCCTTACGGAACAGAACAACAGAGCCCTTGTCTTTTACACAAGAATCCTCGTCACCAGTGCTGTTCCCAGGACACCCTGGCTGCACTCGTGGCAGGCAGTGCTGCTAGTTGGGTGGGCCAGGTGTCCTGGAGTTGCTCCATTAGAATGTGACTTGTTTCCTGGTCTAGATTTGCAGGGGTCATGAGCCATTTGCCCTCCTTCCCTCCTTCCAATGCTCACCAGCTGTGTTCAGCGGGAGGGCTGACGGGGCGGTCCTCTTGGTGACGTCCACACCTGCATAAGGTTTAGGATTTTGCCGATTTGTCCCCAAGTAACAAGAATTCTTGGTCTCTTTCGATTGGCATCAGCAAAGGCCCATGGTACACTTCATTGTCTTCTCTGTTATTTGATTTGAAACAGAACTTGGGTGTTTGCATTTAAATGGTAGATTTCCATCAAGATTCCTCTGTTTAAACAAGTTGAGAAATCTCAGTAACAGCATGTAATTTTCTGGAGTGTAAGCTCTTTGGGACAGCGGCGGATGTCTGACCTCCTGAAACTTTTAAAATGATTCTTGACCAATGGTTTCCTTTGCTGTGCAAAAGCTTTTATGTTTAATTAGGTCCCATTTGTTTAGTTTTGCTTTTATTTTCCTTACTCCAGAAGCTGGTTTGAAAAAAATATTACTCTGATTTATGTCAAAGCGTGTTCTGACGATGCTTTCCTCTAGGAGTTTTGTAGTATCTGGTCTTATGTTGGGGTCTTTAATCCGTGTTGAGTTTATTTTTGTATGTGGTGTTAGAGAATGTTCTAATTTTATTCTTTCACAGGTAGCTGTCCAGTTTGCCTAGGGCCACTTGTTGAAGAGACTTTCTTTTCTCCGTTGTATACTCTTGCCTCCTTTGTCCTAGATTAAGTGGCCGTAAGTGCACGGGTTTACTTCTGGACTTTCCATCCTGTTGCACTGATCTGTGTGTCTGTTTTTGTGCCAGGACCACACTGTTTTGATGACCGTAGCTTTGTAGGATGGTCTGGAGTCAGGGAGCGTGATTCCTCCAGCTCTGTTCTTTCTCAAGACTGTTTTGGGTGTTCAGGGTCTTTTGTGTTTCCATAGAAATTTTAACTTTTGTTGTTGTTGTTTCAGGTCTGTGAAAAGTGTCATTGGCAATTTGATAGGGATTGTGTTGAATCTGTGTATTTCGACCAATAGGGAGCATTTTAGAGGAAGAGGGGACATTTTTTTTTTCCCAGGGTGGCTGGAACGATGCGTTGACTCTTATCTAAGAAGGGGCTCAAGCTTGTTTCAAAGGATGCCTCCAAACTCCCATCTTCCCTCACCTTCTCAAATGAACCCGTGTGGGTTGAGGTCTCCTCCTCCTCACACTGCAGAAATCACATCTTTCCTAGCCTCCTGGGGTCTGTCTGCAGGACCAGGAAAGACCACTGTCAGGAGAGGAGGGGCTCCCGGGAGCAGAGCGGCAGGAGGTTGCCGCCCACCCCACGGCCCGAGAAACTGCGCCTGTCAGTGCGGTACCCACTCCACCCAGGTGCTCACCCTCCACCTCTGGCCGCTCTGAGCCTCCGTCACAGCCTCGGACCCAGGGGCTGACGGGGCTGGAGGAGGAGGGCTGGGTGGAGTCGCAGCAGCAGGAGGGCCGAGACCCCCGCAGTGAGTCCAGTGCTGGCAGGGTGGGGCCCTGAGCATCCTTGGGGCAGCTCCTTCCGCTCCACTGACGGCCGTGCTCACTCCTCACTCACTTTTTGGAGCCTTCTCTTCCCAGCCTGGACCAGCTGGCCCCACACGAGCCCTGCGCCCCCGAGGGGGGGGTTACTGCCCCTGTTCCCAGTCATCCAGGGGTCCAAGGAGGCTCTCCTGGTGCTGATGGAGACTGAACACCTCTCCCCTCCTCCAGGGACCGACGGGCTTCTTCCTCAGTGAGTAGCCGGGAGGCGACCATGCACGGACTAGCTTAGACCCGGCTCGAGGGGAGCAGTGGGGACGGGGGACAGAGAGAGCGATGAGAAACCTGCTGCAGTGAAATCAGGTGAAACAGAGACACGTGGGGAACAGGTTCAGAGCAGCCGAAACAAGGGAAGTCGAGGGCGCCTTCCTTTCTCGGGGACTTAGTGGAATCGAGTCGAGGAGGCTGGTTTCACGAGCTCTTTCGGGATCATAGGTGACTCTGAAGGGGCGGGGGCCCCCAGGGAGCAAAAGTCGTGATAACAGCAGCAACCAGACCGGCTGAGGGCCCAGCCGGTCCTGCCGTGGGGGGCCACCACCTGCCCGGTGCATTTGGCCCATTTTCCAGCACACAGCGCATCTGGGGGTGCCGCCGGCCACACAGCCCGCCACGTGCACGGAGCCTGGGGCTGCTCTCTGCCAGATCCGGGCACTGAGACCTCCCGAGTCATGCCCCGTCACGTGCGGGTTTCCAGACAGTCCTTCCATTCTTTCTTGTAATTGCTTTTCTGACAACCCTCGTGGCGCCGACACCTGCACCGTCGCGGCAGAACCAGGGATGCTGGTAGACGGGACACCCTACTCGCCGCCGTCTGCGTGCCCCGCGCTCCTTCACTCTCCCAGAGCTCTCAGTTTGCATCTTCCTTTTTGTCATATTTACACCATTGCTTATAACGAGCGTTTTATCTTTCTTTTCTTGGAAACCCTTCTTTGTTTGTTCAGGGCTGCTAAATTCTGCCGACGTGCCCTTCCACATCAGGAAAAGGCATATCTTTAAGGAGAAGTTTTTCTATAGAAGCCAACACAGTGGTTTGGGAAAAAAATCTCAAATGGATTTTGTGCCCTTTGGATGACAGGTGTTCATTTCACCAGTAATTGGCCGTGTTCATATTTCGGGACCTTGGGGATCTGGCTTAAGAAATCATGTTCTGTGGACTGTTCCCATTTAGATCTTCAGTTCTGCTCATTGAAATGCAAGTGTAGTCTGGCAGAGATGGCGAGCTGGCTGAATGGTTATTTCCCTGTGGTTATCGACCAGTTTTGCCAGTTTTGCATCTGTTAATCAGATTTATTTCTGCATACCTGATGACCTCAGAGGTGTGTGATTCTTTGAATTTTCCTTTGAAGTGATATGGCCATCTTAGTGGTTGCTTCATCATCAGTGAGTTAAAGAATATAATTAATAGGTGTTCATTTTATATCTGAGAGTCATGATTTTACCCTTTTCAACTGTAGTCTTTTAGTGTGGGAGAAGGGGATTTCAAGGGAAAGGCTTTGGATAGTCTCTAGGATTTTTTCTTTTTTTCTTTTCTTTTTTTTTTTTTTTTTTTTGCGTGTGTGAATTTAAGGCCCCGGGGAAATTTGGGTTAAACTATGTTATAAATGAACTAATAAAATAGAGTAGCAAATGGGAAGATGGGGAACAGAAATGATTAATGGGAAATACGTGTTACTGAACACATCTTTCCTTAGACAGTTCAAGAATGCAGGCTGTGGGCTTCTAAATTCCTAGTTTCTTTTCTAAGTAAAATCGCTCATCGTTCATGAGAAATACTATCATTTTTAATGTGCTTTATAAGAGGGTTCAAGATCGCAAACATGATTTATTATTATTAACAGCCATAGAACCAGGCTGTAAAACATATCAGCATTTTCTAACCTTTAATCCCATAAACCATTATTTATGTAGAAATAAAAGTGTTACCCTCCCTGGGACTTTCCGAGATGGCCCCCAGGGGTTACCTGTAATCAGAACTTCCTGATTATCTGCCAGTCCTGGAAGTTTATGTTGAGAGTTCTGCTTTGCAGTCTGTGTCATGAAAGCACTCTTTTTTTCCCCTCCCGTCTAAGGACACTGATGTACTGAGAGTCAGCCTTTCTCTATTTTGATTGCAAACTCTTTTCAGACGTGCATTCAAGGTTATAGTTGAGTTTATAATCCCAGAAGGTTTTCTGGCTGCAGGAAAACATTCCAACATTTTTTTTCTCCCTTCTTGTATCACAGTACAGATAACATTAAAGTCTGCAAAACATCTTTGAAAAATTCTAACCAGGTGTCTGGGGAAAAAAATTGATAACACAAATATTCCATGAGCAAGGGGCATCTGGGAAGAAAAATATTCCGGAAGGAGGCCTGGAGGCAAAAGCTGACCACTTTTGATGTGGGTGGAGGATGGATGCTGACCCGGACGGGCGGCAGGCTGTGGACGGGCCTTCTGTGAAGTCATCGCTCCCCTGGGTTCTGGCCTGGACCACACAAGAGATACTAGTGCTTCAAAGTGGGAACAAAACATACACCTCAGGATGCAAACGGGGATGTTGATGTAAAACCTGGGGCCCTGGGGAGTAGAAGGAAGTCCCTGGGAAGAGGTGAAGCTGTCTGTGCCTGGCCTGTGCCTCTGGTCGCACAGGGACTGCTTGGGACTCACACGTGGTGACCGTGGGCCAACAGCCGAGATTTGAGGTGCCAGGGAGGTGGGCGCGTGGTAACTAATTGTAGTGTAATTGTCTTCCGTGCTGGGACTAACCGTCTTACCTGTGGTCCCCTTAGCTGGCTTGCCGACCGATTCCGTGGTCCTGTGCCGGGTTCAGCTAATCCAAAGGAGACTTAAATATCAAAGCCCCGGGCTTAATGGTGGGGACATTGCGTCTCCCACTCCAGCTAGAAAGCCTGGCTCGGTGATCACTGATTCTGGTTGATGCTGGTTTAACGCTTTTTAAAACTTTTTATTTTGAAATAACGGTAATTCACAGGAACACCACTGGAATCAAGATGCCGATGCACCTCACCACCCAGAACATCTGCCTCCCTTTGGCTGCGTTTTCTTCCCCCGCCGCCCCTGACTGCTGGCAGCAACTACCCATCTGTTTTCTGTCTTTAGGGCTTTGTCGTTTTGAAAATGGTGCCTGAGTGGAATCGTACAGACTTGGCCTTTTGAGTTTGGCTTTTTCCATCCTTCCTGATGCCTGTGAGGTCCATGCAAGCTGCCATGTGTATCACTAGTTCCTACCTTTGGTTGACGAATCGTGACCCAGGGCCTGGATGAATTGCAGGGAGTTTAGCCAGTCGCCCCCGGAGGGCTGTTTTGGTTGTTGCCAGTGTTTGATAATTACAAGTAAAGCTGCTGTGAAGACGCATGAACTGGTTTTCCTGCAGACACAGCTTCCATTTCTCTGGGGTAAATGCCCAGGAGTGAAAATGCAGGGTCATGGGTTAAATATTTTCAATATTAAAAAAAAAAAAAAACTCCCAAACTGTTTTCCAGACATTTCGCATTCCCACCAGCAGTGGCTGAGCAATTTGGTTCCTCTGCATCTTTGCCGGCATTTGGTGCAGTCGGTCTTTTATTTTCGTTATTCCCAGTGTGATCGGAGTCTGGATTTCCCTAGGGGTTAGTGATGCTGAAGATCTTGTCTTGTGGTTCTTGGCCATCTGTATGTCCTCTTCAGCGAAATGTCTCTTCATCAAGGCCTTTCCCCTTTTTCTAACTGAATTCTTTATTTTCACAGTGGAGCTTTGAGAATCCTTTATAAATTCTAGATATGACGCCTGTGTCAGACATGCGCTTTGTAAATATTTTCTACTGGTCTGTAGCTTGGCGTTTTATTAAAAAGAGATAAATTGGGAGTTTTAGATTTGCAGATACTAACTACGGTGTACAAAATAGGTGAACAACAAGGTCCTACTGTAGAGCACAGGGAACTATACTCAATACCCTGTAATAACCTGTAATGGGAAAGAATCTGAAAAAGCTTCTGCACGTGTATATGTATGACTGAGTCACTGTGCTGTACGCCTGAAACTAACACAACTTTGTAAATTAACTATAGTTCAATTAAAAAGTGGTTAAAAATGTTACTAGTGTTACACACAAATGGTCTACACTGATAACAAATTCATTCACTGATATTCCTTGAAATAAAAAAAAACAAGACTGTTTGCAGCTCATTCTTGTCAAACGGAGATGGAGACTCTCGGAAAGTTCCTGCCTCCTTTTCTGCTTCTGTTTTCGGCCCCGCGCTCCGCCGACCTGTGACCCCCCCGTCTGCTCTCTGAGACGTCGCAGCTGCAACCGCCAAGCGCAGGGACAGCCCGGGGGCCGGTCTGGCCCGTGTCAGCCCATTTCCCCCCGAGACCATCCTGGTCCGGCGTTGCCTGGGCCAGGGGGATGATCAGAAAACACTTCCTATGCGACTTCAGTCAGGCTGTCCTCTTTCCAGCTCCCCGTGTGACGTCACAGGTTTTGTTTCTCTTTGTTTTTTGCTTGAAGCCTCAAAGCAGGTTCCTGTCTGCGTGTTTCCCTCGCCTACTGAGTGTCAGCCGTGAGCATGAGACTCAGGCGTCTGCAGCCCCGTTCCTCTCTGACTGGAGCCGTGCTGGCTCGCAGGAGAGGGGATGGGGGAAACCACGGAGGGTCCCATTTAGAATTCCACTCCCTCTGTCAGCAGGCCCTCCCCTGGGCCGAGTCCTACAGGGACCGTGAAGGTGGAGAAAGTTGAGTTCCCCGCAGGTGCGGGGACACCGCGTACCCCAGGCCTCTGGGTGGGGGCCTCGAGGGCGTCTCCCAGCCTGGTCCCGGTGGCCGGGGGCTGACACATCCCTGCGGTGTCTCCGCTGCACTCAGCTGCGCGTGGAGGGGAGAGACAGGTCGGGAGGTTGGGGCCCGTCTGGAACTGAGGCCCGGCCGACAGCTGAGGGTGAGGACGTGTCAGCCCCTCCCGGGCCATCTGTGCACGTGTGGTCAGGACGTGTCTGTCCACAGACAGGACAGACGGACTCCAGCCCAAAGGGGCCTCTGTCAGCTGGTGGGCCTGGAAGGGCTGGGGAAGGTGGGGGTTCAGGCATCATTTGGACAGGGGAGAGGGCATGGGGGCTGGGGGTCAGGGCCCTTGAGATGTCCTTGGATGACCTAACCACACACTGAGGCTCCAGAAGCAGCCTGGGGTGAATGTACCCCGGGCACCCCTGCCTCTCCCGGGAGCCAGGATGGGGAGAGCCCAGTGCAGAGGCTGCTGAGTGGTGGTGGGGTGGCTGGGTAGAGCCCCTGATCCACGGGGTCAAAGCTGTCAGCTTCTCACCCTGCCTGACCTTGTGCCCTCGGCACTCGGGCCGGCCCAGCCCATCAGCCCGCCCAGGTCCCCTTCCCGGGGGTCAGTCTCAGGTGTCTCCTTCGTGGGCACCCCCTCCAGCCACCCCCATCCCGCTCTGGGCCTGCCTCGTCGTCTTCAAGGAGGGGCTGCCCCTACGGAGCTGGACTGCCTAGGACTCTGTGAGACCCAGAAACATCCGCAAACGCCGGGGGACCGAGGCCGGCTAAAGGGTCTTCTGCGCCACCCCCACCCCATCACTCAGTTATTCCTGTTTCCCCCCAAGGCGGGACGTTTCAAGCCTGCAGAGTGCTGGGCCCCGGCTCGTGACAGGAGCCAGGCCGGAGCGGAGGGTGCACGGCAGGGACGGCTGCCCCAGACCTTCCGCCCACAGCGTGCGGACCTGCCCACGGCTCTGGGGTCGGCGTTCTGACCACCTCCCTGGGGGCCAGAGCTCAGGGCTGTGGTACCATCCGCGTTTTGCTTGGGAAACAGTGTTAGGCAAATGTCTCTCCAACTAGTGTGTGAGGGAAGCTGTGCGCAGCCAGCCCCCGTGCCTGCGGCTCCCGCCTCCACATACCCCACCCACGGCGGATGGGAAACACTTGGGAAAAAAATTCCGGAAAGTTCCGAAAAGCAAAACTTGCATTGGCCGTGCCTGGTAACTGTTTACAGAGCATTTATGTTGTGTTAGGTGTCGGAAATAACCCAGAGACGACCTGAGGTCCCCAGGAGGGAGCTCGTCGGTTACGTGCAAATGCGGCACCGCTTTGTACGAGGTGGGCCTCGTCTAACCCCCACGGGTACCGAGGGACTGCCGCACGGGAAGGAAAAGCAAGCGCGTCTCCAGACGAGGAGCATTCACAGCTGCTGCCAGGAGACTGCTCTCGAGCTGCATCCCCGAGGAGACCCCTTGCTGCGCCCTGGTCACAGTGATTACTTGATTAATCCTCTCTGCTTCTCCCCACGTGGGAAGTCCCTCCGGCTGTTTGCAGACGTCTCAGAACACACAGGAGATGTTCCCTGGGGCCCACGTGGCCCTTGCCCGTCGGACGTGCTGAAGCGAAGGTGTCTGATGGAGGGTCGGGCTCCGCGGGGTCCGTGGGCTCTGGACCCACGAGGGGTCCGGGTGGCTGCTGCCCTCCCCAGCCTGATGAGGACACCCGGCTCCCGGACCCCGGCCAGCGGGGTGGCTGGCTGGAACGGCTCTCCTCTCTCACCCCGGCACTCGGGAGGCAGATGGGCGGGTGCACCTCCCACATCTCCAGGAAAGTGGGCTGTGACCCCGTGCTCCTCTCTCCAATGGCACCACGCCCCGTGTCAGCACCCGCCGCTCCCCTCCTAATCGTGCTCCTGGGGCCTGTCTAGGCCTCCTTTCTTGAAGATGTGCTGAGAGCCTTTGTTCCATTCCGGCTGCAAACTCTTCACCCAGAAGGAGGGGCTCTGCTTTTCCCATCGCAGGAGCGGAGCCTCGAGGAACCCAGACGGAGGCAGGAGTTTCCTGTTTCGGGTGTTACCCTGGCGCCAGATCCCAAGGAGCCCTGCCGGCCCTCCACCCTGCTGGCCACACACACGCTGGGCTCGGGGCTCTGCCTGATTTATTTTTCCATTCCCCGTGGAGAGCAGTTTAGATCTGCAGTCAGAGGGGCAGGACTCCGCCTCTGTGCCGCCCCCAGGTGGAAATGCTGCCGTGGGCTCAGAGCGGGTGCTGGTTCCCGGGTCTAGGTTGGAGGCCGTGAGGGAAAAAAGTGAACTGTCTCCCCGGGGAAGCCCTCAGGGCCTCCCACTGTGTGTGAGCCTGGGCCAGGCTCCTTCCAGTCCTGGCTGCCTGGACATTTCCTTACGCGACACAAGCATCACCCACGTGCACCTCCTTGTTTGAAAATGTTACATAAACACCTGGGACCTAATTAACCTGAGAAGCACAGCAAAGGAGACCACTGACAAAAATGAAAAGACAACCCACTGAATGGGAGAAGGTATCTGCAAATGATATGACCTATTAGGGCTTAATATCCACCATATGTAAACAGCTCACACAGCTCAACATGAAGAAAACAAACAACCCTGTGAAAAAGTGGGCAAAAGAACTGAAGAGACATTTTTCCAAAGAGGAAGTGCAGATGGCCAACAGGTACATAAAAAAGATGCTCAGCATCACTCATCATCAGGGAAATTCAAATCAAAACCACAATGAGATGTCGCCTCACATTTGTCAGAATGGCCATCATCAGAAAGAACACAGATGACCAACGCTGGAGAGGGTGTGGGGAAGAGGGAGCCCTGCTGCACTGCTGCTGGGAGTGTGAGCTGTGCAGCCACAGTGGAAAAAACAGTGTGGAGGTTTCTCAAAAAACTAAAACTAGAACTACTAGATGACCCAGCAATTGCACTTCTGGGCATATTTCTGAAAAA
The DNA here is from genome assembly GCF_036321535.1 of Camelus dromedarius. Classification (NCBI taxonomy): domain Eukaryota; kingdom Metazoa; phylum Chordata; class Mammalia; order Artiodactyla; family Camelidae; genus Camelus; species Camelus dromedarius. The sequence continues at coordinate 23,895,304 of NC_087466.1, forward strand.
AAAAAAACAAAAAAACAAAAAAAAAACCAGAAACACTGAAATTCCAAAAGTTACATGCACCCCAATGTTCACAGCAGCACTATTTAGAACAGCCAAGGCATGGAAGCAACCTACACGTCCGTCAACAGAGGACTGGAGAAAGAAGCTGTGGTGTATTTTTACGGTGGAATACTACTTAGCCATAAAAAAGAATGAAAGTTTACCATTAGCAGCAACATGGATGGACCTGGAGGGCATTACACTAAAAGAAATACAGCAGAGAAAGACAAATAGTACATGATATCAATTACATGTGGAATCTAAAAAAATACAACAAACTAGTGAATATATAAAAAAAAAGAAACAGACTCACAGATCTAGAGAACAAATTAGTGGGGACCAGTGGGGAGAGGGAAGCGGGGAGGGGCAAGATGGGGGGAGCAAAACACAGCACAGGGAGCAGTCCTGGAGGGCGTGCGGCTAGTGCTGCAGGAGGTGGGGGTCGCACTTCGTGTCTTCGACTCGGTGGGTTTCGCACTTTGCAGCTCCCCTCGCTGATGGCCTCCTGCTGTGCCAAGTGGCTGCAAGACCCAGGGCTCCGTGTGTCTGCACGGAGCTCACGGCAGGCTGAGAGTTAGGGGGCACAGGAGAAGAGACTCTTTTCTAGCCTTCAGTGGTTCTCGGGTTCATGTGCGTCCCCCGAAGGCCTTGTCCCCACGCCCAGGGTCTGCGATTCTGCGGTGGGGCCCTGGCATGGCCGCTCCAGGTCCCCGGCTGATGCCGGGACAGCCGTGGGGGCCACACTCACGCACCCTCCTTGGCATTGAACGTGGGAAGGGGCGCCAGCCGGGGTGGCCCAGGTGGCGTGGGGACCAGGCCGGGCATCTTGGGCATAGCTAGAAAAACAGGGTGAGAGAAATGAGGGCTTGACCTTTTTAGGGTTTCTTCCTGTTGACTTTCCTGAGCCTGAGGGTGTGTCGCTTGGGCGCCCCGAGTTTCTATAAGGGTTTGAGGTCAGGTAAACGCATCTCCCCGAGCACCAGGCCCCTCCCTCCCAAACCAGTGGGCGCTCGGAGAGAGGGTGGCCCTCTCGGTTCCGACTTGCACGCTATCTTTCAGCCCAGCTTGGCCGTCCAAACTGGGTGGGCGTCCGGGGCGCCCGTCCATGCAGCTGCAGCCGCGTCCCGCCCGCGGGAAGGCAGAGCTCACCTGCGCGTTAGCACGGGGCTCCGTGAGTGAGTGAGCAGCGGGCCATCAGATAAGGGGATTTCGATTTGATCAGGAATCAATTAGCGACCACGTATCCCGGAGTCCAGCCGCCTGTGAGCAGCCCTGGTTTCCGCTGGAGCCGCCGGCTTCCCAGGCTTCCTGGCAACGGGTCCTGGAGGAAGCTCTGCATCTGTTTAGGGCAGTCCAGCTGCTGCCTGGTGCCCCGAGCTGGCATCCAGGAAGTCCCAGGACGAGGCTTTTGCTCTCTCGGGAAAGCGAGAAGCCTAGGAACAGGGTCGTTGATTGATCTGTTCAGTCGTTCATTCTTTGGTCCATTCATTTAATAAATACTCAGTAAGCGCCTGCTGTGTGCCACACACTAGGCGAGGCACTGGGGACACAGCAGGGGGTGAACAGCCGAGGGCTCACCGTGTGCACGTTCTGGAGAGGAAGTCAGCAGACAAACAAGTGCATGCGTAACACGCTGCGTGGAACGCGATGCTACGAAGAACGCAGCTAAGAGAGGGGGCAGGTTGGTGGTGTTTTGAATGGGCAGGCAGGGTCTCGGGGAGGAAGTAACCTGCGGCAGCGACCCGGAGGGAGCGAGGGAGGGGGCCCTGTGGTTGCCTCGGGGAGGGGCATTCTAGAGGGAGGCTGCAGCAAGTGCAAAGGCCCCGAGGCAGGACCCCTGGTTGATGGGCTGTTGTGGGCAAAGGAGTGCGGCGTGAGGTGGGGCTGGCTGACCACAAGGGTTGAGATGGAAAGTCACGGCTTTGTGTATCACCCACCCAGGGTCTGGTGGGCCGTGGGAGGGCAGCTCGTGCTTCATTGCTGGGAACTCTGCTCCTCCAGCTGGACTGTGAAGCGTATCTCTTCTCTGTCATTTCAGACTCAAAGGCAGTACATCGAGGCCACCAATGAGAGCAACAGAGTCTTCCTGTACTGCGCCTTCCTGGACTTCAGGTACGGTGTGCTCAGGGGGCTCCCGGGGCCGGGAGGGGGCAGAGGAGGGGAGGGCGTGGGGGCCTCAGGGTGCAGGGTGTCCAGCCTTATGCTCGGTCACAGGACGGTCAGGTTATGATCTTTTTTTTCCCCGTTTGTCTTGTATGTTCTCTTTTTCTTACTTCGTTTGGATTTGGGGTATATTTTTGTTGCCACTTTATCTCCACTGTTGATTTCTCGTGTCTTCCTTTTAACTTTTTTTTTTTTTTTTGCAGTGGTTCCCCTAGGGCTTAGAGCGTGTATCTGTAACCCGCCTGTGTCTACCTTTAAACAACACTGTATCACCCCCGTGTGCTCTGAGACATTGTAACAGCCTTTTCATAATTCTTCTCACCGTCCTTTGTGCCAGTCTTACCACACATTTACCTTTACTGATGCCGTAAATGCACGTGCATCGCTAGTATTTTTGCTTTACATAATCAGTTGTCTTCTAAAGCAATTCAAATTAAGAAAATCATAATTGTATGTTTCCCTTCCTTTTTCTTCCCCCCCTTTTCCAGCTCTTTAATTTCTTTGTGCAGAGACACGTTTCCGTCCGACATATTCCTGTAACCTTCCTTGCAGTGCAAATTGCTGGCAGGAAGTTCAGTTCTTGTGTTTCTGAGAAAGTATCCTCTTTTAGTTTTGAAAGATTTTCTCGCTGGGCTTAGGGTGCTGGGTCACATTTTTTTCTAGATTTACACTTTAAGAAAGGATGCAAGCCATCTATCAGTACATTATTCTTTTTAAAAGTGAAACATTATTAAAAAGCACGTGTCCCGTTGGACCTTCGTGTCACCCTGATTGCCTCTCCTCTTGCCGGTGGCGGCCACGTGGGGAGACTTGTGTGTGTGTGTTCTTAATAATTTACGCGTGGTTTATGTTTACGTTCCCAGGAAATGCATGGTGTGGTTTAGCACCACGTCTTTCCATCATCCCGCCCCTCTTTGCATTGCCTTCTGCCCACGGCTCTTCTAACTGACGCGCAGCCCCGTACGCACCACGTTGCATTTGCGCACAGGAGTGAACTTCTTTCTACTTCCTAGGTCACGGGGCTGGACGTATTTTATGTTATTTGATATCCTCGGCCTGGCTTCCGTCGCAGATTTATTTGCGCCCAAGCCGGGGAGCGAGCCCCTCGTCCCCGCGGGCCCCCGGGACATGCTTCTTGACGCAGGCGCAGAGGCCGTGCCGCGCGGGGCTCAGCTCGGCCACCCCGGCTGACAGCGTTGTCACGCCCGCCCGGCCCCGTTAGGGGAAAGGTGGCCTTCGCGGCTTTTACTTCGCAGTCACTCTGCATAAGCAGAAGACGCCCTTTCCAGCCCTGCGCCCGCGCCCCCCCAGTTCGGGCCCGCCACTAACTGAAGAAGGGCGCTCCTGCATTCGGGGGACAGACCAAGGTGCATCTCTGACCCGGCAGCCGGCGTCGCTGACTCCCCTCGGGGACAGTCAGCTGGAGCGGGCGGCCCGGGAGGGGGGACGTGCCCGTCTCTAAGTCCCTCTTATTCCGATGTTCCTGGGGAGGCTTTGCTCCTTAAGCTGAGAGGTCCGCGTGGCGCTGGCTGCGCTCTCTGGTCTCCGCTAAATGCCGCCACCCCCCTGAGGAGGGCAGACCGCTTGTCACCAACACTGCCTCCACAGTGGCTGTCCCCGCATCGCTGCCGTCAGGGTCGGTGCCACTCCCGAGTCACCTCCAGGGGACACCTCCCACCCCACCCTCAGGTCTCGTGTTGCCCAAGCCTCACCCAGGGTTACAGCCACTCCATGTCCTCGTGGGGACACTCCCTGCCTCAGAGAGGAAATTAAAATGCTGCCCGTGAGTGCTTTGTCCATGGGACACCGGCAGGAGGGGGCAGGACTGCATCTTTATCGGTCACCCCCCTGGGACGGCCACGTTTCTCATCTGCTCTGTTCACGGCTGGCCCTGCAGTGAAAACTGAATGTTAAGCAAAGAGAAACTCAAGCTTTTAAATCTCTTCAACTTCCAAAAAGCTGTCCCCAAGGTCCCCTGCCTTCGGCCCAAGCAAAGGTCTGTCTTTGCTGATAACGCCAAGTTGCAGTTTCTGGGAAGGATCATTTCAGCATCATTTTTGGAATTTGACGATACAGAGAGATCCAGAGAAGAAACCTGCTGTCACCAATATTCTCACCGTAAGAATTAACCACAGTTAACATTTGAGCGTATTTGCTTCAAGTCATTTTTGTCTTGGTTTGTACTTTAAGAAATGATACAAGATTGAAGGAGGGGACAGCTGAGCGGTGGAGCGCATGGTTCTGTCCCAAGGACCTCTGTTAAAAGAAGAAGAAAAGAAATGATACAAGTAATAGGTGGAAACCGTATTCTTTTTTTAAAAAAGTAAAACATTATCAAAAAGCAAACGTGTAGAAGACTTTCACATCTCGTCCTGGTCTCCTTCCCTCTCCGAGGGGGAGGTTCCCCAATAATTTGTGTATAATTTATGGTCATGTCCACAGAAAACGCAGGCTCTTCTTTTGCTTTGTGCCCCTGGCACCATCACTCCACGTTACACGTTGCACATTATGCGTCTGTGTTTCACCCACGCGGACACGTGTTGCTTCTGACTGATGTGTAGAGCCCTGTCGTGTTTGTGTCTGACACGTTGCATTCATCCAGGCCCCCAGGGGACATCAGGTGACTTCAGAATGTTCTCTATCTGATGTCACTGTCATCTGTCATTCAGTAAGTAGCCCAGACGCCCCGCTGTGCGTGCAGCTCCAGATTCCCTAGACGAGGGATGCTGGGCTGCAGGACTGGCGTATTCCTTTTTTTTTTTTCTTTTTTAATTGAAGTATAATTGACGTACAACGTTGTCTTAGTTTCGAGAGGACAGCAAAGTGACTCATATATATATATATAGACACGTATATACACACATATGCATTCTTTTTCCGATTCTTTTCCATTAAGGTCATTACAAGTTATTGAATATAGTTCCCTGTGCTCTACAGCAGGACCTTGTTGTTTATCTGTTTTATATACAGTAACGTGCATCTGTTAATCCCAAACTCCTAATTTATCCCCCCTTGCCCCTTGCCCCTCTGGTAACCAGAGTTTGTTTTCTATGTCTGTGAGTCTGTTTCTGGTTTGTAAATAAGTTCATTTCTATCATTTTTTTAAGATTCCACATATGAGTGATATCATATGGTATTTGTCTTTCTCTGTCTGACTTACTTCACTTAGAATGATGATCTCCCGGTCCATCCATGTTGCTGCAAATGGCATTATTTGATTCTTTTTTATGGCTGAGTAGTATTCCATTGTATAGATATACCTCAACTTCTTTATCCAGTCATCTACTGATGGACACTTGGGTGGCTTCCGTGTCTTGGCTATTGTATATAGTGCTGCTATGAACATTGGGGTGCAGGTGTCTTTTCAAATTAGAGCTTTCATCTTTTCTGGATATATGCCCAGGAGGGCACATTTCATTTTTACTGGCTATTAGTCGGGTGCTTTCCAAAGTGATCATGCCGAAGTGGTTATACCATTTTCCTCTAAGGAAACAAATCTTGCTTCCTTGTGGCCTGACTGACACCAGGCACATCCTACTCTCGTCAGCCTGATGGGTGAGAACACAGTCTCAGCTCACGGGCCAAGGGGGGCTATCGCGTCCCGCTGACCACTTCTCCTGTGTCCTCAGCTCCGGAGAAGGCGTCTGGTCGAACCAGGGCTGCGCTCTCACGGAAGGGAACCTCAGCTACTCCACCTGCCGCTGCACACACCTCACCAACTTCGCCATCCTGATGCAGGTGGTCCCGCTGGAGGTGAGCGCCGGGCAGTGGGAGGTCCTGGACCACGGAGGGGGGGTGCCCTTTCTCCATCAGTCTGCAGTAGGGCCGGGTGGCCAGTCTCTGAGAGATCTGACTTCCAGGGTCAGCGTTAGCCCTGTGGTTGAGGGGGGCTGCCCACCGCCTTCTGGGTCCCCCTCTCTAAACAGGGCCAGGACGGCGACCCTAGCTGCAGGTTAAGGAGGGAAGAGGCCCCTCCTCGCTGGGCTTCTCTGCTTCAGAATATTTAACTTTATCACCTGCTAGGTCAGCACTAGAGATGAATTTCTTTGGTTTAAAGCAAGCATAGCTGGTAAGGGAAGGAAAAGAAGCTCTTCAAGATGCCCCTGGGGCGCCGCCTCTGAACTGCTGCTGTCCCTGACACCGGGGTGTGAATGCCTTCCTTGGCTCCTAGGCCCCCAGAGGCAGATGAGCTTCCTGGTGGGGGCGGAGAGCAGGGAGGGGACAGGGCTTCCCCCAGGATTCCCGAGGTGCAGGGGAGCCGGGTACCTCGAGGCAAGTTTGGTTTCGTCCCACGCTGAGCTGTGGAAACTGGAACATTGACGTGTGACTCTGGGTTTCTGGCTTCTTTTGAAGATTCAGAGGGTTTGGTGCTGCGGAGCCAGAGTTTTTACTGGGAGCGGTGGGGCCAGAGCTGGGTGGGGCTGTCCTCCCCCGTCAGCCGAGCTGAGCCCTCCGCCGGCCACTTGTCAGGAAGGGGCCCTGAGCTCCCACCTCCGTGTGCCTCCGTGAAGGGAGCGGGCTGCGGCGGGTGGGAGATGGGGGCGCCTGCTCCCGCCGAGTCACCTTTGCTGTGTGACCCGCTCTGGCAAACCCACTCCTGTGACGGGGCTGGGGTCCCCACCCGCTCCACGGGGCCTGTGTGTCTATGACAGACTCCGTTCCCCGGGGTTTCATAGTCCAGGGGCTGCATCTGTTGGACATCAGCAAATGTCTGGCAAGCACACGACGCATCAGGTTTGTGAGGGATGCTGTGATTCCGGTAGCGACACCGAGACTGTGGCCGGGGTTTCCCTGAGGACTGATGCCGTGTCCGCCATCGTTCAGCAAATACCTACCCGGCACCCACAGGTGGGCCGGGCCGGGGGGTTCACTTGTGAACAAGAGACACAATGTCTGTAAGAAAGACAGACAAATAAATGAACAATAAGTAGGTAATTTCAGATAGCAGTACAGGTGGGCGGGACACTGGAGAGAGGGACGGAGGAGGAGGGCGCCTTTCCAGAGTGTGGTCGGGGGAGGTGTCTCCGAGGAGGTGACACCTGGATGGCCACCAGGCTGCTTGCCAGCAGCCCCGGGGGAAGCATACTCCAGGCTGAGAAGGGGCAAGCGCTGGGGCGGGAGGTAGACGAGGAGGGGGCGGCGGGCGGCGGGCGCGAGGGATCTTCACGTTTGCCGAGAGCACGTGGCTGCCACGAGGAGCATGGAGTGGAGGCTCCAGACAGGTTCCCGGGGACGCGGGGCGGGGAGGGGGCGCTGCGCCACCCTCTCCCGCCCATCCCCACCCGCTCCCGCTCAGCCGCACCCAGCGCTGTCGCTCTGGACGGAGGCCCTTTGCTCTGCCTGTGCCGACGCTTCAGGTGAGGGTGGGCTGTGCCGACGTCCCGGCAGCCCCTCAGCCGGCGCGGCGGGGAGGGCGGGTGCGGCCGGGGGTCCCGACGGCGGGTGGAGAGAAGCCAGGCACTCATGTCGGGTCCTTCAGGCCATGGCTCTTACTTTTAGGGTCCCGAACCGGCGGTTCTTCATAGACCTGAAGGGTGCAGGCCCCCGGCCCCCCAGCGCCCTTGGTGGAGTCTCTGTTCAGGCAGCTGTGACCCCCAAGCAGCCCCGGGGAGCAGTTTTTGAAGGTGTGACATCGAGGGGCAGCTGCCCGTCGAGTAACTGGCACCCCGTCCCCTTTAGCCGCCGTCCTTGCCGCGTGCTCGGCCAGACCCCCTTTTCTTGCTGTCCCGCAGCTCCTGCATCCTGGACCGGGCTGCACACTGGGCTGTGACCCACTGGTGGCTGAGGAGATCGGTGTGGTGGGCTGTCGCTAGTAATTTAAAGAAAAGTGGCGTAAGATGGACCACGTACCAGGGAGCCCTGAAGGGGGCAGGTGGGTCCCTGTCCGTGAGCCCCAGCGTCAGTTACCCCGACTGCACGAGATGCTCGTTTTGCTGGTCCATCCGCTCCATCGCTCCCTCCGCTGTCCCTGCTTGTCCTAGTCTGCGGTCACGACATCACTCCTGTCTCCTAGCTCGGGCCCCCCAAGATGAGGAGCAGGGCCTCCGTGAGGCTCACGCCCCCACCTCCGTCCTGCACACAGGCCCCCCTGTCCTCCCTTCCGCCGGGGCCTCGGCCCGAGGCTCACCTGGCTCCCCTCTGGTGTCTGGGAGGGGGGAGTCCAGCCACTCACTTTAGAAGAGGCGCCACGCTGCCGCCACGCAGAACCTATGGCAGCAGGGCTGGGAGGGTCCGCGTGGTCCTGTGCCGGAGGCCTCTGCCTGGCGGGTGGAGGAAATGAGGCCCGGAGGGCGGGGTGGCCTGGCCTGTGGTTGTTCACCCTCTATCAACAAAACATGGAATTCTTGGCAAACCCTAGGCTTCGTAGGCGTTATTCAGGAAAAACCACGGTGCTCGTGACCTTGAGTGGGGGGGAGGGCGGAGCCATGCCGACAGGGACCCCTGAGAAGGGGCGGCGCGGAGGCAGGTGTGGCCCCCGGAAGGGTGCAGGGGGCTTCAGACACAAAACGTCCGGGGGGGCAGAGGCGGCAGATGCGGTGGGAGTGGGGAACCGTCGCGGCCGGTGGGGACGTGGCGAGCTGAGACCCCCGCCCCGTGGACAGGGCAGCCCAGCAGATCAGACTCCGTGCTGCCCCCTCTTCGAGAAAAGCTGGAGGCTGGTTTTGGGCAGAATCTCCTGGTGTTTAGACGCGGCCTTAATTCTTCTGTCTAGGCCTCGTGTGAGGGGTGTGTCCGTGGGCGGGCCTGGCCCGGTGTCCCAGGACCGGCAGCCCTCCCCGCGTGCTCAGGAACCACCAGCTCTTGTGAGGATGCTGACTTCGGCTCCACGGGTCTGCGTGTGGCCCGGGTCCTTCCTTCTAGCAGAGCCCGGGTGGTACCCAGGCACCGCTGGCCCCCGACCACGCTCTGAGTACACCCTAGACACACGTACCTCGTCTGTAAAAGTCAGCTCCAGCTTCCTGTTCACGTCTGGTGACAATGGCCGGGCCGATTGTTCCAGATTTGAAGGGACGGCGCGTTAGGGTTGGTCTGATTCCAGATGTGTGCTCAGTACAGGTGGGAACATGACCTAGTTTGGGGGTCTGCAGGAGGTAAGTTGCAGAGCAAGCCTGTCAGACCGCCTTTTGGGAGAGGAGTTCCAGGGACGCAGCAAACAGCATGATTTAAAACGAGCCGCAGATGCAGAGCCTGCAGGGCAGGTGTTCTGCGTGTGGGCGTGGCCATCGATGCTCCTCCCACAAGGGCAGCTCTGGAGGGTGGGCACCGGGGGTCACTGGAGGTGGCATGGAACAGACAACCTGCTGGTGCAGCCAGGACAGGACAGGCACCGTTTCAGGGTCTCTTCTCTCCTTCCGGCCTCGCCACGTGGAGGGGGCGCTGTCACCATCGCCATCACAGGTGAGAGTCTGGGGACGTCCCCCAGGTCCCCAGGGAGTGGAGTCTGGACTTGAGCTCTGCTCTCAAATCCCAAAGCTCAGGCTGGTGGCCGTGCCCCTGGACGGCCCGCGAGCAGAGCAGCTTCCTCTGCATCCTTCACACACCGAGGACTGAATCCGGTTTACTCTGTGACGCGGGTGGGTCTGCTGGCCGGCGGGAGTGGGCCGAGGGGCCCGACACTCTCAGGAAGCTGTGTTTGTGCATGTGGGAGGGGGCATGGGAGGCAGCTCAGTCCAGCGAGCTAAAAACATCCGGAGTCACAGAGCGGCTGTGATTATAGACCTGTGACCGCCCAGCGGGGACGCCAGATTTAGACTGTCTGTGGGTGTCTTCGTGGAAGCAAATCATAGCTACTCATTGCCAGGAAAGGTCGAGTTTGAAATGGCTTAAAATTATTCATGCTAAAAATGAACAAAACAAAAGCTAAAGCAGTTATCACAAGTAGACGCCAAATCCGTAGTACGTTTGGAGCGTTAATAAAAACAGCACCAGCGCCTTGTTTCCCTGATAAGTCTGCATCCTCCGGAGCCCCGCCAAGGAGAGCAGGAAATGGGCCTGGACCCCCTCCGTCCCGTGCGAATCCTGATCGTGGACACTCAGGATGGCCCGTCGGGACCCCCGTGCAGCCCAGCGCATCTGGCCACTCGACTGTGACTGTTTTCGTTGTCTTCTACTTAACCTGTCCTTACCTTCTTCTCTGATTAAAAACATCATAGTTAATATTTAGCTAGTACGTACACCTTCAAAAACCTCAAGCTGTCAAAGGTATTTGAGTGAAGTCTTTCTCCCACCACGTCTGCCTCCTAATTCCACTCCTGTGAAACCACGGCTGTTACCAGCGTCTCACGCCTCCTCTGTCCAGGTGTGAGTCGTGCCCTGGCCGCAGGGCCGTCCCTGCAGATGGGGCGTCAGGCCTCCTCCCTGCCCCGCAGTTTGCTCCACGGTTGCCCAAGCCCCTGCCTCGTACTTGTCACAGCTGGGTCATGCACAATCAGGAGCCCCGGCTCTGAGGACGTTCGTCCAGGCAGCTGCCACCGGGCACCCAGCTGGGCCGGTCTCTGGCTTCTTCCAGCAGCCCAGTGGTGCGTGCACCATCTTGGACGCACCCGTCCAGAAGAAAGTCCCGGCAGGCGAATCTGTGGGCCAAGGGCACAGGCACTGAAATTTTGAAAGACACCAATACGTAGCTCTCTGGGGACCCCGACCCAGTTTGCACTTCCTCCAGGGGGTGAGAACGGGCGACTTGACTGTAAATGTGAGTCGCAGAAGTGCGGCTCCCTGGCTGGGGCTGTCTGACTTGCGATGTACGTGCATCTCACGCGGGGAATAAGCTTTTACACTAACGCCAGTACCTCTGGGTCCGAGTCCATCGCGCGGGGTGCCAGCCGGGCGCCTCCCTCAAACTCGTTCTCCGCATCTTTAAAATCAGCAAACTCAAATCCAGTAAGAGTTCCAAGAAACTAACTTGTTTCCTATTGGATAAAATTACCTCAAAGTTAATTTGGAGCCGCGAGTTTCAAGAAAATCAAGGGAAAGAGTGGAAGGAGAGACTTGGCTGTGACACTGATCGGAGTACACTGAGAAGCTGCCGTGACCAAAGCGGCATGCCCAGAAGGGAGTCATCGGGACAGACAGAGAGTCCAGAATGGACCCCGTAACTTCTCGACACACCCAGGAGAATCTGTGTTGCAGAATTAAGAGGCAGAAAGCAAGATACTGTGCAAAAGTATAAGATAATATTTGCAACCTTATTTGTGGTGGAAATAACAGAACAACAGAAACATTAACGAACGTAGCACTAACGACTGTGTAAATCCTGACACATCAATGCCAAGGAAGGTCACGTACCTCTATGTTGACAGAGGTGATTGAATCAAGAAATAAGCTGCAGTTATGATTAAAGAATGAATTATAATCGCGCCAGCTGGCTTGACGGAATCTCCAAGGTATTGCGTGAAAAGGGCAAGATGCTGAACGGAGCGTGTAAGTATCTCGTTTTTATAAGACCGGGTCAGATCCCGGTGTGTGCATGGGTTCACGTGGGAGGTTGTGTCTCAGTATATGGTAAGAAGAAGGGTCTAGAAGGTGCATGCTAGGCTGTCAGCAGGGTCGGGGGGCCATGTGGGTCCAGTAAGGGCAGGAGGTGGTGGTGGGGGTCACATACGGGTCGAACCTCCTATTTGGAGAGACTGGACCAGGACCCCCCGTGAGACAAGTTCCTGTTGATGCATTTGTGTGGAATGACCTCAGATGATTGAATAAGTGGCTTGGAGAGGTGGTTGTAAGGTCTGCTCCCCAGGTGAGGTTCTGAGAGCACCTCTCGTTCACGGTCCTTCCCGACACCCAGGGCCACCGAGCCCGGCATGGTGCAGAGGTGGCGTGAACACACGTGAATGAGCGAGTCTGTTCCAGAGGGGAGAGGAGCTCAGGGTAGTACGGGAGCGTCTCCCTGGACGCCGGAACGCGGAGCGCACGCTGGTTTAGTCAGTCACCTGGCTCCTAGGCACAGGGATGGGCAGGTGTGCAGGTGCAGGCAGGTGGGCACCGCAATGTTGGGCATCCCTAAGGACTGACCAGCAGGGGGCGCCGGGAACCGAGGAACAGAGGCTCCCTCGGCGGGGGATGCTCTCGCGGGCTGGTCCAGGAAGGAGGCAGGTGTATGTCACCTGGGGCTTCTTGAGTGCCTGACTTAAGAGCGGAATTTGTAGGAAGGGAAGTCAGAACAGTCAGGCTTTGGAGGAAGTGAGAACAGGAAGGCTCTGGGGTGAAGGGCTGAAGCTACGGGAGTGTCCGGGACCCCCACCCAAGGTTCGCAACCCAGGGGCACCGTCTGGTTGTCTAACGTGGGGAAGCTGTGTGTAACGACAAATGGTCCTGCCAAGGCTGCACCGGGGGGCCTGGGGACGCTCAAGGTGGGGTGGTGGTGGGCATGGCCCTTGCTGGCAGGAGCACCGGTGTGGCTTGAACTTCCTCCAGGTGGCTTCCCCCCCCCGCCCCACCCGGCCCAGGCGCCCCCCCCCCCGTCCCCTTGAGGCGTGGGCGTCTGTCCTGGGGAAGGAGCAGGAGCGCCGTGTCGGGGCAGGTGCACCTGAAAGCTGGTGCCAGGAAGCCCCGCGCCTTCCCTCAGGCGGAGCCCAGCCAGGGAGCCTGGGGTGAGGGGCCGGGCAGCCACAGGCCAGGAGCAGTTCCCTAAGCCAGAGGCACAGCCCATGGTCTGGAGGCTGACTTCGGCCAGTGGACTTGTGCCACTTAGCCCATTTGTCAATATTTCAAAATCCAGATACATTACCTAAAATTTTGGATGTGTGGTTTTCTTACAAAAGCTGCAGGAGCAGCTCTGGCCGCACAGAGTCCCACTCCTGACCGAGCCGCCCTGCCCCCTGCAGATGGGTGTGTGCACTGCAGCTCGCCCCAGTCCCCACCACTCCCTACTGCCTCCCACAGGCTAGGGGCCGGCTGCCACTCACCTTCCCACTGCTGTTCTGTGTTTAGGAAGACGGTGCCATGTTCCTTGTTCTTTTCTAGGGTAGGAAAGTGACATCTGCCAAGAGGAACTTTTGAAAAAGGAAAAGAAGATAAAGATAACTCTTTTTGGAAGAAGAGACCCGCTTGTTTATTATGTATGCAGGCTCCCGCTGGCCTCATGAATTTATATGAGCCGCCTCTCTGGAGGCATTGGCGTTTGTGGTCTCTGACTCAGAGGAATCCATGTCCTGAAGCAAACTCCAGGCTTTTCTGGGCATTTCTAAATCTAGCCACTGACGGGACAGGAAGGGTATGGCTGGGGCACACCATGCCTTCCCGATGCCGGAGCTGCAGTGGGGGTCCTGCCTCCACAGGACCCGCTTCCCCATCTCTCGGGGCCGGTGTCCCCTCTGGGCCAGTGGCTGTAGGACCCGCCCAGCAGTCACCTGGCGAGTGTAGCTGCCAAAAGCTACTCGCCCTGGCTCTGGCTGCCTGGGAGGACGAATGTGAAGTGGCAGCTTAATTACACAGCGGCCCTGGGGCTGGGCAGTCCCCTCCCTCTGAGCTGTGTTTGTGGTCCTGCGAGTGTAGCAGACAGGCCAGGCCAGCAGCTAGTGCCGGTGGAGGGCTCAGCTCACCCCCGGGAAGCAGTCCCTTCCTCCAGGGTCCCCGCACACGCATGCCACTCACCCGAGGAGCACCCACTACACGGCACCCCTGGGAAGGGAAGTGGGTTCCTCTCCAGGTGCAAGGGCGCCCTCGGGCAAGGTGATCTGGGAGCCACGCCTGCTGGGTGGAGGCTTGGTGGAAATGGGGTGTAAGGAGGAGCAGCGAGGAGGTCCGGGGGTGGAGGGGGTGGGGGTTAAGGCAGGGGCTACGGAAAGTGGGGAAAACGAGAGACATATGGGTATGTGTCAGCCGAGGAAGCAGAAGGACTCGGGGAGGGGGGCTTGGAGGGGAGTGGGGACCCAGAAGGACTCTCAGATCCGGGCCCCTCCCCGCCTTCCACTTACCACCTCCACCGCAGCCCCCGCTCCTTCCATCACAGCCTCGTCAGTCCCAGAACTCTCGACCTTATTTATTCATGTTTATCTGTTTCTGTCTTTGCTCAGCATCTGCTTTCCCCATTGCAGTGTGAGCCCCACGCCAGGCACACAGTGGGTGCTTAATACCTGCTTGCTGCAGATGGGAGCCCAGGCCGTCTGGGTTGCCCGCCCAGACCGAGGACACTCCAGTCTATGAGCAGTCTTCAGGGTTTTCAAAGGGCCTTTTAATCACCTCTCATGTTCAGCTTATGGGCTCACTTTATAATTCACGGGTCATGGAAAAGAGGACCTTCCGATGCCTTATGTTCTGTATGAGCATTTCAAGGCTGCCCCGCTGGGGTGTTAGCTCGGCTCAGGAGAGGGGCCACAGCTCACTCTTCCTAGTGTTGTGCCTGGCATAAGGCTGGCTTTGGCTGGGGCTGGTAAAAGTGTGGTGAAGAGTTGGTTGACGGTGGGTTTGGCTGATAGTGGGGTTGGTTAATGGTAGAGCTGGTTGATGATGGGGTTGGTTGATGGTAAGGTTGGTTGATGGTGAAGCTGGTTGATGGTAAGGTTGGTTAATGGTTGAGTTGGTTGATTACAGGGGTTGGCTGATGGTGAGGTTGACCGATGGTAAGGTAGGCTTATGATAAGGTTGGTTGATGGTGGAGTTGGTTGATGGTAAGGTATGCTGATGGTATGGTTGCTTTATGGTAAGCTTGGTTGGTGGTAGGGTTGGTCAATGGTAAGACTGGTTAATGGGTGAACTGGTTGATAACAGGGTTGGTTGATGGTGGAGCTGATTGGTGGTGGCGTTGATTGGTGGTGGTGCTGGTTGATGGTAAGGTAGGTTGATGATAAGGGTGGCTGATGGTGGAGTGGGTCGATGGTGGGGTTGAAGATCCCATGGTGCAGGACTGGGTAGGTGTGGGTCTGAGGCTAAGGCTGGACTTCCGTTTATCTGAAGCTCCAGGCAGAGGGTGCACAGAGAACAGGTAAAGATTTCAGTGAGTGTGTCTGACCAGGCACAGCCCTCGCGCATGGGAAGCTTCTGTATTGTGCAGTGAACTCTCGGTTTAGCCCACCGGAACCTCGCCACCAGTCTGTGAATGGAGGAGGTAAAACTTGATCATCTCTCTAAGAGGCATATAAACAGTGCTGTAGACTAAATAAATCTTTCATAGTGAATCAGCAGGGGAGTCAGAGGAGTACACTTGAGGGCTCTTTCCACCCTGAAACTGTCAGCAAAAACCTCTGGAAAACCATTATCCTCGGTGCAACCCTGCTGTTCTCAGAGCTGTGGGTGCTGAGACAGTGAGAGTGTCGTGAACATGATCTCTGTCCTCAGCTCCCCATCTCTCCAGGAGAAAGAAGACATGCAGTGTGACGGCGGCAGCGAAGAGCGGGGCACATCCCACCGGGGGAAGAGAGACGATTGAAGCAGAACAGACATGAGCAGGGATGGGGCAAAGCCGAGGCCCTGTGGAGCGGAGGGCTCACGCAGAGAACCTGGGCTCAGAGCCCCACTAGGGAGGGGACTGCCCGGGGCCGACGGGTGAAGATGTCCCCGGGGCCAGGCAAGCCCTCGGACGCAGGCACGTTGCTGCCCTTCACTTCCTGACGTGGCCGTCGATTACGTTAATTCCGGCTCAGTGGGTGCTGCACAGGAGGACCTTAGTTTCCAAGACCAGCGGACGGTCTGACAACGTCCATAAACTCTTGTAACGGACACTTCCCTGTGTCTCCAGGCAGACATCATTGGCATGGTAACAAGATTTTCCAATTGCCTTATGAGACAACAAAGAAGCGTTACACATTCTGTACAATGTTAGTGTTTTCTCATTTGGTTTTAGTCTCCGTTTCTGAAAAGTATCACTTCAGTGACAGCAGCTTCAGAAGAGGTGCTCTCTTCTCGTCCCCCAGAGAACCTGAGAGATACCAAGCTATATACGTGTATTCATATTCATATTTATATTTATATTTACCTGCAGGATTTCTCAGAAGCCTTAAATTGCTTCTAGTCACCAAAAGCCTTTAGAGGCAGGGAGAGAGTGCAGCTTTCCTGAAACTTATCTAACGCCAGAAACCTCATTTCACAGGAGACGAGCAACAGCGTCTCGTGGGAACCAGAGTGTTAAGATACAGAGTGCGGGGATGTGGCCCTAGGAATACGTTCCCATTGCCTTCCTAGGACATTTGATGATTCAGAATGCCACCTGCAGACAGAGAAGGCCAGGGCTGCAGGGCGTCCTGGCCCAGGCTGGAGGGACCTTGACGTCTGGTGCTGAACACAGGCGCAGAGAGAGCTCCCGGCTGGGTCTCTGGCGCCGACGGAGCCGTGAGCCACGGCAGGAAGCCCACGCCTCTGCGGGGACAGGCTCCGGGAAGCTGGCCTGCTAAGCGTGCGACTGAGGGAGCATGGAGCAACTTGGCTCCCAGGGTCAAACGTGTGTGCCCTTGAGACGCCAGTTCCCAGAGCCAAGGGAGCTGCCATCTGGGGTTGTGCTGTTAGGTGGGCTGTGGTTTCCGTCACTCCCCTTTGTGGCTTTGCAGCTGCTAAACTCACCACGTTTGTTTATGCTCTACCCGGCGTCAGGGATTATAGCAAAGTCCTCCAGCCAGGAGTAGTCACAAGTCCCGGGTCAGCAGCTGGGACAGGGTCACGCTGGGACTTGAACCCGGGGGTCTGGGTCCTGGGTCCGGCTCTTAAGCAAACCCTACATCTCCTGTGCAGCTAAGGGCGTTGCAGTCCAGACGCGGGGGTGCAGGGCAGGCGGGCTGGGCAGGGATCGGCGGGGGAGTGGAGGGGCTGGGCAGTGGCAGGGCAGAGGCTGGACGGATGGGGGAGTTTGAGTGGTTGGCGGAGCCATTTGGAGCATCTGAAATGTGCAGAACTGAGGGCCAGCACCAAAGAACTGGACCTCCTGGTGGCCGCAGTGGGGCACCTGAGGAGAGGCAGGGGCTGGTGGTCACCACCAACTCACGGCACAGTGGCTGCCTCATGTTCGGCTGTGCATTGGCCCCGGGACCCTTTCCAGCCTGAAGCCCCCCATCAGGGCCAGTCCCCCTCCAGGACCGGGACCGGCCGGCTGACCACCTCTGCTTTGCTTCCCGCACAGCTCGCTCTCGGACACCAGGTGGCGCTCTCGTCCATCAGCTACATCGGCTGCTCGCTGTCGGTGCTCTGCCTGGCCGTCACGCTGGTGACCTTCGCCGTGCTCTCGTGAGTCATCTCCTGCTCTCCCCGGGCTCCGGGAGGTTTGGCGGCTTTGTGTAAATGTCAGTGCCACCCCTGCACCACTTTAGTTTCACTTGTACTCGGGACTCTGCCTACGGTGTGCGCCAGCTGGGCAGTTACTGTTTGTTTCGAGATCTGGGGTGCAGGGAGGGCGCTGGGGGGTGGCTACTGGAAAAGGGACGAGAGAGGAGGGGTGCAGAACTGGAGGACACCTGGCTTAGGCTAAGCTGGAAAGTTCTGGAAAGGTCCCCAGCCCACAGGGCTTGCTGACCACTGACTGGCCAGCTGAGAGCCAGGATTGAGGACCTGCTCCCTCCAAATGGTATCAAAGCAGCAAGATCCCGTGGGGCGGGGCTGCGG
The DNA here is from genome assembly GCF_036321535.1 of Camelus dromedarius. Classification (NCBI taxonomy): domain Eukaryota; kingdom Metazoa; phylum Chordata; class Mammalia; order Artiodactyla; family Camelidae; genus Camelus; species Camelus dromedarius. The sequence continues at coordinate 23,913,031 of NC_087466.1, forward strand.
GAGGCCCTCCGGGTGAGAAGATGGGGTTTGGGGGACACCTCCCAGCCGGCCGAAGCCACATCGCCCCATCACTGCTTAAAGCAGTGGAGTGGAGGCTGGCGGCTGGTCCCTCTGCAGCCCTCTCTGAACTGGGACAGGAAAGTGAAGCGAGGGACCTGCGTCTGGGCGGACAGCTGGGAAGTCCTGTTCGCGCACCGCCTCAGGCCTGCTGGGCCTCAGGGGCGGGGGTTTTACTCACACCCGGGGGGGGCTCACACTCTGGGGCTGCTTGGGAGTTTATACCTGCCCCCCCCCACACCTTCCTCTGCTGGTGGGGGTTCCTCCTGGAGGCCAGCGCCCCTCCTCACCTGCCCTGTTCCCTGAGGACACCCGCCACCCGGCTGCGTCTGTGACTGGGGTTGGGGGCCCAGGCTGGGCTGATCGGGGGCTGCAGTAAAATCAGCAGGCGAGGCAGTCAGTTTCCTGAGCCCCTCCTTCTCTTCCGCCCCCCGCTCTGGAACCCCGGGCGCTTTGAGGGGAGGTGGGCGGGTGTGCAGATGACCACACGGGCTTCTGGTGGGATCTGAGCCAGGTGAGAGGAGACAGATGTGGGTTTGGAGGGGCCCCAGCCTTACAATCAGGACGTTTCTTCTTTGATTCCCTCACCCCGCCCAGTTGTAGTCAGCGCTGAGGACAGGACGCAGCTGTGCCCAAGGCAGATAAAACCTGCCTGGGTGGGGAATGGGGGCCGGACGAGGAGTGAGGACTCAAAGGCCTGAATAGACATCGTCCCAGCTTTCAGAGCCCAGCCGAGAGAGCAGTTTAAGAGGGGCTGGATGTCCTCTGCTCCCTCTGGGACGCTCTCATCCCCGGGAGGCCTGTGAAGGGAGTTTACTGCGGAGGAGCAGCTGGTGCAAAGGCCTGGAGGCTGAGCAGACTGGAGGTCCTGGAGGACCAGGAAAGGGTGTCTGTGTGTGAGCAGGAGAAGGGACAGGGGTCAGAGCGATGGACAGGGGTCAGGCCCTGCAGGGCCTGCGGAAGGAGCTGGGTCATTTCTAAGAGCAATAGGAAGCCACTGCAGGTTTCCAGCCTGGAGTGGCTGCATCTGGGAGGCTTATAAGGACATCTTCGGCGGCCCTGGGAGGTGCAGTACCGAGCAGCCGTGGCTGAGCCAGTGCTGGTCCGGGGCCTCACCCCTGCCTCTCTGTCCCCAGCTCGGTCAGCACCATCCGGAACCAGCGCTACCACATCCATGCCAACCTGTCCCTTGCCGTCCTGGTGGCCCAGGTCCTGCTGCTCATCAGCTTCCGCTTCGAGCCGGGCACGGTGAGTAGGCGCCCTCTGTCCCATGGTGTCAAAAGTGGGCCTCCCTCCTGCCCCCGCCCCTCCACATCACCAGGGGTGGTACCTTCTCCTGCTGGTTTCAACTCAGAACTCAGACCACATCCCCCAGACAGCAAGACTGTGGCTCCTCAGGGACAGTGACAGGCGGGTGCTGGAGTCCCTGCTCAACATCAGACTCAGTGATGAAGACACGTGTGGCCCACGGTGTGTGGGGCTCTGTGCTGAGGGCGCCATAGATCCACCCAGTCAGTCCTTGTACCAGCCCACGAGGTGATGCTGTCAAAACCCTCCTGCTCTAGACGCAGGACTGAGGGCTACCGCAGCTCGCCCAGGGTTACCTGGTAAGTGCTGACTAGGGTCTGACCTTGTGCAGTCTTGCTGCAGACACTGTCCTCCCTCCTGCTCTGACCACCCACAGCCGCACCCCCTCTGCCTGCCGAGGGTGGGCTCTCGGCAAAGGGACGGGGAAGACCCAGACCCGCCATCTCCCCGCCCTTGGTATCGCGTGAGGGTTCTCCAGGGACCCAGGAAGTCTTAGATCTCACAGAAGGTAAAATGCCGAGGCTGAAACGGCCCAGGCTTGGGTGACATGGGTTATAGCCACAGCCGATGAGAGGGAGAAGCAGAGATATGCTTGCCCCACACAGGAAGGAGGGAGAGGTGGTTCTGGGGAACCGAGCAGTGTAAGTCAGTGGTCCTGGGATGCAACCCGGATTGGCTGATGTGGGGTGAGCCCTTTATCCCACATGGTGAAGGTCAGCAGAGCCTCACTTCTCCCCACCCATCAGGGTCCTCAGCCCCACCACCTTTCCGGGGGTGGCTGCCTCCAGACGGATCCACCCTCCTCTGCTCACAGGTTTAGGGTTTCATCCAAGCACCTAAGAGTTCCTGGCTGTGCCATGGACAGGTGAGGGCGGCACCAGCCTCATTCTCTCCTTCTGGATGCATCTCAAGCTCCACTGTCTATCATCACATGGGGTTCCCTAAAATGCAGGTTTGGGTTCAGGTCCCACTGCGTGGTGGCAGCAGGAGGGAAAGCAGTCCAGGCACCCCATTCCGGATGGTGACCCTGGGACTGGGAGAGCTGCTCCCTCCGCGTATCTGAAATCCCAGGCAGGGCCGAGTGGTCCTGCTTCAGTGATCCGCCCACTGGGGGACCTCTGTGGCAGACGAGAGGTAACTGTGGTGGTTGGTCTCACCTCACGCAAAAGGGGCAGCTGGTCCTAGAAAAGGCAGGGCCACCGGTGCTGGGACCACAAATACAATATATGTGTCTCATTTTTGTATCTCAGTGTAACAGGTCCTGATAACAAGAAACATGGCATTTCAGCCACTTGTATATGCATTTTTAATCTGTGAATTAACTGACCGGGGGTCCTTGGGAGGACGTGGAGCCCCCCACCGAGGTGGTGGTTCTGGTTTTCATGTTTGTTTTCCTCCCCGGGGCTCCCGGTTCCCTGGACCTTTTATCCGAGCTCAGGGATGGGTGGCTGCTAACTCAGAGAGCACAGGGGGATCTCTGATCTGGGGTCCCGGGAGAATCTGAGACCGTGTGGCTGAGCCTGGAGTTACGGCCGACACACCAGGGAGCAGGGGGGGCCAGCAGAGCCTGGCTGCCCTGAGCAGGGAGCCGAGCCCGCTGTGCTGAGCAGGCCCCTGCCCTCGCTGGCTCCTCGGAGAGAAGTCGGGGGCCGCCTTCTGGGTATGGGCGCTGCGAGCAGCGGGAAACAAGACACTGCAGGGAGTTGGCGCATCTCTGTCCATTCCCCTGCTGAGAGCAAACTCTAGGGAAGCCCTGGGTCACGCAGGCCTCTTTCAGCTCCCGGGGGTAACTGACACCCTGAGGTGGAGCCGGATCGCAGGCTGCTTGCTCCCTGGCCCTCCACTCCCTTCCCCTCCTGGGCTCCGCCCTGCCGACCTTCCCTCTGGGACCCAGCGCTCCAGGCTCCCGTCCTGACCTGCTCCCTGGGGGCCCGCCCACCCGGGAACCCACCCCATTGGACCGGGTGGGTCACATGCCTCCTCCTGACCAATCCTGCTGCAGGGTGGAGATGTTCATACTGATTGGCTGGGCCTGGATCCCTGCCCTCTGCTGAACCAATTGCTGCTCCTGGTGGGGGGATCTGATGCAGTGATTGGCTACTGCCTGAGTCACGTGTTCCACCCAAATCACTCGGCCTGGAAAGGCAAGACGTGACTCCCAGGAGAAAATGAGGCCACGTATCGGGAAGGTGCCCCCAGGAAACGGATCAGGGAGGCCGGGACCCCTGCTCACAGCCCGAGGGAGCTTACCCTCTGCTCTGCTCCTAGACCCCGTGCCGGGTGCTGGCCGTGCTCCTGCACTACTTCTTCCTGAGCGCCTTTGCGTGGATGCTGGTGGAAGGTCTGCATCTCTACAGCATGGTGATCAAGGTCTTCGGCTCGGAGGACAGCAAGCGCGGCTACTACTACGGGATGGGCTGGGGTAGGTGGGGGGGGGCGGGATGGGGCGCGGGGGGGATGGGATAGAGCCGGGTGGGGTGGGGCGGTGGGTTGCCCTTTCACCTTCCTGTGACGCACCCGGAAGAAGCCAGGTTGCTCTTAGCCTTCAGCTTCCCCACCCTTTTTCAGAAAGGTCGGTTCCCATGGGGAGCGCTTTGGAGTTCTCTGTCCTCGGGGTCGGCTTCCCTCCCACCTGGGGAAGTCCCAGAGGCACTGCTCTGGGGCCAGTGCGTGGACAGTGGCCCGCTTCGCTTGGATTGATGCCCCTGCTTTAGTGCAGGGCACTGGGCAGGGGAGGTGGCCTCTAATGTCAGTGGGTGAGTGTCCCGAGGTGAGCACACTCAGGGACCATATTCTCGACCAGTCACACCTGGGATAGTCCCAGATGAAGGGACGGAGGGAACCCTGGTCTCCTGGTCCCTCTTACCTGGAAGAGTTTCTGCAGCATGGCCCTGGGGAGAGTGAGAAATGCAGACAGCCTGGCCCAGAGGTATCGTGGCTCTGGGCTGGGCCCCAGGGGAGGGAGCCTGTCTCACCGGCCACACCTGCCTGGAGTTGTGGCCTAGGTGTCCCAGCCTGAGTTTTTGTTTTTTTCTTTTTCTTTTTCTTTTTTTTTTTTTTTTTTTGTTTTTATCCAGACTTAATAGATTTTCTTGAATCCTTTTTTCTTAATTTGCTGTATGCCCTTGGGTAGTTTTACAGAGCCTTTCCATGGCCGTGCGTTTTTACAGCTAATTTCCACCAGCGGTGGTGGTCTCACTGAGGGGTGGTCTGTGGAGCTGCCGTCACCCTGGGAGTCACCTCCCCATGGACTCGGCTTGTTTATTTCACTTCCTCCTGCACAGCTGGAGGAAGACCCCAGAGCACGGGGTAGTTGACACCGGGCATTCCAGCGTCTGCTCTGAATCATTAATCCGACATAGGGACCTGCTGCTCGTTTCTGATTTTCTTCAAATAGACTTAATGGTCACAGCCCTCATTGTGCAGGGAGCAGACGGACGTGTTATTTTGTGCTCTGAGCTGCCTGATGGAACTTACTTGGGGATGTAGTGGAGGTAAATTACACACCCCTCCTGCCTTCTCCAGGGAGACTGGAGAGGCTCATTGGGTGATGTGGAGAGAGGGGACGCGGCAGCCACCTCCAAACTGGTGTGGTCGCCGCTGATGCCCTGGGCCCAGCCTGTGAGCAGGCTTGCTGTTCCTGGTGCAGTTTTCCACCCTGGGCCCCCAGAACGAATGTCTTCTCCGCCCCACCCTCCCCTTGGTGAGCCCGACTCAGAAGTGACCTTCTCCTCCAGTCCTGCCGTGACTCCCTGCGAGAGCAGGGTTACTCCTGCCTCTGACTTCCGACTGCACGTAGTGAGGGTTGATAGGACAACATGGGACCCACCACCTGCCGTCCTGAGGTCCTTTATGAAGATGGTCATACAGTGTAGAGACGCACACACACCCCCCGCAAGCCAAGCAGAGACAGTTGAAATGAATTAAAAGTGTGAAATTTGTCTCTCCGGTGAGAGGAGCCATCTCTGTTGGCTCAGGATGGAGGTGGTTGGTCAGGGGGTCATAATCCAATCCAATCCAGCTGTGAAGGATGCTGGAGATAAAAATGAGACATGAAAGAAATTCATCACCAATGTTTAAAAATCGAGAGATCTTACATAAAATTATAGAGTTCTTTTAAAAAATGTGATGATCTGGGAACCCTGAGCTTCCATTCCTGCTTGACAACGTTAGCTGTGAGGTTTCTGATGCCAGCATCTTCCTGGTGGGTGTCTGCGTGGGGAGCCCCTGTTAGAAGTTCTCTGTGAATGGAGCGCTGGGCTGGGATCCAGCCGGCCTGCCGCCTCTTGTCTCCACGTCAGCTTCCCCTTAGCTGATTTCATCAGGGCTCGTGACCAACCTCCAGCCTTCCGATTGGGTCAGACTCAGCTCTGGTCTAAGTGAAGACCGTCTGCAGTGGCTGGGCTCTCTCCACATGCAGTTATTGATTAAAAAGGAGCTGGAAGCTGGCCCAGGGCGTGGGAGAGTTCACGCTGCAGGGAGGGCCCCTCGGAGAGGCTGCTTCCCCATAGATTTCCACCCTGCTCTTATCCCGACCTTCTAACAGCATCATTTTTGGAAACCAAAAGACTGTGTTTTCAGAGGAGGTGGCATGGAGGTGTCAAACTAACAACATACCCAAGGTTTTGTTGTACGTCAGCCCCCCTGCTTGAGCTTGTAAGATGAGTGGAATGTAACCTCTGTCCTCAAGGAGTCCACATGGGAACCGGGGAGGTGAGTGATAAACAGTCGAGAGTTTACACGTCGGTGCAGCAGACAGAAATCTCTGACCACAGACTCAGAAGAGAAAGAAACAGAACTTGCTTTATTTTTCTCTATTACGATTTCTGTTGTGAGCCCCCACTCATCTTGGGGTGAACACTTAATCTTAGTTCATTCTGAGCCCTGCCTTTCTTTGCAGTGGTGCTGGTGTACCAGGAAGATGACAGGTGCCGAGACCCTGGGAGTTGTATTAGTCAGGGCAGGCTAGGTAATGCTGCTGTAACAAGCAGTCCTGACTCACATTGGCTGAAAACAACAGTGTTTATTTCCAGATTACACTACATGTCCTCAGTGGGCTGGCCGTCACCTGAGGGGCTCTGCTCACAGCAGTCACTCAGGAGCCCAGGGTGATGGAGAAGGCGCTGCCTTGAGCCACTGCCATGAGAGGGAAGGTGACATGGGCAGATGTCACCCTGGAAATGAAATACTCAGCCATTAGAGGCGTGTGTCACTTCTGTTCACAACCCACTGCCCAGAAGGAGCCGGTGGCCCCCACACCCCCAGGGTGCAGAAGTGCAAACCTCCCACACGCCCAGAGCAAAGCGTCCGGAATGTGGCACCGGTGATGTGACGGGGGAGGAGTGGACCACTTGTCTCCTGGCATTGCCATCTCAGCCCCTTCTCCGTCAAGATATCCCCGCCCCTCTGTTGGGTTTCACATCGTCCGTTGTCTCAGGTCTCCGTCTGTCTGTCTGGGCCAATGTCTCGTGGCAGGTGCACCTTATGGTCAGGCCTGCATCACCCCTCCCTCTGTCCTTGGTCTCAGGAGGCAGAAGGCAGGGAGGCACCGGTGCGGTCCCTCTGAGAGGCCGCCACATTCCAGAGGGCAGTTCTTGAGCCCCATAGAGTAGGCGTCCACACGGCAGGGCCAGGGGGACCCCACACTGCCTGCAGAAGCAGGTCCCGTGCCTGCGTGGGTTATCAGGGTGTGAATCTCAGGTGGCGGCGCCAGTAGAAAAGGCATCCGAGCTGCTTCATAATAGTGGAGGTTGTTCAGGGGGCGGCCTCGCGCAGCGGCGCCTCCTTGTTCGCACGCACGGCCGCCTCTCCTGTGAGCCTCGGCGCAGCCCGGCGGGGAGGGCTGTTAGCTCCGATTCCAGGGTGAGAACGTGCTGGCCCAGAGGGGTTCATCCGGGCCCCTGGGCTGCACCGGGGTCCAGGGTGGGCCTGGGAGCAGAACCAGGTGCTGTTTGGCTCCGCAGCCCAGGCTGTTCCATGCACTGCTTTCTTCATCCTGCTCCCCTCTGTGAGCCTTTTCTTTTCAACAGCACACACGCTCAGCCGGTCTCTGTGGCTCCTGCAGCCTGCTTCAGAGAAAGCAGAGAGTAGGGCCTGCCCTCATCTCAGACAGACCCTTCTGGTCACCGTCCCGGTGGCCTGGCCTCTGCCAGACACGGAGGATGGTGCAGGAGGAGGAACGGCAAAGGAGCGTCAGTTTGGGATTGTAGGAGACATGCGTCAGTTGTGGGTGCAAAGAATCCTCGACTCCTTCACTTAACTTTGGGCAGCAGAGACGCCAGCCCCTGACTCGGGCACCTCTGGTCCCTACTGCCCCTTGCAGAACCCACCAGCAGGGGCCCCTGGGGACGTGGCCTCGGCCCCGTGTGTGCACCTGCTGGGCTGTCCCGGGACCCGGTGCTCCCACAGCGCCTGCTCCTCCCACCCCTGAGGCTCGGGCTTCCTTCTGGAGGATGGGGGGCTCTCGGTCCTTGATGTCCTCAAGGCCCCTCACCACCTCAAGTCCCCCGTGCCCTTCTCACCCCAAGTAAGCCAGGCAGCAGGGGTTCCCTGCATTGGCCGAGGAAACCGAGGCCCTCGGTGAGTGGGCAGCGGACCCCAGGTGCCCCACCCCTACTCGCTTCCTGCAGCTCTGGGCCCATCTGAGCGGGAGCACCCCAGCCAGAGGCTCCAACACCCAGGGAAGGCTCCAGCTTCTGTTAGCTCATGCACGCAGGTGGAGACCACGAGCGGGGCAGTGGGGTCAGCGGCGAGAGCACGTCCTGGTCTGTCCGCCTCTCCCTGGAAGCCAGTTGGTCCCCTTTGAGGGCCTGGCTGCTGTCTGGTCCAGCCCCTCTGTGACGCAGTCAGACTGTCTTGATGTCAAGACAAAGTGTCAGAGATACAACTCTCCAGAAGTTCCTTTTCAAAGACGTTATTTAAAACCAACACCGAGAGGGCAGGCGTAGAGCTGACTGCACCCCCAGAGGTCGCAGGAGGGCTGCGGTGTCGGGGCGCCAGGCCTGGAGCCCGGGACAGGCATCCCTCTGGGTCCAGGGGACCTGGGGCAGAGACCACCCATGGGTGGGGCAGACTCAGCCAGGGCGCAACGTGCTGCGTATTCCAGTGTGTTTCCCCACCCTATTTTATTTTATTTTATTTTTTATTTTATTCTATTCTATTTCATTTTATTCTAGTAATAGGCAAAATGCAGTTTCCTTGTCGAGAGCCTTTTCTCTCCACCACCCTCTGGAGGAGAGGGTCAGTGGGTGGAAAAAGCATCCGTTTCTGTCTCTCCTCCCGGCCCCCGCCCCTCATTGCACAGGGGGCAGGGGGAGGGGCTGCTGCGCTCAGGGCCCTGCATCAGACGGAGCCCTGAGGACGCTGCTCTCCCAGCAGCCAGAAGTGGGTTCCTTTCAGATACAGAAATCGATTCATAACAGATCTGCCTTAAAATGCACACGCGTGCGCGCATTCTTTCTATATATTGGGTATGAAATGAATCAGCGAACAAACGATTAATCAGGAGACTGGAGCTTATAGACGATCCTCTCTCATTTTCTGCAGGCTTTCCTCTTCTGATCTGTATCATTTCAATAGTCTTTGCCACGGACAGTTACGGAGCAAGTAAGAAGTAAGTGAAGGGGACAATCTCTGTGTTTGGCGGGGGTTCCATGGGAAGCAGCGCTGTGATGGGTCCCCGTGTCTTCCCCTGTTCTTCTGGGGGAGGGTCTGCACAGGGCTGGCATCCTGCAGGCTCATAGACTGAGAAACACCCCCCTGCTGTGCTCTGGGCACTCTCCCACCTTGGAACTAGCAACGGGGGGCTCAGAGTGCTTGCAGGATCGGGTGGCCAGTTGGAGTCTCTGATCTAAACTTTTTCATCCATGTGGTTTCCTAGACACACAGTCCGGTCACCCATGGAGCCCAATTTGGTGACCCTTTAGTCCTTTGTTGGAGTGGTCGGTGGGCGATTGCCTAGCACACAGAAGGTGCCCGTTGAATTACAGCCGAGTTAGTACATGATGGCTTGAGTAAGTGTGGCCCAGGGTGGGCCCTAAGGTTCTCATCACTTGGGCAGCAGCAGATGGGACTTTGAGGGGCTCCAGACCTCATGCCGTCATTTTGAAACTGGAGCTGGTGGGTCTGCAGCTGAATCAGGAGGAGGACAGGATGGTGCTGTGTGTCCAGGACAGGTGTTCACATTCCAGAAGCATGATTTCCTTTCCTTCCAAGAGAAAAAGGCTCAGATGTCTTTAGGAAGCTGCCCCCTCTCTTCCGCCAAGCTGAGGAACCACTGAGGGAGAGCATCACGGAGAGTGTTTAGTTGGAGAGAGAGAGTTAAACATTTCTCAGCTGAGCTGCTAAACGGGGAGGAAGCTGGCTTTTTGTACTTTAGGGCGACGATTTCCTGAAGATGAAGCACTTAGAGGAAGCACCGTCTGAGCTCATGTTGAAACCAGAATGACTAAACCACCACTGTTCCGGCCCATTCCGTGCACTCCTGCGTGGTTTCCGAAGGCAAGGAGCTCATTAAAGGAAGAAACTTCTCAGACACGTGTCACTGGCACTTGTTCTGTTTCACTCCATCTGGAGTGTGCAGACGCTGGCCCGCCCCCAGTGCGTGTCTCAGCTCCAGGCCCGTCTCTCACAGAAGCCTCCCTCCTGCTCACGTGCCCGAGACCAAGGCAGCAGAGGGTCAGGAGGGTCTGGGGAGGACAGGGGTCTGAAGACCCTCATCGGCTGGCCGTCCTGCAGGACAGTGCTGGAGAGCACCGGCTTCCTCTCTGCAGAGTCGTCGCCCTCCCAGGGAGCCTGGGTTGGAGCCGCATCTTTGCAGGGGAACCAGCACCAGGCTCCCTGCGTTTTCACTTTAAACGCCGCGTCCTCGGACGGAAGGCTCTTCCCTCCCAGCTCTGGGCTCTGGACGTGAACGAGCCTCTTACAGGGGCTGTGACCTGTTTGGGGCATTCAGTGTCTCCTGGTCCAGGAGGTCTCGGGGGAGGACCGGGGGCAGAAAGGCAGGGCCCAGGCGCATGGACTTGGGTCCCCTAACCTCCCTGGGCCTCAGCTTCCCCCTGTGCAGGGCGGGTGTCCTCACAGCGCCTCCCAGGGGTCACCGTGAGGTTACAGGAGGAGATGCAGCCCCTGGGTTGCTGTGCTGTGGGCGGGCGGGGGCTCAGTGGGCCGGCTTGAGTGAGTGAACGGGGCGGCCCCGCAGGGACGTCCACGTCCTGTGTTGGTGAGGACGTGCCTGCGCCCGGCCAGATCCCAGAGAACATGCCAGGTCCCGGGGCTGCCCCAGATCCAGGGGGTGACGTGTCCCCGGGAGCCCCAGGCTCTTGGCGGCTCTCATGCTCAGGAGAGAAGTGAGGTGGTCAAGGGGCTGGCTTTCTTGCCCAAGTTCCTGGAATGACACCTCGGGAACCAGGGAGAATTTCACATCCTCATACTGGACCCTGCTTCCCAGACGAGGCTTCTCTGGAACTCCGAGCTGCAGCTGGGCTCCGCTGGGACCTCTCCTCTTGGCTGGGTGGCCCTGCTGTGCAGTGGAACTGACCAGTAGGTGATGAGCAGGTGGAGGTGGCCAGCCCTGTGTCACGTGCTGGCTCCTCGCTCTAATCCCAGCTGCAGACACCGAAGTGCCCGGAAGAGAGCTGGCCCCTGGCAAGGGTCTTACTTTCTTGTCATAATAAAATTAAAACCTTTTTTGGATTTGGGCTAGACTGTTGAGAGAAGGTGACCTGCTAAAGCTTTCTTTTCCCTGAGCTGGTCTGCAGACTGGGGACACCCTTCCCAAGGGCGGGGGACACGAGGTCACGGCCAGGATGCGGCGTGTGTGTTGGGAAGAGCACTGTCCCTGGACCGTGCCCCAGGTTGTCCCTGTGCCGTCTTGGCAGCTGCTCTGGCGGAAGCGCCCCGGCGCCCGGGCAGGTGGGTGACGCCCTGAAGTAACACTCTGCCCCCTCCCGCAGTTGCTGGCTGTCTCTCAGGAACGGCGCCGTCTGGGCCTTCGTCGCCCCAGCGCTCTTCATCATTGTGGTATGTCCCCCGCCGCCGTGCGGACACGGGGCGGGGCGGGGCAGACACGGGGCGGGGCGGGGTGGGGCGGGCCGGGGGGGAGGAGGCACCGGGGCTCTGCTGAGACGGGCCAGGGCCCCCCCCACCCCGAGAGCGCGTCCCAAGCTGGGCGGCATCGTCCTGCTAAAGCCGCTCTTGGCGGATGTGGCCGGGGTCTCGTTTGTCCCAGCGCCTCTCAGGGAGGGTTAACGCAGCTCTGTTTAAGGCTCTCCCAGCTGAAGCGCGGGCGAGGGTGTGCACCCGGGAGGGGCCGTAACAGAAGTCCTGTGATCACAAGGGGCAGGAAACCCGGCTCAGAGAGGTCGGCGGGAACGGGCATCTGTGAGCCCAGGGCAGGAGCCGGCCGGGCCGCTTGGTCCAGGGCTCGGGCGGGGCCGCCTCCGTGTGTTCCCGCGCCCCGTCCCTCAGCTGTTCCCCTCCAGGGCAGCTCCACTGGCAGACGGGTCGCCCCGGGGCTGATAAGGAACTCAAGGGAGGGCCTCATAAAACCCTAGTGACTGTCAGGGGGAGAGACCCCTTCGCTGTCCTGCTGCTGTTGGAGCCGCGTGTCCCGCAGCCGTCCCAGGGCCGAGTGTCCTCACACTGCGGGGCGAGGGCAGGGCTCCTGCCGGAGACACTTGCTCCTTCAGGGCCCGCACGCACCGCCGCCCCCGCCGGGCGTCCCTGCCTGCCGTCGCGGCAACCACGGCCTGTGTCCCGGGCCTCGTGATAACTCACACTGCCCGTGTCACCAGTGGTGGCCGTCAGCAGGCACTTGGGGAGCGGGTCCGTGGAGGCGCTGAAGCCCAGCGCCCCTGCTGCCCGCCCCCGCGGACAGCCCACAGATGCTGCGAGGCCAGCCCTCCCCTCTCGGCCCCGCTCCTGCTCCCTTCCCCAGCTGCTGGTTGAAAGCTTCCCTTGACTTTGTTCCCAGTTTGTGCCGCTGACTGAGGCCGGGGGCCCTGGTGGTTAATTAGAAGCGTATCCGAGGGAAGATGCTGAGGTCACGGCTTCTTCCTCCTTGATTAACGTTCCGCTCAGACGTCCTCACGCCACACGGAGGGGCGGCGGCCTCTTCCTGGTAAAGAGCTTCTGGAAGGGCAGAGTCGGGGTCGTCACCGTGGTGTCATCGTCTGTCTGGGACGGGGGGGTGGCACGACACCCTCAGTCAGGCTGCGCTGACTGCTCCCCTGCACGCCCGGCTCCTGCCGGGTGACGCATGCTCCGGGGCGTCCACAGGGACCAGCTGGAGACAGGGTTTCCCTTCACCCCGTGCTGGCCTGTGGGCCTCCTGGGCCCTCCGTGGCCCCGGTGTCCGGCCTCTGTGCCAGGGGAGGGCCGGGCCGCGCTCCCTGCCCGGTGGGGCTGTGGGCCCACTGGGGTCTCTGTAGGATCTGCATGGGGCCCTGGTGGGAGCGGTGGGCCACGGGGAGATGGGAGCCATGTGGGCGTCAGCTGAGCGCCCCTCCCCAAGCTGTGCCCAGGGCGCTGGTCTGGACGGACGTGGACCAGGTTCAGGTGTGGGGGGTGGACGGATGCCCAGAGTGCACCCCGGCCCCCTGTGCAGGGCTGTGGGTGCAGGGCTGCTCCATCCCCCACAGCCACACTGCTGTTGCAGCGCCGGCCGCAGCCCGACCGCAGGCTCCCTGAAGCTGTCTCTCTGCTTTCAGCCCTTCTGTCTCACAGGAGCCGCTGTCCCAGGGGGTCAGAATCACACTATTGTGTCCCCTCTGCGAGGGAGGGGCACCGCAGTCTCTGCCAGGCCAGGGCAGGTGGCGCACCTGTTCTGTAGAGGAGATTGCCTTCCAGGAAGGGGGCAGCGTCGGGAGGGCACAGGGCCGAGGTCCCCGAGCGTCAGCCCCTCCTCTGCGCTAACCCACAGCTCTGAGGACAGGCCTGTTTCTTCGCTGACCTGCTCTCGGCTGCGGGAGGAGGCGGTGTGTTGTCGTGGTGACGTGTCCCTGACTTTCAGTCCAGGCTGCCCCCTGTCCCCTGTCCCCGGGGCTGCATGAGGACCGTCTGCAGTCCCTTGACCGCTGGCCTTTCGCAGGATGCCAGGGGCCTCAGGGGGTGACCCCGCATGTTACCTCTCTTCCTGCTCTCTGGGGTCAGGGAGGGCGATACACCTGGTCAACCTGAGACACAGGCTCAGACCAGACTCCAGTGCCCTCGAGGATTAAACCCTCCCGGGCAGAGCACGGGCGCTGGAGGGGGTGGAAGGGGAGCAACTGGATTTGCAGTCCCCGCGTCCCCTGTTCTCTCTGCCCTGACTTAACCCTCCAGATCTGGGGGGCCGGCAGGATCGCCCCCGTTCCAGACTTTCCCAGGTGGTCTGAGTGTCTGTCCTGACTTTGGTCAGTGACAGCGGGGGATCCGGAGGCGGCCCTGCCCGGACCCTTCCCCACCCCCACCCCAGCGCAGGGTCCAGCAGTGGGGTCCCAGCCTCCTGTGTCCTCCGGGCCTGCTGGAGCCCCGCTGTTGTTCCCGAGGGGGCGTCACCTCCAGCCCCAGCCCAGCCCTGCTCCTCAAGGTCAGCCATCAACCCTGAGAATGGCAGTCCTCCAACTTGTCAGTGGTGGAATTGCTGGGGAGCCTGAGAGCAGCTCGCACGCTGGGCCCCGCCTCAGAGGGTCCGGGTTTACTGGACCCGGGATCCGCGATTTGTCAGAGCTCCAGGGAATTCCAGCGTGGAGCCAGCCTGAGGTCCACGATGGGCTTGGGGAAGTCAGAGAGCCCCGCTTAGAAGTGGGCTGAAAAGTCTTGGACGACGGCTTCACAGTCACGTGCGTGGTCAGCTGGCTGCGGCCAACGTGGTAAAGCACGCTTCTTGGTGCAACAGACACAGCCACTTCCTTACACGCTCTCTGCGGCAGCTGTCACGCTGTCGCAGTTGAGTTTAATTGTTGCCAGAGAGGCTGGGTGTCCCCCAACGCCAGGCACATTTGCTCCCTGGACCTTGACAGAAGCAGCACGTAGACCCAGGGCTGGGATGCGGCGGAGGGGTCCCGAGACCCAGCCTCCCTGACTCTGTCAGGTCTCTCGCTGGCCGGGGCCGGGGGTGCCTTGTGTGCTTCGTCCCCTCAGAGGACCCTTGGCTGTGCCGTCGTGAGTTGCACCACATTGTCCCCCAGGTCCTCTACCTGGTTTCCAAACGAAGACAGCAGGTTTCAGAACAAGAAGTGTGGCCTGACCCCGTTGTATAGAGCGTGCACAGCTCTGCCTGGGTGCACGTTCCCGTGAGTCTGCCCACAGGACGAGTGCACACGAGATGGGGCTCCCTAGAGAGCGATTTGTGTCCGGGGAGCACGCCCTTCAACGTCCCCTGTTTAGAAACACTCATGTGTCTCTTGCAGAGTTTTAAACTGAAACGCTCATGGGCAGGTGCGTGTTTGTGCTGGGGCGTGTGGTTTCTGTGTGTCCTGATGAGCTGGCCCCGGAGGGGCAGGCACCTAGGGACGGTGATGGTCCCTGTGGTGCCTGCTGGGCCCAGTGCTGGCGAGGAAAGAACAGAGCTGAGCCCCTTCCTGTAACAGCTCGTGCTGTCACCTCACTGCCAAATGCACGCCCACCGACTGTCCCTCTGCAAGCTGTTCCCACAAGTGTGACGGGAAATGTGTGTCATTTTCTGGGGGACTCCAGTTAGGGTGAGTGCAAACACATCCCAAGGACTCAGCGGGTTTTACAGAAGCAGGGACCCCGCGGCCAGCAGGGGCATCTTGGCCTGAGCCCCGCCCCCTCCCCACGGGGTCTGCTCCGTGTCCACCCCGCTGGGGAGAAAGCCTCCAACCAGGGAAGAGGGTCTGGAGTCTTAAAATTCTCCTCTCACTTGAGAAGGAGCCACAGTGGCCACGTGAGTACATTGGTAAAGACACACGGATTCAGACACAGTTACAAATTCATAGACACGGACACGACATGGACACAAACACGGTCACCGCTGCAGGCGCTTAGATGGGGAGGGAGGTACAGAGTCCGACACGCACGCGGAACCGGGCGTGGACACACACCGCAGGCCTTACGCTGTCCGTGCTGTGTGTTCGTGCGCACGTGCAGCCTTGCGTTGTCAGATCGTGCTGTCCGTCCCGATGGCTTGCCACCAGTACCTGAGCGGTGACCCTGAGCCAGGTCAAGACACAGAGCCTGGCCCGAACCCCAGAAGCCCTACCCAGCCCGCTCCCTCCTCGGAGCAGAGGCCCCCGTGATGTTGAGTGTGTGTCCTTCCTCCACCCGCCCCCCCCCCCTGCTTGCTGGCATGCGGCCCTTTGACGTCCGTCCCCCGTAGCTTGCCGGCTGTTCTGAGGCAGGGGCGCTTAGCCAGTGAGATGCCCCCGTCTCCTTACAGACGGGGCCTTTTCTGGTCTGCAGCCAGGCGCAAGTCAGGGCGAGCGAGATGGAGCGAGGGGCCCAGGCCACTTCTGTTCTGTATTTTCATGAAACGCCAGACTCGTTTCCCCCGCAGCCGCCGCTCCCACACTTAATTGCGCATTGATGCAGGATCAGAGGCCAGGGCGCCCTCTCTCGTGATGCCGCCCGCAGCAGACATGCTTGTCTTACCAACGCGGAGGGAATGTGGGCGCCAGATGAGATCAGACAGGCCCCCAGCTGATGTGGGGGGGGGAATAAATCAGCCCCAGCGAAGCTTTCGAGAGACAGGATTGATGATGGACTGTAACAGACAGTAATGCCAGCAGCTTAAGCACGACTGAAGCGCTTTCTTAAGGCCTTTCTTGGGCCTTAAATACAGAGGCCAAGAAATAACAAAAGGGCTGAAATCCAATTAATCACTGAGAGCATTTCCGTGCCTGTTAAACAATTTGCCATAATCTGATTTTCCATTCAGTGGCCACATCACATGGTCTATGAATAGCAGTCTGTGAATCCCCTGGCGTCTCACCTGAGTCGCACGTTTCAGCCTCCAGCTGGCGAAGGGGGAGGTTATCTTAATGAGACGAGCGGGGTCACGCGGGGGGTTCAGGCCCCCCCAGAGGCTGCCTGGCGCCCGTCCCCCGGGTTCTGGGCTCTGGTTTGTCCACCTCTTTCCCTGAATTACTGGGACATTTCACAATTAAGTCTCTTTCCTCCTGAGCCCAAGGATGCTACTAAGACGTTCACAGAAAAAGGGATTTATGTTATTCCCCTTTTATAATTTAATTAGTTTGATTTTTGAATTTTAACACACATGGTTAAAACTTTGAAAGCAACGCTTAACAACGTACACGGATAGTCTGTCCCCAGGCCTCTCCTCGACTCCCTGGTTTCCACCTGCCCCCCCCCCCCCGCAGCGGACAACCCCTGGTGCTAACTGCTTGTGTGTCCTGGGGGCCCCGTGCAGACGCGGGCGAGTATGAGCGTAGATTCGCCTCGTGCTGGGCCTCCTCCACCCGGCAGATGTCGGTCCGTGGCTTTATCGGCACTGGAAGAGCTGTCTTTGTCCACTAGGTCCGCAGTGCAGGCCGACCACCGTAGCCCCCAAACCGCTCCCTGTGGAAAACAAGTCAAGTTGTTTCCAGTCTTTTCTTGTTACAAGTGAGGCTTCAGCCTTGGCCAGTGAGTGAGGAACCCAGGGCATCGTTCCCAGAGCTGCTGTTTATTTATGACTTAGATGGCTGACGCCTTGAGCACGTGTGAGCACATCTGACTGTCCGTCATGACTGGATCACCGCGTTCCGTTGATTCTTGTTTCATGGTTGGCTTTATTCCTTTGATAACCGTGTAAGTTTAAAAAGCTAAAGCTCTGAACTGTTCTTAGAAACACTGATCAGTAGATACACGTAAACTTAAAAAATGTGCAGCGTATTGTGTATCTGTATTTACGTGTGATACACTGTATACGTGGAGTCAAATTGTAACAATCTGCCTAATAAAACTGAAAAGTGGAAAAAGAAAAAGAAAGAGGCAGGTCTTGCAGGGTGGTGGGTGGAGAACCTAGGGACGTGTTCTCGCCCAGAAAGCAAGGAAACTGCCGGAAGAGTTACCCGTGTAAGACACCCAGACCTCTCAGAGCTCCAGAACTCACCCACTGGCACTGAAACTGAAGAGCATTTATTCACGAAAAATTGCTGGCTCTTGGTGAGAGCAGCAGGGTCTGTGGCTTTGGGCCGGGGCCACCCCAGCCCACGTCCCCGCCTCGTGACGCAGCTGTTGACACTGGAGGCGAGGGTGTGCGGTGCCCACCTGCCCCAGAGCATACGCTCTTCTCAGATGCCGCTGGACCTCGGTGTCTGGAATTGAAACCCCTGTCCTTGAAGCAGCCACCTGTTAGTTCCCTCGCACTTGTCACTGTCCCCCTTGAATGGGGCGTCCCCGCGTTTTCACACCAGAAGCCCAGCATCCGGGCGGACCCACCTCTTTCTGTCTGGCTGAGCGTGGCTTTCTCGCGGCTGTAACGCAGTCAGCCGGCGCCGGGGGGCGGGAGGCGCAGGGGTTGCTGGATGTTCCCATCCGCGAACCTCTCCGTCTTCCCTGACCGCAGGAGAATCCCACCATGGCCCTCGTTTTACACAACGAGGGCCAAGGAGGTGGCCTGACTGCCAGGAGCTGGGCTGCCAGGTGGGAGGTGGTTAGTTCAGACCAGGGCCCAGCTAAGAGCATTTGTTCTCCTTTCACTGTAACGGCTGACGGTTAAGCCTTTACTCGCTTGCTGCGGTAGTGTAAGCCAGGGACCGAGCGGGCAGAGATGCCGGCTCCCCGGGGCTCCGCCCCACATAGCAGCGGGCCTGGGGGTGTCTCACTGCTGCACAGGCCCTGAAGGAGAGGCTGCTGCTGACTCGAGGACCCAGGAGCTGGGAGGGGGAGGAGGAGGTGGGCTGGGCGTGGGACAGGGCTGCGCACGGAGGCAGAGTGGGGAGAGGTGTCTGCAGGGTCCCTGAGATAAGAGGTGAGAGCAGAGGTGCTTGGGAAAAGCATCAGGCTGGGCGCCCAGGGGAGGCCTCCAAGGCAGGTGTGTGTGTGGCGTGGCCAGCCTGGGAGGGGCCTGGGTGCCCACCTGTAGCTCCCTTCACAGCCTAGGATGCTCTGCTGTGCCCCGGGCTTCAGCCGCTTTCCCTGTGAGGCCTGCCAGGCCTGTCGTTGCCCTGTCGTTGTCTGTGGTCGGGCCCAGACGTTCACACGTGGCCTGAAACTGGACTCCCCACCGACTCTGTAAATGACCTCAGAGTTTTTCAAAAACAAGGGAGAGGTCCCTGGTCCCAGCACTGCCCCTGAATCTGGCTGTGGCCCCTGGAGCAGAAGGAGCTCGGGGTGGGCGGCCCTCACTTCCCCTGCTGTCACCTGCCTGTCAGGCTCCTGTTCCGGACCCTGGAGAGCTGCCCGCGGGAGGGGCAGGTTCTGCTGGAGCCTCTGCCAGAGACACTCTCAGCCCCCCAGCCCCCCGCCCACAAGGGGAGCCTCCCAGCAGGTTCCTAGCAGGGAGGGAGCCTTGGGGAAGAGATGACAGCCCTCTGCTTGGACTCCTGGGTCCTACAGCCGCAGGCCGGGGGTGGGGGCGGGAAGTGAGAGCTAGGCTGTCCTCTGGGCTTTGCAGACGTGGCTTCTCATCCGTCTAACACTCCGATTGCACTGTGGGCATCACCACTCTTTCTCATCAGGTGGGGAAACAGGTTCAGAGGACTTGGGTAAGTTGCCAGGGCCACACCAGTGAGCATGTGCTGACATGGGCTGGGCCCAGGCCTGGCTGATTCTGAGGCTCATGCTCGCCTTGGTGCTGAGCCGAGGGGAGCGCCCTTCCATGTGCTCCTGGGGACTAGAATGGGGTGTCTTGCTGTCTGTTCTTGGTGGCACAGCCTCGAGCCCTGGGAAGGCAGTCTTGCAGGTGGTCTGCGTTGGTAAGCGTTCAAGGACACAGCTTAGGTTCCTCCCAGAGACCCGCCTGTGGTCTCGGGAGGCCTGGCTGGGGAGTGGGCGCTGCCAGGTGGGCTGGGGTGTGCTGCAGCTGTGTGCCAGCCCCTCACCCCGTCTCCCGTGCCCCTCCTCCTCGTGCAGGTCAACATCGGCATCCTCATCGCCGTGACCAGGGTCATTTCACAGATCAGCGCTGACAACTACAAGATACACGGTGACCCCAGCGCCTTCAAGTAAGCTGGGCCCTGGGCTGGCGGCTGCACCCCCGCCCGTGGAGATGGCTCGGGGCAGCAGGGGGGCAGGGCGCAGCCCTGGTCTCACTTGGTGTCCTCTCCACATCATTGGGAGCACAGGGCTCAGGTTTTCATCCGTCTCTGTGGGAGGACCAGCCCCCGTTCTCAGCTCGCTGCCAGCATTTGTAAAGGGGGGGGGGTTCTCCCAGGGACTGCTTCACCCCTGGGGTGAGAGGAGCTTGCGGCGGGGCAGAGAGAATCCTGGAAATTGGCCGCCCGACCTGTGTCAGTCCTGCCTCAGCCCCTCCCCACGGGGACCTGTGGGTCGCTCAGCCCCGCAACGCCTCGTCCTCCTCGCCTGTGAAGTGGGGTGGCCGTGGTCGTCTCACAGGGCGGGCCTCCCTGGCGTGTCTGGGGCTGGTCCCCAGGAGGAGCAGGGGTCTCGGGCAGGGATTCCACCCACACGCTCGCTGCCTTCTGGGCCTTCCTGACCCCATACGCAGGGTTCTGCCGAATGCAACCCAACCCAGCACAATTTGGCTAAAGCAGAAGGCGTGTTTATTGACACAAGTGACCATAGTCCAGGGGGGAGTCTAGAATGGCTTGGGCCAGGGGATCAGGTAACATCACCAGGACCCCGTTGTTCCTCATTTCTCAGCTCTGTGTCCTCTGTCGGCTTCGTGCTGAGAGGGACTCTGCCTTCTGGTGACAGAAGAGCCACAACAGGAGGTTCAGGTCCCTGGGAAGGTGTGTCTGTTTCCCCCGCAGTCAGACGGAGAACCTGGGCCTGGGGGCCGAGACCCAGACCAGCCCACATGCCCATCCCTGAACCAGTCTCGGAGGATGGGAGTCACCCGTTAACCGGGACCTGAGGCACATGGTGCGTCCTGGTTCTGGGGTGCAGCCAGCAGCCCCAAACCACACGGCCAGGAAGTGCGGGAGGCGGTTCCTCACAGGGGACTTAGGGGCACAGACACCAGGGAGCTGACGTTCCCTAAGTCGCTTTAGCCTCGCTGAATCTCTTCTGATCTGAAAGGGAAGCCCGTAAACGCGCCAGCAGCAAATCAGTAAGACAATCATCCTGTGATGAATCCTAAACACTGTGAATTAACCTGACAAGTGGCTCCGGCCTCTGGGGCTTTTTCAGCCCCTGGGAACCGTGGCGGCTGCGCCCCGTGGGAGAGGAGATGCTCCCGCATCAGGGGTCGCCTTTCTTCCTCCTCCATCCAGAGCAGACAGGCTGCCCCGTGAGGCTGACCCTCGGGGCCTGGCCAGGGAGGAGCCCGTCCCTCCCTCACCCCGACCTCAGCCCCCCGGGGCCTCCCCTCGGCGCTTAGAACCCTGTTGGTCTCCAGCACAAGCTCCCGCTCCCCCGTCTGGCCCGGCACTGGCGGGACCACAGCCCTCCTGGGCCCAGAACAGCCCGGGTGCTCAGCCCACACCTGTGCGCCCCGTCTCTGCCCCCAGCCTGCCCCTCTCTTTGCCCCCACGGCCCCGGGAGGCAGCCTCGTCCACGGCCTGTCTGCTCTCAGGGGACCTGGTCCCCGAGTGGAGGCTGACATGGGGGAGGTGGGGGCTGTGCTTCAGGAGGGCGCTTCCGTGTCTCTGTGGGCTGGCGGCGCGGCCCGCTGTCCCTCCCGTGTCCTGCAGGTGACAGGACGGCCCAGGGACCGACCTCCTGGAGAGAGCCCACCTGGCTCCCGGGGCAGACCCCTGATTCCCCCCCACCGCCCGGCACAGGCCCTGCACTGGCTCCTCCTCTTCAAGGGGCCGGGCCGGACTAACAAGCCAGCCAAGTGCTCATGACTGACAGACGAGGTGCTTCCTCAGGAGCCTGTCCCGGGCTGGCTCCCACCTGCTTCCTAAGCCATGTTCTGTGGTCACGAGCCCCAACTCCCCAGCAAGCAGCAGAGAACTGTGTTTTCCCAAGTGAGACCCGGGTCCTGGGGGCGGGGGCAGGTGGAGCCGCCCACGTGAGCAAGGACGTGGGAAGTGGGCGCTCACGTGGCCCAAGCCCCTCGCAGGCCCGGCCCCCCCGGGGGGGCGGCCTCGGGGAGTAACGTGCGTCTGGACGGCGCCCCCACCTGCCCCGGCCTCCTCTGGTGCAGGGACCCCCCCTCCTGCGTTTGACAAGGGGGCCTGACAGCTCTGGCCGCGTGAACAGGGGTCCTCAGTGAGCCTCCTCTAGGAGAGGGTTTTCCAGAGATCTTCAGTTTTATTGCCTTCATTTTTCAGAAGAAACAAGCGTGGCTTTAAAAACAGCACATTTGATGCCTGTGTCTCAGTGACTGCTCCTTTCAATTACAGCTTTCCAGGATCTAAAGATTGAAGCTGAATAATTCAAGATATTTTGCCTTCCCAGATTCAGGTGTTTTATTT
This sequence comes from Camelus dromedarius, assembly GCF_036321535.1. NCBI lineage: Eukaryota > Metazoa > Chordata > Mammalia > Artiodactyla > Camelidae > Camelus > Camelus dromedarius. Next base: position 23,934,885 of record NC_087466.1, read on the forward strand.
TACCTGTATTGACTTTATGAAGACACCTGGGCTGCAGCCTCCCCGAGAGCTGACGTGTGGTTCCGGGCGCCCAGCGCCAGCTGCGGCCGAGCAGGGCCAGGGCTGTCAGCTTGGCCCAGAGGTGGCTGGGGGGGGGGGCCCGGACTCACACGTCCCAGACGGCCAGCTCCTCACTCGTGGTGCGGAGCCCAGGGCTCAGTCCCGGCAGGGGCCATCTGCTCGCATCCAGGAGCCTCACGTCGGGACCCACCCTGCCTGCCCACCACCCAGAGTGGCCACGCCTGTTTCCCTTTCAGGTTGACAGCGAAAGCTGTGGCTGTGCTGCTGCCCATCCTGGGAACCTCATGGGTCTTCGGCGTCCTTGCTGTCAACAGCCAGGCCGTGGTCTTCCAGTACATGTTTGCCATACTCAACTCCCTGCAGGTGAGGCCCGATGGACCGTCAGACGGGCGAGCTGGCTTCAGTTTTGTGCGTGGAGGTGGGGGCACCCCGGAGGCCGGCAGACAAAGCCATCGAGGGAGCACACACCAGGGTCTGAGCAGACGAGGTGTGCAGGGTCATGACCCCATTCACAGCAGGGCCGCCTCGTCCTCCTGGCCAGTATCTGTGGGAGGCCCCTCCAGGCCTGAAAGAAGATGGTCAGCCTGTGGGCAGCGCCTGAACGAGAGCCGGGCGTGGAGAGGTGGTGATAGTGGGGGTGGGTGATGGAGAGCTGGTGGTGGTACCTCGGGTTCTGAGTTCTCATCTGCCCCCTGCGTGGAAGGGCTGGAAGGGTAACAGCCTAGAAACCAAAGACGTGAGATGCCCAGCATCTCAGTCCCCAGACCCACAAGCCCGCACAGCCGAGCCGAAGGCTGAAGCCTGGCGAGCACCCGCACCGCCCAGCCCCGTGCTCACTGCAGCGTCCTCGCTGCGCCCGGCCTTCGCGGCTGGCTGCTGTGTACCAAGCCCCCACGCGCAGCTTCCCTCTGGTGGTTTCTAGCGAAAGGTGGCAGGGGGTCCTGGCTGCAGCCGCCACACGCTCCTCATTTCCCTTCTCGGTGTCCCACTCTCCTCCTCCACAAAGCGGGGACAACAACAGGACCCAGCTCCCGGGGCTGCTTTTAGCACTGAGTGCGATGACTCCCGTGAAGGGCCTGCCCAGTGCTGACGCGGAGTACGGTCTCTAGGCGTCTGGGGACATCCCCATTCTTGCATCTGTTTTCACTGTGACCGTCGTCCTCAGCCTGCGGCGCGGACGCCAAGGCTCAGCTAGGGTGACGGCGCCACGCCCTCCCACTCGCCCTCCCCAGCAGGTTCGCTCCTCTCCCGGCTAAGCCTGCCTGGGATCCACCTGTCTCTCTGTCTTTGTCCAAGCGTCACAGCACCGGTGGGCCCCGGTCACACTGGCTGTCTCCGTCTAGGCCAGATCCCAGGACACCCTTCCACCCTCATGGCCTCCGGGTCACAGGATCCGGCCCCACAGCCCGCTCCCACGCTCCCCGACGCCGAGCCGTGCCGGTGCCGCTCAGAGCCCGTGGGCGGCGCTGGGAAGAGCCCTCAGGAGGTGTTTGCAACAAAATGCGAGTGGCTCTAATTCTGTGTTTTTCTCCCCTCCGTTCCCAGGGATTTTTCATCTTCCTCTTTCACTGTCTCCTGAATTCGGAGGTATGTCTGCTCCACATCTTGACCACATGAAGCTGTTTTTTCATTTCTGAAAGGGCGCGGAGAGCGGGAACGGTGTTGCCCCTCAGGCCGGTGTCGGGGAGTGGGATCCTGAGTGAGCCCTGGTGCTGGACACGGGCTGTGTGCAGGGAGCCACTTTCCATCAGCCTTGCTCCCTTGTGCTGGTTGCTAAGCAACGTACGTGCATCCTCCCGCATTGGTGTCACGCAGGCACCGATGGCTCTGTGGAGGACCAGGGGAGACGGAGACAGGGTGGGATAGCTGAGCCGAGAACCGGGACCTTGTTTGGCACCTGATGTATTAGGGAGAGTGAGATGCACATGTGCTCCCAGAAAACCCTCCCCAGAGGCATTCGGGAAGCCGCCCGAGGTGAGAGGAGGAGCCCCGACTGCGGGGGCGGGGGGGCTTCTGTGACGCGGCCTCCACAGGCCTGGGGTAGTGGGGCTCATTCTTCTCGGTGCCTCCGGGAGCCTCGCCCCTGCTGTGCACTTGGCCATGGGTGAGTGCCACACCCCATCCCTTGGGGCTTACAGTCCACGGGAGAAGTTTTATCCTTAAATTGTGGGCTTGGCTTGCGTTCCTTGGCATCTGCGCCCCTGCCAGGCTACCGTCAGGGGGAAATGCCTCTGGAGTGGTGACTGGGACCAGGGCAGGAGCACCACCTCATCTGTGCTTTGTCAGGAGCGTCCATCCATTTGCTCAGGGGTGGGTCAGGCAAGACGGGGGGAGCTGTGGGGGTGGGGCAGGGCGGGGTGAGTTGCCAAGGTGAGTTGGCGGCCGACGGGGGCCGGGGGGGGGGGGAGTCCCATGATTGCAAAGACCAGGGAGCAGCCCAGGCCGGGTCTGAGACTGGTCCCGCGGCAGAGGGGGTGCAGCCTCAGAACCACACACGGCCCGCCCCACGTGTGCGTCTGTTCCTTTACCTCTGTGTGTGGCTCTGTGCCAGGCACGCACTCTGCCCCCATGCCCTTCACTGTTGAGCGTGGCCTGTCTCCCCACCCAGAGCTGTGCGGCAGCAAAGGCCAGGCCAGATCCAGCTCCTTCTGCCCGTGCAGGGTCCGGGCCGTTGGTGGGGACACAGCCTCCACCTGCCAGATGAGTCAGTGACACAGAGCTCAGCTCTGGACCACGGACTCTGTCTGGGTCTGACGTTCAGGAATCCTGTCCTCCTCTGCGCTCGGTGTTTCTGCTTTAAATCAGCACAGACTCCTCGAGACCTTTTAGAATGACCTCTTACCACTGCTTCTAACGCGCCTTCCATTCTGCTTTGAAGGTGAGAGCGGCCTTCAAGCATAAAACCAAGGTCTGGTCCCTCACGAGCAGCTCCGCCCGCCACGCCAACGTGAAGCCCTTCAGCTCGGACATTGTGAGTGCCCAGCGTGTCTCGCCTGCCCCCTTCCCCCGCTGGCCGGCCCTGCCCTGAGCGCCTCCCCTCCTCAGCCCTCACTGACCGAGAGCTCTGGTTCCCTGTCCCCGTTGCCTGGTAAGCCTGTCCTTGTCAGCCCCGCCCTGGACTTGCTTTCCAGCTTCATGAGTTACGTGCAGCCTCTGCCTTACTGAGGATGGCGCGGCTCTGAGGATGGCGTGGCACTGAGGATGGGTCTTTTAAATCCTGAGCCTCCAGCCTCAGCTCCTCCTTCCCTGGCACCATCATCTGCATCATCTGTCCTGGGCAGACAGCTGCCCGGGCTGGGCCGGGGTGATGGAGGCTCAGGGGCTGGTCCTCATTCAACCCTTTCATGCCTCCCCCCTTTGCGGTTTGCAGATGAATGGGACCCGGCCAGGCACAGGCTCCACCAAGCTCGGCCCCTGGGACAAGAGCAGCCACTCTGCGCACCGCGTGGACCTGTCTGCCGTGTGAGCAGGGGGGCCACTGCCCCGGCTGGCCTGCTGCTCAGAATCCCCCAGCCCCTGCAAACAACACACGAGAAACACTCCACCCTCGCCAGCGGGACCCTCTCCTCGTTGCTGTCTGGACGTGGGGGTCACGGCCCCTGTGACAGCCGTCCTCACCTGTGACCCGCCCTCTGTGACAGAGCCCACGGCTCAGCCCGCAGCCTGTTTCACAGCGATGGCGACCCTGGCTGTGGGCTGAGCGTCTGCCTCCGGGCCCCTGGAACACACCACGGTCCCTCCCCGTAATCACTGCAAGTGCACGGAGTGTCGGCCCCTTGATACCGTGTGCACACAGGACCCAGGGCTGCAGCACCAGGAGGGAAGTTTAGCCTCTGCCACGCGAAGGGGACGGGGACCAGAGGCGAGGGTCCTGCAGGGGAGGGTCAGGCGGAGGCAGCTGTGGGCACATGGAAAAGCGAATAAGGAAGGTTTGCCACCTGCTGACTTTACCCAACAAGGTCCCCAAAGCCAGGCGCCCACCAAACAGTGACCCTTTCTGCAGGGTGACACCAGCGTGGGCCACCTTCACGATCTGGTCATGTGCCCATGCTGGGGCTCCGCTGAGGCCGAGGGCTTTGGGCTGGAGGGGCCAGGGGGGTGGCTGCCCAGGCCCTGTCTGTGGGCGGTGCCTTGCCAAGGTGAAGCCCCAGGTGGGGTCTTCTGCCCCGAGAGCTTCTCAGCCCCTTCCCCGGGAGCCCCGGGAGTGCTGGCTCGCCAGACCCACAGGCAGCCGTAAACTCTGCCCCTTTTCTTGCATCTGAGCCTTCTCTGTGTTCACGGCGGCCCACCAAGCCACCGTCTTCCAGCTTCCCCTAGAGAGTTTCTCCCTCATCACGTGTAAATTTTCCACGTCTGTAAGGAGCAGATCCCAGTGTGGGGGGAGCACAGTACATGATTTCCTGTCGCTACGGAGGCAGATCCTGACAGGCGGCGGCTGCCTGCTCCCCGCGTGGCACGCTGCTGGGAGGGGGTCCGGCCCGGGGACGGAGGGTGGCAGTAACCGTGTCTTCCGAGTTGACATTAATTCGTGGACCTGGCCTGAGCCCCCTGGGAAATGGGATAATCACTATGGCTCCGCGTGTGGGTTTGCGGTCCTGGATGGGAGCCGGAAGGCCGCTGGAATGTTGGCAGAGAGACTACGAGCTGTCGTGCTGTGATGACAGCTCTCCCCGTGCTGTGGCGAGTGTGGGTGAGAAGTGCCAGCCTGCTTGTGATACTGGAAGCCCTTCCTTTAGAACTGTGACGGTCGTGGCGTTAATGCCCGCCCCCCACGTCTGCTTTGTGTCGGAGTGAGTGTTTATGGAGTTCCGGGGACCTTTTCCCTCTTCAGTGGACGCCTTCGTAGGTCACCCCCTCCCCCGCCCCCGAGGACCACGAGTGTAAGGTCATCTTCAAGGTCTCCTGCCGGGGCACGGGCCGCACACCCAGCCGCGTGTTGCGCTTCCTCCCGGGTGAGGTCCCACGTGCACCAGCCCACCCAGCACCCGGTGGCAGCGCCACGTGCCGTCCCCACGGACCTGCCGCGGGGGGTGAGCCCGGCTGGTGCAGGCGGAGACCCCACGCTGCGTGAAAAGTCCGAGTGTGCCGGCGCCTGCCCCAGGCGCCCCTGGCGCCCCCGGAAGCCAGTCCCGTGTAGTGCGGTTTAGGCCCTTGTCCAGCCTGAGCGCACCTAGAAGTGAGAACACTGTATTCCTACGATTTACACTTGGATTTTTTTTTCTTATTTAGTTTCTGCTGAAGCAAATCAAGTAGGGAACTGTCCTCATTTTAGATGGGACTCTGTTTTTTTTTTTTAACTCTCAGCGTATTCACTCTACGTAGCTAACGTGTCAGGGGAAGTAACGGACGAACCTTTTATTTCTAAAGAATGGAAGTAGCGCACCCTGTTGATAGGCTGCATGTTTGGCTTCTGCGGTACTTTGTTATCTACACATAATTTGGTCAAAGATAAGAAATCGGAAAGAACTGTGTGTTCAAAGGAGTTTCTCGCACAGGAAAAATGATGAGCGCCACGCAGCAGTGAAAATACGTTGTGATTTTGGGGAAATAAAATCTTAACATCCTCCAAATAAAGTGTGATCCTCGATCTCTTGCTAGTGGAAGGGCAGCGGAACTGTGAGTCTTCCTGACAAAACTCTAAAGAGAAACAAAACACACGTGGGTGAGAGCCTGGCCTGGGATTCACTCAACACGCATTTGTCCAGCGCCTTCTGGGCACCTGGCACACGCCAGCTCCGGGGACACAGTGGTGGACGATGCCCTGCGCTCTGGGGAGACGCCAGCCAGTGGGCGTGGTGAGGAGGGACCGGCACTGGGGCTGGTGCAGCCCCGTGTCTCCCCAGGCTGATGCACTGCACGGTATACTGGTGCTTTTTTTTTTTTTAACTTTAACAATATACTTTATTTAAGGGGGGAGAGGGTATAGCTCAACGCTAGAGCGCGTGCTTAGCACAAGGTCCTGGGCTCAGTCCCCGGTGCCTCCATTAAACACATGAATGGATGAACAAATAAGTAAATAGATAAACAGACGAACCAAATTACTCCCCGAAAACAGAAACCCCCCAAAGACGTACTTCATTTAAGCTAATATATATCAAAAATATTATTTCAACACACAATCAATGTTAAAAAAAATTACTGAGCTATTTTACATCGTTTTTCCTACACCAAGTCTTTAAATCAGATTTATTATTTTTTATTAAAATCTTCAAAATTAAAAAAAAGTCTTTACACGATTTTTAAAGTTTACACTCCATCTGTCATTACAAGTTACTGGCTCCATTCCCCGTGTTGTGTGACGCGTCCTGTAGCCGATCGGCGCCCAGTCGTGTTCAGCCTCCTCCGCCCGACCTTAGATTGTCCCCCTCCTCCGCCGGGGGCCACCGGTCTGCTCTCTGTGTCTGTGAGTCTGCTTCTGTCACATTCCCTAGTGTGTTGTATTTCTTAGATTTTATATATATATACACACACACTGGTGCTTCCCCCGTCCTCCCCAGCTGTGTTTGTTCGTTTGTGTCACCACGTCACTCTTGGCACCTTGTGCACAGTGGACATCCGTCTGCTTTTAAACTAGATGCATTTTCCCCGTGACTAGATTTTGTTCATAATTATAACCATAACATACATATATACAAAAAGCATTCAGTTACACATTATGTTTCACCAAACCCTTGCACTGTTTCCATGCCTCTGTGTTATATACAGCACATGTAACACCTATTTTGTTTATATTCATATTACATATTTTAATATACTTTACATCTAGAGAGCTCGATAGGTATTGATGTCTTCCTGCTGCCGACCTTCTTCCCCCTAATATTGATTATTTTCCAGGTTAAAATTTCAAAATTGGATTTCTGCACCAGAGTAAATGATTCCATGACTCCTGAAACACTTTGCTAAATTGCTTACCAAAACGGTCCCTGGGTCGATTCTCGCTGTCAAGGATAACTTATTCCTAGTCTCGTTTTTCAAGTATTTTACCAGCAAGGAGTGTTCCCCGTGTCTTTGTTACCAAGTTCACACGTGTGACGCTGCCATCGTCTGCGTGTCTTCGCTCACTGCTGAGATGGAAAGGTTTTCATCTCTGCCTTTACTTTTCCTTTCCCTTGGAAGGAGGGGTGAACATTCTGAACACCCAGGGGAGACATTTCCTTTATCTGTGGTATTTTCTCACCACGCTTTGAGTCCATCTCCGTCCTGTGCTCCTGTGGTCGATATGAAGTGGGCCTGGTCAGAGTCAGAGGGTCAGGGTGATGTCCCACTCGGCGAGGACAATGAGGACCAGCCTCCCGCTCGCACACTGACAGCACAGCCTGCATTTATCATCACTGCCACGGGCATCCTGTGAAAATGCCTCGGCCGGCTTCCAGGTTTCCAGCTCTCGTTGAGACCCTGGTTGAGCCCCTGGGGCACGGTTCCTGCTCCCCCCTGGGATGTGGGAGGGAGGTGGGCGCAGGCGAGGCTGCTTCCTGCCACAGCTTCCTTCAGCCAGGAGGCCTGAGTGCGGTGAGTGGGGACAGAGCAAGGAGCCAAGGGGCCACCAGAAAGGATGCTCCACGGGGGGTCCTCATGGCTGCCCCGGGGGTGGGGGTGGGGGAGTGGTGCCTGATCCCTGGTCCCTGCCTCCTTCCAACAGAACCCACAGCCCACCTTTCCCAGCAACCTTCTCACGCCATCTTCCCTGCAGAGACGCCTCAGAACTTGGAGTCCACACCCAGAGGACACGATTCTTCTGGGCTCGAAAAATAGTTTACCCTTTAAACTATTTTTTTCACCATGTTTAGGGAGTTTGGGTGTGCGTGCTAGGGCGGTGGGGGAGGTAGGGCTGGTGCTCAGTTCTCACCATTGGCCGACTCCCTACTTCCTTCCTTTTTCTAATTTCATTATTTTTTGAGTATACTTGGCACACAACATTGTAGTAGTCTGAGGTGTAGAACTCGATGACTTGACATTGGTGTGCGCACGGCAGAAGGATCACCGCAATGAGTCTAGTTAACACCCATCGCCAGGCACAGCTACAGAATTTCCCCCCTTGTGATGAGAGCTGCTAAGATCTACTTTCAACGCCTCTCAAATATCCAGTACAGTAGTATTAACTCTAGCCGCCGCGTTGCAGATTGCATCCACAGGGCTTCTCTCTTTTGCAACTGGAAGTCTGTGCCTTTTGACTCCCTTTATCCACGTCGCCTACCCCCAGCCCCCTGCCTCTGGCACCGCCAGTCATTCATAGCATTTACTTGCATTTTCATATGACTTCTTAAGTCGGTGACAGCAAGGGATTCATCTGGTATAAAAACGCAACGTCCAGTTTGTGTCACTGCGCGGGCACCGCCTTGAGACTCTATGATGATGTCGAGAGCCACCCGATGTTGTAAGACTGCCTTTCTCAATAAAGACGCTTCAAATTTAAAAGATTTATAGCTTGTTGACTGTCATTTAAGGCTTCTCGGGGAAACTCTGGCTAAAGCTTCCACATGAGTATTGACATCTCCAACTCCCAGCGCAGGAAGAAAAATAGAAGCCAAATGGCTAACCGAGCCCATCTTGCTTCTTACAAGGGGTAGTTTCCAGAGGCTGAGCTGAGGGCTGTGTGAGTATGCCCCTGAGTCCAGGGAAGTCCTAAGAGGCAGCATCCTCTCCACCTGGGAGGGACCCACGGCCAGAAGTTAGTGTCACAAAGCCATTGGGTTCCATTTGGGGCTACCCAGTAAACACCAGGCTATGTATCCCAGTCAATTCCCAGCCAACTGAGGTGGGAAGCCCCATGAAAAGACCGGCAGGACCCCCAGGCAGGGCCACTACTTTCCCACCAGCGCCGTCCGGTTCCCTGGCCCAGAGGCTCTGTCTCACTTTTGTGCATCTATGAAATGGCTTGCTTCTAGGAAAGTGGAACATACTCCTAAGATTCTATTGGTTCCCTAAGCTCACTCCTGACTGGTCCATTTGCAACACCTCATTTGCATAAAGCTCACTCCTGATTGGCCCATGTCTAAAAAGCTCATTCCTGATTGGTCAACTTTGTTACACCTTATTTGCATATGATGTTGCAAAGTCTAGACTGGCAGCCTATAAAAGCCTGTGTAAACCTACAGACGGGGTCCAGAGCTTGGAGTGTTAACTCTTCTGGGCCCCATGGCCTGATAAATCTGAGTTCTCCAACCCTCCAAGTGCTGCTTGGTCTCTCGCCAGGACCCAGGGTGCTGTAACACTGAGCTGTGACACCGAGCTGAAACGCAGTCACTAGCCTTTACAATGATAGTTGCCACACAAGAATCATGCGGTGCCCCATCCCCGCCGGCGGGTGTCATTAGGTAAGTTCGTCTTTGTAAAATTAAGCTGTTCCCAACATAATGGGGCTTTGGGTTTTAGACGTCCATAATCCAGTGTTAACCATATAAATCTGTCCCATAATTGGGGAACGGTACTCCCCAAAGGACGAAAGGTGCCATTCTTCAGCTCTGACCTTCTGGTTCTTTCCTGAGAGATGGGGCCTTAGCAGCATGAAGAAAAAGCAAATAGCAAAGTCTAGAGCTGTTTCAGGCTTGGTTGGTGGTTCCAATTCCAATTCATGCAGATTCCAATCAGTGATATTCGTGGTTTCTGAAGTAATACAGTAATACAAGCCTTTCCTTCTTCTAAGATGAGCTTTCTTAAAGCCAACCAGTTGAATCCTTGTAATGGGGACAACCACCAAGGTAACTCAGAAGTGCTGGAAACGGGCCATTTTCCACAAATCCAACAACTGGGTTCATTTTAAAAGTCAGCACCTGACTTTTGGAGAAAAACATTTGAATCAAAAGCATTGACATATGGAAAAAGGCAAATAAAAAGGAAGATTTTGCAGACTGGGCCCCAGATCTCGGGAAAGCTGTCCACAGCAAGGTTTTGTTTGCTTCCTCCTCCTGGCTCTTGTCTAGTTCATTTGAGCTTCAGGTCTCTGGATAGTTGTGAGGTCCAGGCAGGAGGCAGCATCTTCTTTAGGCAAGAAACATGAATCCAGGAGTCAATGCCCTTAAGCTTAGTGGCACAAGGGTTAGTTAATCGTGCCTGGTAAGGCCCCTTCCGACAAGGCTGGACAGCATCTTTGTGAAGGCGTTGTTTCTAGTAGACACAGTCACTGGGTGGGAGGTCGCGATGCAAGCCTTCAGCTCCCAGGAGCACGCTGTGAAAAGTCTGCCCTGCAAGCTTTGCATGAATTTTAAGGGCTTTAGTTAATTCTGGGCAAAAGGTGAGAAGATATCCTTTAATCATGGCAGATTCATATGTTCGTTCATCTAGTTTCATGAGCCTGCCAGTAACAATTTAAGATGGTGACAGTCTGTTTTTCCTGAGGGAGTGGATCTGAGATTATGCAAAACCAAAGGCAGTGCTTCAAGCCACGGCAGCTTGAATGGTTCAACTAATTTTCAAACTAACAGTTTCAATTATTCCGTTAGTGCACTCTGCCCATCCAGAGGCCTGAGGATGGTGGGGGCAGTGAAAACGCTGCACAACTGGTCAAATGTTACATACAGGCTGTAAAATTTGTCCTGCAAAGTGGGAGCTTCTGTCGCTCTGTACGTGGTTCAGAGGGAATCTGAGTTGGGATCTTTTTTTTTTCTAATAGCACGTCACTAACTACTGTGTCTGCAGCTTTGCGACAAGGAAATGCTTCTACCCAGAGAGAGAAATGTGCAAATCACTACCAGAACACATTTATACCCTTGAGAGGGAGACAACTGGATGAAGTCCGTTTGCGGTATCTCAAAGAATCCTGAAGGGAGAGGAAGGTGTCCTGTGGAGGCATAAATAGGTTCTCCTGGGTTATATAAGTTTAGGACAAATTGGACATCTCCAATAAACTCAGTGGGTTGTCTTTGGGGGTAACTTCCAGGAGCATTGTTTTCCCTATTTTATCAGTATTGCAATGAGTTAATTCATATACGTAATTCAAAATTTGTTCTCCTATTAAAGATCTGACCCATTAGCATGGAATTGACAATGAAATTTTGTTCTCTCTGTGACACCCATCATTTTCAGGTGATGAGTAGGATTATGACTGATTACATTTGACTAGGACATATCCAACTTTGAGGAATTTCATGTATTGTCTAGAACATTTATGTTAATAACATTTAGCCGTACCATACAACCTAAGAAGATTTATCATCATTTGACAATACTTCCTATGTCATTTATCATACCAATAAACCTAATTAGTTTAATATCTCTCTTTTAGAAGGAGAGAAAATAAATCTTTTGAGGTGTTCCAGAGGCCCTTCTGGAAAACTCTAAGGTTATTTCCAGGTCAGTAAGTCTTCATTTACAATTTGGTTTTTAGAACACTTGTCAAAAATATCAAGTTTTAAAAACACTTGGTCGAATAGACCATAGATCACTGTGAAACAAGACTTAGTTATCCATTTGATCAAAGTCACAAAGACTTCACAGGCAAAAACAGGAAGTTAAATAGTCGTAAAAAGTCTTAGCTACAAAAATATGGAATCTCTGTTTTTTTAATCAGATTACATTAATAGTCAATAAAAATTTTGCTTACAATTTCTCATTAAGACCATCCTGATAATCTAAAAAAAAACTTTGTCCTTTTAACAAAGAGAACAAATGTTAACTTTGTGCCAGATTACTTTTGATATTAAAATATCTTCATTAAATTCATTCCAATCTTAACCAGTCTTGATCATACACAAAATTCCTTTCCAAATATTTCTTAAAAATTTAACTTAACTCATTATTTAGCTTAATTGAGCAAAATTCTAAGGGTGTAAGTTACCAAAAGGAATTGGGAACCTGTTTTCAAACTGACGTATCATAACATATAATTATTCTTGAAGAGTTCACCTAAAAACTCTTATCCATTTACATTTATTTAATTTATTTATGAAAGTATTACGCCAAGTTATTTTTCTTGCTGACAAACTTTGTAACAAAGATAACATGAACTTACTTGACTTTCAGGACATCTCAGCACAATGAGAGCAGTATGCTTAATGTTGGTAACTCTAAAGATGAGACCATATTGATTACACCAACAGGCTTGCACTAGCTGTAAATACTGAATATCTTCCCAGATCACGTGAGCCTGAAACTCCTTTAGGTCGGTTTCTGTTATACTCCTGAGACGTTTATGTGAGTGCCTGTTTGTTTAAGCCAGTTAAATGGATTTCTTTTACACATTAACTGTGGCAATGCCACCTGGAGATAGAAAAGTACCATTTTGATAACATACATACATACAGATACGCACAGACATCTCAGAGTTTTCATCTTAAAACTTCAGCCACGAGTCAGGCGCAATGTGAAACTCACTAGTGTTTGCAAGTAACAGGTGGAATAAGTAAGTGTGCCCCTCACATGGTGGTCTCCCGTTACTCGTGGAGAAGACTTTCAAGGTCTGTATTTGCCCCTGAGAAGTGATGTTAAGGAGGCCCTTTGGGCAAGAGGGAGTCCTTTTTAGCAATCTGTATTTAAAAAGACCTTGTTCCCTGTCTCTTTTTTTTTTTTTTCCTTCAGTCTTAAGAGGTGGAGGTGGTCTGGATAAGAGTTCCTGGAGAGGTTACAAGCCTTTTGCGATAAACCGGGGAGGTTTGGAGACTGATGAAAAAGAATGGGTGGAATTGAACAGCCTCTCAAGCTGCATTTCCAGTTTTGCAAAGATTTGTTAAAAGGAGCTTCAGTGGCATCATAGGTTGATCCATCCATCCAACTACACCTGGTTTTAAATGGGCTGCATTACGGGGTAGGGGGTGGGGTGGGCAGTATTCCTAGCCTTCTGCAAGGGATCAAACTCAGTATTGTTCCTTTAAAAAGTTCAGAGGGACGTGAACAGCACGGTGGAGAGCATTGCGGTGGGCGTTCAGAAGAACAGGAAGGAGCAGAGGGAGCCAGAGAGGGCGCTCGCACACCTCAGAGAAATTTCTCCAGCTGGGAAATCCTTTGAGATGATTGTTGAGTCAGTTTCTTTGCGGGGAAGCAATAGTGGATTCATTCGGGGACCTCTAAACACCGCTTGCAGCAGCTTCCTATGCTTCCTGTCTTATCCTGTAGGGTTTTTCCCCCAATTAAGTGTGCAAATAGAGTAATTCAGAAACCTCGAATGAGGCCCAGTGACTCGAGAGAGTTTCAAGTCATTGTGGGTCATTTTAGTCCAACGTCAGAGTAATTTTTAAGAGGAGGGCCCATAAGTTTTAAAACGAGCTTGAACTCTGGATGGGGACTGCCCGTCAGCGGGGGCCTTAGAAACTAAACTCCCCATAGCTGAGTACTCTCACGATTCCCTTCCTGGATAAAGCTGACAACAGAGAAACCCAAATAAAGGCTCAGAACCTCCACCAAAATGGGAGGTTTGGAACCACGAGGACCTACCCCCATGACCCATGGCTGCCAAGGAGACAGCCGAGCCCAGGGGGCCCCTAGGTGCCCTACTCATGTCCATGGCGGGCTGGAAGCGGAGGTGAGTCACTCTGAGTTCCACCTCTGACACCGTGTAATGATGAACAATAATTAGCATCAAGGCTGCAAAGCACAGAGCTTTACTCAGGGCTATGAGAACTGCAGTTTGTAGAGGGAGGGTACAGCTCAGTGGTAGGGGGCGTGCTTAACACACACAAGGCCCTGGGCTCAATCCCCAGCACCTCCACTAAAAAAAAATAATAATTAAAAAATACATAAATAAACCTAATTACTCCCCCCCTGCCTTCCCCCCAAGAATTGCAGCTTAGGAGACACAGATTCGGGTGAATTGAAAGTGTTCCAGGGAGGAGGAAGTGTCAGGGGCTCATAAAGGCAAAAGCCACAAGGTTGTTCAAGAATTATGACTTATTCTGATGCAATTTGTCCTTCACGGGATAGGCTGTCACATGTTACTTTAGGGGAAGTGTCCAATAAGTAGGCAGGCGTCAGGAGTCACCTTAGAGAAAGGGTCCGATAAGTATCTTGAGTTTCTGGAGTACTGGGCAGATGTCCTGGACGCCTGCGCGAGGACAACTAGTGGCCAGAACGGCCGAGACGTGCGGCGTACTTCCTCGGGGGCCTCCCGGCCCCGTTTCGGAGAGCCCTCTCAGCAACGCCAAGCCTGTTTGCACTTCCCTTTCGCAAGATGGAGGCACTGTTGCTGTGGGGGAGGACGCAGCTCCTCTTCCCAGAATCTAAAGAATGAATCCCCTTTCCCCACGAAGGAACATCGGTGCCCACAACCAGATGAACTCCAGACACCAAACCCAAACCGAAGAGGAGTGCGTTGGGGGTCAGTGGTTGGAGTGAAAGGCCTGCCCAGGTGTCAGACACACCCCTTCCTGCACTGACGGCTGCGGCCAATAGGGATTCAGGCCCCTTCTGACAGTCAAGGCCCCTGAGGACCCCCAGGTGAGGGCCCGGAGGAGCAGCCCTGGGGCTCTGAGGCCCCGGACTTGATGGGTGCAGCAGCCCTCAGCCCTGAAGCCAGCTCACAGGGAGGCTGGTGGGGCACCTGCTCTCACCTTGGACCCTTTCTCTGCCTGCAGGATGGAGCCGCCACCGTGTCTCCAGAGAGCGGAGTGCAGACCTGCTTCTGCAACACTCAGAGGTCCCCTGGGCCCCGCAGCTCCCTGTCCTCTGTTCCCCCAGGGCACCTGGGGCCAGCGGCGGGGCAGGAAGCAGGTTTCATCACTGTTCACACCTGCAGGGGCCACCAGGTGAGCGGATTTGCAGGAAACGCTGCCGTGGGGGTGGGTCTGAGCCTCCCAGGGCCCTTCAAACCCCACGTGGTGTGTTACCCACAGCTGAGCCCTGGGAGGAAGGGCTGGTGTGTCTCCTGCTCTGTGGCTGTAACTGCAGGTTTGAGCTGCAGAAGGAGGAGTTTGACACTGGGAAGGAAGAAGGGAGCTCCTTTGCAGAGAGAGGACAGAGGATTCCAGAGAGTGAAGCAGGCCTCCTGCCTCCGAGCCCGGCCTGAAGCTGGAACCGCAAGGCGACTGGCTCCCTGAACTCCCCGCGAAGGAGCAGCAGAGCCCAGACTTCAGGGGAGGGCCCAGCCCTTTCCTGTAAGATCACTGTCGCTGCAGCAGCTGGAGGCTCTGTGGGCATGCAAACGCAAATACCGCAGAATCCTCTCTCCCCTCTAACGGTTCCACCTGGGCTGTCAAAGGGGTCCCGGCACCTGGTGTGAGGGAGCAGTGGGGGTGTTTGCTCTGCCCCCCAGGCTGCAGGAGGGGAGTGGGGCAGGTCTGCGGGGAGAGGCGGCAGTGGGGCAGGAGTCCAGGGACTGAAGTGGGGGGGCAGGGGGGCAGCTGGGGGCGGTGTGCAGAGGCTCAGCTGGAGAAAACAAAATTCAGGGCAGGCAGGCACCCCGCGGGGGAGGGCTGAGCGGCGCTGTCTGCAGAGCTGGGCTGGGCTGAGCACTGGGTTCGGCGGACCTGGGCCCGCAGGGAAGGTGTTTCTCATGATCCCACGGAAGGGCAGATGCACGGGTGGTGAGCCCCCCATCACCAGGAGGGTTCAAACCGAGATGGGGCGATGGGTCTGCAGCCAGGGGCGCCGTCCTCAGGGGGAGGTGGGACCGGGCTCCTCCCCTTCAGGTCCCTGGTGACGCCTGTTGGAGACCGTGTCTGCGAAGCTGGAGCGTGTCAGGGCGTGGCTTCTCCCTGCAGAGTCTGACTCAGGGTCTGGGGGTGCCGGGGACCCCCTTGCCTCCGCAGCTGCTCCTGTGTCTGAGAATTTTCACTCCTGGGGTCTGAGTGCCCCAGGCCTGGAACTGGTCTTGGACCCTCCTCCTTTGTGCAGCCGGGGCTCCCAGAGGGCAGGGGTCTCGATCCCAGTGCCGGGAACAGCTTTGGCTCCAGGCATATTCTCACCCAGTGTGTGTCGACATACGGGACAAACAGGGGGGTCGGTGCCCCCTGCCCCCCTCCCGCCCCCTGGGCTATGAGACAGGAGCCTTGGTCCTGGGGCCCTTGAGGGCCCAGCCTGCGGAGATGAGCCCTGGACGGTGGTGACCACCCCCGCAGGAAGCCCCCAGAGGAGGCAGCATTCAGAGAAGTCTGGCCCCAGCTGCTGGTGTCGTCCCGCAGGAGGGGTCTTCCCGCTGTGACAACTAAGGACGCACTGAGTGGGCCACCCCTCCCTGTACCATTGGAAGATGGTCTTGCTTGGAAACCAAACTCAAGTTAGGAGCAGTGGGTGCTGTGTGTGTGGACTGTCAGGCACGAGGTTTGTTTCCGATTCTGGACCCATGTCAGCCCTGAGCCCCCGGTCCCTGTGCACACACAATGGCGGGTGGACAGAGGACGAAGCCCAGGGAGCCATGTCATGGGGCGGCCCCCTCAGCACCGCCATCCACCAGGGCGGGACCCGGGGGATCGGATCTGGGACGAGCGGGTCCCGGGTGGGAGCAGGGCCCCTGCTCAGGAAGCGGCCCCTGCTGCCCGTGCTGGGCCAGCGGACAGAGGGGCCCCGTCCTAGGAGGGCCCCAGCACAGCCCTGCCGGGAGCAGATCCGTCCACCCCGGGGAAGTGGTGCAGGACCCCCCCTGATTCCCACAGGAAGTGGCCCCAGGACCCAGTGTCTGCTGGGCACGGTGGGGTGAGCTCTGCTCAGGGGACCAGGCTCGGTTTCCTCCGGCTTGTGCTTGGTCCCGTCAGGAGCGGGGGGCGGGCTTCAGGGAGCCCGGGGGAGGGGTTCTGTCTGGGGCGAGGTGCCCAGAGCACCCCAGCACCCAAGTGAGCCCCGGGCAGCAGCGACGGGACCCTCGGGGTGCACGTGGGCCTGACGCCCCGGGAACGGACCCTCCAGGGCTGCGAAGTGTCCGCCCCGTCCATCCTGCCCGAGACAGCCTCTGCCCCGCAGAGGGGCTGCGCTCGCTGTTCAGACAAATGTTAAACAAGGGGCGAGTGAGGGGCCTGAGCCTCAGAGCCCTCGGGCAGCTGTCTGGCTTCTATTTAGTAACAAGGGCCATTTGTGGGCATTTCCACGCATTATCTACTGGAAAAGGGGTCACTATTTTAAAACACTTCAGTTTTTGAGTAGTTTTAAGTCCGCAGCACAATTGAGGGGACGGTGCAGAGCTGTCCCGCACGCCCCCGGCCACGCCAGCCTCCCCCCAACACCGCCCCCAGGGGTGCGTTTGTTACAGCTGATGAGCCTGCCCTGACGCGCCACCGCCGGGAGTCCGGAGTTACGTCAGGGTTCACGCGTGCTCACGTCCGTCCCGGGGGCTTGGACAAATGGGTAAGGACGCGTATGCATCACTACAGCCTCATACTGAGTATTTTTGAGGCGGGAAGCCCCACAAAAAGACCTGCAGGGCCCCAAGCAGGGCCGCTGCTCTCCTGCCGGCACCATCCGGCTCCGTGGCCCAGCGGCTCTACCTCGCTTTTTGCCTCTGAAACGGCTTACTTACCCCTAAGGTTCTATTGGTTCCCTGAGCTCAGTTCTGATTGGTTATTGCCCTCACGTCTGATTGGCCCACTTCCCTAACTTCTGATTGGTCCACTTGTAGTACTTCATTTGCATGGAGCTCACTCCTGGTTGGTTATTCCTCTCACTCCTGATTGGTCTATTTCTACAAAGCTTCTTCCTGGTTGGTCAATTTCTGTTATACTTTATTTGCCTATGATGTTGCAAAGCGTAAAACTGGCAGCCTATAAAGGCCTGTGTAAACCTACAGACGGGGTCCAGAGCTTGGAGTGTTGACTATTACGGGGCTCCTGGCATAATAGAGCTGAGCTCTCCAGCTCTCCGAGTGCTGCCTAGTCTCTCGCCCGGATCCAGGTTGCTGTCAGAACTGAGCTGCAATACCGAGCCGTAACACATTTTTCTGCAACATTTTCATTGCCCTGGGAACCCTCTGTGCTCCGCAGTTCTTCCCTCCCTCACGCCTCACTGCTGGCAACACTTACTTTAAGTTGTCTCCAGACCCTTGCCTCTTCCAGAATGTCACGTAGCTGGAATCCTGCGGCAGGGAGCCTTTTCAGATGGCTGCTGCCACTCACCGACGTGCATTTAGGAATCCTCCGTGTCTCTGTTGGGCTTGATAGGTCGTTTGTTTTTTTTTCCAGCTTTAATGTGACATAATTGGCAGATAAATTTGTGCAGGTTTAGGGGATACAACATGTTGATTGGAAACACTTGTATGTTGTGAAAAACACACATCTTACCACATCACGTAGTTGCCACTTCTTTTTTGTGGTGAGAACACTTAAAATTTGCCTTCTTACTTATTTTTCTTCTTTATTTTCTAGTGAATTTCAAGTACATAACCCAGTAGTATTAACTGTGACAAGTGCCTGTGTTAGATTCTCCGGCACTTACGGTCTAACTGGAGGTTGGTGTCCCCCGACCAGCACTTCCCCATTTCCCACACCCCGACCCCTTAGTAATCAGCATTCTGCTGTCTGCTCGTGTGAGCCTGGCTTTTTTCGATCTCACACGTGGGTGATATCACACAGTGTTTGTCTGACTTATTTCATTTAGAGTAATTCCTTCAAGTTGATCCGTGTTGTCGCCAGTGACGGGATTCCCTCTTTTCTCGTGGCTGAGTAATATTCCATTGTGTGTCCGTGTACATACACGACGTCTTTATCCATTCATCCACGGACGGGCACTGAGGCTGTTCCGCGTTCTGGCTTCCGTGAGCACTGCTGCAGAGAGCACAGGAGTGCAGGTGCCTCTTTGAAACGCTGTTTTCGTTTCCTTTGGGTGTGAACCCGGAAGCAGAATTGCTGGAGCATGTGAAATTTCTATTTTGAATTATTCGCTGAGACACCGCTGTTGCCCACAGAGGCTGTACCAGGTCGCATTCCTGCCAGCAGGGCTCCCTCTTCTCTAAGTCTTGGTTTCCTCCTGGTGAGCAAGTGGGTGCCTGAGTACCCCCCACTGAGCAGGGTCGGGGGGGCGGGTACGTCGTCCTCTCCAGGGGGTGAGAAGCTAATAAAAAGCCACAGGACCCATGACAGGCTCTCTCTTAGAGTGTCCTCGATTATCCCAGGGGAAGGCTCATTTTTCCTTTTATTGAAATTTAATTACAAACCGCAAGTGCCAGCCCAATAGACTTCCGCAGGGTGAGCACGCCCGGGTGACCTGCGTGCAGCTCAGGAAGCCACACTTCCAGCCGAGCAGGGGACCCTCCCACCCCCTCCCGCTTAGGACGGGCTCGCTCTGAAATCCAGCAGGTGGCAACAGCAATCAGAGAAACCGCTGTTCAGTTCCGTCTGGAAAATACAGTGAAAAGCAATAGATCGGGAATGCTCAAGGGCCCTTACGGGCAGGACCGCAGCTCTCCTGGGTCTGTGCCTGAGACGGGTTGGTTCTAATGACAAATCCCGTGAGACCCTCATTCCATTTGCCCTTTCATTGTCTAGGGTTTTGGCTCTGTTTACTTTGCCTCACGTCCCCACTTTATTCACAAGGAATCAATCCACCAGAAAAACCAATTAAAAACCCGAAGAGATTAAGGGCATTTACTGTTACCATGTGCACATTTCAAATGGCATCGGGGATAAACAGCTTAAAACCTACTCACATTAAAATTAAACTAATACTTCACATTCAGCATGCATTTCCTCAGTCAGGTTTTGTGTTGTTTCTATGGAAACATGGAGCACTTGTGCTAAATGCGGCCCCCTTCAAAGTTTATGTACTCTCCACCCAGGTCTAGTAGCTCCCACTAACACCCAACACTTCCTCGGTGAGGCTTGTCTCTGATGTATGACGCACATTGTCTGATGCATCATCATTTTCAGGCAAGTTTACTGGTAAGTAAACAGAAGTTTTGCCTCAGGGAGGACGTCTGCACTAAGACTTTGGGGGAACAGAACAGTGTGCCCCAAGATTCCTTCCGGTGCATGGCTGTGGGTTTTGTGTCTACGCAGTAAAAAGGAACAGACTTTTCAAGGGCCTGCCTTCAAGGGAGTTCGGGGTCTGTCCCAATTCTCATTCAACCAGCAAGAACAGCCCTGAATTCACAGGAGCGAGCTCAGACAGCTTCCATCAGAGATCGGAAGGAAAAATCCAAACCATAAGCTCCATTTTTTGAACCGAGTGTATTTAATTAATACCTCTGAGTGTCATTTAGACTCTCTTGCCTCAAAAAGTAGAGACTGGCATCAGGAGTGGGGCGGTGCTCAGGAGTCATCCTTGGTCAGTGTCGGGTCCTACACATCACTCGACGTGGCTACTTTGCTGAGTGTGTCTGTAGCATATAAGGACCCATGTCTTTCGTACAACATGGCTCTTAAATGCACGCTGTCTCCCTCCTCTGATGCTCGGCTGGAGAAACAGGGATCTGGTCCATCACTGCAGGAAAACTGTTCACGGTGGGTGCACCCCAGAGAGAGATGCGCCATCCTTGCCCCGCAGTTCAGGGGCTCCGTGAGGCACAACGGCAAGGAGACTTTTGATTATGTATGATTTCATCCCACATACTGACTTCAGACCTTTACTTCTGGAAAAGACGTAACTCAGCTATTTTATTAAAAAGTATGAGGTTTTTTAAAAATGATTCTGCTGTTGATTGATTCCTTGAGTATGCGTGAGCACATGTGACGGTCCTTTACGACTGGATCACCGCATTCTGTTGATCCTTATTTTGTGGTTGGCTTTATTCCTTTGATAACTAGGTAAGCTTAAAAAGCTAAAGCTCTAACCTGTTCTTGGAAACAATGGGCAGTACACATATGCAGATTTTAAAACGGCTTTACCTCTCAGTGAGCTGCCCTTCCTGGGATGAACTTTGTTTACCAAAAAATAAAAATAAGAAGTTGTACCAGGACGGAATGTTTAGGGCGAGGGGACTGGCACATTTCTTAACAGTGGTCGTGGCTATAGGGCTGTATGCATTTGCCCAAGCTCATGGAACTATCCCGAGAAAAGTTAATTTTTCTGTATGTAAATTTAAAAAGTGAATAAAATTTTAGAAGTTAAAAAAATAGAGGGACCCACTGTCTAAGGGAAGCTTGTAAGGTTCTGGGCTCAGGCCAGGCGCCCAGGGGCAGGAGCAGTGCGGCAGAAGTGACCGTCGCTGTCACAGAGGAGACGCCCACTCCCTCCACGCTTGGGGGATGAGAACGCGGATCGTAACTCACACGGAGCACGAGCTGCATGTCGGCGCTGTTCCAGCTAAGCCCGCACGGAAGCCGGTCTGCGGCTCCAGAGGCGGAGACACGGAGAGAGGGAGCGACGTCCCCCTGCCCCCCGGCTTGCAGCCAGCAGCTTCCAGCATCCGTGGCCTCACCCACTGCACATCCTGAACCCGAGCAGGACTCCGGGTTATTAATACAGAGCGTGAAACACAGCTGCTGATCCGCCCAGCCGGCCACTCCAGCCTGACGGCCTCTTGGTGCCACAGGGATGGAGTGTGGAGGGTGTTGGAGTCCAGGAGCCCCCGTGGAGGTTGCTTCCTTAGAAGGCAGCCTCCTTGGTGAGGCTCCCTCTTCCCACATCTACCTCTGGGACCCGGGGTTGGCGGAGGGCCCGCTCAGGTGCCAGGAGAGGCACAGAGACCCCCACTCACAGCCCTGCTCCTGCTGGTAAGCCACAACCTCCCCGAGCCCCAGTGGACCCTGGTGCCCGCGTCGGCCACACATCCCTGGTGGCCTCACTGCTCACAGCCAAGGAGGCGCCCCCCCCCAGGTGGCACCCCCAGCCTCTCTCCCCGTCTCGCTGTGGCACCCTGGCCCGCCCTCCACTCTGCCACGCTCCTGCCTTGTGCTCACGCCTGGGGAGCGGCTCCCTGGTGTACCCGCGCGGACGCAGTTCTCGCGCCCCGGGAAAACCACGCGTCGTTGCAGTGGACACTGGTGCTTGTGGCGTCTTGGTGGTTTGTTGCCCAGCATCCACTGGACAAACTGACGGTTGTAGGAGGCAGGACTGGACAAATGGGCAGTTTGCACTCCTCCAAACGGTTCATTAGCCCTGAAGACATCAGGTTGATTACACTACAGCCAACAGTCGAGCAGCGATAGGAAGTCAGGAATATCTGTATATACATTCTTAGGGCCTGGTATTCAGGCATCTCTGGAAAATTTCCTTTCTACCCAACGTGGCTGCCCCACCCGGGACTCACACCCCCTCCTGGACTTCGCGCCTGGTGCCACCCACGTGGGGCCCCAGCCCTGGGCCGCTGTCCAGGGCTCGGAGCTCGGCTGTCACCCCGATCCCCGAGCTCTGGGCGCTAAGGCTGCTGGCTGTTCTACGCGTGAGGGGGCAGCGCTTCTGAAGTTCAAGTAGCGGTGCTGAGCTCCCGTCCCGCCCCAGTCCCACCCAGTCAGCCCCCTTCCTCCTGCTCCCCTGTGGCTGAGCATCACGGCTCAGCGTCTGGGGAAGAGGAAGGATGAATGGTGCGGACGGGGCAGAGCGCCCGGGCTGGAGGAAGTAGGGGAAGGCTCAGAGGGTAGCTCGGAGTGAGGATTGGGTGTGCTTAGACGCAGGAAGGGCTCCGCATCCTCCCCACCCCGCTGTTGGTCGAATGGGGAAACGGGACCCAGAGGTGTGTTCCTAGGAACAGGCGAAGGGGACCTGTGGTTGAGCTCTGAGCCCGGATGCTTCCGTGTCTGGGTTGATGGGGGTCCAATATCACCTTTCCAAGGCTTCCTGGGGAGACGGTGAAGGTCAGGACTCTGAGAGCATCACCTCCAAGCCCCTTAGGACCACATGGGGAAACTGAGGCCGGGTGGGAGACGTGGTTCCCTAAGACCACTCTGGCAGGGGTGGAACCCAGACCAGAACCCAGGATGCTCGGCTCTCTGACCACGTAGTCATGGTCTTGCCGGATGCAACCGGTGTTCCAGGTTCTTGTCCCGTCCCAGAAAGAATTCAGAGGCAAGACGCAGTGGTTAAAAATAGTAAAGTGAGGATTTATTTAAGGATGGATTGTACACTCTCAAGGGGAGAGCAGGCAGGCTCAGGTGAGCGGCTGCCCTCAGTTTCTCTGGCAAGTTGGTTACACAGGGTGTAAAAATGAATGGGCAGAATATTCACTGGGGAGAGAAGGGTCTGGGGTTGTGTTCCCTGATTATCACCCCAACTCCACATTCCCAAAGGGAGGAGGGACTTTTGTCCTCGTTTAGTCTGGATCGGAAGTGTCCTGGCGTCGGTGCGTGATGGGTACTTCCGACCTGCAAGGCTAATTTTATTGAAACGAGAGCATAATAAGCAAAAGGTTGCATTTGGACATGAAATTCCCGCCTTTTCTCACCTTTCTTTGTTCATCTCCAGGCCACTCACCACCCCAAAAGGTGTGGCCCCTTATCAGCCCAGAGGGTCCTGCTTTTCCTTCTCTGCCAGGGGACCCCTTGTGCTCACACGGTGTGTGGTTCCCTGCATCCGGCCCGTGCCCCTCCTTTCTGCCCCATTCCTGCCATGTGGTCTGCGTCCCCCTTTGTCTGCTCACATCTAGCTGCTTGCCTGCTCTGACAGTGGGGGCAGAGCACAGGGAAATTTGGTCAGGATGACTTACATTCCCATGTATTTGAAAAGCGGAGGCCTGGCTGGGTTCACAGGCTCGGCATTCATTCCCTCTGTCTCTTCTCCCCTCTCAGTCCTGTAAAAGCAGCCTGTCTCCCCGTAGTCACAAAACCACAGGGAGGGAGCCGTGCGGGGCACACGTCCTCCTGGGTCCCCCCGAACCAGGCGCTATGGGGCCAGCCCTGCCGGGGCCGGTTCACAGTCCACAGCAAAGCGAGGCGGGCGTGCAGTCCCGGGACCTGTGACTTTGGGACTGTTGCCCGGTTCACCACGTGTCTGTACAAGGAGACGCCTGCACTCGGCAGCCCTTGGAAGCAGTCCTGAGCCAAGCTCAGCTTCGGACTCCGTGGTGAACTCACACCATCCGGCTTAATGCACAAAAGCAGGGCGTGCCAGGTGGGTTCCCACTGAAATCTGCTGGGGCTGAATCAAGTTTGTTCCTCAGCGGAATCCTCCTCCCTGACGCAGGGCGTGGGTCAGAGGGAGCTGGGAGGGGGGCGGCGCTGGGCCTGCAGGGCTGTGGGAGTCGGGGTCACAGGCTGAGCAAACTTGGAGAGTTTTCTGCCGCAAACACAGTCACTGTTAGAGGAACCGCCCGGGGGACTGGGCTGGGTCTCCAGAGGCCTGAGATTCGGTTTGAAAACAATCAGTGCTCCCTTGGTGAGCAAACTCCCCGGAGTGACCGGGCCACCTGCTCAGGGATGTGGCGCCCCCCCAGCTTTCACCCTGAAGCTACAGGATTGGTGTCTCCTTTCCAGTCCCCAGCTGCCCTCCTGCTGGCCCGTTTTCAAGGCGGCAGTTTGTCCACCATCCAAGTAGGTGGCTGGTGCCCGGGGCCCGGGGCCCGAGGTCGGCTCATATCTCAATACCTAGGCTGGTTAGCGATGGGATGGGACCGTGGAGTGAGAAGCCACTGCTTCGTAATGCTCACATGGTGTACCCTGGGGTGAAGGCCTTCCTGAGTGTCCTTCTGGGGTCACCTGGCTGCCCTGCAGAAGGTCCAGGTCCCAGGAACACACACCCTCATGAAGGCACCAATTCAAGCTACAGGAATCTTCACGGAGAGAAAAAGGGTTCTTTGATTGCACCATCTGTGTCAAACTTCTGGTCCAGGAACCTTCACCTTGAAGGAAGTTTTGTCTGATGGAAAACGAAGCCCAGGAGAACTGAGTTCTGTGGTAAGTCAGGCAGGCACCTGCCCACGGGGGACGCACCCCTACGCCTGCCCCGCGAGATGCTCCGGGCTTCTGTCCGGAATGACCGCACTGCCGCGGAGTCACGCACGACGCGCTGTGGCTGGAGCTCTGACTTCTGTGGAAGCAACAGCTGGCGTGTGGTGTGCCCATGGGCTTCCCAGGGGGCGCAGGGGGTCCAGACTGAAGCTCCTCCGCCCTGGCCCCGGCAGCTGGCGCTCCGCTCCTTGAAGACGCCTCGACGTCTGAGCCAGCTTGACACTGCCCTTCTCCGTCTTCTCGGCTTCCCCAAGAAAGGGCCAGGAGTTCCTGACTCTCTGGCTGCAATTTCTCGTCTTCCGTCAGACTGGAGAGTGATGAACTACACGGGTCGCATGCCCGAAATGTTTAATTAGAAGCAGACCTGGGTGCTTGCTTTCCAGATCATCCCCCCAGACTTGGACACAGGTGTCTGCGTGCGTCTGGGCTTCCTGGGACCCTCTCAGGAGCCGCCTTTCAAGGACAGACTCGGGCGCCTGCAGCACAAATGACGCTCGTTCAGAAAGACGGAGCGGATGTCTGAGTGCTGAAAACACAGTACTGCGTTCCTGGACTGTATCGTTGAGACAACTTCATCTTTATCTGATACTCAGGGGGACAGTTGTTCCTGGAAGTGAAAGGCGAGTTAGAGGCTACTGCGCCCGTAAATCATCCATAAACAGAGGAAGAGCTGACCTCCCACAGTGGTCGGACTTCTGTGTGTGCGAAGCTGGGGAATGCTCGTTTTAAATGTCTCAGCAGGACAAGAGTCAGACTGGCTCTGCACCCCAGCTCTCCTGTCAGATGGCAGCTTTCCTGCAGGAAGTCTGGGTCCGGTGTGCACACTGAGAAGAGGCGTCCTGTGTCTGGCTGGTTAGGGCTTCATGGGTGCCCCACGGTGAGTGTCAGCAGGGGGTATCAGAGGTCTTGGAAGGGAAAGGCTGTTTCAGCGAATGGTGTGGTTGGATTTACCTTGCAGAGGGAGGACAGCTGACACATGGGTCTTGTGAAATGCACTGAATGTCCTGTCATGGTGACCGATAATAAAAGCTACGACTTAACCAGACTCCAGCGGCGCAAAAGCTTCTTAAAACATCAAACGGTCCTCGTGGGCTTCCCTGGCTGCTGTCACACACGTTTTAAGAAGCAATTTGCATCTCCCTTCCAGTTGGAACTGGCTGTTGCCTTTCTGTTCTTAAATTTGTGTCATCCAACTGCTTGCAGATCTCAGGGAGCTACTGTTCCTGTTTGTTTGAAATCATCTCTCTGAGGTCCTAGCCTTGCCTGAGATTGGCCGCGCCCAGCTCAGATCACTCTGTCAAGGCATGCCTCGTTCATCTTTATTTACTGACCATTTATTATATCTTATTCATTAAGGAAAGAATGTATTCTAATTTTTTTTATTGAAGTATATGTGATTTATAATAGCACATGACTGCTGCCCCTGCCTCTCCCTTTCCCCAGGTGGGACAGGATGAGTGTGTCTCGACTCGTGTCAGGAGGAGGAGGAAGGAACCGCAGGTCCCTGAAGGCTGGTCTGAGCGCTGAGAGACTGGGACGGCCCACAGCCCTTGGGCAGGGCGTGGGGAGACGGGCCTCAGGGCCCTGACCAGCTCGGACCCACCACCTCCCGCTGCCCAGGGTTGGGGGTGGGCAGGACAGTGTTTAGCACCCACCTGGGGCCCTGGGGGGCTCGGGAGCTCCTGCTGCTGCTTCCCCTCCACCCCCACACCCCACTCTGCTTCTGCTCCTTAGCGGAGCAAAGGGAGAGCCCCCGACCCCACCACAGGGTTCCCAGCCAGGGAGTTGAGGAGAACCTAGGACAGACCGCGTGGGTGGGTGAGAAGCCTAGAAGCGTGCCCCCCAGACTGGTGGGAAGTTCTGCCAAATGCGCACTTGCAGGGGCTGAAGGGTGAGCCTGAACCAACAGGCGATGCCCTTGCTGTGACCTTGGGGTCCACAGATACATCCTCCAAAATCGGGGGGCGGGGCCCCGGCAGCATCTGCTGACGGAGGGACGACGTAGCCCCCGTGTCCAGCAGGCCTGCCCTCGGCCTCCACGGGCCTGGAGCCGCCCTCCCGGGCCCTTCCTCTGCACCCGAGGTGGGGCTGCTCCGCTGGGCGGTGACCGCGCAGCCCTCCCACAGCTGCAACCAGCAGCTGCTCGAGTCACTTAGGGACGGTTGTGTCCCTGCAGCGTCCCCGTGGGCTCTGTGCCCAGGAGGCCAGGAGGGGCTCTCGTCCAGGGAGCTGGGATTCTGGGCTGAACACACTCCGTCATGACGGCTGGTTCCGGATAAGACGCGCGTGAGGTGTGAGCCTCAGTCTGCGATCTTAGGTTTGCAAGGAAACAGCACTTCGGGTCGCTTTTCCGTAACTGAAGCTCATCTGTCTGAGGCTCCGCTGTGTGTCTTTGGTGGAGCCGTCACGTCAGCCCGGTCAGGGTCCGCTTTCCCCTTCCCCTGGTGTTGCTCCAAGTCCCGCAAAGGTGAGGGGGCAATTTTTTTTCTTATTTATGTCCAAGACCTCCCCTATTCATTGATGTGTTTGGCAAATTTCCAGATGTATGAGTATGAGCTGAGTCAGAAAACGCAAGCCCCTCGCCGTCCGCCTGCGTCCAGGATGTGCTGGGGGCCGGGCTGCAGCCGCAAAGGTGGCCGGTCCCTCGTCTGGTCGGGTCAGGTCATTGTTCCAACCCTGACCACCATCCTCCCGACCACTCAGTGGGCGCCCCAGGTTCCTTCACATAAACTCACTTTCTGCCTGATCTGCCCAAGTGCCCATCTGAGATGCTGACCAGTGTGTGGGGCCACGTGATGCTGTGACATTGTGGGTGAGGGGCCCCTGGTCTGGGACGTCATGACTCCCATTAATCCCTCAGACTCTGGTCCTCGCTGGTCTCTGTGATTCCTTCTCCTCCCCCACGGCAGCTCCAGGATCCACGTCTCTCTCTGCCCCCCCCCCCAGGAGCCTGGGGACTGCCAGCTGCTCCCTCCTCCTCCGGGGAAGCCTGGGGACCCCAAGATCCGTCTCACGACTCTGTGTGGACAAAGTCCAACAGCAATGGAGGGTCGGGGCACCAGGAAAGTGGGGCTGGGTCAGGGGATGTGACACCAGGCACACTGAGCATCGCAGGAGCCGCCCCTGAACGGGGACAAGCTAGGTCAGAAGCGTGGGAGGTGACAGCTGAGGGCTCCACCCCGGCCTCACGTGAACCAGTAACTCAGAGGCACCTGAGATGGGAAGGAGAAGATCCTGAATTGTCTAGAAAAAGCATCTGCCACCCTGAACAATGCCATTCAC
The DNA here is from genome assembly GCF_036321535.1 of Camelus dromedarius. Taxonomy (NCBI): domain Eukaryota; kingdom Metazoa; phylum Chordata; class Mammalia; order Artiodactyla; family Camelidae; genus Camelus; species Camelus dromedarius. The sequence goes on from NC_087466.1 coordinate 23,962,895, forward strand.
CTGGAAGGGCGTCTGCTGTGTTTAACCATCAGGCAGAGTGAGGGCTCTGGAGGGGAACTACGTTCAGTTGTCAGAGAACCAAGTTCTGTCACACACTTGGGCTGAGGGCTTAGAAGTCCATGTGAGCTGAGTGTGCTTCGGGAGAAGCGGTTACGGGCAGCGTGACAGATGTCAGATCTGCTTTAGAGCCAGCAGATGCAGAAACAATTTTGCTTCTTTACCAAGAAGTGGGGTTTGCCCAGGGCTGATGGCTGCTCTGGGCCTGACGTCATCGTGAGTCTGGAGGGCGGGGGCGGGGGGACATTCAGTCACCTGAGGGCGGGCGAAAGGCCGCCTCAGCCCAGTCCCGGGAGCAGCTGAGCCGGGAGGAGGGGGGAGAAGCAGCGGACGGATGGAGGGAAGAGGAGGCAGAGGGCAAAGGAGGGAGGGAGAGCTGGGCTGCGAGGAGGGGCGCGGGGTGGGGGAGCCACGGGCGAGGTCCTGATTTGGGGGCACCTGCCCGGCTCAGGTCTGGGGAGGAGGCGGGGAGCTTCCGGTTGGAGGAGGAACCACCAGCAGAGCTTTTCCACCCGCCACGTACAAGGCTTCAGGATGCGCTGCTGCCTTCACTCACTCAGGAGAGCTCTGTCATCATCCGCTGTGGCCCTGACACTGCTGACAGATGGTGCCAAGGAGGACAAGGACCTGCCCTCCTAGGAAGCCGACAACAGACAGTAACATGAGAAGGAAGCCAAGACGATTTTCTGCAGTGATAACGGCTACACCGGGAACAAGACAGTGATGAGGCGGAGAACCACGTGGGGACCGCTGCCACGGGGTCAGAGAAGGTCTCTGCGATGGGACAGCAGCGCTGAGAGCGGGAAGGGGAGAAGGAACAGCCACGCGGACGTGGCGGGAAGACCGTTCTAGACAGAGGGCAGAGCAACCGCAAAGCCCATGGGACAGGCTGACGCGTGGGGCCTCTGACAAACTGGAAGAACCTGAGCGCCACCGACACCACGTGAGCACTGAGCACGGCCCCGAGGCCAGGTGGGAGCCCGCGGCGGGGCCGGGTCAGGTTCTGGGGGAGTTTATTTGAACTTGGGGACATGGTATCGACTGTATTTCATCTGCTCCCCAGGTAGCCCAGTGCAGTGGCCGGGGCGGTGTCTCACCTCCTGCGATGCTCTGACTTTGGAAATGTCACTGCCTTTCTCCAGGAAACATGAAAATCAGACTGTAGAATGCTCGGGCCCAAGAGAAAGCAATTTCAAGGGTGTTATAAGAACCAAAGGTGGGAAGGATCTGGTTTCTCGGAGCATAATCGGGGTTTGTGTCAGAAGCTGAGGGAATGGATGACACTCGAGACAGGAGATGTGCGATACAGGCCGCTGGGTCCACCGCGAACGCAGCCGCTCCCGTCCCACTGAGGACGGGGGTTCACGCAGGCCCATGAGGAGACGTGGGCCAGCCCCTTGGTGCCCCTGACAACAGCCCCTTAGAAAGCAGCTCTGAACCCTGGTCCTGCCAGCCCAGTGCGGCTGGGCTGTGGGACGTGGGACAGGGCAGTGTCCCCGGGGTGGGGGCACTTTGTTAAATCACAGAAGATGAATTAAGGCACCACTGTGCCTGGAGGTGTCCTGGGGATACAAAGGAATCAAAGACAGAGACCACTGAACTAATTTTGGCGTGTCACCCCCCACTGTTAGGAGGTCTCATGAAAGCTGAACAGGAATCAAAGGGTGACCTGCCAGGAGGGAAATAAAGGACCTCATGAAAATGTGGAGGTCCACAGGGTCTCACTGCATCAACACAAGCTGTAAAGTACAAAATGCAGTTGGCAGGGAGGCACCTGGGTCCAGGGACGCAGGGCAGCCCCACCGGGGAGCCCCTCCTGGCTGGTTAAGCCCTGGGTCTCTCCAGTCTGCCCCTCCTCCTGCCTCAGTCACCTCTGGGATGGCAAACCACCCAAGAGTGCTTTGGCTCAAAACACCGGGGATTCATTATTTCCCACAATTCTGTGGTCAGATTTCAGGCAGGACCAGGCGGTTGCCCAGGTGGCCTTGGCTGGGGTCACTCCCTCAGCTGCCTCCAGTTAGTGGCGGGGCTGAGCTGGAAGGTTCTAGAAGGTTCTTAAACACCTGCCACCTTGTTTTCAGCACCACTGAAAGCAGCCAGGGTAAATCTACCACCAAGATCTCAAAATTTCCCCAGAGACCATTTTATTATCAAGAGGAGAGTTCGGGAGAGGAATCTGTCAAGTGAGTGAAGGCTGTCAAGTGTAGGCGCTTTCTCATCTGAAGGATGGTTCTGAACCACGGGCCTTGGGGCAGTTTCTCCTTGAAGTCTGGGCAGCCAGGATCCCAGGTGATGGATCGCTCTGAGCTTGAACTTGAGACTTCACTAGTCTTGATCTCAGCCGGGAAGAAGGGAGACTGGAGATATTCTGAAAAATACAATGTTTGATTAACTAATTCCCAAGAAAATGGAGCCAGAACATCTCATTTGGGGGAATTTAGGAAGCTTGGCTATTGGCTCCATCAAATGCCCAAAGCTCACTGTGCATCTGATGAAGTGACCGGTTCCCGGGAGGGTGGCTGTGGATGGACTGCTCAGCACCCTCCCTGCCTGCCCCTCCCTCCCGCCCTGCAGGGACCTGCGCGTCCTCCCCTCCACCAGCCCCCCCCCCCCCGCTGGCCTCCCATCAGCACAGACGCCCGAGAACACCTCCCTCCACCCTGAAAGTGCTCCGTCTCTGCCACACTCACTCACCCCTTAGCTGCCCTCCGTTCTCCGCTCACGGGGAGCCTTCCAGGGAAATGGGTGCAGCAGGAGGAGGTTTGCACGGAGTGTCTAAGGTGCTTTTCTTTCCGGTGTTCCTGTCACTGTGGCCACTCCCAGCCACCCAGGTGGGCTGCTTCCAGGAGCTCAGGGGAGCATTACAGGTGGTGCCCATCTTCCTCCTAATAGACCCCCCCTGTATTTGGGACACACCCCCCAGGGGCATACTGAGAGTAAAAATTCCTTGTTACTTATCTGAAATTAAAATTTAACTCGCATCCTGTATTTTATTTGCTAAATGTGACGATTCTACCTGGAATGACTTAGGTATGTCCCTGTGATGCCCCTCTGAAGTGTCACCTGTGTGTTTAGATGTGCAGATCGGACCATGACATGCATATGTGGCAGTTTCCCCCTTAAAGAAGAGGACTCTGTAATGAGAATTATCACTCCCCAGCCGGGGGTCTCCTCCCAGCCAGGGTCCCTGCTTGGCAGGTGTGTGGGACCCCGTGGTCTGTGGGGAGAGCAGGGGGCAGGGGCACACTGTCCTGTGCCCTCCAGCACACGCTGGGGAAATGCTGACTCAGGACCATGAGGGACATGTAAGAGGATGTTGTCTGAGTGTGTGTGTGGCAGCCAGGAGTTGGAGGCTACCTGGGGAGGGTGGAGGAAAAATGTGGGGACTGACCACCTGGGAGCACGATGCAGCCACGAATAATGATGGAGTCACTGTGCACTGAGCAATACAAGCACCCGTTCAAACATAATTGAAAAGTGTCATAAACAGAATGACCTATACAACACAACACCATTGAGGTCTACGTAAAATGCATGCCCACCAAACTGCAATGGACATGTTATGAGGACACTTAAATAAAGATAGCCATTAAACACAGTTCAAGGATTTCCTAAGCATGAAATTTTAAGGAAGAGTCTCAATAAACACACTCAAATAAAGAAGATAAAAATTCAATAAAAATGAAAAAGGTACTAGCAAACACAGTTTTATGATTTCCTAAGAGCAGGAGAGGAAGGGGATTAAAGAAGAATAAAGAAATAATAAAACCAGATGGAATTCACGTGCAGACAAATGACAAAATCTGTGCAGTGTGATTAGTTCACCCCGCTTGTCTTGAGACCCGATAAAGAACGTGAAAATGGAAGCAGTGAAGAGGGGCTGTGAGGACCCTGGAAGCCCGTCCATGCGGACATCACCTAGTCTGTCCCCGTTCCCACTACAGAGCATTCGAAGCCCTGCTCCTCTGGCCTGGCCCCGCCCCGTCTGGCCCCGCCCTCTGGTCTGGCCCCGCCCCCGCATGACCCCACCCCTCCAGGCTGGCCCCGCCCCTGGCCTGGCCCCGCACCAGTCTGGCCCCGCCCCCAGTCTGGCCCCGCCCCGTCTGGCCCCGCCCTCTGGTCTGGCCCCGCCCCCACCTGACCCCGCCCCTCCGGCCGGGCCCCACCCCCAGGCCCCCACCTGGGCCTTCCCCACTCTGCAGTGTGACCTCAAGGGTTATGGCAACGGGTGTGACGGCCTTTCCGCTGTGGGGCGCAGTCCGGAGCTTCCAAGGCCCCGGGGTCTGCACACGCGGACCCTGCGGAGGCGGGCGGGCGCGTCTCTCTGGGACCCCCCGGCCCTTGCTCCCTGTTCCCACCTCCCCGGCTGTCCTGCCTCCGTCCACTGCATGGAACCCCAGGAAGAGCAGCGTCCTCCTGTCCCGCTCCTGGGGCAGTGCCTGCAGGGATGGGGGTCCCCGGAATTCCCCCCCCCCAGACCAACGCCCCCACCCCTGCCCAGGCCCTTACGCAGGGAAACCTTCCCAAATGTCAGGCCATTGACATTCCGTGCGCAAAGACAATTCTGTGGAAACAGTAAAAATGATGGATGGTGGTTGAAGCCAGGCCAGTGGTGTCAGCAATTTTTTCTCCATTTCTCATTTTTGTCTGTTGTTTCAATTCTGCCTCAAATAGGAAGAAGCTTCAGAGACAAATAACGAGGCACCATGTGAGGAGGTGGCCTTGAGAGGAGGCTAGGACGTCAGCAGGCGTGGACGCCGGACCGGGGGTGGCGCCGTCCGGTTTCCAGGTGCGCGATGCCGAGGGAGAGACTGCTCATCCAACCTCAGCTTCTCCTTCCGCACAGGGGCCCGATGGAATTCACCTCCCAGGGCGCTGGCCCTCGGGTCCTAACTTCCTTGGAACGTGTCCGCTTTGATCCATGTGCACTGCTACCCTCCCGAGGCACCATCCCCCTTGTCAGGTTACCTGCAGTCTCCTAAGCCCCCGCCCCCACCCTGAGTCATCTTTTAAAGCCTCTGAACTGAATGAAGTCATCTCTGCACCTGAAGTCCCTCCAGTGGTTTCCTGTTGCCTCAAACCTCAAATGCAGTAAAGGCTGGACCTGGACAGAAAAGTGGAGACTTGGTGGCACCTGAGGTGGCAGACCAGAGGGGTTGCCTTGGGCCGGGGAGGAGGAGCGAAGTTTGGGTGATGCAGAGAAGGGCCACTGGTGGACCCAGCTCCGCACACCTCCTGGGTTGGGGAAGCGAGTGGTGGGCAGGGCCCTGGGGCACACATGGTGCTGAACCACTGCCCACCTGGGAAGGACCCCCTGGGGAACCCTAGGACCATGGGGGAGGGGCCGGGGCTCCCGGGGACGGGGCTCTGCAGGGCAGCTGGAGGAGCTGGAGGGACATCCTCTTGTTCAGAAGCCCCTCCCCTCTCCGGTCCCCACCAGAACCCCAGTGGCCAGGAGCTGGCAGGGTCCTGCTCAGGGGAGCAGGTTCACAGACCCCAGACCCCTTCATGGAGCAGAGCATGGCAGGGGGGATGTGTCAGCAGGAGATCTCCGCACAGAGGCCAACAGGGTCCTGGGGGACTGTCCCCAACCCTGGGATGCATTTCCCCACTCTCCCCAGCATGGGCTGAGGTCCTGCCTCACTGGACCTTGCTAGTCCCCAGGTCACCATGTACCTCTGCCTGGGGCCCTGACCTCCTGCCCCTCTGCCCTCAAGGCCCCCCTCTCCTGGTCAGCCTTGCTCACCCCTCCCATCTCAGCTCCAGCCTCCCTCCCCAGGGAAGTGTTCCTCCCCTGTGTCCCCTAGGTCTTGTCCCCTGGGCTGTCTCCTCCTTCATGCCACTCAGCACAGCTGACAGGTCACCTCTGGTCAATCCCCTTCCCTCTAGAGGCAGGTCCTTGTCCTTGTGCTCAAAGACCACCCTTCCCTGCTGCCTTGCGCACAGTAGGTGCGTCATCCTGGGAGGAGCCTGCAGTGAGTCAGCCCTGGCTACACAGAGGGTGCATATTAGTAAGAAAGGAATAGATGGAGGGGCTGAGCCCTGCTTCAGGGATCCAAGATGTAAATAGGGGCCAAAGCCAGAGAGACACCACAGAGGTCCATACTGTGAGAAATCCCGCACAGCAGCTCTTGGGGGCCTCGGTTCTGGCCAGTGTGAAAGTGGACACTTCTCTTGCTGATGAGCAGGGGCTGCCAAGGAAGTGGGGGGTGCAGAGCTGGTGACAGGAATTGTCTGGTCCACAGAAAGAGGATGGAGGAAAGTGTTCCATAAGGTACCTTCCTCCACCCCTGGACAGGATGGGACAGTGATGGGCGCAGAGGGGTCATCCCCCACGCTCTTCACAGCCCCATCCCATCAGCGAGGTCTGATCCACCCTGGCTTGGTCCACTCTCCCCAGGTCTCCTGCTGCCGTCCTGGTCCAGGCCCCCGTCCTGTCCCACCCGGGCTGTAGTGACATTGCTCTTGGAGTATGAGACCATCACACATCCATCTCAGTTATGTGAATTCAGATACATGCACTTGGGAAGAAACTGAGAGGCAGGTCATTGTCGGGGGAACTCAGGTGCCAGCGGGGGTCCTGCCACCACAGGTGAGTGACAGCTGCCTGAGAATCCTGTTACACATCTTCATGTTCCGATCGAGACACAAGTGGATTCTCACTTGCCAGGTGGATTCACTCATCATGTGGGCCGCAGCCCTGCACAGAAGGGAGCTTGGTCAAAACTGCCTTTATAAATCTCTGAAACCACCCATGAAACACAACACCCAATGGCTTTGCAAAATTCGTCCAAAACAGATGCAAATATATTCAGAATGTGAAATACACAGCAAAATGAACAGCATATCATAAATAGTACATGTGTAAATTTAATTTTACAGCTCAATTTGAATTATTTCTTTTTTTTTTTTTTTTTTTGCAAAACACATACATTTGAATGCTTATGAATTAAACGTGGATTTGGTGAGAACACAGTTGTTCAGTCTCAGAACGGCCAGCAGAGAACAGGCCCCACTTCACAGAGTCAAACCCTCAGCTCTGCAGGTGCACATCTCACATCAGCCCTGGGAACCAGTGGTGCCCTCACCTGCCCTGCAGTTCCACAGAGGAAGCCCAGTGCGCTGGGGTTGGAGATTAAGGCAGAGTCTGCCAAGTGCACCCCAACTTCTCACAGCCCAGATGAGTGATTTGACAAAAACCAGTGTAAAATCCCTGTCAGCCAGCCCCTCTGAGCCCTGTCCCTCATCTTAAAGGCACCAAGTTCTGCATGTACCAATGCATTCACTTTGTTTAATCTAGTGTTTCTCAAGAAAAAAAAAAAATCACAGAATCCTGTTTTCATGCAACAGGTATTAATATCTGCAGATTTAGTGTTTGCATAAGAGACTATGAAAAAGGCAGGTCTGTACGATGAATCCCAAACCCCTCAGCCTGGCATTCAAAGCCTTCAAAAGTTTGACTCCCATCATGACAGCCAACACTGACACAGTGACTGCATTCGCAACACACTCTTCTTAACACTTAACCTATGTTAGCTCATTCGAGGCAGGTATTATTATCATCATCAAACCATCACCATCATCATCATCATCATTCAGAGAGTTTATAAGACACACTGAGCTATGGGTCCCAAGTCTGTGATCCCTGCAATAGTTAGCTTCTGTGGGAGTAACAAACATCTCCAAAGTTTCAGCAGCATGAGGGAACTTGAGTTAGTTTCTCACTCACAGGAACACCCAGGGTCCCAGGCTGACAGAGGCTCTCCCTGTCAGAACTACACTCTCAGGAATACATGGGCCCCCTGGTTGTAGCAGCAGGAAAGATGCTGGGTGAGGGACAGATGCTGGTTCTTCTCTGCCTCAGCCCAGCTGTCACCATGTGCCTCCTGTCCTCAGCCCATTGGCCAAAACTAATCACATGGCCCTGCCCATCAGCAGGGAGGTGGAACATGTGGGGACAGATGGAGTGTCCAGTGGGCACCATGACCCCCACCACCCCAATCCTGCTCAGTCTTGAGTAGGACTTAGAGGGCCCCCCATTTATGCTCATGTTTCTCGGACTTCTTGGATATCAAAGTCCAGAGAAAAGAGTAGGCTTAAGTAGCCTTGCTATTGTTTTTTTCTTTTTTTTCATGACTTTGATTTAATTTGCAGAGCACCCAAGTAGTGAGCAAAACATGCACTAAAAACTTGGCAAAATCCCACTGAAAATGTAGCCCTCAAAGTTTCCAAGTGAAGCTCAGAGCACATCTTTCGAACATCAGCCGAAATGAATTCAGAGACACGTTTGTTCAATGTACAGCAAACTTTCTCCCCTAAATTTATTAAATATGAAGCAAAATGAACAACAACAAAAAAGTGATGGTCTTTTGATTGTTCATGGTGCTATGTGGCCCCAGAAGACAAAGAAGCTTTCCAGGTCTGGGGAGCAGAATGAGCAGGATGAATCTGTATCAGTTAGCACTTGCTGTGTAACAACCAATCCCAAATCTCAATGGCACAAACAATAAGCACTTATTTCTCATGGGTCAGTGGATAGGCTGGGGTGACTCAGCTCAGCTCAGCAGGGCTCCTTCAAGGATCTGGGGGTTGGCTGGCTGCATGTCAGCTAATTTCAAGGAGGCTCGGCTGGGCAGCTGCACTGCTGCATGCCTGTCTGCGGTCAGCTTTGCTCCACGTGTCTCCCATCCTCCCAGACCAGCAGGCTGTTCTGGTGGCAGTGGAAGCACAGGGAGCAAGTCTGACTGTGCAAGCCCTTTCAAGCCTGTGGTGGCATCTGTCCATTCATTGTCCAAACATCTCAGATGACCAAGCCCAAAGTTCAGGGGTGTGGATATTCCATCCACAGAGGTAGGAGGAGAAAGGGAATAATATTTCCGAAAAGCCATCTAATCTCCCCCAGAATGCAGCCACGTGTGGGCCTGGGGTGCCCTCTGCACCACTCACAGCCCAGACCCGCTGTGTCCTCAGCTGGACTCAGAAGTCACGGCTCCCACTGCCCAACCCGGGGGCCGACATGCTGATTCCTGACCCATGTGGTCTTGTCTCCACCTCCCATGGTGACTGAAATAAGCTTAAAGCATTCCTGCCATTTCCCCACAAGGTGCCGCAAACTCGCCACCTTGGAGGCCCCAAATCTCTGAGTTCAGAGCTGTTGATGATTAGAAACTCTTCACCCGGAATAGGATTACTTCTCACATTTCTGATGAGTTGCCAGCATAATCAGACCATCCCACTGGGGGCGGTTTTACAGGTACATCTGTGCTCGGAACATAAAGGCTTATTACAATCCGATCGCTCATCGTGAGTAAGTGCATTGCAAATTACGGTTCAGGAGGAGTTTGTGGAGGGACGACCTTTCTTTCTTAGAATCCTCTGATCAGAGGTATATTTCCTCAGATTGGAGTCATAAAACACCCATAAGTAGTAATTCCGTGTTTGTTATATATGAGTGTAAATTACCTGTTAAGCGTCTAAGAGCATGTCAGCTCCCAGAAGCCTGGTATCTTCAGAGAATGCAATAGAGGACTGTCTTCTCCTGCTTTCAGGATTCTGATTTCCAGCGTGCTGAGGAGCTGGGGACGTGTAAGCCGAGGTTACTGTCACTCCTTCCCCATTGGACTGGCCAGAGCCAGTCATGGGCTCAAACCCAAAGCCAAGGTCAAAGGGTGGGCACCCTGCAGGGACGGGTAAAGAACAGGGCCACAGCTCAGTCCAGCCTTGCAGAGGGCCCTCTTGCCCATGGGTGAGAGACGCAGGGCTGCCCCCGGCGCACAGGTGAGGAACGGGCACAGGCAGGTGTGACTAGCAAACGTCTCAGGAGGACCACTCTCTAACCCGGGCCAGCCTCACTCTTCTGCAAAGGGACAGATTGAAAGTGGAGAGATGAGGGTCGGTGATGTTTGCAGGGACGCTGCATGAGGACTTGCAGAAATGTCTGTGTCTCTTTTTCTCTTTCAGAAGTTGATTTAGCGTCAAGCAAGAGGAAACTTTGCTTAACACTACAGAGCATCTCAAGACTTGAGTTACAAAAGAATACCACAGTATTTGCACCTGTAATTGGCCTCTCCTTTTACGCATGTTGGCAAGAGAAAAAAATAGCATATGGCTGAAAGATAAAATAACTGAATTTCCATGGAAACCTTTAAAATGAGAGGTAAGGCTTATGTTAAAAGGATGGATTAACCTACATAGTAAACCTTTTTTTTGTTTGTTTAACACTAGTTGATCAAAAATCTTTTTTTCCTTTTGATGACCTGTTTTTTCATATACAGACTGGAAATAAAGTTTTACATGTCTTTTTTTTTTTTTTTTTTTTTTTCTGCCTTGGTTGGTGTTTCAACAAAGTAGCTCTAAATTCCATCCATTCGGATGTTAAACATTTTGATTTATTTAAACAGGGATTGATCATAGGTGAAAAAATGACTTTGAACGGTATACAGGACTGGTGGAGATCGGCTATTTCAGCTCAACACCAGAGCTCCCCACTCCTGACATTTCTAAGGCATATCTGTAAAGAAGACAGACAACTGGCTGAGAAGCAAACTTTGAAATACAATGTTACAGCGAGTATGGAAAATGATACACTTGATGTTATGCTAAACAATTACTGGTTAACAATGGCAATTTCCCCAGAGGAAACAGAAAGACAAAATAGAGCTAAAAGGATGTGTACGGATAGTCTAAAGCCAGAGGGCAATGAAAGGAATTAGTAATTACAATTTAGAAAGGAGATGGAGATTCTAATTAATTAGCTTTAGTAAATATAATACACATGTAGAAGGGTAGGCAACCATTCAGAGACTCAAAATACTTACCTGATAGATTAGCAGGGGAAGAAAAAGGAATGAAAAAATTCTCAAGAGGACAAGATCATAAGGTCCCATAATTTTTTTAAGGCATTTTTGTCAGTTCCCCACAAGGGTGAACATTTCTACATTTGTTTAAAATGTCTCTGAAAAGTTCACAAAAAGCAGACTTGCCCACGGAGGGGAGAACTTGAAGATCTGTGTTTAAGTGGTGGTTGTGAGAGAAAGAGTTACAGCCACTTAAAGTCATACCAGCACCTTCCTAGTAAAAATAAATGTAACTTCACTAAAAGCTCTAAAGTGGTCAAAAGCTTGGGGGAGATTAGGAGGGAAAAGGGAGAACACAGGAGAGAAACAGGCTTAGGAGAGGGTTTCTTCTAAGGTGGGAGCACGTGGGTCTCCTTAAGGTGACGGGAGGGAGCCGGGGGCCTCTGGACCCACCGGGCGGAGCCGCAGGTCTGATGGGGGCCACGGCAGACGCAGGGCCAGCACGTGCTGCTCAGGGCTGCCCGGTCATTTTCAGTTGCTGCTCCTTCTGTCCCAGGCTTTAAATATTTGGAATATTTCCCTGGACGCACGAGGTCCTGGGCTGAAGACAGGATGAAGACCCAGAGGTGGTGCAGGTGCCCAGGACGTGGTTCAGGAGGAACCTGCCCGGGTTGAGAGGGCAGGGAGGCCGAGTGAGCGCTGGCGCCGCTGGGGCCTGAGCGCAGGAGGACGTCCGTCTGGGGGTTGGAGGAGGTGGGAGCGCCGGCCTCAGCATCACACCTGGGAGGTGTCAGGTGGCCTCGGCAGGAACAAGAGTCACCACGGTGTCACCCTGTTTGCACCTGATTCCACCCTCCGTCCTCCCGAGCTGCTCCACCACCCCGGTCAGCTGACTCCTTCCTCACTGGAGCCTGACAGGGACACCCGGTTTGTATAAAACATCAGACACCCAAACACAAGGGAAGGGGCCTGAAGTCGCATCAGCTAAATCCCGCTCATCAAGCCTCTCCCGAGGCCCCGCTCTTCCTAAAGCAGGATGAGTAGCAAACCCCTGGCAGCGTGGTGTGTGGACGCCGCAGGAGTGACTCACAGTTGGTTAATTTCAAATAGAGTTAACAGCACAGGATAATCCAGACCCCTCCTCCTCACAGAACAAGGCTGCCAGGAACCATGCTTCTCAGCACTGCCCCCCATGGCGCGCCGTTTCCCCTCTCAGGAGTCAGCCCTGTCCCCCGAGCCGTGGGACACCCCAGCTGGAGATCCTCCATCACCGTGTCTGCTGCCAGTCCCCTCCGTCTGTGTTAGTGGTCAGCCTCCACGTGCGTGTTCCTGCTCCAAGTGACCAGTTAAAGCAGGTGTGTCACTGCACATGTTTCCTGAGAGAGCCCTGAGTCAGCGCAGGGCTCCTGCCGTGGGTGTCCCTGCATCCCTGCCACCCCGACCTGGCACCAGCACATGAATGGAAGTGGGGGGGGATTCCATGCATTCAGCCCTGCAGCCGGTTCTGTGCATCCTCGGGGCCCTCACGCCCAGCAGGAGGAGACGTGAGGACAAAGGACGTGTGAGAAGGGCCCTGCCCTCTGCCAGCCAGGGGTCCAACGTGCAGAGCCAGGGGACACACATGTGACCTTTCAGTTCAGGGTGAAGGGGCCAGAGCGGACTCCAGTGTCCAGGGTTCTTGGTGCCACAGCAGAAACCCTCTCTGTCTTAAAGTCGAAGGGAAGCCATCCTCTGCTTTCAGGGTCCACAGAACTGTTGCCAGGGGCCAGGCATCAGGGACCCTCAGGGGTCACACCCAGGCACCCCTTCCTGTGCACCCCACTGGCCTCCACGTGACCCCTCCAGCTCTGCCTCCCTCACTTGAACCTCTAATCCTGGAGTAAGCACCTGATTGGCCAAGCCGGGAGCATCTCCTCACCCTGGGTACCAGCCCTGGAGGAGCCTCATTTGTTAAAAGGAGCCACACAGGGTCCCTGTGAACAGGTGAACACACGGCATTTAACCTGCCCCAGTCCAGGCTCACCTCTGTGGTTGCTGGTCCTAAACTCTTATAAACAGCTGAGTGTAAACAACCCGATGAATGTTTTATATATATATTTATATATTCACATGCATATATATGCATGTGTATCTTTACTGAGCTAATTTCCAGAAACAGAGTCTCCGTGGAGGAGGACAGTTGTTGGAAACCGGCCAGGCTGAGTCTAGGAAGGCTGATAACACGTCCTTCCTTCGAAGGGACCGCGCCCTGGGGGAGTGCAGAGAGACGTCCTGTGACGGCCGATGCCTCCTGCCTGATAGGACGCAGATTGTGTCCGCAGCTGAACAAAGGCTAAACTGGAGCCCTGGCTCTTTCTGACCTCAGGGAACATTCTGGCAGCCAGAGCCCGGTTTTCCCCCCCCCAGGATTGTAGAGAAAAACAGAATTTGAAAACTGGTGATGTGCATTAGTTTCCTTGCTGTGTCCCTTTAAGGCAAGCTCCCAGCTGCCTTATCCGGGGCACCTGTCCCCACGCCCCAGGCTCAGAGGCCCCAGGAGAGCTGATGGAACCAGGTTCCTTTCCTCGGTTCAGGGTTCAGCCGAGTAAGCTGGAGCTTACTGCTGGCTCCCTGCTGCGCCTGGAGCCCTGCTGGTGCTGTAGGCTGGAGCCAGGAGGGCAAGCAGCCGGAGAGGCTTTACAGGAAAAGGCAACCGCCCCAGAGACCACACAAACAGGAGGATGTGGACAGGTGACTGGCATTTACTGGGTCCCCATGTGGACTCGACTCTGTGGGGAAACAAAACACAGAGATGCTCAGGGCCAGACCCGTTTGCGGACGCCGGATCGAGCAGGATGGGAGTCTGTTGTTACACTGCATCCAGTGATGGGGTGAGGCATGCGCAGGTCGCACCCTCCCTGCAAGTCGTGTCGCAAACAGCGCGCTACACAGCAGACGTCCTGCCTTCGGACAGGGGCAGACTGTCTCGCTTCTGTTTCCACGTTAAAGATCGGTTCTGATTGCACAACTGACGCAGGAACGTTGTCCGGGGGGGCTGCGGTGGGAATGTATGCATTCGTTTTGAGTTAGCCAGCCACGTGTGGACACCTTCCTGTAAAGCTGAGGCGTCAGCTTTGACGCCGCCCCGGTCACCCCTCCTCGCGTGAGCCCGGTAACCTGCAGCGTTCACACCAGCCTGGCGCTTCTCCCTTGAGCTCGCTTCCCTCTGGCACGCTCACGAGAGGAAGGCCCGCAGTGGCGCTCTGCCTACGCAGGGCCCGTATCAGCACCCCGGCGTGGCCGCTCCCCGGGCCCCCAGCCTTGTCTGAGCAGGCTGGACGCTGCTTCCCCGTCACAGGAGGCTGGGGCAGGCGGGGGTCCCAGGGCCCTTCCACCTCACTGCGCTGCCTTCCCTGGGGGATCACCCTGGTCTACAGGGCTGAGCCTGGGACCCCACCACCACGTCCGCAACCCAGCCGGCAGGAGGGAGAAAGGGACTGGAAGTGGAGGGCGGTCAGCTTCCTTATAAGGAAGTCACCGGAAGTGAGGGCATCACGCCTGCTCACATCCCACTGGCCAGAACTTGGTCACATGACCACACCTCACCGCAAAGGAGCCTGGGGAATGTAGTCTCCAGCCTGCTAAACTCAGGGGCTCTGCTAAAAATGGGGGGGAGTGGGTGTCTTTCTGACAGACTGCACACGCCAGGAGGAGTGACAGTGTTGCTGTCTTTCCACCTGGAGCGTTAGTACAAGCCCCGCTGAGAACAGCTTCTCAGTAAACTCTGAATGGTTAAACTTCGAATGATTAAATGAATGCGGCATAATGAAGGAAGGAATAGCTTACAATTCTTTCTTTACAAAACAAAAACCTTACAGGATGGGTGGCTGCCTCAGTGGGGTTATTAACCTGCAAGTGCCTTGAGAACAAGGGGGAAACATAACGAACAATCTGTGCACTTTAAGTAATAGCTTATTGGACATGATCCTCAAAGAACAAGCTTTTGCCAAACCTAACCCCCTTTTCCCTATGGCATGCCGATCTGGGGGGAGGGGAAGGTTAAAGTTAAAAAAAATGTAGTGACCAGTGTGGAGAGGGAAAGAGGGAGGGGCAAGTTAGGGCTATGGGGTGGAAACATGCAAACTTCTATGTATAAAACAGATAAGCAACAAGGACATACTGCAGGGTATGGGGAATTATAGCCATTATGTTGCAATACGTTTTAATGGAGTAAAATCTGTCAAAATACTGAATCACTCTGCTGTAACCCGAAACCATTATGACATTGTAAATCAACTGCTCTTCGATTAAAAAAAAAAAAGTTCCCAACCAGAACACCTTTGACAATTCCCAGGTGTGTACAGATACAAAGTTCACGAAACCCATTTGCTGGTTAGAAGTACACACTTCATTACTTCTCGAAGGACTGAAACAGACTTAACTAAACCCTGCCAATCAAGTCACTATTCGGCGGACACCAAGCATGGAAATTTAATCCCTAAGTGGAACCTTAATAAAGTCATGTGTGGCTGAAAATGAGACCACTAATGAAACAATTTCTGGGAGTGTCTGGACATTTTACAGAGAAATGAATGATGCTTGTTGGAATAATTTTGAATAATATCTCTCGTGCTCCAAGGCAGACTTGGAAGACCCACTGGGGACATCCAGAGTTTGGGGCTATGGGGAATATCAATAATTCTAGAAATTTTCACAGCCCTTGGTCCTGGGATTGCTGAGGAAGCTTCAGACAGTGGGAGTCACACTTGACAGACAGAGTCAGACTTCCGGGATTTTACTGGCATGTCCCGAATCCTGGAACGTTTCTCTTTCATATAACCCACATCTCTACAGCAGTGCAGCCTTCACATTCAGGGCAAAGATTCAGGACTGGTCCATGACCACCTTCCTCGCCTCTCATCCCACATCCAGCATCTTATAAGTTCTAGAGGGTCTACCTCAAATACGTATTGACTTAGTTTATGTCCCCCCAGAAGCTGGCCTGGAGCACAGCTCTGCCACAGGGCTCCACCTGCGCTCTGGGGGCTCAGAGGAGGGAGTGTCGAGGGCAGACTGGGGATCCAGGAGAGGAGGTCATGAGAGGCTGGGCCTCAGACGTTTCTGGAGGTGAGAGGAGGTCTGAGCGCTGTGTAGAGCTCAGCCCCTGCCTTTTTGGGTTCCTGCTCCTTAACTGCTGTGTGGGTTCACCCCAGCAGCACCGAGGGCAGCTGGCAGGGCAGCCAGTCTGCGACTTTCTCCACTTAAGGACAGACCTGTCACCACGGGACTGTGCTCACCTCCTCTGGACACAGAACTGTGGGCGCAGTTGTACCCCCATCTTACAACTTACTTTAGGAGCCTCCACACCAGAATCTCTCTTTCTGATTCTAAGCCTTTGCATCTCATTAGGCAGCATTTCCAGTTTCCAAATCAAGAAGCGAGTCCCAGGACTGGGGTTTCGCTCCAGCGCACACATCCATAGTCTGCATTTCCCTGATACCTTGAACGGCTGTGGATGATTCATCAGCTCCCGAGTTCATGAATGAGGTTAAAAATTCAAATTTCATTAGAGACTCAAGATCTTCCACAGTTCAGTATAATTTATATTCCGCTAATGCACAAAGCCCCCAATCTTCATGCTGATACACTCAGGGCTAAACCTTCCAACTACGAAAGTACCATTTTAAGGAGCGCATTACAGTGAGCTCAGAGAGGCGTGAGCCCGTGGCTGGGCTGAATCTGCAGGACCAGAGAAAGGGCAGGACGCAGGGCAGGGTGGCCGAGCTCTGGCCACAAATGCCCAGCAGGCCTTAGTCCCAGCCAGTCCCAGGCTCTGGCTGGTGTCAGCGGGTCTCAGAGATGAGTGTTAATGGGGAGGGTATAGTTCAAGTGGCAGAGCACATACTTGGTAAGCATGAGGTCCTGGGTTCAAGTACCTCCTCTAAAAATACACCTAATTACCTTCCCTCCTAGCATAAAATAATTAAATACAATAATAAATAAATAAAATTATAAAAAAAAAAAAAAGTGTGTCCAAGACCAGAAGTGGGGGCCAGGCTGCATCCTTCTTCTCTTCCCAACAGGTCCCCATGTGGAGGCGGCTGGGGGTCTGGGGCCCTGACCCAGCGTCTGTGGAGAGATGTCTCCCCGCATCCACCTCTCCTCTAGGAGCGCCTGAGTTTCCCTCGGAAATCACCTCCCACGGTAAGACCCGTGATCCAGGCAGTGCACCCTCTGCTCCAGGTGGGACTGGGAGTCTGGTCTAGTCAAGTAAAGCCCAGCAGGGACTGAAGTGACTAGTCCCGATCCAGTCACATGACCTCAGCTTGTCCAGTCAGGGTGAGCGCCAGGCCTTGCCCCAGGACCAACAGGAAAGGCTCCTGCACTTCCCACTGCCTATGTTCTGGCTGCAGTGATTGGGCAGAGCTGGTCACATGACCTCTGTGTGTCCAATCAGAGTGAGCATCAGGACTTGCTCAAGGACCAATAGGGAAGGCTCTTACAGTTCCGCTGGCTGTATCCTGGCTGCACTGATTGGGTGAGAAATGGTCACATGACCTCGTTCAGTCCAATCACCAGGAGCGCCAGGCCTTGCCCCGGGCCGACAGGAGAGCCTCGGCCCTGAGAGGAGGCGGGGACGGGACGCTGCCGCCGCCTTGTCACTGTGGAGGATCCTGGAGGAGCCCGGCGGGGAGACTGGGGCCTGTTAGCGAAGCCAGGCCGCATGAAGGCAAAGGCTTGAGCTGGAAGAAGGAGCAGACTGAGTTCTGACGACACCACCGGAGCCCTGGATCCAGCCGCGCCTGAAGCTGGGCCTGCGCTGCCGAGACCGCAGGTCAGGAGCGCACCAACCGCCCCGCTTTTTCCTGAGCAAATCTGAGGTGCGTTTCTGCCCCTCTGGGGCGAGGAGTCCTCGTTAGTACAGAGGGGGCGGGGCGGGGCCCAGAACGGGGACTGTGCCCTTCCCGTCGCCCTGGCCCCGGTGTCCCGTCTGAAGGGGGGGTCAGGGAGCCCGTCCTGGGGGTGGGGGGTCAGGGGCGCCGGGGCCGCGGGGGGTGGGGGTCACCCGGAAACCACTCCCAGGAGTAGGGCACGCGTAGGGGGGCGTGGAGCTGCGGGCACACAGCGGTCTGTGGGCAACGCAGAGTAATAGCCTCCAGCTGCAGCGCACGCACAGGTGGACGCGCACAGGGCTCAGAGCAGACTCTTGGCAACACAGATAAGCAGTGACACTCACAGGCGACATGTGAAAGTGACGCGAGGTACTGCCACGTTCAGGCAGCACTGATGTATCACACAGCAGCACGGGGCCCAGGTAGCACACGGGTCACGTAGACAAAGATGGCATCCATCCAGGTAGCGGTGTGTGGGAGGCTGACAGTACAGTCACCGGGAACACACGTAAGAAGCCCGTAGAGCACAAGAGGACGGCACGTGGGTGACACGCAGCGGAACAGCTGTAAGACAAACAGGTGAGGCACACCGGTAGCCCCCGCGTCACACCCACAGGCAGTTCACATGGGGCCCCACTGCCGGTAACACAGACGCCGCCCCAGATGCACGCACGTGGACTGTATCAAGCTGCAGCACATACACAAGCTGACGCAGCCCCAGACTCGGTCATAAGATTCGAGAAGGATCAGATCTGGGCCCAGTGCTTCCTTTTAGCGTGAGAGCCAGAGGCTCTGGGAGACACCGCGTGTTTGGAAATGGGTGGCAGGTAGAGAAGGGCTGGCAGCTTGGCTGTCGTGCTTGCGTCTGTGGGAAAGCCTGGGGCGCTTAGCATTGGTCTGAGTCCTTGTTTGTGTATTGCGTCAGACCCCTAAATCGTTATCCTTCAGCCTTCCCCAGAGACGACCATCAGGATGTTTAAGTAAAATAACTTTCATGCACATTGCCTTTCCGGCATCACAGGAGCAGTAAACATTTTGCAATGATGCCTTATCTTAGATCTAAAAAACTTGCCTGGACCCCTCCTTGACTTCACAGATCTTCCCCGGTTACGTCCTGTTGCCTGGCCCTTCCCAAGAGCCCCTCTCATTAATGGAAAGAGGGCTTATCTGGGGTGTTGTGGCTGCTGAGAGACCTTCAGATAGCGCGGGGGGCGGGGGGCCCTCCAGGAGCGGGGCAGCGCTGGGCTTCCTGCACCCACCCCTGAGAGCTCCGAGGAAAGACGGGGCCGGGGTCCCTCACGAGGAGGTTGTTGAGGAAACGGTGGAGAGCGGTGCTGCACCTGGACTTTCCGTCCTGGGAGCATTTTCTCCTCTCCACCTTTGGAGTGACCTGAGGATGCTGTCCCTGCTGTGGGCCAGCGCTGACGAAGCTGTGGACACCTTGCCAAGGTGGGGCCGATGGAGGAAGCTGACCCTGGGAGGCGCTGTCATCTGCCGGGTCCTCAGGGGAAGCCCTCACCCAGGGTGGGGCGAGGAGGCTGTCTCATAGCTGTTGCTGTGAGGCCACTCTGAGCCAAGCTCCCTCCCTCCCTTTCCTTCACACAGCACGCACGGGGTAGCAGGAGAAGGGGAAGGACTCTAAGCTCTGGATGAAAATCTGCTAAATTTCCCACGTTGCTGATGCTTGGCACTGTCCAGGGTCCAGGTCTGCAGCTTCGACCCAGAGAATCATGCTCCGCCCCTGGCAGAGACGGCGACCCATGGGCACAGCACAGGCTCGGACCCGGGTTCCCTGGTAGGTGAGCCGCCCTTCTGCGTCATGGAGATGACAGTCACAGCTCAGCCGTGACAGGACTGGGACCCCTCACCCACTGCACCCACCCGGGGACAGGTTTGGGAGCTGGACCATCTCAGTATGACAGTTCTGTTCAAGGTCATGCTCAGCCCAGCTCCCAGAATGCTCCTGGCAGAGCCTGCAGAACTGAGAAAAGAGTTTCTGCATGAATTAAAAATGTATTAAGGCTTTGAAAGACATCAAAGTCAATTCCAGTTTTCAAGAACAAAACACATTTCATGGAATGTCATTGCAATTACCCTGCATTATCAACACCTCTTAGCATCATCTCCATCCTCTCATTTCTTATGCATGATCTTAGCACAGAGTGACATCTGCCTTAGTTTTAATTACAAGCTCATAGTGTCTGAGCGCATTTAGAAGGGAAAGGGACACAGTTCTCCTTGGAGGATAATTATGTGCTTGCTGTAGCCCGTTTACTGTGCCCCAGGCAGTGTATGGCTCAGCCCACACACCCACCATGGACCTTGCTAGAGCTTTGACACCGGCTGCAGGTGCTGAGTGGGTCCAAGAGCCAGTGCCCTCCCAATCAGGTGATCAAGACTGTCTGCATCCCCAAGACCAGTGTGAGATCACTGGGTGTCTCTAAGTCTTCCCGGCGAAGCCCCGAGGGCCAGTCAGGAAGGAAGCCTTGGGCAGTGCCTCACAGCCTACATACAGGGGGTCTCTTGGCCCTGAAATCTCTGGGATGTCGGCTACAGTCAGAAGGTGCTCTCCCAGGGAAGACGCTGCCCCTGAGTGGCCAGACCTTTCCACTCATTCATTTGTTTATCATGTGTTTCCTGGGAACCAGACTCCATCCTTGGTACTGAAGATACGAATCGCAGCAAAGCAGACTCATCCCCTGCCCTTAAGTTCACAGTCCAGAGAAGGATACAGAAGGGGAGTTACTAATCACAGAATCGCAACCTGTGATATATATCGGGACAGACAATTACAGGGAGTTTGGGGGGAACGTGTAACAGGGAGGTCCAGGGAGCTGACATCTGGAGGGTGTGCAGTCAAAGGGCAGGACATTCCAAGCAGAAGGAACAGCAGGTGCAAAGGTCCTGAGGTGAGAGGCCGCACACCACTCAAGTACAAACATCATTGCACCAAAACCTGACACTGACTCGGGGCTCACTGTGCTCACACGCAGTTCTTGCCTCCTTAAATACACCTTCTCATCTGATTCTCATTCCAGCCTGAAAAGTAAAAACAACTTAATGAGCATATTACCATTATTATTTCCGTACTGCAGATGAGGGTGCCAAGGTGCACTATGGGTAATTTGCCCAAGTTCACACAGTTTGTGAGTGGCAGGGCCTGAACAAAGCCATCTGGCACCCGGTGCTGAACTAAAAGATCTCCTAGCACAGCTTGAGCTGTAAGGAGAGAAGAACGCACCGGCAGAGACGTCCTCCCGAGGCTGGGACCCACAACCCACCAGATCCCCAGGCCGGCTCCCTGCAGGGCAGTGGGGTAATGACGAGAGAGGATGCTGAGGACTTTGGGGCCTCAAAGAGAGCAGGGAAGAAGCTGGAGAGAGAGTGACCCCGTCTGATTGCAGACAGACCTGCTTGGGTGTGAGTGACATCAGCCAGGCTCCCTCCCGCATCATTGTAACCAAGTGTCAGAAAAGATAAATAGAGCCATCTTAGACCAGCGACCTGAAAACCCACCTGCCAGGCTACTGACGCACCTGCTGGATCCTTCCTGGGCTGCTGACACCCGCCGCTCGCTGCTGCATTACAGGTGCAAGCCTGCGGCGGAGTGGGGCCCGCCGGGTGGCCAGGGGAGGGGAGGTGGTGTGCTTCCCGTCACTGGAGGCTGAAGAGCAGTGAGCCCTGGACCTCCATCCCAGCCAGGCCCTTGCTCCCTGCCCGGCCCAGCACGTGAAGATCCGCTCTGCTGCCTGCTCCCCTCCAGTGGCTGCTCTCATGGGCGTGGGCCGGGCAGGAGCTGCCACGCGTGGTGCAGGGGAGCCCTGACCCCCACTACCCACGTGTGGTCGGGGACCAGGAAATGCGGAATCCCCGTTCTCGGCTCCAGCCCAGGAATCGGCATCCATGGTGTGAGCAGCCTCAGGGGCTTGGGGCTTGGAGGGCAGTTGCCGTGAGCAGTTGGCACAGCACAGCACAGGGGGAAGAAATGCACCCATTGTGGCTGCATCAGGCAGGGTGAGTCCCACGTGTGGAGAAGCGGGGTCCAGGGCTGGCATCACCGTTCACAGTCATAAGGGAAGGAGGCCCCTCTATCTCATAGGAATTCCTCAAAATCTGATTCTTCCTTACGTTCCAAGATGACTGCGTAAGCTCCAACCTCCACATCTACATTCCAACTGCTGGGACAGGCAGGCCACCACCTTATCTGACTCTACTCTCCCGACCTTCTCGTCACCGCCAGGCTTGGGGAACACAAAAAACCACAGCAGCCACAGCCTGTGTCCTGGGATGAGCACTGGGAAAGCCAGAGTGACCCTCCCAGCAGCGCCAGGGTGAGCGTTCTGTGTGCCCCGCGCTCTCGCCCCACGTGGCGAGAGCCTGCCTGGTGTCCACCTGTAGGACCCAGCAGGGAGAGGAGGGAGAGAGTCGACACACTTAGGAAAGTTCTTGCAAGCCTGGAAACCTGTAGAACCAGGAGCAGAGCAGAGGGACAGACCTGTTTGCGATGTAACTGACAAGCACAGCTCGTGAATCTGATGGAAGCAGAGGAGGCTCCATAATGTCCAGTCACGTGGACAGGCTGCAGAGGGTGCAGGAGCCAGACCACTATCTCATCTGTCTGCACCGACTCCATCAGACCCATGGCTTTTCTTGATTAAATCTTCTGTAAGGGTGCCTGGTGTGGGCGTGCGGGGGAAGGGGGGCAGTCGCACGTGTCCAGGGGCAACGTGAGAGCACCAAGGGGTGCCCCCCACGACCAGCACCTGCCAACAGCCCCCCTTCCTTCCCCAGCCCCTGGGCTACGAGCTGACTTCACCCCCAGACTCTGAGCTCGGCGAGCAGCCAGTGTTCTTGCAAACGGTCTCTCTGGTGGTGGCTTATCTTTGGCTTCGCCTTCATTCTCTCTGAAACATTTTAGATGACTTACTGATTTCTCCAGACAATCATCGATTGCTTTCTCTGGCATTGCATTCTCGATTTCCTTCCTGCCTCTCTGATATTTTTATCCGCCGCCATCATTGTCTCTCTTCCCCATGTGCAGACGTTTCCCCGAGGTTCAGTTATTAGCCACCTTCCCTTTGTAAACACTCCCTTGGAATTCCGTCTACCCCTGTGGTCCAAGTATCATGTAAATAACTCCCATCTCTGCATCTCCAGCCTCGACCCCTTTTCCAGATTCTGTCTCCACTGAAATCCTGCCATGTGATATCTCTGATCTGTTCAGGGTGCATCCAATTATCTGACCTCCCAATACTCGCTCCCGCTGTCTTGTTCAGGGCAGCCCCACCTTCCCAGCCCCCAGGTCCCAAATACCGATGTCATGCCTCCTTGAAATGTGCTGATGACCCACATCCAATCCAAGACCCATGTCTGGGCTGTCTTGGATCTGTAACCAGACAGAATAGGTGTCGCTGATGGCACTGGTGGCACCAAGAGAACGAGGATCCGATTAGGCTGAAAAGCAGGGCTGTCTCTAGCCGCTAAACGCTGCCCTCTTGCAGGAGACATCTGGGCAGCGCTCTGCAAAGGCCAGCCTCGGGATGCGCAAACACCCTGAACGAGGCGCACGCTGAGGCAGTGTGCTTGATGGGGGCAGCCCCTCAGAAGTCACTGTTGCTCCCTAGCCAGACAAGCACTGAGTAAACGCAAGTGATCAGCGCCCAAAGTCAGGTCCCCTCGGGCCCCACGTGCAGGGAGGGGGCGTCCGGCAACCCTGAGGCGCGGCACAGCGCAGGGTCGGCAGGCTTCCGGGAAGTGGCCGCTAGATGGACAAGCAACGAACAAATGAATGAACGTGCAAGAGCGCTGCCCACAGATGCAGCCTCTCCCCGGAGGATGCGTGACAGCCATAGGGGCTCCCTGGTCAGAAGCCCGAGCTCCCGGCGCCCACGGCTCCTGGCGGCAAATGCCTGTAAGACCAAGCGCTGGTCCCACGTGTCAGCTCTCGGGGAGGCTGCAGCCGGGTGCCTTCACAAAGTCAATACAGGTAAAATAAAACACCTGAATCTGGGAAGGCAAAATACCTTGAATTATTCAGCTTCAATCTTTAGATCCTGGAAAGCTGTAATTGAAAGGAGCAGTCACTGAGACACAGGCATCAAATGTGCTGTTTTTAAAGCCACGCTTGTTTCTTCTGAAAAATGAAGGCAATAAAACTGAAGATCTCTGGAAAACCCTCTCCTAGAGGAGGCTCACTGAGGACCCCTGTTCACGCGGCCAGAGCTGTCAGGCCCCCTTGTCAAACGCAGGAGGGGGAGTCCCTGCGCCAGAGGAGGCCTGGGCAGGTGGGGGCGCCGTCAAGACGCATGTTACTCCCTGATGCCGCCCCCCCGGGGGGGGTGCCGGGCCGCGTGAGCGCCCACCTCCCACGTCCTCGCTCACCTGCGCGGCTCCACGCGGCTCCACCTGCCCCCGCCCCCAGGGCCCGGGTCTCACTTGGGAAAACAGTTCTCTGTTGCTTGCTGGGGAGTCGGGGCTCGTGACCACGGAACACGGCTTAGGAAGCAGGTGGGAGCCAGCCCGGGATGGGCTCCCGAGGAAGCACCTCGTCTGTCAGTGATGAGCGCCGAGCTGCTCGCAGGGAGGAAAGTGCTGGACTGAATCCGAGAGACGAGGCGGAAGGAGGAGCCAGAAGTGATCCCAAGAGTCTGGGCTGCGTCTTACCGCCTGGATCCAGGCTCCTGCTTCCCCAGCCTGGGAAAGGATGGTCACACTAATGACATGAAGAAGACAGAGGGCACGTGACCGGGGTGCGGCCCGGCCCCTTGAAGAGAAGGAGCCAGCGCAGGGCCTGTGCCGGGCGGTGGTGGGGGAATCAGGGGTCTGCCCAGGGAGCCGGGTGGGCTCTCTCCAGGAGGTCAGTCCCTGGGCCGTCCTGTCACCTGCAGGACACGGGAGGGACAGCGGGCCACGCCGCCAGCCCACAGAGACACGGAAGCGCCCTCCTGAAGCACAGCCCCCACCTCCCCCATGTCAGCCTCCACTCGGGGACCAGGTCCCCTGAGAGCAGACAGGCCGTGGACGAGGCTGCCTCCCGGGGCCGTGGGGGCAAAGAGAGGGGCAGGCAGGGGGCAGAGACGGGGCGCACAGGTGTGGGCTGAGCACCCGGGCTGTTCTGGGCCCAGGAGGGCTGTGGTCCCGCCAGTGTCGGGCCAGACAGGGGAGCGGGAGCTTGTGCTGGAGACCGACAGGGTTCTGAGCGCCGAGGGGAGGCCCCGGGGGTCTGAGGTCGGGGTGAGGGAGGGACAGGCTCCTCCCTGGCCAGGCCCCGAGGGTCAGCCTCACAGGGCAGCCTGTCTGCTCTGGATGGAGGAGGAAGAAAGGCGACCCCTGATGCGGGAGCATCTCCTCTCCCATGGGGCGCAGCTGCCACAGTTCCCAGGGGCTGAAAAAGCCCCAGAGGCCGGAGCCACTTGTCAGGTTAATTCACAGTGTTTAGCATTCATCACAGGTTACTCGTCTCATTGATTTGCTGCTGGCGCGTTTACGGGTTTTCCTTTCCGTTCAGAAGGGTTACAGGGTAGCTGGAGCACCTGCAGTTGAGCCAGTGCTTGGGAACTGTGAAAGCTGCTGGCACTTCAGGTATTTTCAGTTCAGCAAAATGGAAATGAGCCTTCATGATAAACGTTCAGCGTGGCAGGGCCGGTGTCCTGGGAAGTCACTGTCTGTCATCACATGTCAGGCGCCTCTCTCCCCCGACCCCCCTCCAACTCCAGCTCCAGGACAAGGGACCCCTGTGTGCTCCGTCCACTGGCTGTGGGGTGGGTCTGCCCACAGTCCCCTCTTGTTCTGTGTGACATCTGTCTGTTTGTAATTCCCACCAGTGGCCCTGCCTCTAATGTTCAGAACAGCCCCCAAACTCCCTGTGAGGAGGCACTTCTCCCGTTACTTTCTGGCCTGTGGTTTGGGGGCGCTGACTGCACCCCAGAGCCAGAGTGGACCATGTGACTTAACTGGTGACTTCCATCCGCTGTGGCTGGTTCAGGGGTGGGCATGTGTCCCAGCCTGAGTCTCAGCCTCCAGGCTCAGGACCTCCGTCAGCAGGTGAGAGAGAGAGGGTCCTCCCGTGTCACCAGGAGGCAGAGGCCCAGCCTGAAGCCCACACACAGGATGCAGAGCCAAAAGACGCACGCAAAGCAGGCACTGGGTCCTGGTGATGTCACCGCAAAGTCACTGCTGTAAAGCAGGTCATTCTGAGGTCTGGACTTGACAGTTACCTGTGTCGACAAATACACCTTGTGGTTTAGCCAGTTTGTGTTGGGCTTTCTGTCACTTGCAATTGGCAGAACCCCGCTAATGGGGTGAGAAAAACCTAGAAGACAGCCAGTGTGTGGGCTGAATCCCCACCCGAGACCTCTGGTCCTTCTGCAGATGGACCAGCCCCAGAGCACACCAGGAAACTCTACCCTGGTTGTTGAAAGGGTTAAGGACTAATGGGGTGTGTGTGTGTGTGTGTGTGTGTGTGTTTGTGTATTTGTGTGTGTGTTTGTGTATTTGTGTGTGTATTTGTGTTTGTGTGTGTATTTGTGTGTATGTGTATTTGTGTGTGTTTGTGTATTTGTGTTTGTATGTTTGTGTGTATTTGTGTGTGTGTTTGCGTTTGTATTTGTGTGTGTATTTGTGTGTTTCCGTTTGTATTTGTGTATTTGTGTGTTTGTGTATTTGCGTGTGTATGTGTGTGTGTATTTGTGTGTGTGTGTGTTTGTGTGTATTTGTGTTTGTGTGTGTATTTGTGTGTGTGTATTTGTTTGTGTATTTGTGTGTGTATTTGTGTGTGTGTGTGTATTTGTGTGTGTTTGTGTCTGTGTGTATGTGCATATTTGTGTGTGTGTGTTTGCGTTTGTGTTTGTGTGTGTGTGTATGTGTGTTTGCGTGTGTATGTGTGTGTGTATATGTGTGTATTTGTGTGTGTGTGTTTGCGTGTGTATGTGTGTGTATATGTGTGTATTTGTGTATGTGTGTGTATGTGTGTGTATTTGTGTGTGTATGTGTGTGTATTTGTGTGTGTATGTGTATTTGTGTTTGTGTATTTGTGTGTGTATGTGTGTGTATGTGTGTATTTGTGTGTGTGTATGTGTGTGTATTTGTGTGTGTGTGTATGTGTGTGTATGTGTGTGTATTAGTGTGTGTATTTGTGTTTGTGTATTTGCGTGTGTATGTGTGTGTGTGTATATGTGTGTGTATTTGTGTTTGTGTGTTTGTGTGTATTTGTGTTTGTGTGTGAATGTATTTGTGTTTGTGTTTGTGTGTTTGTATTTGTGTGTTTGTGTATTTGTGTGTATTTGTGTGTTTGTATTTGTGTTTGTGTGTGTTTGCGTTTGTATTTGTGTGGGTATTTGTGTGTGTGTACTTGTGTGTGTGTATGTGTGTGTGTATTTGTGTGTGTGTGTATGTGTGTCTATATGTTTGCGTGTGTATTTGTGTGTGTGTGTGTGTGTTTGTGTGTGTGTACTAGCACACTACCAGGCTCTCACTTCCCGCCCCCACCCCCGGCCTGCGGCTGTAGGACCCAGGAGTCCAAGCAGAGGGCTGTCATCTCTTCCCCAAGGCTCCCTCCCTGCTAGGAACCTGCTGGGAGGCTCCCCTTGTGGGCGGGGGGCTGGGGGGCTGAGAGTGTCTCTGGCAGAGGCTCCTGCAGAACCTGCCCCTCCCGCGGGCAGCTCTCCAGGGTCCGGAACAGGAGCCTGACAGGCAGGTGACAGCAGGGGAAGTGAGGGCCGCCCACCCCGAGCTCCTTCTGCTCCAGGGGCCACAGCCAGATTCGGGGTTGGTGCTGGGACCAGGGACCTCTCCCTTCCTTCTGAAAAACTCTGATGTCTAAAAAACGGAACCACCTTCTTTGCCTCAGTTTCCTATCTGTAAAGTGAGGGTACTCCTCCTCTCTCCCTGGGTCTCGGGAGGGTGGGACCCCGCGGCGTCTGCACAGAGGGCATGTTCAGAACAGCAGCGCCTGCCCTGCGCTCTGGCTCGTGCAGTGATGATCGGGAGGCCACCCCGGACCGGGTCACGGCCGTGAGCCAGCGCAGACGGGAGAACGTTGTTTGCAAAGCGCAGCTCCACTGCCCTCACATGGAAGAGTAGTGCCCGGAGCTTGCATTGCTAATCGGATCATTGCTTTCATGAACATAGGGAATCTGCAGCGACACACTTACCTGCAGTCATTAGAAGCTGGTGGTGGTGATGAGGAGGGTGGTTATCCTCTGAGCTCAGACTGAGCTGGCGTACTGCTAGGCAAACCCTCTTGCCTCTAACACAAGGCTCAGATCCAGCCCGGTGATCTGTCTTGGTCGTCAGTGCCTCGGGGCAGTGGGGATGCACGTGGAATGTCCTCCTAGAAAGCTGTTCCGGCACCTCTCTCCCAGTTAAATGTAGACCCTGGAGGCCTGGGCCCACCAGTTTCTGCCCTTTCAGCCTGGTTCCTGTGACATTTACAAAAGTCTGACCTGCAGGACAGACAGAGAATTCAGCATCCACTCCCCCGACCCCTGTTCCCACTGCAGAAGGAGGACCGGTCAGTGCATCCCAGGCATCATTCAGGAGCTGGGGTGTCAGGTGTCTGGGGAGATGTGCAGGTGTGGGAAATGTGGGACTTTTCTCCAGAGGCAGCGAGTTCAGGAGACCCGTGTAATGGGACAGGAGTTCTCGCCCATCATCTCCCCAGGACCGTGGCTCTGTGCCCCTGCTCTCGCACCTTGCTCTGCTTCAGCCCCAAACACCTCCATTAGGGCTGGAACCACAGGGCCATCAGGCTCACCCTCCTCGGCCTGAGAAGCTCTCCTCACCTCCCACCTCAGATCTCAGCATAAATGTCGTGTCCGGTCCAGGAGCCCTTCCTGACCAACAGACCAAGAGTACAGCCTAGGAGTACTGCATTCTTTCAGGATAACCCCAGGCCTGCCATCCTCACTCCCAGTGTCTATTTGTAAAGACTTATCTGTTGATGTAGGGGCCGCCTTCCCCACTAGACTCTAAGCTCCAAAGTCCAGGCTATGCCTGCCCCTGCCCCTCGTCTGCAGTGTCACCTCAGCGAGTCGGCCTGGGCATCCGTCCCCTGTAGCTGGAGGTCCCCACTAGGTCTCCTCTCACACTCACAGGGGCTTCTTTCTGAACCAGAGATCCAGGCCCCGGGTCTCAAAATTCAGGGAGCTCCTGGAATAGCTGGCCAGACATGGACCTCCAGCCGGGCGTGGAGAGTCCAGGCCAGCAGAGGCCCCAGCCACCTGCCCAGGCAGGATAGACCGGGCAACAGCAACATGGCACCACTGCCCAGGCGTCAGAATGGAAGCCCGCATCTGTGACAGGCCCTGGAAGGAATAATAAGTGATTGTGTTTCCCAAACACCAACGTGTGTCTGATTAATAAGGGACAGCCGACCTTTGGCTGTTTCTTGGTGTCTGTACTTAGGACCCAGAAAAAGCAGTTTGGTATCAGGCTGCTGGCATTACTGGCTGTTACAGCCCATCCGTGTGCCTGTTTCCCCAGAGGTTTTGCCGTGTCTGGTTTCTTCCTGTTGCTCCCTCTCTTGCCAGGCCTGTCTGTTCCTCTGGTGCGCATGCTCCCTCCACCGTGGGGGGACAGTCACACCTGCTGTGGCACTGTGAGAGGAGGCGCGGCTGCCCCGCGGGCTCCAGTCCCGCGTCGGTGTGCAGTTGGCAGGGGGACAGCGGCTGCCAGTGAAACAAAGCCAGTGTTTCATGAAAACTCAAAGCAGAAGCCGGCCTGCCCCCTCCCTCCCTTCATTTCACGGGTCCTGCTCCGCACCTGGTGGAGCCGCCCCCAAGTCCCCCTGCCAATCAGAAGGCCCCGGGGAGGCGGGGTGACGAGAGTGTCACTGGGGCTTCACCACCCAAGCACCTCTCCACGGGGCCTGCCCACAAGCCACTCACACCAGGTGTGGGACAAATCACTGGGAGATTAACTCAGGGGCTGCGCTGCGACTCCAGATGGAAATGGAGACCCCGCTGCCGCGGGATGCTGGGCACGGATGAGATGCTGCGTTTCTGTCTGATCTGGTTGTTTAAACTAGATGGTGTTCTTGTTTCTGGTTTTATTTTCTCATCTCATCCAAAGCTACTTTTAAAACTGTGTTCAGAATTACGGTTTAGAAAAGTAGAGAGCAGGAAAGAGTGAAGCTCCCAGCCAGACAACGTGGACACAGCCGGACAGGCTGCAAACCAGCAGCTTTTCTTGAACCTGTGAGCGAGCTGGGCTTGCAGAGCAAACGGCTCGCCTGGAATCCTGAGAATCCGGGGTCTGTGGAAGCAGAACCAGAACATGAGGTTAATTGGGGCAGCCAGTGTCAAATACATAAGAAGATTAAACTAGAAATGTTAGCAGATTGTTAAAGGTGGAGCACGGGCTGATGACGGACTCTGAAGCAGGCTGTCCGCAGACACAGGTTCCACACCCGGCTTGTTCCAGACTTTTCCTCCAGGAAACCCACCAGGCGCCCCCAGGCAGCTTAGGGAGAACCCTGAGGAGGAGGCTCCACAGCGGGGAGGGAGGGGGCCATCACTGAAACACCCCAAGACCCACATCCTCCTCCATCCTTGGGGCAGAGGAGAAAGGACCACAACACCGCATCCTGAGGCAGGATCCCACCGTGGGTGGGGGAGGGGAATGGGGGCCTCTTCCCTGGGGGACGGGCAGGGACACCGTGTCCGCCAGACCCAGTCACAGTGCCCACCCAAGATGGCAGCAGGACTAAGCATCTGAGAGCCCCCACTCCATACTCTTAACACCCTACTAAGGACCCGCATATAGAGTTGACAGTGGACACAGCGCTCTGTGGGGCAGCACCAGGGGGATCCACATTTGAGGGGCAACAGAAACGAGGCACCCCAGAGGCGTTGGAGGTCTCTGGTGGAGCCCACCTCGGCTCCCGACTAGTGTCGCACAGCCCCTAGCACTGCAGGCCGAGCGGGAGGAAAGGCGTGCTTGTCTCCAAGCACAGACAGTGCTGACCTGCCAGGTACACATACCCTGCCCTGAACAGAAATCACAGGGCACAGAAATGAGCAAGGCAAAATGAAGCACCACCTGAAGACACAGTGTGGTTCTCAGAGCCAGGCTTTTACTCAGCGCTCCAGACCTACCAGACAGGAAATCGAATTTTTTAAAACAGTATGATACAGGTTCTCATGGAAAAGATGGTGAATGCGCTATTTGGTAGGTAATTTCAGCAGAGAGGGAACCTATAAACAAGAATAAAACGGTGATGCCAGAGATCAAAATGACGGTAATAGAAATAAAGAAATCATCCAAAGGGTGTGTAAGTAAACTTGACAGAGCCTCGTAAAGAATCAAAGACCACTTAGACAAGCCAGTGGAAATTTCCCAAACCAAAACACAAGACAGAGGAAAACAGAAATGGACTTTTAAAAACACCCACGTAGAATAGAGCTTCCGAAACCAGTGGAACAAAAAAAATCAAAAGCGCTGAAGTACCCACAATGCCCAGATGGAGCAGGAGAGAGTGGGCTGGAAGGAACGGCTGAAGGACAATCGCCGGATTTTCCAAAATGGGGGAAGACAGCAAACCACAAAGTTCAAGAAACTGAAAGATCGCCAAGCAGGGGGGACGAGGACCCCCCGGAGCCCCAGCCCATCCATCAAACCACGGAAGATCCAAGCAGAGGGACGCTCGGGGGGACCGGGGGTGGGGGTGTCGCCCGGAGAGGGACAGAGGTGCAAATCACGCAGCCATCCTCAGGGAAAGTTGCCAAACTGAAGCACAGGAAGAGACATCTTTAAGGTGCTGAGGGGGAACAGGGGGAGTCCCCCTGTGCCCATTGGAAACACCTCACAAAAGTGAGGGAGACATGAAGCCATTCCTGGTAAACACCCGCGGCCCCACCTCCGCAAGACACGCTAAAGGAAGTTCCCCCGGCTGAGGGGACGCGGTGCACGTGGGGACTGAACTAGGAACAACCAGAGTAAGAAATGGGCTCAGGGAAGATACACAGTATCTGCTTAATTCTTACGTCAGTTAAAAGCCATTGGATGCTAGTGTGCTGAGCCGTGTGTGTAACATGGCAGCAACGTGCCGGGCTCGGGGCAGAGAGGGTGCTCACACAGCAGGGGGGCAGTATTGCACCACGTGAAGGGGACACGGAGCGTTTGAAAATGAATATTACACACCACAGTTCAACCACCAAAAATGTTTCTAAATGAGGAATAAACAATTGATCAGCTGAGGAGATAAGACGGAATAACAAACGCATCGGAACTCAGACAAGGCAGGAAACACTCCACCGGTTGCCACCTCAGTGAGAGGGTCCAAACTCTCCCGCTAACACCCAGGGGGCGTCAGACTGGATACAGATGAGCAAGAACCGGCCACACACGGGCAACGAGAAATGCACTTCACACGTCAGAGCACCTGTCTGTCAGCAGGAAGAGGGACGGGGAAGGCACGCCGCGCAGGCAGCACACAGAGGAGGCTGCGGCGAAGCCCCGGTTTCAGGTAAAGCGGGCGTCAGAACGAGGGCGACACTCAGAGGCAAGCAGGTCGTCGCGGGAGGAGAAACGGCCGTGCCCCCCAGGGAGACGTAGCAATCCAGGGTGGCGGTGCGCCTCCCAGCAGAGCTGCAGATCACACGAAGTGACGACTGATTGGACTGAAAGGAGGAACCGACAGACCCGCAGGTGGAGGAGGAGCCCCCACGCTGCGCCCTCAGCCACCCCAGACGCGCAGACGGGAAGTCAGTGAGGACGCTGCCACCCGGCGGCGAGACCGAGCCGCTCGCCGCGGACGTTCCGGACACTCTGCTCGGTGACCGCAGAACGTCCAGGGCACACAGAGCACTCGCTCAGCCGGGCCACACACACCAGGGCCGTAAGATTTAAAACTGCAAACCATGCAAGTGCGCTCTTGAGCCGTTGTGGAATTAAGCCGGAAATCAGTATCCAGAAAATGCCCCAAAGTTTGGAAACTGAACAACACATTTCTAATAAGCCGGGAGTCACGCAGGAAGTCTCCACTGGATAAACACACACACATACAATATCGCACAGACGCGTATGAAATCGCAAACACACACACGTGAAAGGGAAACTACAGCAGACCCGGCGAGCTGCATTTAAAGCGGCCCTGAGGGGTTCAGACTGTCACAGGCACAGAGAAAGCGCGAAGACACCGTGCCGGCTGCGCTGAGGCTGCAAACGCTGACAGTCACGGCCTGGGTCCCCGCAGAGGGTGAAGTGCAGGGCGGCACACGGGTTCTCCCCACTATGCATCTGTAAGCTGTTCGCAGAGGGGCCCCCTGCTCAGGGCCCGGACCCCCTGGTGAGGAAGATGGACAGTGTCTGGAGGCGGGAGGCAGCATCAGAATGTGGTCTCCCTCCGACCCCTCAGCAGAGGAGCCCCAGGGCTGTGGTCCCAGGTGATGGCTGTTACCCCCTTGTGAGCAGGTGGGGTGGGCTGGAGGTAACGCCCCCTCGGGAACGACAGCGGGGCTCCAGCAGGCCCAGAGGACACGGGAGGCTGGGACCCCACTGCTGGAACCCTCGCTGGGGTGGGGGTGGGGAAGGGTCCGGGCAGGGCCGCCTCCGAATCCCCCGCTGTCACTGACCAAAGTCAGGACAGACACTCAGACCACCTGGGAAAGTCTGGAACGGGGGCGATCCTGCCGGCCCCCCAGATCTGGAGGGTTAAGTCAGGGCAGAGAGAACCGGGGACGCGGGGACTGCAAATCCAGTTGCTCCCCTTCCACCCCCTCCAGCGCCCGTGCTCTGCCCGGGAGGGTTTAATCCTCGAGGGCACTGGAGTCTGGTCTGAGCCTATGTCTCAGGTTGACCAGGTGTATCGCCCTCCCTGACCCCAGAGAGCAGGAAGAGAGGGTGCACGCGGGGTCGCCCCCTGAGGCCCCTGGCATCCTGCTAAAGGCCAGCGGTCAAGTGACTGCAGACGGTCCTCATGCAGCCCCGGGGACAGGGGACAGGGGGCAGCCTGGACTGAAAGCTCAGGGACACATCACCACGACAACACACCGCCTCCTCCCGCAGCCGAGAGCAGGTCAGCGAAGAAACAGGCCTGTCCTCAGAGCTGTGGGTTAGCGCAGAGGAGGGGCTGACGCTCGGGGACCTCGGCCCTGTGCCCTCCTGACGCTGCCCCCTTCCTGGAAGGCAATCTCCTCTACAGAACAGGTGCGCCGTCCTGGCCTGGCAGGACCCCCGGCCCCATGCTTGGTTCCCGGACTGGTCCAGCTCCTCTGAGGCCCCCCCCACAGGAAGCCATCCTTGTTCACGTCCATCCCCAGACGGTGGCTCAGCCTCCAAGGATGGCGGCCAGGACGTGAGGGTCAAAGATCAGTCGTGATGGTGGGGACTGACCGGTCAGCAGGGACCCTGGGCCGAGGGCAGGTTTCAGCTGAGCCCCGCCCAGCCGCCTGCTCCCCCTGCTGCCTCGGGGATGTTCACCCAGGTTGGGGGGTTTCCCCCCAGCCCCTCAGTCCAGAGCAGCTGCTACAAGGGCCTCCGGCAGCGTCGCGTCTGCTCAGCCCCTGATGTCTTGTTTTACCAGCACACTGAGCACCGGAAGTGGGCTCTCTGGTGAAATGACCAGCTTGTTAACTAGCATCCCTGGTCTTAGAAACGCGTTCTTGCTGGATGAGGGGACCCCCCCCACATCTGACATGTGCAGGTGAAGGGGCCAGCAGGACAGGCGGTCTGCACCCACGGTCCCTGCGCAGTCCTGGCTCCACCTCGTGGGTCAGAGGACGCTGCGGCTGGCGCTGAGCCGGGGGTAAAGGCCCCGCCCTGGACGTCAGGTGGACGTCACGGCGGGGCTGGATCAGTCCCAGTGGGGAGACCTGAGAGCTTCTCGGGCCTTCAGGAGAGCTTGACGGGGGCCTTCAGCATCTGCCTCCCGATGAGCGAGTGTGACCATGACGCCTGCGTGTCCGGGTGGGTCTGAGCCTCGCCGCGCCTGGTAGGAGGGCTGTGCGCGAGCACGTGGCCCTCGTCATCGCAGACTTTCCGGAAGGAACTCACGCACCAGAAATAACCGAATCCCTGTCTGTGAACAAATCGGCTTAGGCGACGTCACCACCTCCCTCTCCCTGATGGCAGCTCCGTGTCACAGCCGGGAGGACGTGCAGGAGGAGGGCCGCTGTGCTGCTCCCTGAGGCAGGCGGCCAGGTTGACTCCTGGCGACTGTGGACCAGGGAGGCAGGTGGAGGATGTGGTCTGAAAAGAAATGCCCTTAAAATTCAGGCAAGAAAGGCAGCCCCTTGACCACCTCACTTCTCTCCTGAGCATGAGAGCCACCGAGAGCCTGGGGCTCCCGGGGACACGTCACCCCCTGGATCTGGGGCAGCCCCGGGACCTGGCATGTTCTCCGGGATCTGGCCGGGCGCAGGCACGCCCTCACCAACACAGGACGAGGCCGTCCCTGCGGGGCCGCCCCGTTCACTCACTCAAGCCGGCCCACTGAGCCCCCGCCCGCCCACAGCACAGCAACCCAGGGGCTGCATCTCCTCCCGTAACCTCACGGTGCCCCCTGGGAGGCGCTGTGACGACACCCGCCCTGCACAGGGGGAAGCTGAGGCCCAGGGAGGTTAGGGGACCCACGTCCACGCGCCTGGGCCCCGCCTTTCTGCCCCTGGTCCTCCCCCGAGACCTCCTGGACCAG
This sequence comes from Camelus dromedarius, assembly GCF_036321535.1. Classification (NCBI taxonomy): domain Eukaryota; kingdom Metazoa; phylum Chordata; class Mammalia; order Artiodactyla; family Camelidae; genus Camelus; species Camelus dromedarius. The sequence goes on from NC_087466.1 coordinate 23,998,252, forward strand.
GAGACACTGAATGCCCCAAACAGGTCACAGCCCCTGTAAGAGGCTCGTTCACGTCCAGAGCCCAGAGCTGGGAGGGAAGAGCCTCCTGTCCGAGGACGCGGCGTTTAAAGTGAAAACGCAGGGAGCCTGGTGCTGGTTCCCCTGCAAAGATGCGGCTCCAACCCAGGCTCCCTGCGAGGGCGACGACTCTGCAGAGAGGAAGCCGGTGCTCTCCAGCACTGTCCTGCAGGACGGCCAGCCGACGAGGGTCTTCAGACCCCTGTCCTCCCCAGACCCTCAGGGAGCCTCCCGACCCTCTGCTGGGGCTGCCTGGCCCCAGGCTTAGGTCAGGAGGGACTGTCCTTGCTGACCCCGCCGCCCCTTCCAGGAGCCACGCAGGTGTCTCTTTCCCTTCCCTCCCCCATCTCGCAATTTCCAGAAGAAAGAAACCTCAGAAAAAGAAAAGCCAACTTTCATCAAAGGCAAACCCCAAACTCCACACAAGTAGATCTGGCTTCCTCCTTGCCCAGCGTCAGGGCGGTTTAGCTGCCAAAGCTGCCGCGTGACAGCGCAACGTCCTCTTCGTCGTCTTCTTTTTTTTCCCTGAGCTTCTTATCAAATATTTCTGTGCCTTTTATCCTAAGGCTTTTTTCTCCTCTTCTTTTCTTTTCAGACTGAAAGCTTCTGAACTATTTTTCATGATGTTCCTGCCGGAGGAGGCGCCCCTGGAAACACCCTTGCACCGCTCTCCCTCCTGCCGAGGCTGGGTGCCGACTGGGAGCTGCCGGCCTGCTGCTGAAACAGTGTCCTGGGTGAGCGGGCGGGGCCGGGCCGGGGCCGGGGCCGGGGGGCCGGGAGCCGAGGTGGGGCGGCGGACTCGCGCCCGGAGGCCCTCTCCCCGCGCCGCACCCCCATGCCTGCCGACCAGGGGCAAGAGCTTTCAAAGGGGAGTTTCGGGGAGGTGCACAGGTGGAGGGAGGGGCCGCGCGTGGCGCAGCACGGTCAGCGCTGACCCTCGTCGTGAGGTTGGTCGTGCGGTGGTCTGGTCTCTGTCGTCTTGCGTCCTTTAAGTACAGTTCATCCTCGGCTCCAGGGCCGGTTTGTTCTTGCTTATTTGAGGCCAGACCTTGGAATCGTGCGGAGCTGCTTCAGCCTGGTCATCATGCGGGTCACGTCTTCCACCTGGGGTGGGGGGGGGTGGTTAGTACCTACAAAACAGCCCAAAGGATGCGGCTCAGGATCATTTCTCCGGCCCCGACAAGGAACTAAAGGTCCTTGAAACTTTGTGTAATGGCTGAACTGTTAGTGTTCTGTGTTGCCTGACTGTTTCCCTTTGTTTCTGCATTTTCTTGTTTCTCTGATTAAACTTATTCTTGACTAAAGTTTTTCTACAGACAGGAGGCAGGCGGAGGACGTGGGGAGGGGTCTGTGTGGGGAAGACCCCGCAGGGCCCCGCTCCGGTTCACACCGAGGACCGATCCCCACGCCCCGCGCCCTCTGCCGTCACAGACTCCGGTTCCCTCTCTCATCGACAGACGGGTCGGCGGTCAGTAGGAGGAGGGTTAGCTGTCCCCTGAGATCCCCACAGGGATTCACTTGGCCTCACACATGCTTGTGAGCAAACACGACAGAGCAGGAGGCACTGATGGTTCTAAAGGCAGAAGAAAACTTCAGAGACTCAGCCATCAAGACACCATCTCGTTTGACCCAAAGGGGACGAGGTGGCATCTGAGCCCAGCCCCTAGTGTCGTGCACCACGGTAGCAAGTGTCCAGGCGAAGTGGGTTGGGTCCACACCTTGGGGGTGAGAATCTGGTCAAAGTTCTGATCGGTGAGGATGGGGCAGGGAGTCGGGGTTGGGGTCAGGAGGCTGACTTTTCCCACAGTCTTTACACCCTCGGAGGGTTTACTCTGTGCATTTGAAGTTTGCTTCAAAAACGAGGATAAACACACCGTTAAAAGCAGCCAGCCGCTTGAAGTGTCTGGTGCCAGCTTTCAGGGTACGACGGGCGTGGAAATCCCACGACAACCCAGCCCCCAGTGTCTCTGTGCGCACGGGCCGTGGGCGCCGCAGCCAGGAGTCCCCCAGGAGTGGCTGTGGCCTGGCCGATGGCGGTGGTGCATCTTCTCCTTCACACGTCCCTCCTCATCCCTGCGATTCTTCAAGAGCAGCCCCCCCACACTTACTTATTTACAGCGGGGTGACGTTGCAGCACTGCTGGGCGACGAATGGTCGGCTCATCTCGGGTCCTTCTAGCCATGATTGCACTTCTGAACGAAGACGCCTCCAACTGTTAGGCCTCTATTCTGGGAGGGAGAGAGAGGCTGACTGTAAGTTCTGCTGCCGTGGACCACAAATATCTTCATCTGCTTGGGCTGCAGCAAAAAAGTTACCAGAGACCGGGCAGCTTGTAAACAACAGAAATTTATTTACTTCTGGAGGCCGGAAGCCCTAGACGGCGGCGCTGGCAGCCTCGGGGTCCGGGGAAGGCCCGCTCCCTGGTCCAGATGCCGTCTGCTCGCTGCGGCCTGACGTGGAGGCATTACAGGAGCGCTTGGGTCCCTTTTATAAAAACACGACCCCATCCATGAGGGCTCCACCATTGGCACCCAGTCACTCCCCAGAGAGCCCGCCTCCTGGTCCCACCGCATCTGGGGCTGTGATTCCAGCATCTGAATCTGGGAGGGGCACAAACTTTGCAGCTGTGGCAACTGATGCTTCTTGTATTTGCTTGGCTGCAGCATTTTTTTCCCACCTTGCAGGAGTCTCTGCGATCTCATTTGCGATTGCCTTTCCCATACCCTCGTACACTCACTTCTTTTCTGCCCAGATTCAGTGGGTTGGTAGCAGTAACAGGAGAAAGTCACTAGGTCTGCCACAAGGCTCACTGGAGAATTTTAAAATGTTGAAGGACTGTCGCTGAAAGCATCACGGTCCTGGTCTGGACTTTCCCCCCCGAATTCATATCTGAGACGAGTGTGTTTTCATTCACAGGACTGCGTTTCCTTTGGCCTCCAGGTACATAGGAGAGTTAGGCTTGTTTTAATTATTGCTTTATTTTCTTTCCACAAACCAATCAGAAATGAAAAGAATTCAGAAGCGTGTGCCGGTACCATTCAAACCTTTCCAGAAGCGCCGGGAATAAACAGCAGGACCCCGGTCTCAGCATCGCTCTGAAGCCGGGCAGACGCCGTGCATCTGGCATCAATTCCCTGGGCCAAATCTCCTGCCATTTCCGTGGTCATCTACAGAACCCAGGCTGAAATGCAGAAACCACGGGGGTTGTTGGAGCCCAGCGTGGACATTTCCACGTCTGCCCAGTTACAGCGGTAGTAATGTTTGTCCCTGGTGTGTGGTGCACGTGGCCCGAAGCAGCATCTCACGGCACATTTCACGGTGGGTCGCCGAGAAGTTATGCTTGGAGAACTTCTGCATGAGATATTTTGGGAAACAGAACAGTGTGTCCTCGGGTTGTCCTGTGTGGCTGGTATATGCTTTTGTGTCTCTGCACTAAATAAAAGCGCATTTCACTGGCTGGCCTCGAGGGCAGCCGGGCTCGGAGCCAGCGCTCATTCAATCAGGAAGAAAAGCCCTCGGTGCCAACAGACTGGATGGGAGCGGGCCGTTTGTGAGCAGAGAGAGCCAACGGGAAAACAGAAACAGCAGACGTCTGTCTCGGGCAGATTCGGCCAGCTGGATCAATGAGTCTGAAGAAACAGAGCCTGAAGTCGGGCAGGAGCAGCCGCTGCGCACCGTGTAAGGGCAGCGAGCGCTGCCCTGGGGGCCCCGCGGGAGGAGCCTCCTCCGCCCGGCGTGGGCAGTGCAGTCACCCTGGGGTGGGGAGGCTGGTGATGCTGTGCCGAGTCTGGTGCCCGCGGTCATGAGGGGTCAGACGACGGGTCCGCCTGGGAAACCTGGGGGCCCCGCAGCAGAATGTGATCAGGTCGTGCCCTGCTGTCCTGAGCGAGGCTTCCTGCTTGGAGTGGCGCCGTGAGGCGAGAGGCGGCTCAGTCACAACTCTGCCGGAGGCCCTTCCTGCCCACATTTCGGAGGGCAAACCTGAGCGTCTGTGTCTGCCTCGTGGGACTGCAGGGCGAAGGCAGCTCCCTGCGGGGTCAGGTCAGTTTCCATGGTGAGAGGTCACCTATTGGCCAGAGTCACCCCTTGGATCCTGGCTGTTAGGATGGGTGTATCGGGAGACCTGGGCAATCGGTCACACTGGGTCACACGGGATCGGTCACCATGTGGACACCCAGCCCGAGCTGACAGTGGGGCCCTCTCCCTGGGAAGGTGCCCTTGGGGCCAGGAGAGTCCATCTCAGACAGGGCTGGCCTCTAACTTGGAGGAGGCAGAAGAGCTCAGGGACCAGCAGGTGGAAACCCTGAGAAGTCCAACCTCCGGTAACAAACAGTGAAGCAGCCACGTTGGGAGAATCAGAGGGGAGGTGGCCTCTCTCTTGGCAAACCACACTTTCCTGGGTTCTCTCCAGCACCGGGCAGCCCCGTGCCAGCTCCTCCTCCTTCAGGAGGGAAGGGAAGGTCCCGTGTGAGCTGAGGAATTGGGTCAGCCCAGGGACATCAGCGACCAGTGAGTCCTCAGAGCTCCCAGGTCCGCCCGCCAACACCTCCTCCGCTTTTACCAGTTTGCACCAAATTCTGCCGCTTACGGCTACGGTCCCTGCAGAGCTGCACGGGACCAGCACCCTCCGCCCTGCCCAGCTCCGGGGGAGGGTTTCTTTCATCCCCACTGGGTGTTGATTCCTCCCCTTCTTTTGAGGCAGGAAAAGATGGAGATGAACTTGGAACAGAGATGCATACAGATTCTTCTCCCACTGTGTTCCGTTCAAGGTGTTTCTCCAAACGTGAGCCGAGAGCCTGGGCGTGAAGGAGAGAGGAGAGACCTCAAGGGCCAGGTGAGCGTGGCGGGCAGGGGAGCCGGGAAGGAGCAGGGGGCTGCGTCCCTTGGAGCCTGTGGGCCACCTGCCTCCCCCGTCCCCTTCCCCTCATCATCGTCTCCATCACCTTCTCCTCTGCCCCCCCCCCGACCCCGGCCCTTTCTCCATCCCCTTCTGCTCCCCCTTCCCGCCCCCTCCCTCGCCATCCCCCCCAGGCTGGATGAGCTGTGATGGGTCTGGCAGCATGCGTCCTCCGGGACCGGGGCCCCAGAGGCTCCTGCCGCTGCGTGAGGATGCTCAGGGACGCGGCCGGCCGAGGTGTGCTGAGTCTGGGGCTCTGGCTCTCCTGGCCCCTTCGTGCTGCGTCTGTCACGAGGAGCCCCAGGTCCTTCACAGTCTCCCATGGGACAGAGGTCGAGCCAGAATACCGGGATAAAGCCGTAATTTCCCCGTGTTTACCGTCTTCAGCTCGGCGGGGGAGGGGCTGTCCTCTCAGCAACCCCAGGGGTTCGGAGTGAGTCCGGCATCGCTCTCCTCTCACCACCCTCCACATGCTCATTTTGTTTTTTTAATTGAAGTGAGTTTCATAGAACCAGACATTTTAAAAATTACACTCCAGCAGCATCCAGAACGTTCACAATACTGATAAACCATCACTGCTGCCTCAGTCCAGAGCATTTTCATCACCCCACCCCACCCACAGCCCATGGCGACCGAGGGTCCACCTCCTCTCCGACTCTGAATTTACTGATTCTGACTCATCAGTACAAGCGAAACCACACGACACACGACCGTTTTTCTGCCCAGAATGGCGTTTTGGAGGTCCGTCCACGGCGGACCGTCCGTCAGCACATCGCTGCGCATCCCCTGCTTCCCACCGCGCTGTGGCTGCTGCCGTTTTCTACCTGCCGTCTGTTCGGTGCGGACTGGTGTCTCGTTGCGTAGGATTCGCAGTGTCCCAGCGACTCGTGACGCTGAGAACCTCCTCACATGTGTGTTGACCACGTATGTATCTTCTTTTGAAAAATCTCTGTTCAAGTCCTTTGCTCATTAAAACCAATCAGGTCATCTGTCTTCCTGCTGTTGGGTTGTAAGAGTTCCTTCTACGTCTACATTCTAGACCCTCAGCTTACGTGTGGTTTGCAAACATTTCCCCTCATTCTGTAGGTTGTTTTTTCATTTCCTTGATGGTTTCCTTCGACACACAAAACATTTAACTTTGATGAAGCCCAGTTCATGTGTTTTTTTTTTTGCTGTTTATGCCTTTGGTAGCACATCTAAGAATCTCACTGCCAGACCCCAAGTCACGAAGATTCGCTCCTACATTTTCTCCTGATGGTCTTGTTCTGTTAGCTTTTCCATTTCGATCTTTGACCGCCTTTGAGTTACTTTTTACGTGTGGAGTGAGGTAGACTAGTTTCATCCTCTTGCACGTGGAAATCCAGCTTTCCCAGCCCCTTTTCGCAAAGAGACTGTTCTTTCCGGATTGAATTATCTCGGCATCCTTGTCGAAAAGCAATCGACCGTGGGTGTGTGAGTTAAGTTCTGGACTCTCCGTTTCATTCCACTGGTTTGTAAGTGTGTCTTTGTGCCAGTGCCACACTGTTTCCGACTGATGTAGCAGCGTATTGATATTGAGATAGGGAGGTGTGAGTCCTGCAGCTCTGTTCTTATTTCTCAATATCGTGTTGACTATTTGGGACAACTTGCAATTTCATGAGAATTTTGAGATCTGATTCACCAGATGTGAGGGGGAAAAAGCCGAAGCTGTTCTGATAGGGAGTTCGCTGCATCTGTGAATTGCTTTGGGGCGCTTTGACGTCTTAACAATATTAAAACTTTCAATCTGTGAACACAGGATATATTCCCTTTTTTTTATATACATCTTATCTAATTACTTTCATTGATGTTTAGTGGTTTCCAGCGTGCAAGTCTTACACCTTTTGATTAAACTTATTCCTGAGTATTTTATTCTTTTTGATGCTGTTTTTATATGAAAGTTCTTTCCTAATTTCATTTTTGGATCATGCATTGCTAGTGTATAGAAACACAACTAGCTTTTATCTGTTGAACTTGTATCCTGCAACTTTGCAGAATTCTCTTATTAGCTCTGGCAGTTTCCTGTGACGTATTTAGGATTTTCAATATTTAAGATCGAGTCATCTGTGGATAGAGATGGTTTCACGTCTTCATTTCCAATCTGTATGCCTTTCCTTCCCTTTCCTTGCCTAATTGTTCTGGTGAGAACAACACAGTGTTGAACAGAGGAGGGAAGCGGGAAGCCTGTCTTGTTCCTGAACGAGGCTGGGAAGCTGTGTATTTTTCCATCATGAAAGGCTGCTGGCTTTTGTCAGAGACTTTTTCTGTATTGGTTGAGATGATCATCTTTCTTCTTCATCTTCTGTTGTGTTACGTTGAATGACTTTGGTGTGTTTTAACCATCCTCGCGTTCCTGAGATAAATCCCATTGGGTAGTGGAATTTATTAGTCTTTTCAATATGCTGCTAGATCAAACTTCCTAGTATTTTGCTGATATTTTATGCACCAATATTCACAAGGGGAACTGGTATGTGGTTTTCTTTTCTTGTGATGTCTTTGTCTGGCTTCGGTATAAGGGTGACACTGGCCTCATGTAACGCTTTAGAGAGTGTTTCCTCCTCTTCCGTTTATAAAGAAGGGTTTGAAGAGGTCTTGGCCCTTCTGAATGTTGGGCAGCGTTCCCCAGTGCAGGCGTCTTGCCGCGGTTTAGACTGAGTCCTGCTTCAGTCGCTTGCCCTGTTACGGCTCTGCACAGGTTTTCCCTTTCTTCCTGAGTCAGATCTGTCATTTACGTGTTTCTAAGATGCCCCCCCCACCAGACTTTATCAGATCCCTTTTCTCAGTGGCACGTGTCACAGAGCGGCCGCCTGGTGATTCCACGGTTAGCACCTAGGGTTGCTAGTGCCCAGGACGATCAGAGCTGGGGCTCTCAGGCGGTGCCACGTGGAGCCTGACAGGGACTGCAGCACAGCAGAAGGCAGGGCCCCGCCAAGCAGAGATTCTCGCCTGATAGCTACGCTGAGCCCTTCCCGCGGCCCTGCCGAGGTCAGGACGCCCGTGCCTTTCAAGGTATCCAAACGAACAAATGTCTCCCCCAAGCAAGCCAACCAACCAACCAACCACCTTTGTCCTTCATCCAGCAAGAACCAGATTTCAGCCACTTGCCCCCAAGAGTCTTAAATTCTAAAGCTATCCTCTCCAAACTTTGTAGAATTTTGTTCCCACCACCCGTTACCATGACGACCCACCTATTGATCGAGTTAGTTTCATGAACAGCGGAGGTGGCGAGGCCACTTACGGTGCTGGTCTTACCCAAGTGTATCTTCATCAGTGTGCTGGATTAGGTTCTCCAGCTCCTGTGGACGCCACGTGCTTCCAGGACCCTAAACGACCAGACGATACTCTCAGAAAGCACAGCCCATCCGGGGGTGACGTGAACGCCGCTGCACGGGGAGCAGGGCAGGAAGAAGCAGAAACAGTACAGAGTCGTCAACTCAGAAATTCAGCTCTGATCCGGGAACATCCCGATTTGAGAGCAGAGCTTCAGTAGAACTGATGAATTATAAATCCTCTCCTCCCCAAGCTGCTTACACAAAACCGATCCACACAGTGCTCATTCACCACTTTATTTAATACTTTCATTTCTATTTTTGGGGAGGGGGGAGTGTCCATGCTCCGGGGCCTGTGGGTTGAGCTAATTAGCACCTAGGGCAGGTGGGGGTGGGGGCGGGGAGGAACTGGTCTGCTTTGTGATGTTTATGCAGCAAAGAATGTCAGGGGAAAAAAGCTTCTTTATGTAACTTAATGGGGGACTCTCCATGTTAGCTACAGGATTTCACCAAGACTTCAAATAAATTAAATGAAATTTCCACCAGCTCTTATCCTCAAAGTTATTTGAAGAGAGAGGAGCGTTAGAATTTAAACCCAGTGACTACACAGAGAGAGAGTGGTGATGGCTGACTTCCTCAGCCCACATCTTCCTTCCCGGAAAAGGAGCGAAGCTGTGGATATAAAAGTTCTGATAATACTTGCCCTCTCCTCAGTAGCTCTGGATGAATTCCTCCCACCCCGAGAGCCTGCAGAGAACCGCACGTGGGCCGCACAGGCTCCTGCTCCAAAGCGCTTCCTCAGGAGAGACCGTCCATCACTGACTAGCTGGCTCAGCCCCCGGCGGGTCTTCTCAGGAGCCCTGGGGACGGACCCCACGGCAGGGGGCTGGGGGACGTCCTTTCCCCAGAATGGGCCCCTCCCACTGGTCCCTCTCTCCACCCCCAGCAATGAAATGCAGGGGCCAAGCCTGCGCTGTGCGGGCTCTGTCCACCCGGCCCACCAGTCTCCCAATAGCTGGGGAACAACGTATTCTGTGTTCCCGTTACTCTGCGGGTCTGGACGGGGATCCTGAGCGGTTCATTTCCAGGGGACACACAGCTCCCTCCAAGGGCCCCGTGGCGGCTGAATCTGCCCCGGGACCAACACCAGCGACTCCCATCCCCGCATCTGCCCTGCGCAAACTCCGGACTGCATCCCGTCCCCCCCGCCCAGGCCTCCCCGTCAGGGGAGGGGCACCGACATCCACTCCGCGGCCCCAGGCCAACTTCTAGGCAGGTGCTCAGTGAGTGTTTCTTGCTGAAGTAATGAACCCCTGGTCACAGCTCACCAGTCCTCTTTGGAATCCCGTAGGGGGGCCTGTGGTTCAGTTTGGGGGGCGTCACAAGCATGGAAGGAGGTGCTTCCGGCGCCAAGCTTGTCCTGTGCCCCCTCAGAGCCGGTCCTTCCCCCCAGTGCCCCCGATTTGCTGGGAGGCAAGTGTTTGAGCTGCTGTGAATATTTGATGGCCCAGCCGTGCAGGAGAAGCTCTGAAGCATCGCAGAGCGGCCTCCTGCGCAGATGGCAGCCTCTCGAGGATGGAAGGGCCCTCGGGGTTCATTCTGCATCAGAGGTTCAGGGGCCAGCGGCCTGAAAAGCAATTCAGTTACCCTCTCGGTGAGGCCTCGGAAGCTTCTGGAAGCCGCCAGGCTCTCAGAGGGTGTCGCTCTCAGACCCCCTGAGCTCTGCCCCGCTGGCATAACCCCTGGACCTGACCCTCAGCCTCCCTCACACCCCCTGGGGTGACCCTTGGAGTCCCTGTCTCCTGTGGGGCTCACACCACCCCCGTCTGCCCCCTGGAGCGTGGATGCTGTGAACACGGGCCTGGTCTGCTCAGTCCCCGTGTCCCCGGCACCGATGGATGGATGGAGGAGGAAGGAAGGAAGGGCCACTTCCGGGCCCGGCCCCAGGTCTTCCTACGGCGCTGGTCCCCACACCTCAGAGACACGTGGAGACCGGGGAGCTTGTTAAAGAGCACGGGCCCGGCGTCTCCCCCGTGCTCTGAGGCGGGAGTCTGGGCCGGGACCCAAGAACCTGCATCGCTAACGAGGACTCCTAGAGGCTTCTAACCTGCGACCAGGTGCGGCCCCCACAAGGCAGCCCCTGGGAGGACAGCGCTGCCCTCTCTGCTCTCCGTCCCGCGGATCCAAACGAGGCCGAGGCTCGGGGTTCTTCCTTCTGGACGCCGAGGATGCCTCTCTCCGGTGGTGCTGAAGAGCGGGTGGGAAGGGCAGACATCTCGCAGGGACGGGCTCTCAGGCTGTCGGGGGGAAGCAGATTCGCGAGGCTGTTTCCCAGAGTGTGGTGGCCACGGTGTCGGCAGGGGACCTGCACCCGCCACCTCGGACGCCAGCCGACGGGACGCTGGACTCTCACCTCGCTTTGCTCGGGGCTCATTCAGTGCCGGCGTGCCTGCTGCCCCAGCCTGGTGCCCAGGGAGGAGACGGGAGGTTCTGGGCCCGGGAGGACCTGGGGTGACAGCCCCAAACTCAGGGGACGGTGAGCTCGGTGGGCGAGGCCAGAGTCAGGGGAAGGGAGACCAGGGTGCTCCCCAGAGCCTGCCACGGGGGCGCCCCAGACACACACCAGCACCTGTGTGCCCGCACGTGCACACACGTACACATGCATACGCACACGTGCATACACACCCACACGTGTGCACACACACAGCACCACCACCGTGCCCTCTGCCTCGCCCTCTCTGAAAGGACTTTCCCATCCCCGCAGTGCCCCACACCTGCCGCTCCTGCAAACCTCGGAGAAGCCAGGCCCCACTGAAGCGACCTCTGGTTCCTGCAGAAGGCGTGGCCCTCGCACACCAGGGCAGGCTTGGCCCCCCGTCCCAAGCCCTCTGCTGTCCCGCCACCGAGAGAGGGCTCCCCGGGGACACCGGGGCCTGTTAACTCCCATGTTTAAGACATTCAGGAGCCTGTTTTCCCCAAATTGGAAGATTTGCAGCCACAGGACCTGTCCTGGTCATTTCAGGAAACCGAGGGCTCAGGGGAAGGTTCCAGAACCTTCTGTGAAAAGGACATGGGAGCTGCTGATGCTGGAGACTGAGCTGGACGAGCCGAGAGGGACACGGTGACCCAGAGAAGCTGTGGAACTCAGCAGGGGACAGAGCAGAGCCCCCCCCAGGCCCTGCGTCTGGGGGCGGGGCTGGCGGGCAGCTGTGAGATCCCTGGGGGCCTGGCTCATTCTCGGCCCCCACCCTCCCCTGTCTGCTTCCCCTCCTGGCCTGGCCCCAGGCAAGGGACCAGAGGGCCTCAGGGGGAGGGGGCTGCAGCTGGGCCCTGTGGGGAGGGGAGCGACTCTGAAAGGCCCTCAGAGAGCCACACAAGACAGCCTTGTTTGCGAACAGCCTCCCCAGGCTGGGATCTCCACCCTGCTGAGCAGGAAGGGTGACCCGGACCCGCGGTCAGAGGGCCTGGACTGCGTGGGGGACCTGCGGGGCTATTTCTAGCTCCTTCTCTGGCCCCACAGACACGGGGCATTGAAAGAGGCTGTTTGCAGCTTGAAATATCCTGCTGGGGGCCCTCCCTGCAGCTGGAACCTCGCTGAGGGCAGAGGTGACAGACCTCAGGGCAGGAGGGGTCAGAGGGCCCAGCTGTGAGGGTGGACAAGGCTGAAGCCTCCGCACTGGCCAGGAGGGCCCCTTGGGGGCCCCGGGGGCAGCGTGACCTTCCTCCACAAGCTTCCCTGGCTCCCCGTTGCGGTGGGGGGAGTCCAGGCCCCTCCTGACCCAGGTCAGCCCTGTGACAGCCACTCTCAGTGTCCACCCTCCCCGCGTCCCGGTCTCTGGGCTGAGACCGCCTCCCCAGGGCTGAGACCCCATCCCCAGGGCTGAGACCCCCTCCCCAGGGCTGAGACCGCCTCCCCAGGGCTGAGGCCCCCTCCCCAGGGCTGAGACCGCCTCCCCAGGGCTGAGACCCGCTCCCCAGGGCAGGGCCAGCAGCCCCGCCCTCTGAGCTCCGTGCCCAGAGCGAGACTCCAAGGATGGCCCCGGGGGTGCACAGGAGAGATGACGGTGACCCCTGCCCGGTGCGCGGTGAGCCCCGGGTACCACCCCGCCCGTTAGTGCCGCTGCTGCCTGGACTGTGGGATGCAGTGGCCTGCAGCCAGCCCTGCAGGGTCCGCTCAGGGCAGGGACAGCCCCTGACTGTCCCCAAGGACCCAAGTCAAATCCCTCTGCGACCAGCTGGGGGGCCCGCGGGTCCACCGGACCTGTTTCCTCTCCTGTGAAAGGGGAGTGAAGATCACAGCGGGGACCCTGGCAGGCGGGGTGGGGGCTGTGAGGATAACGGAGGGAGCAGGTGGGAGACACCCTCTCCCACCTGGCGGGATCAGCACGCTGAGGTCCCCAGACCCCCTCCTGGGTCAGAGGTGACCATGACAGACGGCACCCTTCCTCCTCCCAGCAAGCGGCCGGTCCTTGGGGCGTAGGGGGAAAGACAGAGGGCAGGCCTGCCTTGGGAAAATGTCCCCCTAGAACTGGGGGCCCTGATTCAGACCCTGAGGAGGAACCTCTGGGCCCAGCATGGATGCCTGGGGGTGCCCCTCACAAGGGGTCTTCTCCTCCTCCCCCAGCCCCCACAGCACACCCTGAGCTGCAGGGCCCTGAGGACAAGCTGGCAGGGCGTGGCCCTGGGGCAGGTGCAGTGGGAGGGAGGCCTGGGCTCAAAGCCGCAGGGGGAGGGGCAGGGACATCCTTGAGGCTCAGACCCCAGCACATGTGGGGGCAGAGTGACACCTGCAGGGGGCAGTGCAGAGCCAGCGCAGAGCAGCAGCACCGAATGAATGAGTCGTGAGAAACTCTCCAGAGGTTCCCAGAGACGGCGTTGGGGACGAGGCCCCTGAAAGGGAGTGGGGTTGGTATCTCGCAGGTGGGCTGATGAGCCAGCGGAAAGAGAAGAGACTCAAGCAGGTCGCGGCACAAAGGGAAATGTAATGAACATCTCAGGATGGGGCAGCTTCAGGCACAGTTTGATCCAGCAGCTCAAACACTGACTTTAGGGCCTGACCTCTCTTCACCTCGTGGCTCAGGTTCCCTGTGTCCATGTCTCTCCAGGGTTACATGTTCCAAAACAGAGTCTCTTCTCCAAGCAGGTCCCGTCAAATCCTCACCCCTGAGCCCAACGCCCAGGCCATGGGAAGGGCATGTTCTGGTCTGCAGAGGCCTGAGTCACAGGAGCCCATCGTGGCCTGGGGGTGGAGTCAGCCTCACGCAGACCACACAGACAGAGAGGGGATGGGACCCCCAGTGAACAGAAGAAGCAAGGAGCCCAGGCCTCTCAGCTGTCTCTCCAGGACTGGGCTTCAGAAATCCCTCCTGCAGAAGTGGTGCCGCCACCTCCCGGCCCCCAGATGCCCAACGGGCTTTCCCTCCTCCTGAGTCTGCGGTCACAGTGCCTGAAACAGGGCGCATGGAAGGACCCACAGGCGCCGCACGGGAGGAGAGCTGGCCGCCTTAACCTCCCGGCCCGCATGCTGTCCCGCCGCGTCCTGGCTGTCCCCCGTCTTTGTCACGGGTCAGCCTGGGCTGCTTTCTGAGGGGCTGCTCCTGTCACCCGAGCCAGGAGGAGGGACACAGCCCCAGGGACGCTTGCTAATTAACGAGACAGTGTGATTAGCCAGTTAAAGGCAAACTCCTAAGGCTGCTGACGGGGTTTCTAATTTGGGAGGAGGAAAGGGGTTAAGCTGTGCTGAGAGCAGGAAAGGTTTGGAATCCAAGATGGTTTCTGGTTCCGTGTTTTGTCCTGGTAATTAACTGGATGGAAGTTGTTAAAGTTTATGAGGAAACCAGAGATAATGTGGGTTCACCGACTCTCTGGAAGATTAAGTTCATTTATCTCCTCCCAGAACTGCCAGAATCACCCAAGTCGATGCTGATTCAGAGAGAGAGGAGCAGAGCGGGCTGCAGCAGCGCTCGCCCGAAAGTGAGGGGGAAAATGAGAGGCTTTGTGTTTTGGGCACCTCAACGTGTAGCGCCCAAGGGGAAATCAGAGCGCTAGCTGCTTCCTCAGGTGATTTCAGGATGTGGAATTGCTTTCAGTTTCGTCGTCTTGGCCGACTTCGCCCCTAGAAGCCTGCATCTGGCCTGGGGGGCGGCCTCCCCCACCCTGAGGACCTGCCCTCCCCCAGCCCTCCCCTCCCTGCACCTGTGTCTCAGCCCCAGGACCCCTCCTTCCTGCAGGGGGTGGGCCTCCCCTCCGGGCTCCCCAGCACCCCCCCACTTTGTCCGGAACAGCCCCTTCCCTTCCCTTAACCCCTTTCTGCTGGTGATTCAAGTCCTGGGGTTGGGGGCACCAGCCTCCATCTTCCCCTGGAAACATCCAGGCCAGTGCCCCTCTCACTGTTTTTTTAAACTACCTGCCTCCTCGCACAGGTTATCTCTTGACACATTAATAGCCACTATTTTTTAATTTAAATTGTAAATACGTTGTTGCAGAACTGTAATTCCTCATGTTACAAATATTGACATTTAAAAATAAACTAGTGCATCTCTCTTCTCAGTGTAGCCCGTGGGATCTGAGACCACGGAGATGCCACTCTCCCCATCATTCGCTTATGACTCCAACACGGAGATTTGCATCTTTCTCCTTTAACTCATAGTTTGCTCCATTCCATTTTGCCCGAGAATTTTCATCCTAAGTAGTATATGTTTGCTTAAAAATATTTTATTTTTACCATATTACGCTTTGCTGCAAATATGTATACAGAAACTCATTTACGTATCAAAATAATTCTATGTCTATAAAGCTCCAGGGGTGAATGCATTCTTCTGGACTGAATGAGAATTGCATTGTTAGTAGCAGCCAGTACATCGGAGATAAACATAGTAACTTTAAACGATCATTTACAAAATAAAATGGAAACTGCCCTTTATAGAAGTGGAGTCCATGCTCTCTAAGCCTTAATGGAAGGCATTGCCTAACTGTCACCCTGGGGGCTCCCTGGGTCCCTACGCCCCGGCCCAGGATAAGGCACCTGAGGCTTGCAGGATCGGGAGGATTTCCCTGTGAATTTCTCTGTAACTGGACCTTCGCTGATGCCCCCAGCCCCACCCCTCCACCCCTATGCTCCGTGGGGCGGGACCAGGTCAAGGAGCTCACCCCTGCACAGAGCCTGGCGCCCCTACGCTCGGGGAGCCCTGCAAACCGGGTCCCGACAGCACTGCCATCTCTTCATTTCTCGTGGTCCTTAGCACTGTGGATTTCTCTCATTTTATGTGTTTACTGTGTATGTTGTCTGTCCACCTGCCCCAGGATGGAGCTCCAGGCGGCAGGGATTTGGTCTGTTTTGTTCCCTGACAGATCTGCAGAGCCTAGAACAGTGCCTGGCACACAGTAGGTGCTGCAGGAAATGTTTGTTGAATGAATGAACGCGGGCACATTCGAGGTGATGGCGAGTTGTGGAGGGGAGGTCTCAACTCAGACACCAGGGTGGCAGAGGAAGGGTTACTTGGCAATCTGACACATTTACACCATAGATCCAGAAAGCCGGTTTCCGCTGACATTTACAACATATCCCAAACAGAGCAGGGAGATTCATTTTCAAAGTGTATCAAAATCAATTTGCCTTTAGGCAAAGTCAGAGAAACCAGTTTTGCCGCCACCTGTCCTTCTATAAATTGCATTTTCCAGACAGCTGCAGAGACAAAGAGGATAGGTCAGTTTCTCCCCCAGCGTGGTGACTGTCACTCTGTCCTCCAGCCCGAGCTCTGCGCATGCCTTTTGGTCCAGCTGGTATCCGAGCTTTGCACACGGGGCTGCTGAGGCAGCTCCAGCCTCAGGTCTGGCTTCTTACTGTGCGGGGAGGGTGGGTGTCTTGGCCCAACAGGACCCTCTGCGCAGCAGTGGCCAGGAGAGCTGCTGTTCCTTCAAATAAACACTGTTGTGCCTGGAACCAGCCCTGCACCCTCACCCTTCTCAGCAGGACATTTGGAGGCCGAGACCCCTTCCCTCCAGAGCACCGTCCAGCCTTGGCGGCCCCTGCAGCTCTGAGCACCCTGCCTCTCCCAGGGGTGCCCTCGGGGTGCAGGGCTGGAGCAGCCCCTGGTCAGGTGGGCGCAGCAGGTGCAGGTGTGTCTGTGTAACGGGGAGGCCCCTGCCCTTAAGAGAGGTGAGCCCTCTCCACTTCTCCGCAGTCCCCACCCCTCCCTGTCGCTCCCCTCCAGACGCCTGCACTCCCACACTCCTGCCTGGGCCCTGAGGACACTCGCCTTCACGGCCTTGTCCTGAATCCTTGTCGGGTCTGAGGCACGCAGCGCTGTGGTCAGCAGCTGGGTGCGAGGGACTGAGCTGCTGGGAAGTGAGGCTCCCACACTCTGTGTCATCCTCCCCACACTCCCCGCGCTGTGAGCCCAGGAGATGGCTTTGGGTGATTTAGAAATGGACCCTTCCTTAGACACGTTACTGCCATCTGCTGGGAGGCTGTCCCAGTGGTCCCAAGGGAGGGTGGGGAGATGCATCCAGACCCCTGGGAGAGAGGCCAGCGGTGAGAAGGCTGGGCGGTCCAGCAGGAGCCCTCAACCCCCTCCCCTGACCTTGTAGGACCTCGGCCCCCCCCCCCCCGTTTGAACAAGAGCCTGGCGTCCGAGGCCGATCAGGGCAATCATGCTGCTGCGAGGACTCCGGTGGAGCGGACGAGGGTGCGGGCCCTCGCCTCCCTCCTCATTAGCAGGCTTAATGAGCCTGCGCCCCGTGGAATTCCATTTCAGAGAACGATCAGCAACTAATCAAAGGGACAAATCGCCAAGGCCACCCGACCCGCGGCAGCAGAGGAAGGAGGGGGGCCTCCCCCGGCACCGTGGGGACGTCTCAGATGTGATTAAGTAAACGCTCGGGGACAGACAGGGTGGCTGTCCTCCCCCACCCTGTCTCCCAGAGCTGGGACGCCAGCAGACATGGCTTAAACAGCCCGTGTTTCTGAAAGGCAGGCGCTGCTTTCCTGAAAGCGCTGGCAAAGGAGGGGCCCCTCCTGGTCCAGCCTGTGCTCGTCACAGAGCCACTCACTGTGGCCAGGGAGACGGGGAACGTCCGGTGACCTGGCTTGGCAACGTGCTCCCTGCGAGCTCAGAGACGGGGTCTGTCCCCCTCGAATGAATGGGCTGAGGATGGAGGCGAGGTTCCCGTGGGGGTGCTGGGCAGGTGCACGTACACACGGATGTATATACACACGTGCACACGCAGCTACATGCACATGCGTGCACATATACACCCGCACACTTCTGTCCCGGGAGGAGCAGAAAGCCCCGGACTTGGAGCCCAGAGTCCCTGTCCGATGGGGAACCTCAGGCAGCTGCTCTGGGACTCTCACCACCCACCTGCTCATCGGGGTGGGGTGGGGTGGGGGTGACCAGGTGGGCTCTAGTCCAGCCTGACCCCTGGCATCCTGCAGCCCAGGACAGGCCGGGGGGAAGGTGAGGGGTGAGTGGACAGCCCATTCTGGCCAAACAGGGAGCTGGAGCGGGGGCGGGGACACGACCCCAGCACTTCCTAGATGCAGCATCACCTGCCCTTCCCCCTCTGCCCACCTGGCACCTGGCGAAGGGCCACGGCCTGCCTCCTGTCCGGGGAGGAGACCAGAGGGAGGGGCAGGACCCCAGCTGGACAGAGGCCGGCGCTCTGGGAGGGCTGGCGGGGGAGACACGTGGTTTCCTCTGCTCCCTGCTCCTCCGTGGACGCCCTCTGTGGGGTGCGGAGGGGCACAGGCAGGTTTCCAGTGTGAACAGATGGAGATGTGAGCCCCCGGCAGGGGCCGGGGAGAGGGCACGAGAGAGGCCTGGCAGCGTGCCCTGGCCCCGTGGTCCTGCGCACAGGGAGAGGAGGCTGGGGCCCTGGGTGTCCCCAGGAAGGGGACCAGGGGACAAAGGTAAGGCAGAGGTCACGTCCCGCGGCATCCTGCACAGCTGATGGGGCCGCTGTCTAGTCCCTCCACAGACACCGCTGATGTCAGTCACTGGGCGCCCGGCTGCCATGGCAACAGTGCCGTGGCGGCCCCACCCGCCTCCGCGCCAGCGCAGCTGGGATTCATGTGTTAAATTAATTTAGGATCATCACCGCCCCTGGGAGTCAAGTCTAAAGCCACTTTGGGTGCTGGGCCCTGACCTTCCAGGACCCATCATGAGAGGACACAGGAGGGTCAGGAAGGAGCCCGCACCCGCGCCCCAGGCCTCCTGTCAGCCACCCCTGCCGCCTCCGCAGCTGTGGGTGGGGAGACGAAGGAGCCACCTGAGCGGGGGTGCAGGTTATGTTCACAGGGTCCCTGCAGTGGCGACCCCCACGCTGGGCCGTTCAGACCTGAGCGTCCTCAGGACCCCAGCCCCTCCCAGCCCCCACCCTGAGGTGACCAATGTCCTCAAGCTTCTCTCTGCATTTTCATCTGTGCTTTGACCCGCTCCGGGCACCCTGCACACGCAGGGGTGCGGCTGCCACTCTGCACGTGTGTGAGATGCAGCCATCCAGCCCCGACGCCTGTGATCGGCTGACTGAGCGCAGCTTGTTTCTGAATGTCGCCCTCCCGTGGTAGCCGGTGCGTTGGGAAGGGAGGGAGTAGCTCAGTGGGAAAGTGCACGCTTAGCACGCGCCAGTCCCGGTTCCGGCCCAGGACCTCCACTGAAGAAGTAAAGCGCGTCAGTCATTCCTCCGTTCACTTTCCCTGCGGGCGGAACCCGCGTGCGTCGCACTCCATCAGCGCTAACAAGGCCGTCTGCTCGCTTGTGCGTTTGTGAGCGATGCTCCCACGCACGCGCAGGGTGTTGGGATGATTCAGTGAGTCGGCGCCTCTGCCCACCCGCCTTCGCACCGGGCCCGGCCGCTCTCGAAAGTTACATGAGTGTGTTGATACCGTGATCACTGGTGGGATCGCATTGGGATGTTCTGGCAACGGACCCTTTGGAACCAAGGACGCGCCTCCCAGAGCCGTCTTGCTCTGTGTCCTGGATCACTGCCCCGTGAGCGCCTCCTCGGGCTCCCTGACCTTCCAACCCGAGCCTGTGGCCCTGGGTGCCCTGGGGGATGCGACACAGAGGGCAGGGTCAGCGAGGTAAAATCACAGACAGGGTCAAGACAAGACAGCGACAAACGCCGTCAGCAGCATTAGGAACAACCGGAGCTACGTCACTTGTCTCTTGTGGAGGGCTGGGCTGTGTCTGCTGCTTTAGTGGGGCCGTCCTCACACCTCACACCTCAGTCATGCCAACAGGACGACTGTCCCCATTTTACAGACGGGCAAACTGAGAGTCTGAGTGGTGACGTCACTGCCCCAAGTCACAGCGGCTGCGGCTGGATTCTGGCTCAGATCCGCCCGACTGTCAGCCTGCGCCCCTCACCCCTCCTGCCCCAGAGGCGGGCGCCCTGCCGGCCACGTCCCGGCACTCCCACCGCGGGAGACCACGGGCCTCCTCTCCTGAGTCCCAGCCTCCCTCCCACTGGCTCCAGCTGAGGCTCTGGCTTCTCTTTCCTCTCCCCCCCGAGCACAGGCGCAGCTCTGGGGCAGCAGTGAATGATGTGGGACTCGCTCTCTGCACGCTCTGAACCACAACCAGGGAACCGGCTTCGGCATGAATCCCGGGGCACCAAACTGCAGCCAGCACATGGCCAGGAAATGAGGACCTGCCACATCTGGGACTCCGGGGTGCGGGTCCTGGGTGGCAGGGCAGACGCAGTTTTATCGGGAACGCGGCGTCCAGAGTCATCACCGCACAAGCCAAGTCCTCGTGGACTAAAGACTTAATCTGTCATCAGGGATGAAATAGATGGAGATTCAGCCTGTTTTCCACGGCGTGCACATGATGGATGCTCAAATGCGCAGCAGACCCTCTCCCGGGGCTTCTCTAGAATCTGACAAACCCAGAAAGATTTTGCAGGGGAGGGAGAGGCCAGGGCAGTTCTGAGCACCAGACGACGAACAGCTCTTCAAACCGAAAGGGACAGGCAGAGCCTGGGCGCCCATCTGCCCTGAAATCGCCCCCTAGGGCGCTGGGACGTCCCTGCCGGGGTCCCGTCCTCCGCGTGCGCTCCTGGATGGCAGCGAGTTTGTGGGGAGAGGTGAGCGGGGTCGGGCCGAGCGGGCTGTTCCGCCTGCCCGCCCCCCCCAGCACTTCCGCGGGCCGCCCGTGCTTCTCTGCTGCACTGCGAGCAGGCCGGCTCCCCCTCGACCTTCTCATGTCTGCCTCCAGCCCCAGTCCCAGCCTGCAGACGAGCGAAATCAATGATGGAGTCACAGAAGGGAGTGAAGGGAAATGCCCGTGGCCCGTGTGCCCCTGGTTAAGGGACAGTCTATTTCAGCACCAGAATGAGCTAGAAAAGCTCAACTCTAAAATTCACTGTTACTGCCAATATGTATTTGATGCAACCGTCACACTGAAAATTCATGGAGATAGTCTGTTCCATAATTGATTTTCTATTCCTTCGGAGATGCTGACACAAATATGAATAAGGCACAGATGTGGGACGGGATGCCAGAGACCTCGAGCATCCTCGCAAACCGAGGGGTGTGACGGCCCCTCTGCAATCTGGGGGGACGTGGAAAAGTGAACTTCAGAGAGAAGGGAACTGCGATGGCGGTCGTGCGATCTCCATTAAAAGTCATAAAAGTCATCCTTTAGAGAAATCAAACAGGAGAAAAGAGTCACCTTCTCTACTCGGCATATCGGTAGATTACAGTTCATTTCCAGACCTGGAAATAAGACTGAGATTCCAGCTGCTGAATAATACATCTTCATTCTTTCATACAGAGGACTCAAAAAAAAAAAAAAAAAAAAAACCCAAAGGTGAAACACAGTGATTTTCAACCTCGTTTCTCCTCTGACACACAAACAGGCAGCGGCAATCATTTCTGCAGCCCTGTCCCCAGGACACGAGGGGAATGTCACAGAAAACAACCAGGCTGCGTCGCGGGGGTGTCAGCGGCTCAGGCTTGCCATCGGGAGCGCAGAGAGCTGGGAGAGGGGACCCGGGAAAGTTCCAGAAGCAGGAGGGACCGAGGGCAAAGGCATCCGGCAGAGTGGGGTGGCCGCCAGAGGCAGGGCCACGGCGTGGATGTCAGCGCGTGTGGGTCCAGGCACCCTCCCCCCGACGCCGCCCTCCTCCTGTCCCCGGGCCCCCTTCCTCAGTTCCTCCTCCTCCTGCTGGTGCAGGAAGGACCACAGCGGCGTGGTCTCTGTGACGGATTCCGGTGGCCAGTTGAATCCTGGAGCACTTCTAAACAGCTGTGTGCCAGGCGTGAGTCTTCTCTGCTCGAGGTGGAAGAGGCTTCCCCGTCGGGGCTGCCCCGGCCGGAAGCTCCTCCCCGGGCCGGGGTGGGCGGGTGTCAGGGCCTCCAGGACTTTGCGTCTGTCCTGTTTTCATCACCTCGGGCAAAAATAACAGAACCACCCAGGACCCTGGACCGCTGGTCGGGGCCCCCTGGGCCCTCCGCCTCCCTCAGGCACGGCAGGTGGCTTCCCAGCACCTCCAACCCTGCCCAAGCTCTGACGCTCCCGGAACATTCTGTCTGGAGATGCTCTGCGCTGTCCCAGGACCCTGGGCTTCTCTCGGGAACCATGAACTACCCTGTCCCTCCAGTCGGGTGGCGTCGATGACAGTACAGGGCCCTGTATGTACTACTACGCAGGGGAGGGAGGAGGGGGGATCCATGAGAAAGGGGAGGCGACGATGAGGGGAGGGGACGGAGGAGAAGCAGGTGGAAAGCAGAGGTGAGGGGCCAGCTGCCTGCGCCTCTACTTGGGGTGGGGAGCACAAGGGAGTCGGTCCCACAGCCGTTTCTCGAAGCACCTCCAGGAGCCTCAGGACCCCACTCTGAGCCATATGCTGAATTCACGCCGTGGAGTCACGCCTGGTTTGCCGTCAGATGCACCATCTGTGAGACTGGTACCCAGTAACCACAGTGTCCCCGCCCTGAGCCTGGCTGCTCAGGCACCGTCCTCCGCCACCGTCCACAGGCATCTCCCTGGGTCCCAACCTCTCCTGCCCCAGGACAGCTGACAGCGGCTCCCTCCCTGCAGCACTGGCCTGAGTGACCCCCGGGCATCTCCACTGAGACGGGGATCAAAGTCAGGAGCCCCTGCAATTAGCCAGCATCTCCCCAGGCCCAGCTGGACTTGACCTCTGACCTGCTTTCCAGCACCATCATTGAGCCCTAAATGGTGATCTGATGTGGGCTTGAGGGGCTGACCCCCCAGGATGCTCCCGCTGGTCTGGGAAGAGAGGGGTTGGAGACCGGGGTGTGTCTGTGATGTTCTGCAAAGCTCAGAGGGGAGAGGGTGACAAGGCCTGATGCCCCAGGTGACCGTCCTCAAAAGGAAGGAGAGAGGGCGTGACAAGTTCCATCTTGAAAGGAAATGCCGGGGCTCCAGGAGGTGGAGTGAAGAACGTTGGGGCCACAAGACAGCGAACGTGCTGGAGCTGGATGGCCCCCAGACGGGCACAGACTGCATGTCCCTTCGTCTCCACAGCCACCCTGCCGGGAGGGGTCTTACATCCACCCCACAAGCCAGGAGACGAAGCCTGCGGCTCACGGGGATGGAGCAGGGCTTGGCCTCGGTCTCTCAGACCCTAAAGTCCCTGAGGTGCCACTTCCCTCTCCGGGCAGGGGAGGAGGGACTGGGCATGGTGGGTCCATCCGTCTATGTGGATAACTGACCAGGGCTCCTGGGGAAACGTGGGGCATGCACAGGTGAGTGGGGAGCACCTGGCAGTACAGAGATTGAACACACGCACACACATGCACGCACGCACGCAGGCACACACACCCATGTGTGCAATCACAGGACAGGACACACGGTCCCCAGGAAAGAGGTCCGGTGGCCAAACTGGAAAAGCCCCTCTCCCCTGTCACCTCTGGTGTCCCGAGAGATTCTTGAAACACTGGGTAAAATTACAAACTGTGGGGAGAGTGTGGACTCCAGTTAATAACGACACTGGCATTAGTTCAGGAGCTGCCCTGAGGGGCCCACCTGTAGGACATCAGTGAAGGGGAAGCCGGCGATGGGGCTTCAGGAGAGCTCTCTGCACTGTCCTCACGGCTTTTCGGTAAGACTAACGGCATTCTACAATGAGCTGTTTCTTAAAATACGTAAATTCATACTGGGTGAGTGTGGGGTCACAGTGGTCCCCTGAAGGTGTGCCCACGGGGAGGTCCCATCAACAGGGAGAGGCACCTGGGCCTCCGGGCTCAGCGTTCCCATGACAACCGAGACATCGCCACCCGGGGGAGGGGTGTGTGCCAGATTCTATGAACATTGTTTTTTGTTTTTTTGCTTTAATCTCCCCCAAACAGGACATGCCCATGGTTCAAAAAATAGAGTATAAAACAGGGTGCAGCAGGGAGGAGAGGAGTCTCTTCTTTGTTACTTGGACCACAGAGTCTCCCGTTGGCCTCACCAAAGGCAGCCGTCACCCTCCCGTTTAAAGGGTCTTTCCAGAGACTGTCTGAACATGAACGAGAACATAGAAGAATGAGCAGGAACAAGATGAATTAAAATACACATGCACTTGTGCATCTCCCAGTGGTAGCACATTACAGGCATTTGTTAATATTATATGATCTTCCTTTTTTCAGTAAACAGAAATCTCAAAGTCTCTTCCAAATCATTGGAACTGCAGCACCCTGATGGTGGTTAAAGGCCCCGAGTGTCCCGTGTACAGACGCCCACGAGTCAGTGAAGTGGTTCCCTCACGGCAGACGTTCATCTCAGTCTTCCGTTACAACAGACAAGCCTGCAGTGAGCATCCTTGCCCAGACGCCCTTGTGCGCGTCATGGCGTTGCTTTTAATGCCTGCTTGGAGAGCTGTGAGAACACTGCATGGTAATTTATTTAATGGGTCCCTATTTTTAAACATTTAGATTGTCTCCAATTTTTCCATCATTATAAACAGCACTGCTAGGATCATAAATCTTGGCATACATCCGTGGGGTGAATTTCTAGAGGGAAGTGCTGGGCAGACACATTTTAACCTCAAAGCTGCTTCAAGCCCACTTCCCGAGGCCTGAGTCAGGGCTGCCCTGCCTGGTGGTGCAGGTTGCGCACTGCTCAGAGGTCCCAGAACAGGCCGCGGAGGAGCCCGTGGTCCACTCCCAGGTGACACCTGGAGCAGGTAACTTTTTCTAGTCTGCACAAAGGCGCTGGAGATGCTAGCAGGTACTGGCTAAGTGGTCAGAGGAAGAGTCTGAGGTCAGAGAAGCCCCCACGGAGCTTCAGACACACGTGGTGCGACCTCCCCTTCCCTCTACAATGCCAGTGGTCCACGGGCACCAAATCTCCTCTCCTCTGAGCCCCAGCGCTGTGCAGCCTTCTCCACACAGGCGATTCCTGAAGGACCTGGGCGTCCCTTTCCTCTGACCCCAGGCCGCGGCGGATGTGGGGACCAGGAGTTGGAGGCCGGGGGGCTGCGAGCTCCTGCCCACAGAGGGGAGGCCGCTGGCCGCTGCCCGGAAGGACGCCTGCCCCGTGGGGCCTGACCTTCTGAGTTTAAAGAGAAGCTAAAAGGCTGAAAGCTGGCATTTTAACTTTAAATTCTTCAAAGCTGGCTTCATGCAGACCAATTAAATGACACCCCGGGCCACCAGTCTGCAAGGCCTGCCTTAAACGTTTGAAATGTGGCCGAACCTGCAGGGTCATGTGTAAGTAATGAGCTCTGGCAGGGGCCCCCACCTGGGGAGCTCGGTGCTGTTCAGACTCAGACCCCCGAAAAGCCCAAGTGTCTGCCCCCCGCAACCCGCCAACCCGGTGGCCGGGCTGGGAGAAGGCGCCCTTCGTAGAGAGGGACGCAGCTCCACTCCCACCCCTGCTCCTTTTCTCGGCTGCAGAGCTGTGCGGTCAGACTGTCAGGGGAACCTTTGAGAACCCATTTCAGCCCCTCACCTGCTGGAGAGGGCCCGGCAGGAGGAGCCGTGGTCACCGCACCGCACACCCGCAGCCGGGAGGCCTGAGCCTTGGACGTCCGAGTCTGACCTTGTTCTGACTTTGCAGGGCCTGGGGCAGAGCTGCTTCTTGGGGGGCCACTGCCCCGCAGGGCTGGCAGGGGCTGTCGGTGAAGGGAGACTGCACCTGCCTGGTGGGCCCGGATGTGGGGGATCCTTGGGAGGCGGCGCTGGGGCATGAGCACCAGGTGCAAGCACGCCTGGGGGAGATCCTGCTCCTGGAAGCACCTGGAGACGGGACCGCAGGGCCGCCGGTCCCGGGAGGCCTCCTTTGGCCGCTGCTGAGGTCAGTTAATTCGCACACTCACGACGGCCTGCAAAGGTGGGTCCAGAGCGCAGGGGAGCGCAGCCCTGAGAATTAAGCCTGTGCCCCCCAGCCTCCGCTCTGGGTCACCCAGCCCTGCCCACAGCGTCAGATTCCAGCTTCCTGACGGCCAGGGGCCGGGTGCCGTGCGAGCATCTCTGTGACACCACCCCCACCCAGGCCATCCATCCAGAGGACCGAGGGCCCTGTGAGTCCACACCCCGGACCCAGCAGCAGCCTCCAGAGTCGCATCTCCCAGGAGCCCCCCAAGGGCAAACAGACAGCTTCCAGGGGGCCCAGAAGCCCTGAACAGGGCTGCAAACTGGAGACCGTGGGTTTGGGGTAAGAATTTCTGCACAGAGAACTTTCCCAGGCACCTCTGACAACACCCGCCTGGGCACTGCCCCAGTGGGGCTCCGTGTGTGAAGAGGTTTATTATAAAGATCTGGCCTGTGTGGCTTGGGAGGCTGCGACATTTAAGGTCTGCAGCCGGCCGGCTGGAGGCCAAGGATGCCCGGGGTGTGGGGGGAGTTCCAGTCTGGGTCCGAGGCTGACGGCAGGCCGGGGTCCACGCCCCCCTGCCGTGACCGTCAGGCAGAGTGAACGTGCCCTCCTGGCCCTCTTTGTTCTGCTCAGGCCTGTAGTGCTGCTTGGAGGAGGCCCACCCACTGAGGGGGGCTGCCCCCTTCACCCAGTCCATGGGCGCAAGCACCGGTTCCTCCAAAACACCCTCCCAGACACACCCTGAGCGCCGCTATCCGGCGCCGGGTCAGGTAGATGCAGAGTTAACCATCACAGGCGGACAGGCGGTGCCTGCTCACCACCGTTACAGACACATTTCTCGTGTTTCAACACCGTGAGCTCAGAGCCACCAGGTGGGGCGGGTGGGGAGGGTGGCTGACCGCGTCCCGAGCCCCCACAGCTGCTCCCGCCTCTCCCAGAGCGGGTCTGACACCGTCACTCGGACGTGCCCGCTGGGATCAGGGCTTCCCGTCACCGAGCAGACACGTGTCGTTTCCTCCCTCCCCCCCTCCCCCCTCCTCTGCTTTGGCTCCACGTCTCTTTGCAGAGGAAGGAAATAGGGAACCCAGCGCCAACCGCCTGCCCGGCCCCCACCTCACAGGACAGGAGAGCAGGGTCCCCCAGGGCCAGCCTGAGCCTCCCGGGGGCGGCCTGACACCGCTTCCTCCCCCGTCTCCCTGTCTCTCTCTGTCTCCCTGTCTCTGTCTTTCTGTCTCCCTGTCTCTTTCTGTCTCTGTCTCCCTGTCTCTGTCTCTCCGTCTCTGTCTCTCTGTCTCTCCGTCTCTCTCTGTCTCTGTCTCTCTCGTAGGTTTAGTCCCTCAAAAGAGCTGCTTTTGTACCCAAACGGGATCTTGAAATTGCCCGAGGTCAGCGCATTAGCCCCGCAGACAAAGGCGGCTGGGAGCCCTCAGACCCCCTGCTGTCCCTAAAGTGAAGCCGCCTCTGACTCTCCCGCCGCAGGGTCCCCGCGAGGGGCCGCTTCCGCTCAGACAGGGCGACCCTCTGCCTGGGACGCTGTCGCAGGAGAGTCACTCTGAGTGTGTTTCCACCCGCTAAGGTCCACGCGTGCTCCGAGGGGACAGCTGTCATTCACTGTGGCCGGAGGCTGTCACTTGCCAGGATCTCACAGTCAAGTGTAATCGGGGAAACCTGGGGAGAGTTCAGCTCGAACCCCCTCCCCACACGGAGGCGCGGGGGCAACCAGGGGGCTCCTCTCTGCTCAGCCCCAGGCCGCGCTCGGGGGCAGAGCTGCTCCCGGGCCTGGGGACCGAGGATTTCACAGGGACCGCGAACGCCCCCAGAGAGGGGTGTGAGCTCCCACGGCTGAGGCGGCTCCCTCACAGCCGTGTCTCTCCTCCCACACACTCTGTCCAGACGCCGACGTCCCGCCCTGTGCTGGGCACAGCCAGGGGGCCCACGGACGCGGATGGAGGGGCCCCCGGCTGGTCCACCTGACCCCCTTGTCAGGTGCGGGGACCTCCTCAGCCTTTCCCACCACCATCCCTGCCCTCCATTGGGGGTTAACGGGCTCCCAGGGCCAGAGGACAGGGATGGTCCCTGGGGGGTAATCTACGGGGGCTCAGGACCCAGGCAGGCATCACTCAGCTGTGACCAGTGGGGGAATTGGTGCCTGCTGGTGGTGGACGGTCCCCGTGCTGTCAACAGGAGGAAGGTCGTACTGCCCCTCAGCCTGGGCTATGCACAGGGTCACCTGAATGAGACCAGACAGTCACTGGCACTGACCCCACCCACTCCCGGGGGCCCTGGGGCCTCAGGTGGGCGGTCTTCCGGGCAGGGGTGGGGGCGCCCCGCTGCTGGCTGGGCTCCTGCATGCTTAAGCACCCTCGTGTCTGTCCTGGAGGTGGAGATCTGAAGCGTTTGTTTTTCTAGTCTTTCTATTTTATAATAGACCCTGGTTTCTGAATCCTCAGCCAAGGATTGAATGCCTTCATCCTCGGTTTCCATGGAAACGCCCTCCCCTGAGGCCCCTGGGGGTCGTGGCAGGGGACACGTGGGTGACGGCGCAGGTCGGGGATCTGCCTGCCCAGGCCGCCACCGCCTCTGCGCAGCCGGGCCTGCTCCCTCACCGGCAAGCGGGGTGGCAGACCCTGCGTCGCAGGTGCGCGAGGACTCCCTGTGTCAGTCTCACGGAACACCCGGAGCAAAGCCTTGCTCCTGAGTCAGTCAGCGCGTGAATGCCGATTGTGGGCATCTCGGGCTGGGGCCAGGGTGCTGCTGGATGAGGAGGGGCGGGGGGCACCACATTAGAGGAAGATGTTCGGTGACATAACCGTGCGTGAAACTGAGAGTGAACAGCAGGGAAGGAGGCCGGGACTGGGCCGTGCAGGGGCTCAGCTTGCCCTGTGACACCCGATGCCGAGTCACCTGCATTCGTTAGCTCCTCCCTGGGGAAAGGTGGGCTGAGGAGGCTGGTCCTACCCCGGCCCCCAGCCCCTGAACCCGCACGGCCAGCCACGAGGCTGTGCCCCGCTGCCGGTGTGCCCGGCTGGGCTGGGACTGACGACCTACCGATTATAAATGTTACCTTCAGGCACATTAATGCATGTAAACATGCAGAAAACGCCAGATGCCCCGCACCGAGCGGCTCAGAGCAGTGACCTCTAAGGGTCACCCGGGGAAGGGGAGAGCGGTGACCACAGGGGCACCGGGCCCGTCTGTAGTGCCTGGACTTTGCATGAGGAGAGCATGTCCATCTGTCGCTGTGTGCGCCACCTCTCGGTGCCCGAGGGGCTGGGGCATTCAGCAGCCGGGCTGGGCCTCGGTTTTCTGTGTGTAAAGTGGGGGCACTAAGGGAACCACAGGGAAGTCGTTAGATCGCATGCTGCTGCGACTACAGCCCGGCCAGCAGGGGCCCAACACGGCCAGCGGGGCCCACGGGCTGTGAGACGACAGCAGCCCCTCCCTCGCCCCGTGTAAGATGAGGGGACGCAGGAGGGAGCCCTCACTTGCATGGCAGGCACACACCCCGCAGGGTCTGAATCCTCACGATGGGTGGCTGCGGTTGGGGGGCTCCTCTGACCTCAGACTCTTCCTCTGACAGCTCAGCCAGGGCCCCGCTAGCACCTGCTCCAGGGGACAGCTGCCCCCTGCTCCCTCCTGCGCCCCCACCCCCGCCCCCCTCTGGGCACCTTAAGCAGCGCGCAGCCTGTGCCACGGGCTCTCCTGATGGTCTAACCGCACCTCTCTGCCAGCGGCTTCTCCCTCCCCACCCACTGCCTGCCTTGGGGGATTCCTACGAAGGGCCTCCTTCTCCCGGCCCGGCCACCCAGTGGGCGGGTTGTGGGGGGCAGACACTTGGGCTTTTCGGGGGTCTGAGTCTGAACAGCACCGAGCTCCCCAGGTGGGGGCCCCTGCCAGAGCTCATTACTTACACATGACCCTGCAGGTTCGGCCACATTTCAAACGTTTAAGGCAGGCCTTGCAGACTGGTGGCCCGGGGTGTCATTTAATTGGTCTGCATGAAGCCAGCTTTGAAGAATTTAAAGTTAAAATGCCAGCTTTCAGCCTTTTAGCTTCTCTTTAAACTCAGAAGGTCAGGCCCCACGGGGCAGGCGTCCTTCCGGGCAGCGGCCAGCGGCCTCCCCTCTGTGGGCAGGAGCTCGCAGCCCCCCGGCCTCCAACTCCTGGTCCCCGCATCCGCCGCGGCCTGGGGTCAGAGGAAAGGGACGCCCAGGTCCTTCAGGAATCGCCTGTGTGGAGAAGGCTGCACAGCGCTGGGGCTCAGAGGAGAGGAGATTTGGTGCCCGTGGACCACTGGCATTGTAGAGGGAAGGGGAGGTCGCACCACGTGTGTCTGAAGCTCCGTGGGGGCTTCTCTGACCTCAGACTCTTCTTCTGACCACTCAGCCAGTACCTGCTAGCATCTCCAGCGCCTTTTGTGCAGACTAGAAAAAGTTACCTGCTCCAGGTGTCACCTGGGAGTGGACCACGGGCTCCTCCGCGGCCCGTTCTGGGACCTCTGAGCAGTGCGCAACCTGCACCACCAGGCAGGGCAGCCCTGACTCAGGCCTCGGGAAGTGGGCTTGAAGCAGCTTTGAGGTTAAAATGTGTCTGCCCAGCACTTCCCTCTAGAAATTCACCCCACGGATGTATGCCAAGATTTATGGTCCTAGCAGTGCTATTTACAATGGTGGAAAAATTGGAGACAATCTAAATGTTTAAAATAGAAGATGCATTATATAAATTATTGTACATTATTCTAATAGTGTTCCCAGCAGATTAAAATAATGCCGTAGTGTGCACAAAGATATCTGAACAAAGACATTCATTATGATGCTGTTTGTAATAAAAGACAGAGATAAACGTCTGTTGATAGGGAATTGCTTAAATAAATTATGGAGCATCTGTACGGAAGGGCACTCTGAAACCATTAAAATAATGAGAGTGCTGTGAAAGAAGAATTGTACAATATGAAAATGGATATGCGTGTGCCAGGCTGTGTGTCTGCGTGTGTCTGTGTGTGTGTGTGCGTGTGTGCACTTGTTCAAGTTCAGACCATCTCTGGAAAGATTCTTAAAAACAGGGTGACAGCAGCTGCCTTTGTGGAGGCTTTGGGGTCAAAATAACAAGGAAGAAACTTTTTTCCTCCCCACTGGGTCCCATTTGATAGCTTACACTTTTTAACCATGCATGCATCTTTTTCTCAAATTCTTGTTTTTTACTGCAGCGTAGTCCATTGACAGTGTTGGTTTCAGGTGCACAGCAAAGCAATCCAGTTACACATGCACATACGTGTACATTTTCAGTTTCTTTCCCATTGTGGTTCATTATAAAAAAACTGAGTATAGCTCCCTGTGCTGTACAGGAGGGCCTGTTGTTCACCAATTTTATGTATAGTAGTATGTGTGTGTGTTAATCCCAAACTCCTAATCTTTCCTTCCCTCTCCTTTCCCCCTGGTAACCTCTGTTTGTTTTCTATGTCTATGAGTTGATTTCTGGCTTGTAAATAAAATCTGTACCTTTTTTTTTAGATGCCACATAAAAGCAACATCACATGGTATTTGTCTGTCTCTGTCTGATTTACTTCACTTAGTATGATCATCTCTAGGTCCATCCACGTTGCAGCAAATGGCGTTATTTCCTACTTTTTTTGGCTGAGGAGTACTCCACTGTATAAATGTACCACGTCTTCCTCATCCAGTCATCTGCCTGTGGACTTTTAGGTTGTTTCCATGTCTTGGCTGTTGTAAACAGTGCTTCTGTGAACACTGGGGTAACCCTGGATATATTTTTGGGAGAGATAAAAGCAAAAAAAAAAAAAAAAAAAAAAAGAATCACACAATCGAATGTACAAAATCTAGCGATGGCGGAACCATGTCTCGGCCGTCGTCAGCAATGCTCCGCCAGCCCAGGTCCCTCTCCTCTGTGCACGTCACCTCCTCGTGGGAAACAGTCCTTCGTCTCTTAACTACACAACCCAACACCAACCATATTCGATACTTTAAAGAAGCTTAATTGTCAGATAGTCCCGGTCTCGCTGAAAGCTTGTGAAGGTAACACAGACGTTTCTCACGGACTCCGCACAGGTTCCCCACCGCTAACACCTTACGTGACCACGGCGCGTTTGACACAACTCAGTGAGCCAGTATTGATCGTTATTCATAACTAAGCCCTTACTCTGCTCATGTTCCCTCCTTCTTCCCTAGTGTCCTTTCGGTCCCTACTCCCCAGCCAGGGGCAGAACCACATTTAGGCGTCATGCCCCCTTGGGGCTATTTTGGCTGTGCCATTTCTCCGACCCCCTGGCTCCTCGTGACTTTGGCCTTGTTGAGGAGCAGGGAGACACGCGGCCTCCACACAGTGTTTCCAGGGACACCTGCTCCTCCCGCCCACTGACATTTGGGGCAGTGAGGATGTGGGGCAGGTGGTGAGCGGAGCTGAGGGCAGCTCTGCGGGCCTTCCAGGAGGCAGTGTCCCTCTGGGCGTGGGGTTCATGTCACTGAGGGAGCGGCAGGAACTCCCGGGGTCAGAGCAATGTTGGAGACTCAGCCTCCGAGAGGCCCAGGCTGGAGCCTCCATCTCTGCCGCGCAGAGTGGGTGCAGCCACGCCCCGCTGGAGGGTGGTGATGCCACAGAGCGAGGCCTCAGACAGACCAGGCCCAGCGCCGGCACCCAGTAAGTGGGAGTGAGTTCGGGGGGGTCCTTATGAGAGAGGCCAGACCTGCACCGGGCCCCACAGCGTTGGGTGTGGTTGAGGCGGTTACGGGCTAAATGGTGTCGCCTCAAAATTCACCTGCTGAGTCTCTGGCCCTGGGATGTGGAGACGGGGCCTTTAAATGGGTGACGGACGTAAAGTGAAGTCATTCGGGTGGGGACAAATCCCATAGGACTGGTGTTCTTTGTTTTTATTTATTTAGGGGGGTAATTAAGTTGTTTATTTATTTATTTAATGGAGGCACCGGGGACGGAACCCAGGACCTCATACTTGCCCCTCCTGGGAACGGAGAGTGGAGCATGGCCTTCACCCAAGTGACTGGGTCCCTGCACGGGCGGGCAGCGGCCATCACAGGGCAGACGGGGAGGCCGGCCAGGGCCTCAGCACCCAGGAGGCAGGAGAGGTAGACTGGCGGGGTGGTGAGCAGTGGGCAAACATAAAATGAGCACGAATTTCGAGATGACAGCCACAGAGTGCTAAACCCGAGCAGGGTCCCTCTGAGTGTGGAGGAGACCCCGGCCCAGCAGATGCGTCTGCTCTGGACGACACTTGAGTGAGAAGCACGTTACTAAGATCCAGAAACCGGCAGGAGGCGCTCCTGCCCCCATCGCCCCGGGACCAGGAGAGAGCCGCTGCACAGAGGAGGAAGCTGAGGGTTCGGAGGTGCCCCGGGGACTCAGGGGTAACAGCAAAGCCGGAGTCCCAGCCAGGCTGCAGGGCAGTGAGAGGTCAGCGAGCATGTACCGCCCTGAATCCGCCTGACCAGGCGGAGGCATCGGCGTCCTGAGCACGGCGCCCCCCACCCCAGTGTCAGTGCTGGAATCCGGGGGTGGGGGCTTTTCTTTCACAGGCAGGAGTGTCCCCCACCTCCCGTTTCAGCTCTAGTTGGAGAAACACTTAACACGCTCCGACACAAATGGACTTACTCGTCCACTCTGTCATTGATTTCGCTCGTCTGCAGGCTGGGACTGGGGCTGGAGGCAGACATGAGAAGGTCGAGGGGGAGCCGGCCTGCTCGCAGTGCAGCAGAGAAGCACGGGCGGCCCGCGGAAGTGCTGGGGGGGGCGGGCAGGCGGAACAGCCCGCTCGGTCCGACCCCGCTCACCTCTCCCCACAAACTCGCTGCCATCCAGGAGCGCACGTGGAGGACGGGACCCCGGCAGGGACGTCCCAGCGCCCTAGGGGGCGATTTCAGGGCAGATGGGCGCCCAGGCTCTGCCTGTCCCTCTTTGGTCTGAAGAGCTGTCCGTCGTCTGGTGCTCAGAACTGCCCTGGCCTCTCCCTCCCCTGCAAAACCTTTCTGGGTTTGTCAGATTCTAGAGAAGCCCCGGGAGAGGGTCTGCTGCGCATTTGAGCATCCATCATGCGCACGCCGTGGAAAACAGGCTGAAATCTCCATCTATTTCATCCCTGATGACAGATTAAGTCTTTAGTCCACGAGGACTTGGCTTGTGCGGTGATGACTCTGGACGCCGCGTTCCCGATAAAACTGCGTCTGCGCTGCCACCCAGGACCCGCACCCCGGAGTCCCAGATGTGGCAGGTCCTCATTTCCTGGCCGTGTGCTGGCTGCAGTTTGGTGCCCCGGGATTCATGCCGAAGCCGGTTCCCTGGTTGTGGTTCAGAGCGTGCAGAGAGCGAGTCCCACATCATTCACTGCTGCCCCAGAGCTGCGCCTGTGCTCGGGGGGGGGGGGGGGGGAGAGGAAAGAGAAGCCAGAGCCTCAGCTGGAGCCAGTGGGAGGGAGGCTGGGACTCGGGAGAGGAGGCCCGTGGTCTCCCGCGGTGAGAGTGCCGGAACGTGGCCGGCAGGGCGCCCGCCTCTGGGGCAGGAGGGGTGAGGGGTGCAGGCTGAGAGTCGGGCAGATCTGAGCTAGAATCCAGCCGCAGCCGCCGTGACTTGGGGCAATGACGTCACCACTCAGACTCTCAGTTTGCCCGTCTGTAAAATGGGGACAGTCATTCTGTTGGCATGACTGAGGTGTGAGGTGAAGATAGACACAATTTAGTTGCCCAAAGCTTGTTAATGAGTTTGAGAAATTCATGGTGATGAGGTGGTGGCAGCAGCTCCAGCCACAGCCTCCAGGTTCCCGAGTGTTCGGGCGAGAGCTCACCTGGGTCCGCAGGTTCCAATGTGAATGTTGCCTGAAACTGATGGGCTCAGCTGGGTCACCTGGTCCCACTGGAAACCATCCTTGTGGCAGGAGGGTGAGCCCTGTGCTCAGACCTGAGTCACACAGGGTTGGGTGGACAGGAAGAACCAACGTCCACCATGAATGGGGAGCGGGGGGTGGGAATGAGAACAGCACCTGGAAAGGGGCCCCTCTGCTCGGCTGCCGCAGGTGCAGACGTCCACACGGACCCCCACCCACGAGCTTCCTCCCACATCTGCACCCGGCCCTCTCCCCGGCCTGGTTCACCTCTCCCCTCCTGCAGACCCAGGACATAGCGTGGCTTTGCCCGCACCCTGACGCCAGGAACAGTCCTGCCCCCCACCGTCCCCAGTCCCTGCCTCCCTCCTGACTCCTGGTCCTGCTGTTCACATCGGGAGTGGGTTCCCCAGCAGAGACATCAGACACGGGTGTTTACTGCACATGTGAGGGAGGGGTCTGGGAGGGGCAGTTCTGAGCGTCAACCTGGCTGGGCTACGGCGCCCAGGTCTTTGATCCATATTCTGTGAGGGTGGTTCTAGGTGAGGTTGACATTTAACTCAGTGGACTCTGAGTAAAGCAGATTGCCCTCCCTAGGGTGGGTGGGCCTCGTCCAATCAGGTGATGTCCTGAATAGAGCAAAAGACTGACCTCCCCAGGGTCAAGGGGGAATTCTGCAGCAGACAGCCTTCAGGCTGAATGGCACCAGTGACTCTCCTGGGTCTGCAGCCACACAGCCCACCCTGCAGATTTTAAACACACCAGCCTCCACAATCACATGAGCCAACGGTTTATGATAAACCTTCCCACAGATACATGACCTCTTGGTTCTGTGGCTCTGCAGAACCCTGACTAACACAGGTCCTGAGTGTGAGCCTTTCTGGCTCTTAGGAGGACCCCAGAACTGATGTGGGGGCCCTGGGAGGGTGCAGGGAGGCCTAGGATGCACGTGGGGGTGGGAAGGACTCAGAGCAGGGACACCGGGGCAGCCCCGCCTTCCTGACTCTCCTAGGATGGCTTACCTGCAGTGTGAGCCCCTCTGTCACCTATCAGCACCCCCAGTTTTCCTACCATTTCTCCTCCGGCTCCCCCCGATGAACGAGCTTGTCTATGAATTGTAGGATTCCAGGAAACCTCTTAAACTCAATCCGTCCCAGCACTGGGGCCACCGGGCACACGACTCCACGGGTGAAGGCGTCTCCGGGGGCTGCGTGGACTTTCTCCCAGATGGAGGAGGCTGTGATGTCGTGTCCCAGCGGTGGGGCCAGAGAACGTTTCTGAAGCTGGCATTTCTATGATAAAAATCCCGTTCTAAAATTTATGACCCTGAGCAGCACATTCATTTTCCTGACACAGAAGGAAATAAGGCGTGCGTTTTTCCAGTTTCTTTTCTAACTCATCGGGCACCATGTACATTACTCCTATGCTTGTCAAAATGTTTTAATTCATGAATTTGCTTTTTTTAAAGTGCGGGATTGGCAGGAACTTGGGAGGGCCCCCCTCCTGAGAATACCTTTGGGTGATTATCCCCAAATGATGTCCCTGAGTGTCCATCCTGGGACAGGACAGCCCGAACCCTGGGGTGGAGGCTGCCAGCTTCTCTGCTCACCTGTGTCCACGGCCCTGGGCTCAGCACTGCCCTTGGCTCCAAGGGCCCCCAAGGGCCTCCTCAACCTCCTGCAGGAACCGCCTGACATCCAGGAACCTGCAGTCCCGGGACCCCACAGAGACCTCAGTGTGAGGAGTGGCGGCTGGAGGGGCCCCCAAGACACCCCCAGCAATCCACCCTCAGCCCCTCGGCCTCCCTGGGGTCTCACCTGCCCCAAACAGCAGAGCTCCTCCCCAGCAGCCTGGACGGGCCTCCTTCCCCCACCCCCAGCGCCAGCAGAGGGGGCCTCGGAGAAGTGGGGTGTCCAGGACACTGTTCAAGCATGGACTGGCTGACCCCCGCCTGAGAGCCCAGCGCAGGCCTGGGGGTGAGGGTGAGCCTGGGGACAGGACACACCCCACAGGGCGTCTCAGGTCGAGTGATTTGTGGGGCAGCACAAAAGGAAATTCAGGGCCCCTTGTTCCAAAATCAGGGAAAAGTGCTGTGAACGGCACTGAAATATGAGCTCCTCCCTCTCCCTTGGTGTCTCCAGGCGTGCCGTGGGCGCTTGTATTTGCCATTTATTTTATTTTATTGTTCTATGTGAATAAAATTAAAATTTCAAGTTGTTGGCGTAAGTTTTACCGCTCGTTTTTATATTTACAACAACGGTTTAAATGTAGACGTGAACATCTAACTCGGGTGGGAAGTCAGCGGAAAGGCACACATCTTGTCGGCGGCTCCCCTGGAGGGGGCCTGCGGGGGGCGGCCCGGGGCAGGTGGAGGCAGGGGGTCCCCGGGTGTGGAACCGGAGCGCTCGGGGGCACAGGGACCCTCAGGGCGAGAGCAGCCCTCAGGGGACACCCACACGCACTAGGAGGCCACCAGCTCCCTGCTCTGCGTGGACTCCGGGGCCCTGGCCCTCCCCTCCTCCCCCAGCCCACAGGGAGCCCAGTCACAGCTGCTCAGCCAGGGCTCGCGGTGGGCACGTGGGGGAGGGGGCCTGCTCCCAGCCCGGGACACGCTCCGCCTTCACCCTCCATCTCGGGCTTTAGAGAAGAGCTCTCTTCATCCCACAGAGACAGTGGCCCAGGCGGGAGGGGAAAGGCTGCTGCCGCCTGGATTCCCCAGGAGCAACCCGAGCGCTGAGCCCCTCCAGGATCCACACGTGTCCAGGGGCCGCACCCCCAGACCCGGAGCCCAGCGGCAGGGGCTCAGCGGAGGGCAGCCCAGAGCAGGGAGGCCACTGCCCAGAAGGCAGCCGGGGTCTGCGGGGCTCCCTCCAAATGCCCCCTCTGGCCTTCCCAGAGCCTGTGTGCCTGAGGGTCCTTCCAAGATTTCCCCGAGCTCCAGCCGTTCCTCCTCACTGGGAAGGGCCCCAGTGACCCCAGCGGGGCAGACCCCTCCCAGCCTCCGGGCAAAGTCAGCCTCCTTCTGAGCGCCTCCAGCTTGACTCTGTCTCGGGGGCGGCGAGGGGGATGTGTCGGAACAGAAACTCTGCCAGGGGATTTTCTGTATTTAGGCCTTCTTTCTCCTGAAGGGTCTCTGCTGTTACTAAGCCTTGCCCTGAATTCAGCTTAGTGGAGAAATCTCCGCCGGTCGCTGGAGAGAGCAGGGTGCAGATTTGGGTGAGAAAACTCATTTCCGAGAGCCCCGCGACCAACTGCAGAAGTGAGCGAACACGCCGACCAGCGCACGCGAGGAGGAGGCAGAGGGCAGGCGGGGGAGGGCGTTAGCCTCGCGCCCAGTAGACAAAGGTTTGGTGTCTGGAACATGTAAGGGGCTTCCCAAGTCAGCAGTCAGCAGAGAAAACCCGACAGGAGAGTGGGCAGTTGTAGGAACAGGCGTTCACAGAAAAGGATGGAAAACCTCAATGAAACACGAGCACAGACGTCCCGACCCACTGGTCAGCCAGGCACTGCGCGCGGCAGATCTGGCACGTTTCCCGCCTCCCGGTCCATGCTGCCCTGCTTTGGAGTGTAGACAGCAGCCCGGGACCCCCGCCCCACCTCCTCGCTGCGGCCGCGCCAGGGCCTCCCCTGGAAAGTCCCGGGAGGGGGCACCCCAGCTTCGTCAGCAAAGTGACCCGGCGCCTGTCCTCCGCTGTCCGTTCCCGAGTCCCCTGAGCCACTCCGGTGGGAGCGCCACTGGTCACCGTGCTGATGCAGGAGGCAGGCTGTGCTATGTCAGTGAGACGTTCAGGGCGCTGGGCAGGGTGGGCCCTTGGTACAGGTCTGGGGGGCCCACCTGTGTCCCCTCCTTGTCTGGGGGACATTTATGCCTCTGCAGGGGACTCCCGCTGAGGGCAAGCTGGGAAGGGAGGGTTTCTAAAGGGGAACTCACTTCCTGCCTTGTAATGAGGGGCTCAGGACAGGAGGGGGGCGCCTGTACCTCAGCAAGAACAGGAGAGCTCAATAGTGATGACACTAGTAGCCGCAGGCACGGTTTACTGCGATCTGCCGCGAGCCTGGGGCTGCGCCCAGCCCTGCCCTCACCTCCCCACACCCTCCTCTCCCTGGAAGGAGGCACCGCCGTCATCACCACCATCACCACCGCCGTCATCGTCACCTGCATCTCTGCCATCGCTCGGCTGATGCTCACAAGATCCCCATCACCTTCATCACCATCACCACCATCGTCACCTTCACCTTCATCATCATCGTCATGAACATAATCACCACCGCACTGACTCTCACAAGATCAGCATCACCATCTTCTTCGTGACCCTCATCACCAGCATCAACACCACCGTCGTCACCAGCATCCCTATTTCACAGCTGAAGAAGCTCAGCCACTGGGCGCTAAGCGATGACCACATGAAAAAGAGGTTAAATTTCTCCTAAGCGCACAAGTTCCCTTTTCCCTCGGGTCCTCCTGGAAGCAGCTGACTGAAGCTGACCAGGCCGCACTCAGCCAGTGGGTGGGATAAATGGGAGACGAGGGGTCCCCTCCGTCCTGTCAGACCCAGAAGTTGCTCTCCTGGTCTCGGCTCACCGTGCGCTGGTCAGAACTCAAGTCCATTGGTCACGAGGTCCCCGAGGCTGCACGGGAGGCTGGGAACTGCAGTCTTTGCAGCCACGTGCCTGATCCCACTGGAGGCTCCGACCCACTGGAGGGGCAGAAGTGGAGGGAGGAGCCTGGGAGTCTGCGTTTATGACGAGCTGTTGGGAATGCGGAGACCCAGGCTGAGGAGCAAAGCGTGGGGCTCAGTCGCCCCGTGTCTTTCCCTGTGGGGCACCTGCTCAGGGCCATGGAGGCTCCATTCAGCCCAGGATCCTCTCTGCAGAGCCTCCTGACGGGCCTCTGAGGACGGGCCTTCCTGGCTCCTCTGTCAGTTGGCGCAGCATTTCTTGTGGTGGGTTCTCCCCCAGGACCGTCCCTGGGACGCCTGGCGCCTGCTCTGTTTGCCCAGCCTTGATCTGACGCGGGCAATGGAGGCAAAGAGCTGGCTGAGCAGGGGGGTAATTTCTCCTGCGACATCAACATACCTGGTGCATCGCCAAGCCTGCTCCTTAGACGTTCAACTGCGTTCAGGGACGGGAACCTAAGAATCCCCACCAAGGGTCTCTTTGTCTCCAACTTCAGAGGGGAGTGTGTGTGGGGCCCGGGGGTGGCATGAGGAGACACCGAGACTCCAGCCAAGGGGAGGGGACCCCTGTGGCTTCCGGGGCAGGGATGCGTGTCCTCAGCGTGCAGGCGATATGAGCGGGGGGACCGTGGTGACTGGGCTGCAGCCCCCGTGGGCAGGACACTTTCTCATCGGGGACCCAGGAGCCGCATCGCCATGGCCTCCGGCCCACGTCCCCTGACTCGTCCCTGAGGTCAAACATCAGCTAATCCCCATGAAGGATAAGACAGCCCCATACACCCCATTCTGCAGGCGTCGGCGCTGGGCAAACACCGACACGTCGGGGTGCTGCCCACCGGGCTGCTCCAGCCGAGCCAGGGAAGGACGGGTGACACTTCCCTGAGAGTCCACGTCCACCCTGCGGTTGCCACCTTGCAGGACGTGCAGTGCCGTGACCGGCCTCGCCACAGCCTGGTGGGAGGCATCTGTGTGCCCACCAACCCCAACCACACTATACACCGTTTTGCAGCAAAGGGGTCACCCCAGAACCCCCACCCCCGAGCTTCCAAGGCCTGGCCGGGTGAGCCGTAACTGCCAGACTTCTCTCCATTTAAGCAAATCTCCGCTGCAGGCCTCACTTCCTCCCCCCAGCTCTGACCGTCTCAGTGAGCGTTGCAGCGCGTGTCCTGGTTCTCGCGTCCCGCGTGCGCATCGAGCGTCTCTCCAGGTGGACCTGAGACGCGGAGGAGCGCAGGGCGGGCCGGGCTCTGTCCCCGGGACGCGCCCGGTTGCCTGGCCGCGAAGAGCCACGCAAACGCACGTTCTCCCCAGCAGCACGTCGGAGTCCTGCTCCGCTCCTCTCCGCTCACACTCGCTGTTGCCAGCCGTGCTCGTGTTTGCCAAGTAGATGAGAAAGGAGATCTTGTTTAAACTTGCTTTTCCCTCCTTCCTACTGAGCTGGGCATTTTCCGTGTTTATCTGGCCACTCGTCATTTCTCTCCCGTGAACTTGTGTTTCTGTCCTTTGCCTGAATTACTGCAGGCCGTTCGTCCGCTTCATATCCCTCTGTGCAGGTGGCGCGTGTTCTGCCCGTGGATCCGTTGCTCTGTGCGGTGTGAATGCTCTCCCCAAGTCTGCGGGTCGGCCTTAGCTGTCTTGAGTCCCATAGAAATCCTAAGTTTCGAGGTAGTCGATGTGTTCTTCATTTGAGCCTCTTAACTAGGACCCTCTGGCCAGGCTCCTCCTGCAGCCACAGCCCCCCTCTCTGTGCCCCACACTTGGGACCCTGGTCGGGGGGCTTCCTGATGGCCCAGGGACTGGGGACCCTCTGGCCTGAGCGAAACAGGGAGCTTCTCTGCCACCCAGGGAGCTGCGCCTACACTCCCTCCGAGGGGGGCCTGAGCCCAGCCACAACGGGCCCTGCCTTGGCCATCTCCCCCGCCACGGAGGGACACGAGGGTGTTCTTACACCTGTAGTTGCTCCTTCATCCAGTTTTGGTCATTCTTTATATTAAGTTTCCGCTGCTTAAATCCCCATGCGATTTCTGCCTCCTGGCCGGGAGCAGACTGATGCCCAAGTCAGGAGGAGGAGTCACAGGAGAGCTGAGGACCGGTCCCCGTCGCAAAGGGCACTAGGTGGGAATGAGCCGAGGAGCTGGAGGGCCCCAAGGAGAATATTCTGTCCAACACAGTGATTCAAAATGTTCACAGATTCTACTCCACTTAAAGTTATAAAGTATTGGTTATATTCCCTGTGCTGTGAACTTGCAGCTTATTTTTATTTGCTGTCTTGTAGTTTGTCCTCTTACTCCCCTTCCCCTGTCTGGTCCCTCCCCCTCCCCCCTCCCACCGTAACCCTTAGTTTGTTCTCTGAGTCTGTGAGGCTGCTTTGTTGCTCGTTCTTTTGTTGTCTTTTTTAGATCCCACATCTAAGTGATAACATGCAGCGTCTGTCTTTCTTTCCTGACTTATTCCCCCACACAGAATACCTCCAGGTCCACCCATGTTGTTGCAAATGGAAAAATTATCGTTCTTGTTTATGGCTGAGTAGTATTCCATTGTACATACATATACCACAACATCTTCATCCTTTCATCTGTGGATGGACACTTAGGTTGCTTCCCTATCTTGGCCATTGTAAATAACGCTGCTATGAACATTGAGGTGGATGTATCTTTTCAAATCAGTGTTTTCATTTTCTTTGGCTATTCAGCCAGGAGTGGGATGGCTGGATCCTACGTTAGTTCTATTTTTGCTTTTCTGAGGAAGTGCCATGCTGTTCTCCACAGTGGCTGCACCTAATTTACATTTCCACCAACAGTGTGCGAGGGCTCCCTTTTCTCCACACACTCGCCAATATTAGTTATCTGTGTTCTTTTTGACGATGGCCAATCCGACAGGTGTGAGGTGATGTCTCATGGTAGTTTTGATTTG
Source organism: Camelus dromedarius (assembly GCF_036321535.1). Lineage (NCBI taxonomy): Eukaryota > Metazoa > Chordata > Mammalia > Artiodactyla > Camelidae > Camelus > Camelus dromedarius. The sequence goes on from NC_087466.1 coordinate 24,040,194, forward strand.
CATTTCTCTGATGACTAACGATGTCGAGCTTCTTCCCACGTGCCTGTTGGCCATCTGTGTGTCTTCTTTGGGAAAATATCTATTCAGATCTTCTGCCCATGTTTCAGTTGGGGTGTTTGTTCTTCTCACATTGAGTTGGATGAGCTTTTTATATATTTTGGATATTAACCCCTTATCAGCCACATCACTTGCAAATATTCTTTTCCCACTCAGGAGGTTGTGTTTCCGTTTTGTTGACAGTTTCCTTTGCTGTGCTAAAGCTTTCGAGCTTAATTAGGTCCTATTTGCTTATTTTTGCTATTATTTCCTTTGCCTGAGGAGACAGAGTAAAAAAACATATTGCTACAATTTACGTCAAAACACATTCTGCCTGTTTTCTTCTAGGAATTTTATGATTTCTGTCTTACATTTAGGTCTTTAATTCATTTTGAATTTATTTATTTATCATTTATTTGTTTTCGTGGTTGTCATCTTTTTTCTTAATGGATTTTCTTTTTCGTGGGGGTGGGGCATTGGGAGGTAGTTAGGTTTGTTTATATTTTTTCAGAGGAGGTACTGGGGATTGAACATAGGACCTTGTGCGTGCTGAGCATGCAGCCTGCCATCTGAGCTATCCCTCCCCCTGGAGTTTGTTCTTACAGTGAAGGAATGTTCTCATCCCATTCTTCTACATGCCGCTGCCCGGTCTTCCGGGCGCCGCTCGCTGAGCAGGCTGTCTTTTCTCCACTGTATGTCCTCGCCTCCTCTGTCCGGGATTAACTGCCTGTAAGTGTGTGGGCTTATTCCTGGGCTGTCCCGTCCCATTGATCTGTGTGTCTGTTTTGGGGCCAGTGCGATGCTGTTTTGATGACTGTAGCTTTGTAGTAATCAGGGGGCGTGATTCCCCCAGCTTTGTTTTTTCTCAAAATTATTTTGGCTCTTAGGGGTATTTTATGCTTCCGTACGAATTTTAAAATTATTTTTCCTACTTACGTGAAAACTGCCATTGATATCTTGATGAGGATTGCAATGAATCTAACTTGGCTTGGGTAGCGCGGCCAGTTTCACAGTATGGTCTGTCCTTCCCTCCGTTTGTGTTGTCTTCAGTTTCTTTCGTCAGTGTCTTACAGTTTTCTGAGGTCTTTTACCTCCTTAGATAAATTTATTTCTGGGTATTTTATTCTTTTTGATCCTATTATAGATGGGATTGTTTCTGTAATTGCCTGATATTTCTGATAACTTGTTGTTAATGCATAGAAATGCAACAGATTTCTGTGTATTAACTTCGTATCCTGCAAATTTGCCAAACTCATTGATGAGCCCTAGTAGATTTTGGTGACACAGTTGTGGATTTTATCCCCAGGGCAAGGGGACCGCTGGAGGGGGTTTTCGGGGAGGGCCGTGGGGCGAGCAGGGTGACCTGCTCAAGGGTCACCAGGCAGCCCAAAGGAGAAGGATTACGAAGCAGGAGTGAACGTCCAGGACACTCGAGGAAGAGGGGCTGGGACCAGGCAGGAGTGGGGAGGGGACAGAGGTGGACGGATTTGGGGTCTGTTCTGGGGACGGAGATGACAGGACATGACGTGGAGTTGGATGGAGGAGAGGAGGAAGAGAGAAGGACCAAGGGTGGCTCTGAGGCGTGGGGCCCCTGAGAAGGGATGGAGGGAGGTGAGTGCCCAGAGGGCCTGGCCCAGAGGACGGGCTCCAACTAATGAATGAATGCGTGAATGAGCAAATGATGAATGAGTGAATAAATGAGAGTGATTGAATGAACGAATGAATGAGTGAATGAATGAATATATGAGTGAATGAGTCAATGAATGAGTGAGCGAGTGAATGAGAGTGTAATGAATGAGTGTGTGAGCGAATGAGTCAGGAATGAGTGAGTGAATGACTATGAATGAGTGTGTGAGGGAGTGAATGAGTGCACGTGTGAGTGAATGAGCCCGTGCACAGGGCCCCCTCCCCGTCACCCCCGCTCCCCAGGCCAGCAGACCCCTGGGTCCCTCACTCCTTCCAACCTCCCAGTGCTGCCCCTGCACCCGAGCACTGGGTAGAATCCAGGGCTCCCGTAGTTGAAAGTCACGTTGCTTCAAATGAGGACCGGGTGCTGGTGAGCAAAGCCTGGCTTCTGACAGTGCTCTGGTCCCCGCACCTGCACACCAAGCAGCTCCAGCAAACGTGACAGAGAAGAGGACGATCCTGGTTGCAGGCGAAGCTCAGAGCCCCTCTCTTCTCCTGGGAACAAAGGGCTGAAAGGACGCTGCCAGTTTCGGGTCCCGGCCCTCCTCAAGGACGGCATGTCTGGACCACCTGCCCGGGCGCTCTGAGACGGTGCTGCAAAAGCTGAAAGTAAGTCTGCAGAGCTGCCGGCTCCAGCCCTGCCCGGACTCAGGGCTCCTCCAGGGAAGGCGCAGGGCTGCCGCGGGGCTGCCTGGAGGACTCGGAGCACCACAACCTGAGAGCTCTGTGGGCGGAAAGCAAGGCTCCCGGAAGGGGCCTGGTGAGCTTCCCCTCCAAGCGCAGGGCCAGGGCTGCGGGGCTGGGCTGCAGAGAGAAGGTGGTGAGCGTCGGGGGCAGGTGGGGCGGGGCGCAGGGGCTCAGCACTGGGAGAACCGGATGGCAGCCCCCGTGACCTCAAACTTCAGCGCTTGTCTCTCCCAGGCCTGCGTGTGACGTGGGTCCCTTGAGGGTGCAGGACTCGGCGGCGTCTGCGCTGTGGGCTGGTGAGGGGGAACAGGAGACACAGCGGGGCGGGGGTTCAACAGAACAAGGCAGAGACGGCCAGGAAGGAGGAGCCCACAAGTCCCAAGGTGCATGGGGTCTCAGCCAAGTGCACGCTGGGCTTGAAGGGCTGGGTGACCTCCTCTGATTGGAGAGTTTGGGGGACACCCAAGAATCCAACCCTTGACGTACAAAGGGTTTGAGCCGCGAGGAAACATGAAACTCTGTTCCTTGACGGGTCTCAGCTCACGGGGGGTGTGGCAGGCACTGTTGTGCTGCTCAGTGTCTCTTCTCCCAGCTCCTTAGGCACAAACTCGAATTTTAACACAAATGGAAGCACCAGATAAAAGACTGTATTTTCAACTTGCAGCTAAATGTGACCACAAGTGTGGAAATCCCTGTGTGGGAGGCTGTTCAAGAGGCTGATTCTGATGAGAAGAACAGCCCTTCTGCTCTTTCCTGCTTCCTCCTTTCTGCTGCCAGAAAGTAGATGTGAAGACTGGATCTCCAGCAGCCATATTGGACCATGAGGCACCACAGTAAAGATGATGAGGCAGAAAGATGGAAGGATTCTGGGTCTCTGGTGACACTCAGGCTCCCACCTGAGAGTCGCCCTGCATCCCCATGGCACTGTGACTTTAACCCATCTGCTACCTGCCATTGCACTTCTCCCCACACATTCCTTTGACCTGCCCTCTGCCAAACTTTCTTTCTCTGCTGCATTGCAGGCCCCATGACAACATCTTAGGTGGAACCCATCATTTTCCAGTAACTTTCTGTTATTGAACAATAAAGACAAACTCAGCCCAGACAGCTTTCAAGACCCACATGGTTTTAGAAACCTGAACTGTGGAGGGGCCGTGGTCTGCTGCTTCACCCCTCTCACTTCAATCTCTCTGTTTCCCATTTCCCCGGGGTTTGCTGTCTGTTCACCTACCTGAGGCTGACACATCTGATGGTCTCTGGTCCTTACATCACCTTGTTACAGAGGCAGCACAGGGTGGTGGACGTGAGCAGAGGCTGTAGACCCGTGTGACCCTGCTCTGTGCTGTGTGACATCGGGATAAGCCATGCACCTCTCTGTGCCTCATTGCCTTCATCTGTAAAATGGGACTGTTGGCGATTCCAACCCTAAAGGCTTGTTGTGGGGTGTGCAGAGCTCACCGTCATGTCTGACCAAATGGACTCAGGGCACGCATGCCAGCGAAGGCATCTGCTTTGCTTCCCTCCAGGAGCAGACCACGGTGTGCCAACACGGACCGGCACCGGCCACCTGCCTCTATAGGGATTAAACCACGAGCCGCTGCAGCCACTGATCCGGAATGAGGCGCTGTGTGCGCCGGGGACACTGGCGGAACAGCCCTTTGGATTGTTGGATCTTTTCAAGAGAAAATTTTATGAGCCCAAATTCTCGCAAGTCCTCATATCTAGAAAAGCACTAAAAATCATTAGCAGAGACACCTGCTCCTCATGGCCAGCAGCAGCCTTCCGCAAAAATGTGTGCCTGACCGCACGTGCCCCCGTCACTAAGACCACATACACACAGGCTTGCCCCCACCCCTTCAGAGCCGGTCCTCAGAGCGATCCGAGGGGTTGTCCCCCTGGCTGTAGTCCTCACTTTGCCCCAAATAAAACTGAACTCACAACTCTCATGCTGTGCAGCTTTCTGGGTATTTTTTTTCTCAGTCAACACCAGAAGCCCAGCATCCCGGCTCTCTCCCAGCGCAGGTATGTGTAGGGAATCACACCATACACGTAAACGTCCACTTCAAAGAGCTAATTTGGGGGCTTTTAATGTTAGGGCAATAAAATCCACACAAAACACGCATGTTTATGAGTTAAATCTCTCTTGCTTTTCCCAGCAACTCCACACTTCCCGGCTCAGCCATTTGCACTGATCAATTCGAACATTTGGATAATGGATGCATCACAGTGTGAGTCAGCCAGGCAGTCAGCCAGCCTTGACTGGTGGTGTGGACGCCCCAGCGAGTGTGGACACGGGGGTGCCCGTGAGCCTACACTGGCCCAGAGACGACAGGAAATGAGCCATTACGTGGATAACTGGAGTGCAGAGAACTCCTCTCAAGAACCTGGACGACTCAGACCACATGGACTGGCTGGACGAGTTTCTGTGGTCACCCCAGTGTCCCCTATGCTCCCCACACAGATGCCGCCAGGAGTGTCTGTCACCTGCAGAGGGCGACAGTGAGGCCCAGCGCAGGGGGACTGAGCGACTGCCCTCCCCCCCAGGGGAGCAGAAGACCTGTCTTTCCTCCACCACAAACTAGCACACCCCCGGACTTGGCTCGGAGAAGGCACCTGCCTATTGATTTCAATTTGCATTTTTAAACAAACTAAGTCCCTCCGGAAAGATAGTAGAAGTTCACTCGTGTGGTGAAATGTCATTTTCATCAATTCCTTGCACGGGAAGCTTAACTACAGCTCTCCAGAGAGCAATCCAGGGACTCAGACCCACCGAGCCACCCGCAGGAGCTCAGGCATCAGAGCAGAAGTGAGCTGGGACAGCAGGGCTGGTCGGGAGGGCCCGGCTGCCCCGGGATGGGGGGCCTCCTCCCCAGACTCAGAGGACCCAGGCCCTGACCTGGGGTGGGCGGCGGGCGGCCTGACCAGCAGCTGAGTCAGCAGAGTGCAGGCAGGGCTGAGGGCCCCTGCTGGGGACTCCCGCCTCTCCCCACTGCGGTCCAGACACGGGCATTAGTCCCCAGACCCAGACAAGCAATCCCGCAGCAGCCGCCAGCTTTAAAGATGGAAGAGCCTCATCTAATCGTTCACTCATTCAGCCGGCAAATATGTATTAATTAGAGATCATTTTGCACTGCCTATTCAAATTTAAAATGCATTTACCTGCAAAGGCAATTCAACAGAAAAAAAATCTTTCCAACACAGCGCTTTGGCAAGCGAACATCCAGATGCAGAATATGGCCTCAGGCTGTACGTCACACCTTATTACAAAAATTACTTCAAAACGTACCGCAGATCAAAATGCAAATTTTCTTTTTTATGAAAGAAAACAGAAAATTTTGTGAAGTTACCATCCTCTGCCTGGGTGGGGCCCTCGATCCTGCAGACGAGCTCAGAGATACTGCGATGTGTCTCCCTCGTGCTGTGAGGTACCTCCCAGGACCCTGCTTTGTCAATGCACCGTTGTTTCTTGACTGCTCCTCCTTGTCTCTGCATTCCCTCCCTTCCTTGTTTGACAATGGTTGGAATCTGCCCTTTGGAGCTCAGGGAAGGTCAAGGAGGCTGAATGAAGCCTGCTTCCTGCAAACAAGAAATGGGGACAAGGACTGGTGCCCAAGAGAACACCACAGGGTCCTGCTCCGTTTCAACCCTCCCTTTGCCTCGATTCTCCTCAGTCTTGAGTAGAACGGCTGTTGGAGAAGGAAGGAAGCATCATTCTGGACAGAGACATTCATCACAACCTCGGCAGAGGAACTCGGTTTTAGAGGGACTCAGTTTTACAAGGCGCAGTGTCAGGAAGGCAGGTCCTCCTGGAGCAGCGGGAGGCCCAAGGCCAGGGGAAGACAGAGGCTGTCAGCAGACGGTGCTGCAGCCTCAGGACTGCCTGGGGAGCTGGGCCCAGGATTCAGCAAGTCTGCATGCAGGGCACCCACTACATTTAAATTTCCCATAAACACCAAGTTGAGACGGGAGGGAAGGGGCAGGGCACAGCCGTTCAAGGAATGACAGCAACTAACACCAAGGTGGTAGAAGATTCAACCCCCTCTTGGCCTTGAGGATTGAGATGGCGGGAGGTTTGGCTTCTAATAGACCTTGAGCTTCCTTACATGCTCATCGTGACATATCAGCATGACAAGTAACACGCCCACAGGCGCCATGACAGTCCCAAGGCTGACCACAAAGGTCAAAGAACCCCAGCCCCTTCCCCGGGGTTGTTGGCCTAGTCCTCCCACTTGCCGGCGTGCGAAGCCACCGAGCCCATAAAACTGGCAGCTCCACGCCTCGTGGCTCTCCCGCTCCCTCCCGCTCTCTGTCTATGGAGTGTGTACTAACTTTTACTTTAACCTGAGCACCCAACCCCCACACCTCGTGGCCTTTCAGTGTATCTCTCTGAATAAACCTGCCTTCACTCAACTGTGGCTCGCTCCTGAATTCTTTCCTCCGTGAAGCCAAGGACCCACGCGTGGCGGGGCACGTCCCAAGGGTTCCACCACCCCACCTCCGGGCCCTCCTCACACCCCACCTCCGTTTCTCCTGCATCATTTTTACTATAACTCCTGCGGTATTTGGGACATACTTAATGCTAAAATTATTGGCATTTTTGTGAAATTGAAATTTAACTGAGCATCCTGTATTTTATCTGATAACCTAGAGAGAAACTGTAAATTGACAAGAAGAAACCCCAGGAAAGTGGGACCAGCGGGGACAACGCCGACACGCAGGTGGGGGTCGGGGTCGGGGTCAGCGAGGCTCCTCCCGCAGCACCGCAGCCCCGGCCCCGCCCCCCGGCTGGGGGGGGGTGCCCTGCGTGGGGTGCAGTGCCTCCTCCCGGCTCACGGGGGCAGCACGGGCGGCGCGGGGCTCCCACGTCCACGGGAGCGGGGCCTGGTGTCGGGGGACGTTCTGGGGCAGGCGCTGGCCCCACCAGAGGACCCAGGAGCATAACCCCAGGCCACCCCACTTGTAAGAGGACGGGGACCACACCCCTTCTGACGGGGTCAGGTGGGACCTCCGGGAGCCCCAGCCAGCAGCCCCCTCGGGGCTCCGGGAGCCCGGAAGCCAGCAGGGCCCTCCCTGGGGCGGAGGTGAGGGAAAGGCGCCGGGAGCACGTGCGTCTGCGCCCCCCAGCGCCGCTCTCTGGCCACGCGGGGGGCGGTGGGGGGTGGGCGCAGGCTCCCTCCCTGGGCCCCAGGTGAAGAGCTGGGGGAGGGGGAGGGGAGGCCAGTGAGGGCAGGGAAGCGGGGGAGGGTGCCGGGACGTAGCAAAGCCCTCGGTAATGCCCCGTCTCTCTGTTGGTGTTTTGGGAAGAATTTCAGTCAATATTTCATCGGATCTTATTTGTGGCTGTGATTCTGGGAGGAGGGGGTCCCCAGAGGGCGGGTTGGAGGGTTTCCTGGTCCCCTGCTTGCAGGCATCAGGCTCTGGGCAGGGATGAGCTCCCAGACCTGGCCACCACCCCTCAGAACTTAGAGGTGGAGGTGCCCCGGGGGTGGGGGTTAGGGGACAGAGACCAGTGAAGACCCAGTGACAGTGAAATTCAGTAGAAAGTCTCCCCATCCTGAATGCCCTCAGGTGCACTGTCCTGGTGAGACAGGAGGGAGGGGCCGGGAATGACACCCAAGGAATGACAGCAATTTAACACCAGAATGGTGGACGATTCATCTCCTAGTTGGCCTTGAAGATTAAGGGGTTTAACTTCTAGTGGACCTTGCGCTTCCTTATATGCTCATTGTAACTGCGTGATCATGACAGCCCCAAGGCCAACCGCGGAGGGCCAAAGAATGGGCGGTGGCCCAGTTCCTGGCAATCCCAGCCCCTTCCCCAGGGCGGTTGGAATGCTCCCACCTGTAGGCCTGTGAAGCTACTGAGACCACAAAATCTTACAACACCACGCCTAGCGGCCCTTTTCGCTCCCTCCCCTTTGGAGACGACCCACATTCTGTCCATGGAGTGTGTACCTACTTTTAATCTGAGCACCCAGCCCCCACACCTCATGGCCTTTCTCTTGCCTTTCAGTGTATCTCTCTGAATAAAGTCTACCTTCACTCAGCTGTGGCTTGCTCTTGAATTCTTTCCTGCGCGAAGCCAAGGACCCACGCGTGGTGGGGCACATCCCAGGGGCTCAACCGAAGCCTGGGACACTGCCCTCCTCACGCCCCACATCTGTTTTCCTGCATCTCTGGAACATTGACCTAGGGAGCCCCCGGGAAATTCCTTCATCAAGTCATCAAAAATTTGTCCAGGGGGTAGGGTAGAGATCAGTGGTACAGTGCATGCCTAGCATGCATTAGGTCCTGGGTTCAATCCTCAATACTTCCATTAAAAACAATAAATAAACCTAATTACCACGCCCACCAAAAAAAAATCCATCCAATCCATTTCCATAAAAGGGCATTATCCTTTTCTAAAAATTAATACTTATCAAAATTTGATAATATTAAATACATAAATAGATAACATACGTGTATTATGTATGTCAATATTTATCTTATGCATTACATAAGAATGTATCTGTTATATACTTAATATATAAATATAACATATTTATATCTGATATAAATACACGCATTATATAAACATTATATAAATGTTTAATATATGTTGAAGCATTTCCACTAAATATGCAATTATATCTCAGTCCGGAAGAATATTGTTCATACTTGGAAGACTTTAGACACAAAATTTATTTTATTTAAACTTTAAATACATACATAATATTTTTTGTAGAGAAGTATAATTTAGCAATCAATGACATACTTCCAAGCATCAGGGCACTGCATGGGGGAAAGGGAATGGGGTGAAATATGAGTTGAAGGAGCAAAAAGAATAATGTAAATTTCCCTCTTGTCACTTTAAATAGATGATGTAATTTCAAATGGATGACACATCACCAGGACTCCAGGAATGCATAGATACACCGAGAAGAGTGATGTAGCTGTTTTGTTATAAATGTCAATATTTGTAACATGAGGAATTACAGTTCTGCAACACTATATTTACATTTTAAATAAAAAGAGTGGATATTAATGTGCCAAGAGATAAAGTGTGCAAGGAGGCACTCTTTTAAAAAAACAGTGAGAGGGGCACTGGCCTGGATGTTTCCAGGGGAAGATGGAGGCTGGTGCCCCCAACCCCAGGACTTGAATCACCAGCAGAAAGGGGTTAAGGGAAGGGAAGGGGCTGTTCCGGACAAAGTGGGGGGGTGCTGGGGAGCCCGGACGGGAGGCCCACCCCCTGCAGGAAGGAGGGGTCCTGGGGCTGAGACACAGGTGCAGGGAGGGGAGGGCTGGGGGAGGGCAGGTCCTCAGGGTGGGGGAGGCCGCCCCCCAGGCCAGATGCAGGCTTCTAGGGGCGAAGTCGGCCAAGACGACGAAACTGAAAGCAATTCCACATCCTGAAATCACCTGAGGAAGCAGCTAGCGCTCTGATTTCCCCTTGGGCGCTACACGTTGAGGTGCCCAAAACACAAAGCCTCTCATTTTCCCCCTCACTTTCGGGCGAGCGCTGCTGCAGCCCGCTCTGCTCCTCTCTCTCTGAATCAGCATCGACTTGGGTGATTCTGGCAGTTCTGGGAGGAGATAAATGAACTTAATCTTCCAGAGAGTCGGTGAACCCACATTATCTCTGGTTTCCTCATAAACTTTAACAACTTCCATCCAGTTAATTACCAGGACAAAACACGGAACCAGAAACCATCTTGGATTCCAAACCTTTCCTGCTCTCAGCACAGCCTAACCCCTTTCCTCCTCCCAAATTAGAAACCCCGTCAGCAGCCTTAGGAGTTTGCCTTTAACTGGCTAATCACACTGTCTCGTTAATTAGCAAGCGTCCCTGGGGCTGTGTCCCTCCTCCTGGCTCGGGTGACAGGAGCAGCCCCTCAGAAAGCAGCCCAGGCTGACCCGTGACAAAGACGGGGGACAGCCAGGACGCGGCGGGACAGCGTGCGGGCCGGGAGGTTAAGGCGGCCAGCTCTCCTCCCGTGCGGCGCCTGTGGGTCCTTCCATGCGCCCTGTTTCAGGCACTGTGACCGCAGACTCAGGAGGAGGGAAAGCCCGTTGGGCATCTGGGGGCCGGGAGGTGGCGGCACCACTTCTGCAGGAGGGATTTCTGAAGCCCAGTCCTGGAGAGACAGCTGAGAGGCCTGGGCTCCTTGCTTCTTCTGTTCACTGGGGGTCCCATCCCCTCTCTGTCTGTGTGGTCTGCGTGAGGCTGACTCCACCCCCAGGCCACGATGGGCTCCTGTGACTCAGGCCTCTGCAGACCAGAACATGCCCTTCCCATGGCCTGGGCGTTGGGCTCAGGGGTGAGGATTTGACGGGACCTGCTTGGAGAAGAGACTCTGTTTTGGAACATGTAACCCTGGAGAGACATGGACACAGGGAACCTGAGCCACGAGGTGAAGAGAGGTCAGGCCCTAAAGTCAGTGTTTGAGCTGCTGGATCAAACTGTGCCTGAAGCTGCCCCATCCTGAGATGTTCATTACATTTCCCTTTGTGCCGCGACCTGCTTGAGTCTTTTCTCTTTCCGCTGGCTCATCAGCCCACCTGCGAGATACCAACCCCACTCCCTTTCAGGGGCCTCGTCCCCAACGCCGTCTCTGGGAACCTCTGGAGAGTTTCTCACAACTCATTCATTCGGTGCTGCTGCTCTGCGCTGGCTCTGCACTGCCCCCTGCAGGTGTCACTCTGCCCCCACATGTGCTGGGGTCTGAGCCTCAAGGATGTCCCTGCCCCTCCCCCTGAGGCTTTGAGCCCAGGCCTCCCTCCCACTGCACCTGCCCCAGGGCCACGCCCTGCCAGCTTGTCCTCAGGGCCCTGCAGCTCAGGGTGTGCTGTGGGGGCTGGGGGAGGAGGAGAAGACCCCTTGTGAGGGGCACCCCCAGGCATCCATGCTGGGCCCAGAGGTTCCTCCTCAGGGTCTGAATCAGGGCCCCCAGTTCTAGGGGGACATTTTCCCAAGGCAGGCCTGCCCTCTGTCTTTCCCCCTACGCCCCAAGGACCGGCCGCTTGCTGGGAGGAGGAAGGGTGCCGTCTGTCATGGTCACCTCTGACCCAGGAGGGGGTCTGGGGACCTCAGCGTGCTGATCCCGCCAGGTGGGAGAGGGTGTCTCCCACCTGCTCCCTCCGTTATCCTCACAGCCCCCACCCCGCCTGCCAGGGTCCCCGCTGTGATCTTCACTCCCCTTTCACAGGAGAGGAAACAGGTCCGGTGGACCCGCGGGCCCCCCAGCTGGTCGCAGAGGGATTTGACTTGGGTCCTTGGGGACAGTCAGGGGCTGTCCCTGCCCTGAGCGGACCCTGCAGGGCTGGCTGCAGGCCACTGCATCCCACAGTCCAGGCAGCAGCGGCACTAACGGGCGGGGTGGTACCCGGGGCTCACCGCGCACCGGGCAGGGGTCACCGTCATCTCTCCTGTGCACCCCCGGGGCCATCCTTGGAGTCTCGCTCTGGGCACGGAGCTCAGAGGGCGGGGCTGCTGGCCCTGCCCTGGGGAGCGGGTCTCAGCCCTGGGGAGGCGGTCTCAGCCCTGGGGATGGGGTCTCAGCCCTGGGGAGGCGGTCTCAGCCCTGGGGAGGGGGCCTCAGCCCTGGGGAGGCGGTCTCAGCCCTGGGGAGGGGGTCTCAGCCCTGGGGATGGGGTCTCAGCCCTGGGGAGGCGGTCTCAGCCCAGAGACCGGGACGCGGGGAGGGTGGACACTGAGAGTGGCTGTCACAGGGCTGACCTGGGTCAGGAGGGGCCTGGACTCCCCCCACCGCAACGGGGAGCCAGGGAAGCTTGTGGAGGAAGGTCACGCTGCCCCCGGGGCCCCCAAGGGGCCCTCCTGGCCAGTGCGGAGGCTTCAGCCTTGTCCACCCTCACAGCTGGGCCCTCTGACCCCTCCTGCCCTGAGGTCTGTCACCTCTGCCCTCAGCGAGGTTCCAGCTCTAGGGAGGGCCCCCAGCAGGATATTTCAAGCTGCAAACAGCCTCTTTCAATGCCCCGTGTCTGTGGGGCCAGAGAAGGAGCTAGAAATAGCCCCGCAGGTCCCCCACGCAGTCCAGGCCCTCTGACCGCGGGTCCGGGTCACCCTTCCTGCTCAGCAGGGTGGAGATCCCAGCCTGGGGAGGCTGTTCGCAAACAAGGCTGTCTTGTGTGGCTCTCTGAGGGCCTTTCAGAGTCGCTCCCCTCCCCACAGGGCCCAGCTGCAGCCCCCTCCCCCTGAGGCCCTCTGGTCCCTTGCCTGGGGCCAGGCCAGGAGGGGAAGCAGACAGGGGAGGGTGGGGGCCGAGAATGAGCCAGGCCCCCAGGGATCTCACAGCTGCCCGCCAGCCCCGCCCCCAGACGCAGGGCCTGGGGGGGGCTCTGCTCTGTCCCCTGCTGAGTTCCACAGCTTCTCTGGGTCACCGTGTCCCTCTCGGCTCGTCCAGCTCAGTCTCCAGCATCAGCAGCTCCCATGTCCTTTTCACAGAAGGTTCTGGAACCTTCCCCTGAGCCCTCGGTTTCCTGAAATGACCAGGACAGGTCCTGTGGCTGCAAATCTTCCAATTTGGGGAAAACAGGCTCCTGAATGTCTTAAACATGGGAGTTAACAGGCCCCGGTGTCCCCGGGGAGCCCTCTCCCGGTGGCGGGACAGCAGAGGGCTTGGGACGGGGGGCCAAGCCTGCCCTGGTGTGCGAGGGCCACGCCTTCTGCAGGAACCAGAGGTCGCTTCAGTGGGGCCTGGCTTCTCCGAGGTTTGCAGGAGCGGCAGGTGTGGGGCACTGCGGGGATGGGAAAGTCCTTTCAGAGAGGGCGAGGCAGAGGGCACGGTGGTGGTGCTGTGTGTGTGCACACGTGTGGGTGTGTATGCACGTGTGCGTATGCATGTGTACGTGTGTGCACGTGCGGGCACACAGGTGCTGGTGTGTGTCTGGGGCGCCCCCGTGGCAGGCTCTGGGGAGCACCCTGGTCTCCCTTCCCCTGACTCTGGCCTCGCCCACCGAGCTCACCGTCCCCTGAGTTTGGGGCTGTCACCCCAGGTCCTCCCGGGCCCAGAACCTCCCGTCTCCTCCCTGGGCACCAGGCTGGGGCAGCAGGCACGCCGGCACTGAATGAGCCCCGAGCAAAGCGAGGTGAGAGTCCAGCGTCCCGTCGGCTGGCGTCCGAGGTGGCGGGTGCAGGTCCCCTGCCGACACCGTGGCCACCACACTCTGGGAAACAGCCTCGCGAATCTGCTTCCCCCCGACAGCCTGAGAGCCCGTCCCTGCGAGATGTCTGCCCTTCCCACCCGCTCTTCAGCACCACCGGAGAGAGGCATCCTCGGCGTCCAGAAGGAAGAACCCCGAGCCTCGGCCTCGTTTGGATCCGCGGGACGGAGAGCAGAGAGGGCAGCGCTGTCCTCCCAGGGGCTGCCTTGTGGGGGCCGCACCTGGTCGCAGGTTAGAAGCCTCTAGGAGTCCTCGTTAGCGATGCAGGTTCTTGGGTCCCGGCCCAGACTCCCGCCTCAGAGCACGGGGGAGGCGCCGGGCCCGTGCTCTTTAACAAGCTCCCCGGTCTCCACGTGTCTCTGAGGTGTGGGGACCAGCGCCGTAGGAAGACCTGGGGCCGGGCCCGGAAGTGGCCCTTCCTTCCTTCCTCCTCCATCCATCCATCGGTGCCGGGGACACGGGGACTGAGCAGACCAGGCCCGTGTTCACAGCATCCACGCTCCAGGGGGCAGACGGGGGTGGTGTGAGCCCCGCAGGAGACAGGGACTCCAAGGGTCACCCCAGGGGGTGTGAGGGAGGCTGAGGGTCAGGTCCAGGGGTTATGCCAGCGGGGCAGAGCTCAGGGGGTCTGAGAGCGACACCCTCTGAGAGCCTGGCGGCTTCCAGAAGCTTCCGAGGCCTCACCGAGAGGGTAACTGAATTGCTTTTCAGGCCGCTGGCCCCTGAACCTCTGATGCAGAATGAACCCCGAGGGCCCTTCCATCCTCGAGAGGCTGCCATCTGCGCAGGAGGCCGCTCTGCGATGCTTCAGAGCTTCTCCTGCACGGCTGGGCCATCAAATATTCACAGCAGCTCAAACACTTGCCTCCCAGCAAATCGGGGGCACTGGGGGGAAGGACCGGCTCTGAGGGGGCACAGGACAAGCTTGGCGCCGGAAGCACCTCCTTCCATGCTTGTGACGCCCCCCAAACTGAACCACAGGCCCCCCTACGGGATTCCAAAGAGGACTGGTGAGCTGTGACCAGGGGTTCATTACTTCAGCAAGAAACACTCACTGAGCACCTGCCTAGAAGTTGGCCTGGGGCCGCGGAGTGGATGTCGGTGCCCCTCCCCTGACGGGGAGGCCTGGGCGGGGGGGACGGGATGCAGTCCGGAGTTTGCGCAGGGCAGATGCGGGGATGGGAGTCGCTGGTGTTGGTCCCGGGGCAGATTCAGCCGCCACGGGGCCCTTGGAGGGAGCTGTGTGTCCCCTGGAAATGAACCGCTCAGGATCCCCGTCCAGACCCGCAGAGTAACGGGAACACAGAATACGTTGTTCCCCAGCTATTGGGAGACTGGTGGGCCGGGTGGACAGAGCCCGCACAGCGCAGGCTTGGCCCCTGCATTTCATTGCTGGGGGTGGAGAGAGGGACCAGTGGGAGGGGCCCATTCTGGGGAAAGGACGTCCCCCAGCCCCCTGCCGTGGGGTCCGTCCCCAGGGCTCCTGAGAAGACCCGCCGGGGGCTGAGCCAGCTAGTCAGTGATGGACGGTCTCTCCTGAGGAAGCGCTTTGGAGCAGGAGCCTGTGCGGCCCACGTGCAGTTCTCTGCAGGCTCTCGGGGTGGGAGGAACTCCTGCAGAGCTAATGGGGAGAGAGAGGTTTGTGTCGGCCCCATTCATTTGTCTAACAGGAAGATGCTCCTGGAAAAGAACAATTTTCATTAAAATCTTGCTGGTCGGTGGGTTTGTTCTCTTAATAGGCGAGAAGATGCCAAAAGCTTAAAATAAACTCACAGGGAATTTGGAAGGCGTGGGGAAGTGGGAAACAGCCAGAAAACCCTCTCCCTCTCTCTCCCCCTCCCCCCTTCCCTCCCCTGTTAAGGTATCTGAGAGCCAGCAGATCCCTCCCTGGGGACAATTTTGAGAATAGGCGTTGGAGGAAATGTCCTGTCTCCTCCCTGGGTCTTGGTGAAACCCCATGGCTAACCAGGAGCTCGCACCCTCAGTGACACCGAGAGACCTCTTCTGTCCTCATTCGCGTTCTCTTCCCAAAGCAGCCGCCTTCCCATCCCGGGCGGTGTTTAGCTCGGCGCACAGGCTCGCACACAGCCCTGGGCACAGGATTCCGCCAGGCAGCTTCTCCTGGGAGCCTCGGAGAGACCAGCTGAGGACACTCCACTTTCCAGACCAAATCACCCTGCACCCCAGGTGACTGGGGCGCCCTGAGCGCTGGGCAGACAAGCAACGCGAGTCATGCTCTTGTCCCACAGGACTTGGCTTGTGGAGGGTCCAGGGTCTCAGTGTGACCCTGAGATGCAAACCCCGTGGGCCCCAGGGTGTCGGCCCTTGTGATGGAGGAGGGAGGCCTTCCAGGAGCAGGAGGCCCAGCAGAGCCAGCAGAGCGCCCAGGGAGGTGGGAAAGGAGGTCTGGGGACACTGGGGCTGCAGGGGACATCGTGATCCAAGCAGGAGGTCCAGCAAGGGACAGAGAAGCGTGTGGCCAGGCGCCGGACAAGGGGAGCCAGAGGCCCACTGAGCTGTGGCACGGAGGGCCCCCAGCCCAGACAGGACAGGACCCCATGGGGGCCGCACAGGGGGGAGGTCAGCAGAGAAGCTGGTGGGTGGGATGTCTCGAGGGGAGATTCGATCAGCTGGTGGAGACCGTGGGGTTGAATTTCTGACAGTAAAGGAAATGGGTAAACAAGATGGCTTCCAACCTGAGGCTGAATGAAATGCTCTGAAGACAGAGTTACCATCGTCTAGGTCCTGGCTCGGCAGTGAGCGGGGCTCCCTGACGTGAACCGTGGGGCCAGGCCTAACCCTCATCACAACAGAGCCACCGCGCCCAGGAGGACAGGCCAGCGGGCGTGCACGCGGGTGACGCCAAGGGCGGGGCGGACGCACACATGGGCTTTGGCGTCGGGGATGCACGGAGAAACCTCCACGCTGGCCCTCCGGCCCCCCACCTTCTGCTTGTCTTTTCCGCTCTCTGTCAGGAACATTTCCTCTACTTCACAGCCCAGCGTTTCTCTGAATTTCGCCTCCCTAATCACATTTTAAATGCTCTAATAGCATCTTATTCGTGTTACCTGTGTGAGTATCTTCTCGTATTTCCCTGAGGACCTTAGTTAACCCCTGAGGTTTTGAAATTCTCCTCTCTGTCCATAAACACCATGTTTCCCAGTTTGGTGTTCTGGATTCTCCTCCATCTGTCGGGCACGTACTGGCTGCAGGAGGGGAAGCTGGCGGGAAGCTCTGTGCCGTCAAGCACGGCGTTTGTACGTGACCTTGTTGGTGCATTTTCCTGGGGAACCCCTCGTGCGAGCGCCCGTGGGCCTGGCCAGGTTCCTAGGGCGGAAAGACCCCTCCGGTCGCCCCAGGGTGGGCTCCAGCTTCACTGAGATGATGGTCTGGAAACATTTCCCGTGAGCGTCCAGACCCCTGGCCTCACCTCTTCCCCTGGCTCGTGTGCCGGGTTAGCCTGTTGCATTCTTTGTGGGTGGCGTCTGTTCAGTCCACACCTGGAGCCGGGAGTCCGCGCTGAGTCCTGAGGGGCCTGGCACCGCAGACCTGAGGTAAGGAAGGGGCGGTGCTCCTGACGACCGGCAGGGCGGGGCTGCTCGACTGCAATTTGCACGTGAGTCACCAGCATCTTATCAACCTGAGCGTTCTGGTCCTGTTGGTCTGGGGGCCCAAGGTTCTGCATTCCTGCGAGGCCAGGCCCCGGCAATGCCGACGCTGCTGGCCCCGCCTGAGACTGCACTTGAAGGAACAAGGAGCCCAGGGGCCACACTCAGGCCCAGGGACCAGGCTCCATGTGGCAGCAGGCTCTGGGCAGGACAGACGTTTCTGAGCGGCCCAACTCGGCTGTTCCTCAGGTGTCCTCAGCTCCTTCACCTGCGGGAGTGGCTGAGCCAGCGGTCCCCCTCGTGGGTGGGCGTGTGTCTCACCACCGGGTGGAGGCCGAGCAGGTCCTCCGCGTGCCCAGAGGACCTGCAGCCTCAGGCCTGGGGGTGGGGGCGAGCCACACAGAGCCACACCCCCTGTCCCCAGTGCCCATCGCCTGTCCTCTGCTCCCTGCCCAGTCCCTTCCAAGGGGCCTTGGTCACCTCCAGAGCTCCAGTCAGCACCGCGTGGACATCTCCCCTAACAAGCATTGATCGTCTGCTGGGCCTCTGGGGGGAGGTCAGGGCGGGGTGAAGGTGGCATGGCGGTCGGGTGGAGAAGCACCAGGGCAGAGTCCAGCGATAACCACAAGGACCGCTGGCAGGGTGGCTCTCGACGTCTCTGGACACGTAGCATCGCTGGACCCACATCCCCGACGCCTGTCACCAGCTGCAGGCTGTGGTAGCCCCCCGCCCCGAGAAAACACACGGTGTCCAGACCCTGAGGCCATGGGGCTGCGTCGCGGGTGTCCCACGCCTGCCCTGTGCACGTGGACGTGTGACTTTTGAATCCGTGGCTGTGTTATTAGCGTGACATGGATGAGCCCGTGGCCCCTCGGACAGGTGTGCTTCTGCGCGACCCGGTGGGAGGGAGGAGACGCGTGAGAAGGGGGACTGGCGCCCAGGCAGGGGGACCACAGCCCCGCGGCAGGATCCAGAGATGGAGATGCTTAATTTCTGCGATCATCTTAGCCACGGCCCCGGCTGGGGGAGTTTAGATCAGATCCCATAAAGAGCAATTAGAGAAACCGCCTTGTAAGTGCAAGCACCGATGGCAAAGTAATTAAATTTGGGAAACATCATCCTTCAAGACTGAGGCAGGAGGCAGGAGGGAGTCGGCCTGCCCTCCACGGTGGGGGAGGGGCGGGAGGAGGAAGGACCCCCGACACCAGCCCACCAGGCTGGGGTGGAGACAGGGGCGGGGCTCCGCCTCCCAGGACGGCCCAGGGCCCCGACGGCACCCCGGGCTCACCCTCTCTTGCTCAGAACGTGTGCTCTGCGTCCCTGTAGGGCTGGTGGCCCCTGGGCGGGCATGGAGCAGGGACCACGTGGGAGTCATGTGCACAAAGGCAATTCGTGGGTCACACGACACACCACAGGGTGATGGGTGCAGACAAGGACAGGGACCCGGGGAACGGCAGAGCCAGGGCACCACACCTGGACCACCTCCTGTCCCCCTGAGACCATTTTGGGCACCCCGCCCCCGCTGGGCTGCCCTAATTAGCACAAAGGGCAGTCTGTGGGCTCAGGCCAGGTCAGAGCCCAGGACCTGGGGGCTGAATGCAGGCTGCACTTCACCTCACAGACCCCGGGGCCGGGAATGCAAAGGCCTCCTGGTCGGGATTGAGAAGGGCCCCTACCCCCCCGCCGTGGGCCCCTGGAAAGCCGTGCCCCCGAGCTTGGGACGTGCAGTCAGGGTGACCTGAGGAAGCGGACTCTGGGCCTCTGTTCTGCTCATTCAGACCCCCAGCCCCTGGACGACCCAGCACACCGAGACCTCAGTCGGTCACAGAAGGACTGAAACCCAGAATTATTCTCCGACGGGTGCAGTGGACGACGTGGCATCTTCCTTGCTCCCCAGCAGGGACGTCCTCTCCACACCCCCACCCCACGTCCTGACTTCGTCCTCACTGTACACACCTGGGCACCGGGCACCAGGCTGCCCCACCGCAGTCTCCCCTCGGGGGACCACGTGCCGGCTGCTCATCCCATGGGGACTTCCCAGCCTGCTCTGATGCTCCTGTTCAGAGAAATGGCCCCACCCGCTGCCCAGGCAGGCAGCCAGCCGACAGCCTGCATCACCGTGCAGCCTCCAACCTCCACGGAGTCGCCTTTTGCCACCACCTCCCCGTTCCTAATAGCGGCCTCGGACTTCCCTTCCTCCGTGGTCTGTTGCAAAGGGTTGGCTCCTTTCAGAAGAGACCTGGAGCCCTCCCTTCCCCTCTCCCGGGCGTCATCTCTGAGCCCTATTCTGGGACTACAGCAAGCTCCCCTCTGCACTCAGCCCCGCCTTAGCATCAGAGCTCGGGTGGAAGGGGGAGGGAGCAGCCCCTCCTGGTGTGGAAGCCCCACCTCACTGCCAGGAGGCCATCAGGGCCCCAGCATTCTCAGTGGTGGGCTCCCAAGGAGAGCCTCCACTCTGTAAGTGGGGGCTGGGTGAGGGACTCCCAGTGATGCTCACTTGGAACTTAAAACAGGTAGCTGGGGCAGGATGAGAAGTGTTGGGGGCTGGGAACTGAGGCCTGAGTGTCGGGGAGCTGGGAGGCTGGGGGCTAGGGGCTGGGGGCTGAGGGGCCGGGGGCTAGGGGTTGGAAGGCGAGGGGGCTGGAGGGCTGGAGGGCTGGGGGTTGGGGGGCTGAGGGGCTGAATCTCTCGGCTGCAGGGCCAAATTCTCAGGGAAAGTGCTCTGGTGGGGACACTTGTGTCAGATGTCACCAAGCTCCAACCAGCTGTGCCCTGGAGGTGGGGCCATGTTAGACACACCTGTCCTCTGAGACCACCCGGAGTGAGCAGAGTACCTGGTTCCTTGTGACCAACCTGTTTCAACGGACCAAACCCCAGCATTGCCCACAGAGGGGCTTCAAGCCTCAGAACTAGTGGGGACTTTCATTTCCCGTCGTGGTCCCACACAGCGTATGGTTAATTTCTGAAACTGGCCATCAGAGGCTCACACGTGTGACACAGACGGCAAGGACCTCCATCAGCGAGGTCGCACGGTTGCTTTGTGCCTCGTGCCCCGCCCATCAGGTAAGGGCAGCTGGAGCCGCTTCCTTCTTAGGGCTCTTCGTTTAGCCACAGTGACTCAAGGCCAGCGTGAAGTACCTTGCAGCTGAATTCCTCCAGAGCTTCCCCCTCGATGGCCCCAACATCTGCGTCCTTCCCTCAGAGACTCCAGATACCAGTTCCCCGCATCTCTCCCAGGGGGGCCTGCTCCCACGCTGAGCTGAGGGGGGGCTCTGGACGTCCTCCCGCCAGGATGCCACAGCCCCCCCAAGGATTCCCACGGCCCCCAGTCCTGACTGCAGTGTCTGCTTTCTGATGCATTAATTAGCTGCACTGACCCTGCTCAAAAAGGACACTGGTTGTGGCAATGTCCCCCTTGGCTCACCCTGATCCCAAACTGCCCAGTCTCAGCCTTGTCCCTTGGCGCTGGGGACGTTGTTTGCAGGTTGAATGAGACTTGCGACAGTTCTGAGTTCCCCTTGGAGGCCAGACATTGAAATACACGTTTCTATTCAAGGCAAATCCCCCAAACCCACGTGCCAGCACCTGGGGACCTCCTGCTCCGTCCACCCAAAGCGTTTACGTGTGGACGTTCCCAAAGCAAAGCGCCTGCCTTGCTGGGCATGGAACTTGCCCTCGTGTTGTTTCTGCACCAACCAGCGCCTTCTCCACACCAAGAGCAAAACAGCAGTGAGGAAGTGCAGTCTCCAAAACTAGGCTTAAAAAATAAATCACACACGGTATTGTTGCATTTTATCATTAATTACGTATGTTTTCTTGGAAACAGCACAGAAATTAGGAGGCAGTAAACATTAAATATAAAGGATGTGCTTAATTCTAAAATAAATAGATGTGAAGTTATTCTTCCCAGGACTGCTCGAAATGGTCACGTGGCGAAAACTAATGTCTCTAATCGGCTTTATTTCTATTTCATTTGTCCATTGAACAGATTCCCTGTGGAGCACACGTAACACAATTAAAACAAAATCTGTATCGTGCGCAACTGAAGGGAAATGAAGTCTCGAGCCCCAGTGGGTATTTTAATTAGAGCTAACCCACCTCAGACATGGATTCGGGAGGAAACCTGCCCTGGACGGGCGACGCTGTTCGCTGGGGCCCGCCCCGTATTTATGCAGCTGACTCAGTGGTCTTCCTGAACATGCCTAACAGTCAGACTCCTTGTCCTTTTTCAGTTTTCACCCCATGACTCTCACAGTAAAATAAAAGCATCAGGCCATCGGGGCGTACGCA
Organism: Camelus dromedarius; assembly: GCF_036321535.1. Taxonomy (NCBI): domain Eukaryota; kingdom Metazoa; phylum Chordata; class Mammalia; order Artiodactyla; family Camelidae; genus Camelus; species Camelus dromedarius. Next base: position 24,061,663 of record NC_087466.1, read on the forward strand.
GAGGCATAACGAACTACCCCACGGAGACTTTGCTAAGTGGGAAAAGCAACAAACATCAAGGAAAAACAAGCCGCTGCTACTGAGAGAAAGCATCATAAATGGTGCATCTGCTCCAAGAAGACAAACGCGGTCTCGGTCGCGATGTTCCTACTTGGTATGAAGGTTCCTGCGTATTTGTGAGCTATAAACAGAGTCGTGATTTATAAACGCCATTTGTTGTTTGATTTCCTTTTCTTTAAATCCAAAAAGGAATGATGTTGGAGACAGGAGGTTTGAACCCGGGGTACCTGGCCTGCTGGGGTCTTCCCAGACATGCCCCCACCCCACCCCCACACTTGGTCCCCCTCCCCGCCTCCCATCACCAGCTGCATGTTATGGGAAGATGCTTCTAGAGACAAAGAAGCGAAGCCCACCTTTGGCACGTGGGTTAATTTGGCATCTAAAATAAAAAGTCAAATGTAAAGTTAAAAAAAAAAAAAGGTGGTCAGGCAGCATAAATGACAATCAGCTCCCTCCCCTGAAAAAGCCAAACCGTGAAGGCGCGACGGTTGGGAAGTTCATGGTACCCACCCCCCCCCCACCCCGCAGTGCCGGCTTAGGTGCCCTTAGGGGACAGAGCTTCGCTGGAGCCTGCAGCCTGCACTCACAGAAAGAGGAGGAAACAGCCGGAAAGCCTGCGGCATGACAGACCCCGCGGATGAGGAGGGAGGCGCCGCGTGGGCAGAAGGCGACGCTTCTACACGCAGTTGGAGACCCCCTGCAGGCCATCTGCAACCCCGCGTGACCCCGGGTGCCAGCACCCACCGGCCAGTGCGTGCAAAGTGAGACTTGATGGCTCCTGTGCTGAACACACACTGGGAGATGCGCCCTCATGCACGGGGATGTTCCCCAGGAACTCACACTCTCCCTGAAGGGACAAGACGCAGTGGGGACTGAGTTATTAATCTCCTTCTTTCATTGATGTTTGTATGTTTCATGAAACACTGCCCCACCCACCACGGTGGCCCACAGTGTGTTTAATATTAAAGATTATCACAGATTCTTAGAAGCGGACAGGACCTCAGGAGACAGCTAACCTTGCTTCAGTTGACTCACTGGCATGTTTAAAGGCAAAAGATGAAATAGAAGTTGAAAAAGGTAGGGACACAAGGCAGTGCACACGTAGTTGTCAGCGGATTGCACACATAATCCCTTCTCTTCCTCTTAACACCACAGAGCGCCCCAGGCTCAGGTACCTTCTGATCAAATGTGTCCCTCGGGTCCCACTGAGATCACATAGACGATGAGCACTACCACACAGTGAAACTGAAACGTAACTCCACGTCAGAGTCAGGTGATGACTGGGGATACTTTGCTGAGGGGAAAACTCATTTTTATAGGTTGGTGAATAATAAAGAAGATATGATGTGTGTATGTGTGTGTGTGTGTGTGTGTGTGTGTGTACATACATACACAATGGAATATTACTCAGCCATAAAAAAGAATAAAATAATGACATTGATGGATCTGGAGATTGTCATACTAAGTGAAGAAAGTCAGACAGAGAAAGACAAATATCACATGATATCACTTGTATGTGGAATCTAAAAAAAAAATGACACAAATGAACTTATTTATAAAACGGAAACAGACAGACAGAAAACAAAGTAAGGTTACCAGAGGGGGAAAGGGGATGAGGGAAGGATAAGTTAGGAGTTTGAGATTGGCAGAGACACACTACTATATGTAAAATAGATAAACAACAAGTTTCTACTGTACAGCACAGGGAACTAGATTCAATATCTTGCAGTAACCAATAATGAAAAAGAATATGAAAAGGAATACGTGTATGTACATGTATGACTGAAACATGATGCTGCACACCAGAAATTGACACAACACAGTAAACTGACTATACTTCAATTTTTTTAAATGCAGGGGGAGAAAAGTTGGTGAATGGTGGTAGCTGGTAAATGAGGACACAAGAGCCCAGCTGGGGTCACGCAGCAGCGCCAAGTGTCCACCTGGGCACTGCCAGCAGACACAGAGATGCCCAGGGGTCCTTTGGAACCAGACCTTGGCCGAGAGGAGAAGGAACCTGAGACAGCGCCGCAGGTGCTGGCCCTGGCAGAAAAGACCCACCGCGTTACGTGCCTCGACCCTGAAACCCGGAGAAAGTCCTTAGGGAAAACAGGTGGGAGATATGAGATACATAAAGCTCTGGAAAAGTAACAGAGAAGAATGAAAAACCACCCCTGGATTATGTGACTTTGTGGTTGTTCTGTACTTGCCCTTGAACCTTCAGAAGTCCCGCTGGGGAGGGGGAGGCACAGAGAGAGGTGAGAGTGCTTTGCTAGGAGTGAAGGGATTTTGTATTACTGTCAGCGGTGCCGGAAATTTGCTTTCTTGTTTCTGAGGTCTCACTTGTCTGGAAATCACCAAGTCGGGGAGGAGGAGCAAACCAAGAGGCTGCTGCGCTTGTCGGGGTCAGGAGCAAGGGGGGGGCTCCTTGGGGTCAGGAGAGGGGCTCACCCCCTCCTGATGGCTAAAGGCAGCTGCTGGAGGGCCCGTGACAAAACCCGACTCCAGTCGGCTCCAGCAAGAAGGCTCCACCATGGCAACGTTTTCTCTGGCTTCTGGATTGTTTGATGTGCAGAGAAAAAAAAAAGAAAAAACCTGCTGTCACTCTGGTTTTGGACGAGCCTCGTGAATCTTCGGTTTAACGTACTTAACACAAGTTTTAAAAGTCAAAGTACATTCTGAAGACGGTGCTGATTTTTCCTTCCATCAGATCTGTTTTCTTCCTCACACGAAGGATCCCCAGAGGCAAGGAAGCAAAGTTGCTGAGAGTCCCAGTCGCAGAGCTGATTCTGAGTTTCTTCCCGAGCAGCGCCGAGCAGATGGTGAAACTGGAGCCGCTCCTCCCCCCAGAAGCAATTACCCTGCGGTCGGGGTTGAACGCGACGTGAGCTTTGCCTCTTGTTAGCACTTCACGCCGCAGTTTGCGTTTAAAATTTAATTTTCCTTCGTGGACAGCAGGCTATTTGGCCCAGGCAGAATGTCATTTTGAATGACGTGACAGGAATTCTTAAAAAGCAGCTGAGGTATTTGGGAAATGCTTCTTCTCTGAGTCTCACTGGGAATTCTTTCTCTCAGAAACGTGCCCAGTGAGCTGGGTTGGGTCCCCGGAGAGCCGGCTCTGTCTGAGTGGGGCGGCGCGGTCGGAAGGCTCGAGGCTTGCTGTGGACTCAGCAGCGTAAGGGTTCCAGCAGCGAGATGTGGTGGACAGAAGTTCCTGGGCTTCGAGACTCCTCCACTGGCTCCCACTGTGGGAACGCCGGGTCAGGGAGACCAGAGGACGGGAGAAGCAGGCTCCGCCATGTAGAGGGAACTGGCTCTAACCATTTTCCTGTTGGTTGCCTGAAATCTGGACCCAGTGGTGGTCTACGTTTCATGAGGTTGAGATGCCAACACTTTCATGGAACACCATGAAGGGCCGAGTCTGCACGAGGCAGAATTCTAAGGTGGCCCCAAACTTCCACCTCTTGGTGTGCCCACCCTGTCTCGTACCCCATCCTTGAGTGAGGGAGACTTGTGAATATGATTGAATCTCACTCCTAGGGTTAGGTTAGGTATTTTGGCAAAGAGGGGATTTTTCAGATATAATTAAGGTTGCTGATCAGTTGACTTTGAGTGCATCAAAATAAAGGTTACCCTGGGTAGACTTGGTCCAATCAGATGAGCTCCTGAAAAGAGAGTCCAACTCACTTTTGGAACTGAGCCTCCACTCCATGCAGAAATCCAGGCCACAGGACAGGTTGCACGTAGGTGCCCCAGCCAACGCCCCAGCACTGACCATCAGACCTGAGCTGGGGAAGTCTCCAAGATGGCTCTCACTCCAGCCACTGTCCGACTCCAACTGCATGAGTGACCTTGAGTGAAGAACACCTAGTTGAGCCCAGGCAACCCACAAAAATTTGACAGATAATAATAAAGTGATAGCTGTCTAAAAAAGGGGGGGGGGGATGTCCAAGGCTTCCCTGAATCAGTTTCAAAGCAACAGTCTCTCTTCCCATTGCTGGATCTGAAGAAGGAAGATGACATGAACTCTACAGCTATGAGGAAGGCAATCCTGCCAGCAACCAGAGGGGGCTTGTGGGTGACGTCTTCCCCAGTCCAGCCTTCAGATGAGAACAAGGCCACCAGCACCTTGACTTCAGCCTTATGAGACGTGGGGCAAAGAACCCAGCTATGCTGTGCCAGGCCCAGACCCGCAGAAACCATAACAAATGCGTGTTGTCTCGTGCCTCTAAGTCTGTGGTAACGTGTACACAGTACATAACCCTCCCATAGAATCCCAGGGCTTGGGCAGATAGGAATTTTGGAGGGCTTTTATCACATAGGAATGACACACCCTTCACACAGCCCTGCCACCAGCACAAGCCGTGAAGATGTACTCCCTTCACTGAGGCCTGAGAGACACCTGATAATCTCTGTGGGGCAGGAGATGCTGCCATTGGCAGGTGGTCCCTGGCTTACGTGGGAGGGGGGTCCTGGAGCAGCAGCACCCTGTGGCAGCACAGACCACCCCCACCCCCTGCCCAGGCAGGATGGCTGATTCCGTGCGACAGGCATCGGGGAACAGCAGGTCATTGATGGTTCTGTCTCCCACCCCAACTAGTACTGGACCCCACGAGGTCAGACATCTTATCTGCTTTACTCACTGCTGTGTCCCCAGCACACAGTAGGAGCTCACAAAATACCTGCTGATTGAGTGACTGTGACACAAACATGAATGAAAGCACAGAGGCCTTATGTGCAACTAATATCCTTTTATTAGAAATACTCCTTCTTTTAATGGAAGTATCGTCATTCACACTGTGCCAGTTTCCGGTGGACAGCATCATGCTTCAGTCACACGTATGCATACGTATATTCCTTTTTGTATTCTTTTTCATTTTAGGTTACTACAAGATATTGAATAGAAGTCTGTGCTATATGGAAGAAATTTGGTTTTTTTAAATTTATTTTATATATAGTGGTTAATATTTGCAAATCTTGAGAAATACTTCTTAATGACCCACTTTTGTAATAAAAGCTTAGTGAGACTAATGGTGACTAGTCGGAAATGATGCAATTTATTACATCCAGCATCTACTGCAATCAGGGATATTGCTCTGGGCCGTTGAGCCTGAAACCTGTGGGCGTAGGAGCAGAAGCAGCTGTTGCAACTGTTAGCTGATTAGGGGGAAGGGCCACTTCGCATTCTGCTGAAATTGCCATGTGCGCATCTCCCGGGGAAAGACTGAATTTGGCCCTGGAGCTACACGCTGGATGTCTGGCCAGGAGGAGAGACTTCCTGGGAGGGTGTCAATTCTCTCCACATCCCCACTTAACAAAACCGCTGCAGGACCTCTCCGTTGTCCGCAGCGTTGGAGCCAGCTGGAATGTGTTCCAAAGGAGCTCACGGCCCACTTACAATGAAAGACGAGTAACAGGGCTGCTGTAGTGGTCTGTGCTGAATGCCGGGACGACACAAACAAGGGGCGCCTAACCCCGCACAAGATTCAGCAAAGGCTTCCCAGAGGAGTGAGATCAGCCGATGCCTAAAAGGACGCCGAGGGTCAGCAAGACGGAGGGAAGGAGCGGAAACAGCACGGAGAAGGTCTCGGAGAGCGCCGGGCACGGTTGGGGAGCAGTGACAGTTACTACAAACCAGCCACTTTGAGGTGGGGAGGGCCATGGGGTAACCCAGTGGAGGAGCTTTCTTCTGAGGTCTGTGGGCAGCATGGAGGGTTTTCACAAAGCTAGAGCAGGGCCCTGTTTCATCTAAGAAGGACGTTTCTGACCGCGATGGCCGGTAGGTGAAGCTGTGGGCAAGAAGACTGGTCAGAACCTGGCTACTCAACACATGACCTCGACCAGCCTTGCCGGGCTCACCAGGCTGTGATTAGAAATTCAGCCCCTGGACAGCTCCCCGCCTGAAGTACTGATCCAGGCCTGGTGAGGAACCCCTGCGATTCACAAGCACTTGGGTGGGCAAAGCACCGACTGGATGCTGCTGCAATGATCGAGGTCAGAGGCGGTGCTGGCTGCCACCGACGTGGCAACAGAAAGGCTGGAGAGAAGAGGATGGAGCGAGAAATACCAGTGGGTGGGCCCACGGGACCTGGTGCCAGACAGGATGATGGTCGGGTTTCTGGGCGGGGAACCACGTGGCCAAGGCTGAAAACCCCCACTGCATTTAGGAAGGAGGCGGTCACCGGTGGCTGTGCTCAGAGCAGCCCTGGGAGCGCAGCGGGGAAGAGACCAGATTTCACTGGCTGAGGGATAGAGAGGTGACAAAGCGGGAACAGCCTGGGGACATAATCCTTAAAGAACCGGACAGTTAGTACAGAGACTAATGGGAGAGACATGGGATGTCTAAGCCTGATGGGAAAGGCTGGCGGAGGGAGAGGAGCACGGGTCACAGGAAGGATGGGCAGCCCCAGCGGAGGCAGAGGCCTTAGCGGGCAGGACGGGCCAGGCCCCGATGCGGGACCAGCAGGTGGGTTGGAGCAGCTGGTGGAGATCCGTCTGCGGGACTCTGTTCTCTCCAAGGAAGAAGGAGCCAAGGTGACCTGCTGGGCCCGAGGTCAGGGATGAGGGCTGGTGAGGGTCTGACTGGAAACTGTGGAGCAGAGGCGGGTGGCCAGAGATTGAGAGGTTTAAGGGGAGGCTCTGAGGGAGGGGCAGCCACTTGTGGAAACAAGACTGAGGGGTGCAGTGGGGGAGGGGGTCAAAAGGTTTCCTGCAGCTGGAGATGCTGCCTTTGAATGTGAAAGGGGGTCCATTTTCCAGCTCGAGTTAGGGAGGCAGCATCACTCAGTGGTTACAACACAGACTGTGGAACCCGCTCACTCGGGTTCGGATCCCTCCCCTGGAGCGCGTCAGCTGTGGCCTTTGGCCCTGCCTCCCTTGGCAACGCGGTGCTGGTGAACAGCATATACATCACACAGGGCACAGGTCAGCATCACCCATCAGAGATGGGTTCCAGTGTCCTGCACTATGTCAGCATACACAGCGCTTTTTTTCCCCCAAATAGTGTTGAACACAACGAATTAGGAAATTCCACACTAGAATCATGACTTTTTAGCTTCTCTTGGGAATCAAACAACCTAGTGTGCAGGGTTGACCCTTCCCTGGTGATGGGCTGAGTCCCGGCTGCCTCTCCTGTCCGTCAAGGGCCCTTCAGCTTCCCGGTTGCCATGGAAACCGCATCCGGGTATTTACCTCCCCGGTCCCTGTGGCCCAGGCTCTGGGCACTGGAATGTGGACACGCTGACTGCAGGCTGCTCTGTCCGTGCCTGTGCCCCGCCAGCTGCGAAGCGTTTTGAGCATCACTTTTGCCTGTAGGCATTTGAGTTTCTGTCCCTGTGTCGAAATAGTCTCTTTGAACTGCTGTTGGAGGCTGTGGGATGTGAGCACAGGGCGATTTCTATCCCCTGTGCCCAGAGGACTGAGGAGAGGCTAACAGTGGCCACTGTCTTAAGACAGGGGTGTGCTAAGCAACCAGAGAGGAAAGCGCACGGGAAGCTCATTCCCACATCATCGAACGGAGAGCTTTGCCCCTTCTCAGGCGCCTGTTGGACCCACGTGCTGGTCACACGGAGACACGGGGAGGACCTGAGAGTCTGTGCCGATGGAGCCCTGAGCACCTCCCACCCGAGGGGCAAAGCTTCTTGTGCCTACAGGGACCCAGACGTCAGCCTCGTGCAGGATCAGATCAGGCGTTACAGAGACGGAGCTTCTGACGCGCTCATCCCCTGGAACGGACCTTGACTCCTGATGAGATCGCGACGGACTTCAGCGCCGCCACTGGCCAGCGTGGAGGTGCAGTGCGTGGGCAGGCGTGACCGCTGTTCCCGGGGAGGGGGCACCTTCACACCCTCCCCCCTTCCCGGCGTTTCTCTTCTCCCCTCTCCCGACGCAGCTGGCAGCACTGCCGGCCGAGACGTGTCCTCGTGAGCCTCATTAATAAGGTTTCTCTTCACCACCTGTTCCCTGAGATGGAGGACGCGACGCAATGAGATTAATCCTCTCCCGCTGATCATTACGGGGGTTTGAGGTGTACAAGATGGATGGTTATAAAGCTGCAGGTAGCAAATCCTCGGGGTTCATTAGTTCATTCAATCAACAAATTTGATCAAGAATTTTGCCACGTGCCTCCTGTGTGCCAGGCTCTCTGGCAGGCCCTGGGAGAGCCCCAAGGCTGCTCCCTCCTGCTCAGCACTCCCTACTCAGGCCTGCAAGCAGGCGAAACTGGTGTCGAATCCTGCTCCCGCCAGAACAAGCTGTGGGACTTAAGAAGTCACGTTTCACCCGACACCAACACATTGTGAATCAAGGGTGCCTGTATACTAATGATACAAACAAACTCACTTACAAACCAGAAACAGACTCACAGGCACAGAAAACAAACTATGGTTGCCAAAGGGGAAAGGGGTGGGAGGGGATAAGTCGGGAGTTTGGGATCAACACACATAAGACAGATAAATAGCAAAGGCCTCCTGCATAGCACACAGCACTACATTCAATGTCTTACAACAACCTAAAATGAAAACCAGTCTGAAAAAGAACACACACATGTAAATGTACGTATGACTGAATCACTGTGCTGTGCACCTGAAACTAACACAACATTGTAAACTAACCACACTTCAATAAAAATTAATTAAATTTTTTAAAAACTATACTTCAATTAAAAACATTTTTTAAAAGTCATCCTGCTTAAAAAAAAAAAAAAAGTGGTCCCGTTTTACTTCTCCAGGTGGAGGTCTCCCATCGATAAGGGGGGCCATGAGGCTGCCCGGTCCACAGGGCCAATGAAAATAAAATGGGACCTCGCACACCAGGCCCCGGGGAGGGCCCCACAAGGGCTCGAGGAGAGTTTGTTGGTCTGTTAGTTCGTTCTCTCGTCTCCTGCAGGTCCGTTTTAATTTTGTCAGTAAGCAAATGCATAGTCGTGTAAAATGGACTTGAGCCTAGGGCATCACCCACCTCCCTGAAGTGGCGTGGGGCGAGGCCACCCAAAGCGCACGGAGGGGTGGGGACTCCCCAGAGAACAATCAGACATGCTAGTCTCAACAGGAGAATGGGTATCCTGGTCAGGCAAAGCCAGCGCGTGTTCACTGGAGCCTCGGACTGTTCCATCGGGCTCTGTGGTTAATGAACCACCTCCTGCCGGGCCCCTGGCCTGCGGGGGCTGGCGGGACGTGCAGCGGTGGGGGACAGGACCTCGACCCTGGGCAGCAGGTAGTGGGGCCGTGGGGAACTGGGCGGGGCCGGGGGAGAATCGGGGTTTGCCAGGAAGGACACTGGACGGACGGGTGGAGCGAGCGGGAGTCAGGCCCAGGCCAGGGTATGGGTGCGAGGATGTCGTGATGGAGGGGGTGTGGGGAAGGTGCGGCCCCTCCCTGCTTGTTCCCGAGGAGACTGTCACACAGTCGATGTCTACACTGGACCATGGGATCCATTTGTTTTCAGTCTTACCAGCCCGGCCCCCGTTGCTGCAGTACCAAAGAGACCCTGCCTCTCAGAGGCTCACACAGAGACATTTGCTTCTCACTCCTGCCCAGTCCCACACGGTCAGCGAGGGTGTCCTCCACGCAGTGACTCAGGGATTCCCACCTGCATCCATCCTCCGAGGCTCCCATCTCAACACACGGCTCAACACATCAGAGTGGAGCTGGGGGCTCGTTTCGACCTGAGCCTCTCAGTGGCCCTTGTCTCCAGTAGAAGGTCTGGGACCCCGTGGCCTGGGTGATGGGTCCCACCTCTCTGGCTGGTGTGAGTGACTTCTCTGGGGTCACCTCCTGGTCTGAGACATGGGTGATGATGTCACCCACCTCCTCTGTCACTGAGGACAGACCCCGCCTCACACTGAACACACAGTAAATGCTGCTTGATCTTCTGTGTTCTGCAGAGGAATGTGGCAGGGGTGGGGGGGACTTAAACAATTTTCATGCATTCAGTGCATCCAACTGGCGTGATTCTGAAGTGAGTTTGGTTTCCAGGGTGTTGTTGCTGTTGTTCAGGACGGTCTCCTGGTGCTCGGCTTGGCCGAAAAGGCTAACAGGGTCATGGGCTCTTCTCAGGCCTGCAGCCGCCAGGGAGCCTGAGGTCACCGTCCAGGGCTCCTTTCCCAGACAGCGAAGGGCCGTTCGCAGCCTGCGTGAGGACGGGGATGAGGAGGGGGACAGCTAGCTGAGGAAAGGTGGTTACTTGTCACATTTAATTCTAAGGGGTTTCTGCGATGCTGACTCAATGCCGCTGGTCACCTCCAGTGCCCCTTCTCAGGGCGTCCTCAGGCTGGACTAGGGGCTTGTCTGTCTGTTCAGGGCCCTGGGTTCTACTCCCGCCCTGGCCGGAGTCTCCTAATGCCAAGTGGCCGGGAAGCCTCAGTCCTTGCTTTGGAGAGCGAAGCTGAGAGGCACACGGGGTCCGGGTGAGAGAAGCAGCAAGCAGCTGGCCCAGTGACCTGTGTGGGGCCAAACGACCCCATGTCTCAGGGGCACTGGGGCAATGTCTAAGGTTCTAACTCGTTCAGTGACAATTTACCGAACACCTACTGTTGATCAAGTCATCGCCTTTCCCAGCTCTGCACCGTGAGGCAAGTACTTTACGAACCAGGTAGGGTATTTGTGTTACAAATGACAGAAAACTCAACCTAAGGTGAATTAAATAAAAGCGTATGTCTTTTTCAACACGTGCTTTGAAAGGTCCGTGGATACACGAGCTTCAGGAGCGGCTTGATCCAGTGTCTACTTGGCAAAACCCCTCCGCTCTCCTCGGAGGGTGGGCTCCCTTCTCAGTCAGGCTCTCCCCTCAGGTGTGAAAGCCACTCTCAGGACCTCGTCTTTCAGGGATGACATCTAGCAAAGAGAAGCGAGTCTTTGAACCAGCGTCCTCTAATCCTGTTTCACCACCTTGGGTCTTACGGGAGCGCGTGCCCGTCACTGGCCAATCCCCGCGGCCTGAGGAGGGCGGTGCACCGGCTCAGCCCGGGTTTGCTCCTCAGCCGCAGGTGGAGTCAACTTCGGATCACAGGGCTCCGGGTGAGGGTGGAGGTGGTCGCCTGGGTGAGGCTGAGGAGGCTTTTCCTGGAGGGGAGTGAAGGGCATCTGAGTGGCAAGACAGCCGACGCCCACCGAAGGGGAGGGAGATGTGCCGCCTCAAAATACTCCTCTTGCACCTAAGGGTCATTTTGAGCTGGAGGCAGTTTCGAAGAAGCAGATGCCAAAAAAGGTTTCTGGCCTCCATCTATCTCCTAAAAGCAGGACCTAAATTTATAGAGGGGTCTTCCCCTCCGCTTTCCACGAGGAAGAACAGAATCCAGAGACAAATCCAGGTCTTTATCAGCCTTAGCGATTTCCCCGGAGGAATCCACACAACGAAGTTCACTCGCTACTCTTCGTCTTCAGTTCATGTCCCTCTTCCACGGCTTGCCACCCAAGGAGCAAGGCCTTGTCCCTTCTCTAAAAGTTCAGCCTGCATTTAGTTAAGACGCCGCGTAAACTTAGTCCTAGCCACTCTTTTGAGTTACTCACCCCTGAGAACGCTGGTGCACGTGTTAATACACTTGTGTTTGGTTTTTCTCCTCTTAATCCGTCTAGTCAGTCTAATTTACAGGACTCCAGCCAAGGAAGCTAAGATACACAGAGGAAAAAAGATTTGCCTTTTTCTGCCCCACACAACCGTGCTATGTTTATCACAGGGTTTCATAGCTGTCTCGTGTCACAGCCAGGGGCAAGCGAGGGAATGCCTTTCCTCTTCCGTCTCTGCCTCGGCCACAGGGCCTTTGCACATGCTCTCCACGCAGCCTGAAGCACTCGCCCTCCTCTCCTCCCTGTCACTCCTGGTCAACACCATGTCTCAGCTCTACTTTTTACGTACATATACACGTGTTCCTTTTCATGTTCTTTTTCATTGTAGGTCATTACAAGATATTGAATATAGTTCCCTGTGCTCTACAGTGGCTCATGTTGTTCATCTGTGTTATATATAGTAGTGTGTATCTGCTAATCCCAAAGTCCCAATTTATCCCTTCACATCCCCTTTCCCCCTTGATGACTGTAAGTTTGTTTTCTATGTCTGTGAGTCTGTTTGGTAAATAAGTTCATTTGTGTCATTTTTTAAGATTTTAAGATCATATATTTGTCTTTCTCTGTTTGATTTACTTCACTCATATGACAATCTCTTGGTCCATCCATATCACTACAAATGGCATTATTTTATTCTTTTTTATGACTGAGTAGTATTCCATTCTATAAACATACCACAACTTCTTTACCCAGTCATCTGTCCATGGACATTTACGTTGCTTCCACGTCTTGGCTACTGTAAATAGTGTCTCAGCTCGGTTGTCCCTCCCTGATGGGTGACCCTCCTGGAGCAGGTGGGCATCACGGTGTTGTCCCCCATTCCTCATTGGCACTTACACACCTCATGTGGCCATTCAGTCCCTGTTTGTCTTTTCCACGAGACTGTCAGCTCGTGGTTTTTGCTCACCATGAAATACTGAGCGCATGGCATGCAGCAAGTGCTCAACCAATACCTATGAAGTGGAAGAAAGCACAGAAAACATCCCTTTGTAAGTGGAAGTCAGAGCTCAGAAAAGGCTAGTGACACAGCGTGGCTGTGATGGCGACAGGCCTGAGTCCAGATGTGAGACGCCAGAGCCCTCGGCCGCTGCTCTGTGTCCACACCCCCCCACACGCACGCATGCCCGCTCCTTCGCTCGCTCTCTCCTCAGTCTGCACGTGCCTACACATCCTCGTTTCCGCTCACGCCTCGGGAGGAAATGCAGTGTGTCACTGAGCTGGCAAGTCGATCAGCACAGACATCAATTAATCAGACAGGCGGGTTCAGGAACTTGTTTTAAGAGATTGGGAGACAGAGCTACTGTGAAGGTCAGTCACCTAAATTGTATGACTTATTGTCTATTAAGAAGAACTTGCGTAACAAGGTTGACATACAGTCAGCCCTCCATATGTGTGAGTTCTGCGGCCACAGATTCAACCAACAGTGAATCAAAAATATTGGGGAAAAATTTCAGGAAGTTCCAAAAAGCAGAATTTGAATTTGCTGCGCCGGTAACTATTTACACGGCATTTAAATTGTATTTACAACCGTTCACACAGCATTGACCTGGCTTTAGGTTTTGTAACTAATCTGGAGGTGATTTAAGGTTCGAAAGGGTGTGTGTAGGTTGCACACAAATGCTACGCTAGTTTGTATGAAGGACCTGTGCATCCATGCATGTTGGCACCCTCGGGGGTCCTGGGACCCATCCCTGGGGATGCTGAGGGACGACTGCAAGTCACAACAAGAGCATGGAAAATGCACTAATTTTTCAAGACACTGAACCATTTCGTTGTGACAAGCACACATAAATTTTATGAAGCAGTAATTACAATGCAGATAAACTTTCTAGTCTCTCAGTTAATTGTAATTGTGGAAGGCAGGGTTCCCAGGTGGAGACTCACCAGATCACAACCCCCGCAGGCTGAAGTGGGTCATTATATGCACCTGCCACCTCCTCAGTGGTGCTCGCTCCTCACTCACTTCTCGGAGCCTTCTCGGCCCGGCCTGGACTCAGCCCCGCATGAGCCCTGGCGCCCCTGAGGGAGGGACTCCAGGGCTGGTTCGCAGTCCTACTGCCCCTGTCCGTGGTCATCCAGGAGCCAGAGGAGACTTCCAGGCCTTACTGCTGAGATGGGGTCTCCCCGCCCCTCCTGCGTTATCTGCGTCAATAAGGACTTTATGGTCACAAGTGAAGCAAACATGACCCAAACTGCAATACACGCAGAGGAAGTTTACAGGCTCCTCTGGCCTGGAAGGGGCAGGCTGGGTCAGGGCTGAAATGATGCAGTCAGAATCCCCGCTCGGCTCCTAGTCACTGCGCCGGCTCCACTCCCAGACAGGATGGCCTGCCGGTGTTCTCCCTCATTCACACGGAGCGGGAGACACGAGGTCCCGCCCAACTTTCCCAGCCTGGGTCTCACTGCCGCTGATCTGCCCTGATGGTGTCGCTGCTGGCCTGACCATCACTGTGCGGCAGAAGAGGAGATGCTGGCTCGGCTCCGACCCACGTGATGGGGAGACGGCGCCCCTCCAGGGAAATCAGGGTGTAGTGACCCGGGAAGTGGGTCAGTTTGTGACCAAGGCCAGGGAGGGGGCTCAGATATTTTGTTTGTGAGCTTCTCCAGTCAAATGGCTCACAGGGGACGATATGGACCTGAGGAGTGGACAGAAATCTGAGCCGGCACACGCTGCTGGAGGGTCACGGTGGCTCAGATGTCACGACCCTCCTGGGCAGCCTGGGATGCGGAGGGAGCACTCCTAAAGCCGCACGTTCCACCCGGAGTGGAACTCACCGTCCTCGTGGGAAATAAAGCGTGAGACGTGGTAGAGCCCAGTGCGCCGGTGCAGTTTCAACGCCTGCCTCTTATTGGAAACAAAACTGTTACAGAAATAAAAGCGTGGGCTCCCTGATGTGGCCCTGGGGGGGCTGTGCCTCCAGCTGAGCCTGATTGTCTGCATATCCGCCATCCGTGGGGATACATTCCAAGGTCTGCTTTGTCGTTTGTGTTATTAAAACAGTATTTTTCCCAGCTGAAGACCATTTGAGAGTCAGAGAGAGATTACCTGTATCGATCATAAACTCCTTTAGTTGGATATTGGCTATAAAGCAGCTAAATGAATTAGAAAGGAGGGTTTTTTTCTAATTATGGAAAAATCTATGTCTCCTAAGGACCACCAGACAGAAGAGCAGCGCGAGCAGTCAGCGCCGGGGGCACTGCTCGCCCTTTGCAGAGCAAAGGACTCGTTACAAGGCCCACGGCCCAGAGCCGGGCTGGCAGGAGTCGTGGCACCCGACTCTCACTCCCGTGGCTGCTCAGGAGTGAGAGTCGGGTGGGGGATTCAGAGTGAAAGGGTCGGGGGATCACTTTAGAAGCCACATTCTGAGTTCAGCCTCTTCCTTCTTATGTGGAGAACGAACATGTTCAGATGTGGTCAGCAGAGGCCATGGGGAAAATCGACCCCGGGTGTCCGGGCTGAACGACTTATCATCTGTTAATTCCATGGGCAAGAGGCACCCGGAGAGAACCACCCAGAAGTCCTGGGACACTTTGATGTGGGCGGAGGGTGGTGTCTACCCCAGGACCTCAGAGGCCCTGGGTGGAGTGACTGTCCGCCACCTGGGCCCCAGGCCAGACCGCATGCAGTGTCCGTTCCACGGTAGAATCAAAGCAGGCCCCTCAGGAAGCTGGCGGGGAGGGGGTGCAGCGGCACGAGGAGAGGAAGCCGGGGACCGAAGGCCACACCTGAGGGTTCGCAGGGGCATCACCGAGACTCCGGGCAGCACATGTGTGTGGAGCCAGCACAGGATCGGATGCGAACCCAGGAGGGAGAATGACCCGAGGGGGACAGGGCCACCCCAGCTGTCGGGCGGGGAGGCGGATACAACCAGGAGAGACCGTCCTGTGACACCAAAGTGTGCGTGGTTCCGAAGTCGAGGAAACCACCCTGGGACAGCCGTGCTCTGCCCCGCTGGGGCAGCGAGGCCCTGGGGAGTAGCCCCAAGTCAGCCCCCCTCCAGCGCCACTGTGTTGGGGGAGCTTCACTCCCGGGCCCTCGGGGGGGCTGGATGCATCTGAGCCGCCTACCGGACAGAGGAACTACGGAAGGTGTCAGCCTCTGCACCGCCGCAGCAGCTCATGGCAGCCTGGGTGTCAATACGTGGCAAACACTTTCACACTTCTGGAGGCTGGGGGTCCCAGATCAGGGTGCAGGCTGGTCAGCTCCCAGGGAAGGCCCTCTCCTGGGCTGCGGCCTGCCGGCTCCTGGCTGTGCCCTCACGGGCTAAGGGGCAGGAGTGCTCTTACAAGGGCACCAGGCCCTCTCACGGGGCTCCACCTCATGGCCTGTTGGCCTCCCGACGGCGCAGAGACGTGCTCAGGGTGGGGCGGGGCTGCAGCGCCGCGTGGGCCAGCCCGGCCCGCCTGCCCACTGGGCCTCCCCTCTGGGCACAGACAACACGCTGCAGTTTAGGGCGATGGCTTGACCTCTGTGCCCACTAGAACCCTCCTTTCCCATCACCCTCCCCCAGTCCCACTGGGTCCCCCGAACCACCTCTAGGAACACAGGGGCTTCACCCTGCAGCCAGGACCCGGAAATGGCTTGTGTGAGGATGTCCCTGGGAGAGAATCGGCCGGACCCCTCAGGGCCCCAGGCCGCATGCTCAGCCTCTGCCCAGGTGCCCTCCGCCAACAGCAACGAGGCCCCTCCCTGCCGGGCCCGGGCGGCTGTGAGTCAGGGTGTGTGTCGTGCTCAGGACACGCTGGCTGGGGTGCTGACGCTGCCCTCACTGGCCCGGCCAGCCCGCGGTGCCCTCCCCCGGGAAGCACCCCTTCCCTGGGCACAGGTCTCCGGAGGAGTCACCTTGTTGGCACATTGATCAGGAAATGAAGCTTCTCCTTAACCTAACGCATGCGTACATACATGAAGTTCTGTCAGAGCCTGACATTTCCCTTTGATTCTCTTCCCTTTTAATCATCCCTGGTCGTAGCAGCATTGGGGGACGGGAGGGTGAAAAGTGTGTGCTTTCTCCACTTGATAAGGATCGTGTTCAGCTGCGAGAAACAGAAGAGACCACCGAGAGCCTGACTTTGCTCTTCATCAGACCCCCAGCGACGTTCGGGGCTGCTGTGACCGCCCACGACGCCCTCCGGACCTGCACCACTGTGCTGGCCTGTGGTTACAAGAGGGCTGCTCTACCTCCCCCATCACAGCTGCATCCCTCGTGGACGGTGCATGACTGGAGGGACCAGCCAGCTGAGTCCACTCCTTAAAGAAATCCTCCTCCCCAGGAGCCTGCTCTTCTGCCTGCATTTCATTGGCCAGGTTCTGTCACATGACCAGCTGCACCTGCAAGGGTCTCTGGGAAATGTAGTTCTATAGCTGGGCACACTGCCACTCTGAACAAGGATGGTGTTCTGTCGCTTAGAATGAAGGGGCACGTGCATCCAGCTCAGGCATCCCCTGGGGCTGCCAGAGCCCTCGAGGAGGCGGGTCTGGCTCCGTGGGGCCTCCCCTCCCAAGGTCTGGCTTCTGAGCAGTGGCAGCCAGACAGAAGATGGGGGCCCTCCTGATGGAGACCAGAGCCAACCTCCCCGCCCTTTCTCAGTTCTTGGCACTGTGCCAGTAATCCATCCAGAGGGAGATCTGGGGAAGCCTACCAAATCCTTAATCCCGTAGGCACATTCCTAAAGTCAACAGATCACGTCCATTGGAATCCCACAGAGACTCTGAGCCGCGGATGAGCAGCGGGAGGTGCGGGGGCAGAGGGGCTGAGAGGGTTGGGACACACCAGTGTTTGCTCTGCCCCGGAGAGTGTGTTTGCTGTGGACTGACCACCGCCTGCACAGCGGGGCAGGGCCCAGAGAACGGCTGTGTCCCACCCACTGAGGTTTCAGCTCCCCATTCTGGGCACCCGGCTCTCTTCCCCTCCTCCGATCCGGTGACGACGTGCTCACAGATACTCCGTGGGGAGTGAGAGAACTTTCATTTTTACCCACTAGTTGGGAGGGGTGGGGAGGGAAGGGGTACGCCACGTGGCCTGGGGGAGCTCTAGGCGCTGGTGCTGTGATGACCTTTCCACGTGACAGAATAACCGTTTGGCTGAGACAGTTCGGCGCCATCAGTTTAAGGCCCCAGCTCGTTACCTAATTCCTATTGACAGTCACTCTGGCTGGTACACGCGTCTGGGGACCGCATGTTGTCGACATATCGGTTAGGGGAAGATGGTTTTCACTTGTCTGAAACCTTAACTCCTTAAAACCAGCCTCAGGCTGAAGGCCACGGCGACATCTACCTCTCACCGATACGTCGAGACACCACCACTAGCCACGGCTGCCTTCCCCTCTTATTAACCTCCGTGCATTTCCCGTAGGTGTCAATTGGATAGAGTTCAGGTATGGCTAAGAAAATAAACACATATGCGCTGGGACCTGGGGACTGAGAGCACGCTGGTGAATTCCATGACAAGAAGAAAGGGGAGCAAATCCGAGCTGTCAGTGCTGAGTGCCGTTTCACACAGCCACGCTGAGGAGCCGTGAAACTTCACAGGTGTGTTCAGGCGTCGCTTCTCTTGCCTGACTTCAGCTCCGAGGTTGCGGTACAACGCTCTCAGCATGGAAACGTCTTCATTTCAGGTACAGCCCCTGTTTAGATCTTCTGTTCTGCCTCTTCCTTCACTCCTGGAAAACGTCATTAAATGGATTCTGGGCTCTTCGGGGCCTTAGAGCGCCTGTGTGCTGGGAGTCATGTGATTTCCTAACTGGTCCACACTGCCCCCCTCCCCCTACCACCCCTCCTGGACCCCTGGGACTCACGAGCTGCGGGAGGCTGACAGGCCTGCTTCGCTTCTCTGAAGGGCAGAGACATGGGTGTCTGAGTGCACAGCTGAGCACTGCCAGCCACCAGTGGACAAGACGGGGGGTGGGGGGTGGTGCAAGGCCCCTTCTTGGGACATTCAGTCCTCGTGACAATGGAAAGATAAAAATCAGGTACACCTCACCTGTGTCAGCCTGTTGGGTCAGAGTGGCACTCTGGGGCCAGGATGTGTGGGCTTGAATCCTTATTTTATCTGTTTTAATTGAAGCAGAGTCTGTTTACAATGTTGCGTTAATTTCTGGTGTACAGCATAGTGATTCAGGTATGCATTTTCATATCCTTTCTCATTACAGGCTATTACAAGGTGCTGGAAATAGTCCCCTGTGCTCTACAGTAGGACCTGCTGTTTCTCCGCTTTATACACAGCAGTTAGTTGGGCTTGAATCCTGAACTGGTCACGTACCAGCTCTGTCACTTGGGACGAGCCCCTCCCACTGTGGTGGGGAGTCAGGTCTTCACCTGCGAAATGGCGCCACCGTGGATACAGCCGACGGGACGCCGTGCGGCTTGAACTGCTTCGCACCTGGAAACGTTGCCAGTCCCTGGGGGAGAACGCGCGCTGGGTAGCTCAGCTGTCACTGTGGCTAGGTCCCGTCGAGGACCTCACACATCTGACCTCAACTGAGATCTGAACAGCCAGTGAGGTGGGCGTTAGGGCTGGTGGGATGTGAGCAGCAGAAACAGGCTCTGGTCCTTTTAGTCAGAAAGGAATTTACTGAAATGATAAGGGCTTGTATCACACTGAGGGCATGAAAACTACAAAGGAAAACAAGATCTTAGTTATCATGCTGTCTTTCTTCTGAGAATCAGCAGATTAGTGAGTATTGCGAGAAGAGGGCTTGGAGTATCCGGCAGAAATCACGCTGCTCCTGGGTTTCTGTCTTTCATTTTTCTTTAGCTTTTCTTTTTAAAAATTCCTCTCTCCCTCCTTGCATCTTTCCCTCTTCCTTTCTCTCTGGTCTTCCTCCCAGGATGTGTCGTGCCGTAGTCACTGTCTCTTCCGGACATGGGTGCAGGTAAAAGGGAGGTTCCCAAACCCATGGGCCTCCCAGGTACACAGGACGTTCACCCACTCCAGTGCGAGGGGCAGGGGCCACCGCGTCCCCCTCCTCATCCTCTTTTGAGAGCAGGTGGGGGGGTTGTCACTGGGTCCCGGGACGCGAGGTGCTCAGAGACAGCAGAACTGTTACCCGATCTGTCTCCTCCATCAAGGCAGCGTGGCTGTGTGAACTCTGACCCTCACGGCAGCTGACCTCTCAGCTCAAAATTAACAAGGGGTGTAGCACCGGGCCGCAGTAAGAGACCCTGGGTCCTGGCAGGCCGTCGGTAATTGTTTCTACCTCTCACCTCCCTTCCTCTTGTGGGCATCGGATGGGGCAGGTGGGGACAGGAGGGGGTGGGAGGGGAGGTGGCTGTGCCTCCATCTCACGTCCTTCTTCCTGGGGCCCCAGGAGGGCCAGAGAGGAAGGGGAGCCTCACTGGACAACTGATGGCAAAGACCTCTTGGTTTGTTTGTTTCATTTTGTTCTTGACCAGCTGGAGGTGTCATCAGTTCATTAACCAATAGGCACTTGTTAAACATGCTGTTATTAAAACCAATCCTAGGAGAGAGGGAAGCAAGATGGAGGAGTAGAAGGACGCTCGTAGCTCACCCTCTCCCACAGATACACCAAAACTCACATCTACGGACCCACCCAGCCAACCAGAGCACCTGCTGAACTCCAACAAAGCATCGCCCTCTTCGAAAGACAAAGACACCACGTATCTGGTAGGAGAAAAGGAAAAGAGAAAGAAGAAAAAGGAAAACAGTGTGGGACTGGTCCCACAGGGAGGGAGCGGCAAAGGAGAACGGGTGCTCGTTCGTTGGGTCTCCCCTCTCCAAAGGAGAAACCAGTGGGACGGGGGGGAGCCTTTGAGGCTCAGGTCTGCCCTGAGCACCCCTTGACCAACAGAACTGAGTTCAATGGGCACAAAGGGTCCCCGAGACACCCAGCCCGAGACGCAAGCCGGCAGCTGGGGCCGGGACAGGCCGCCCGAGCCGGGCAGAGGACCGGGGCAGCTGCACTGAGGCAGCCCCAGGGGACTGCAGGGGGCTGCGCGCCGTGGCTGGGAGGGGATACGGAGCAGAACAACCACAAATTGCAAAAAAAGCAAAGCAACACAGCAGGTGTGCCCTGGGGGGAGGGGCGCCGTAGCCTTTGTCTCCTCAGATCTACACCACCATTACTGGTGCTTCTCGCAAGAAGAGAGATGGGACGCAGCCACAGCCGCCATCTCCTCCTGTGCACAGCGCCTGTGCGAGGGCGGGGCTGAGCCCTGGATCCGCACCCGGGGGCTCCACAACCCCATAGGCAGGACTGAGACTTGTTTACAGCTGGAGGCAGATAGGATCTTTCTGCCCTGGTCCCTCAGAGAACTCGCACCACCAAGACAAACAAGGAGCTGAGATCTGGCATGGAGAAGGGGCGGGGCCGTTCCGCGGTTTTCTCTGAGCCCACCTTCGGGGCGCTGACCCGAGGCAGAGCGGGCAGCTGCACAGAGCAGCGGAGCAACCGGCGCTGGGAGAGGGCGGGCGGCCACCTGCCTTCCTGGCAGGAATGCAGAACCTGACCACGGTGCTGGGAGGGGCCCGATCTGCCCAACTGCCTCTGCATCGCCTGAGCGCAGCATCTGACTGCAGCATCGGGAGGAGGAGTGACCCGCCCGCCCACTAGATAAGAGCTCAGCACCTGACCCAGTGTTAGGAGGGGGTGCGATCTGCTAGCCGACAGCCCCTGGGAGCAGCACAGATGAGGGCGCCAACAGAGGGCCTCTGTAAACAGCAAGCTGAGTTCACAAAACAGGGCAAAGACACAAAGACCTCTTGATAAAATCATTAAGAGCACAGCATCTCCAGGAGAACTAGATAACTGATACTCCTTAAGCCACAGTGCCAGAGAGATATGAGCAATATGGAGAAGCAGAGGAACCACTCCCAATTAAAAGATCAAGAGAAGTCCCCTGAAAGCACGATCAAGGAAGTAGACATTGATGGCCTACTAGATCAAGACTTCAAAAAAGGAGTGATCAAAGTACTGAAGGAACTAAAAGAAATACTGCTTAGAGACATAAAATATGTCAAAAATGAAATAGAAGCTATAAAGTAGAACCAAGTAGAATCAGTAAACTCATTTGCTGAGATGAGAGCTGACCTAAAGGCTGTGCAAAGCAGGCTGGATAATGCAGAGGAACAAATAAGTGACCTAGAAGACAGGACAACAGGAAGCACCCAATCAGAACAGCTGAGAGAAAAACAAATAAAAAACAATGAAAATAATATAAGGGACCTATGGGGTAATATAAAGCGTGCCAATCTACACATAATAGGGGTTCCAGAAGGGGAAGAAAGAACAAAGGGGATTGAAAAGGTATCTGAAGAAATCATGACTGAAAACTTCCCAAACCTAAAGAAGGAATCAGATATCCAAGTACAGGAGGCTCAGAGGGTCCCAAACAGGAGGAACCCAAACAGATCCACAGCAAGACATATAATCAAGATGGCCAGAGTCAAGGATAAAGAAATGATCCTAAAGGCAGCAAGAGAACAACAAAGAGTGAGTTACAAGGGAACCCCCATAAGGCTCTCAGCGGATTTGTCTACACAAACACTACAGGCCAGAAGGGAGTGGCAAGATATATTCAAAGTCCTGAATGAAAAAAAGATGCAGCCTAGGATACTCTATCCAGCAAGGCTATCCTTTAGGATAGAAGGAGCGATAAAGAACTTCACAGACAAGCAAAAACTAGAAGAGTTTAGCAACACTAAGCCCATGCTAAAAGAAATATTGACAGGTCTACTCTAAATAGAAAAGAAGCAGGATGCTACAGAAATGAGAAACTCATAACTGGAAAGGAGATAACTCGTGAATTACAAAAAGAATAAACACAAAATTGTAAAAGAAGACATCTAAATCATTAAGAGTGGGAGAGGGACGCGAGGAAATCCACTGTGGAAAACAGTACGGAGATTCCTCAAAAGACTAGGAATAGACTTACCACGTGACCCAGGAATCCCGCTCCTGGGCATAAATCCAGAAGGAACCCTACTTCAAAATGACACCTGCACCCCAATGTTCATAGCAGTACTATTTACAACAGCCAAGACATGGAAGCAGCCTAAATGTCCATCGACAGATGACTGGATAAAGAAGTCGTGGTATGTTTATTCAATGGAATACTGCTCAGTGATAAAAAAAAAAAAGTATAAAATAATGCCATTTGCAGCAACATGGATGGACCTGGAGATCATCATTCTAAGTGAAGTAAGTCAGAAAGAGAAAGAAAACGCCATATGAGATCACTTATATGTGGAATTTTTAAAAAAGGGAAAAAGAGGACACAAATGAACTCACCTACAAAACAGAAACAGGCTAGCAGACACAGCAAACAATCTTTTGGTTACCGGGGGAAAGGGGGTGGCAAGGGATAAATTTGGGAGTTTGAGATTTGCAAAGGTTAACCACCATCTATAAAAATAGATTTAAAAAAACAAATTTCTTCTGTACAGCACAGGGAACTATATTCAATATCTTGTAATAACTTTTAATGAAAAAGAATATGCAAATGAACATACATATGTCTATGCATGGCTGGGACATTGTGCTGTTCACCAGAAATGGACCCATTGTAGCTGACAATACCTCAATTAAAAAAACCATGTAACATCAGAATTGCCTTTATGTGAAGTAAATAGAATGGTGGCCAAACTTCAGAACATAGGATTGCGTCCATAAAACACACATATACTGAAAAAAAAACCCGGAGACGCAGTAGACAAGATGATGTTTCATTGCACTACGATGTTGGGGTTTGGGATGCAATCTCTCCTGACTTCCCCAGACCTCCTGTAATGAGTCATCCTGTCTCACGCGTAAAGGAGGAGCCCTGCGGTGTCAGGACAGTTCTCCCCAGAAGGTGATGAATTAAAGCTGACAGTCAGGAGGTCCCGTGGAGCTGACTCTGCCTGGAGCCAGGAGCCACCTTCCCTCCTCCTCCTCCACCCCCGCTGCCGGGAGGGTCCAGCTGAGGTTCCCCGGCAAGTCCTCGGGGAGGCAGGAGCCTCGGCTGCTGCGGTACAGAAATAGCCACAAGTGCAACTCAGGGGGTCCTTTCATCTCCCTCCTTATTCCAGGGATCTGAGAGAGGCCGTGTCCTTGTCGGAGCCCTTTCTCTTGACCACCCTCTGGAGGGGGGGGCCAGTGGGGGAAAGGATCATTTGCTGTCTCCCCCTCCCTTCTCTGCAGGGAGAGCAGAGGGAGAGGCTGCTGTGCTGGGGCAGACGTGTGTCCTGAGGATACCGCTTTCCCAGCAGCCAGAAGAGGGTTGTTTCCAGGATTAAATCAGATTCTCAAGTCAAGATCCTCAAAATACATGTGTGCACGTAGAAGGCGGTAGAGTTGAGCTTCCGACGTAAGCTCTCCAGAGCAAACGCCCCAGACAACTGAGGTGGGAGACTCCACCTCTCCACCTCCCTGTTGGAGACTCACGTTAGCGCATAAAAAGCCTCTAAGCTGCACAGCGCCCTCTGGGAGAGAAAGAGGAAGGTCTGGAGTTCCCAGGGCTGTTTTTGAATGTAGGGCCTTTTCTTTGCAGAATAACTGAAACCTGTGGGAAATGCTGGCCCAAAGCAAATTTTAAAAACTTTATTCTTAGAGTGAGAGCTTTCTTCCAACTCCCAGTCCCCAAACAGACTGAGATGGCATTGAAAATTACCGGAAAGGTTTATGTTGTCTTAATTTAATCTCAAGTGACAGAAACACAACTGCAAGTAGCTTTTGCAGAAACAAGAATTTACTGCCTTACGTAACAAAAACATTCCGGGCCTCAGGCATGGCTCGATCTAGGAGCTCAAGTGATATTATCACGTGGTCTCCCTTTTCCATCCCACATGTCAGATCTCTCCATTTGTGCCTTGGCTCTTTGCCTGCGGTACCAAGATAGCTGACTGTGTCTGAGTCTCGCCAATATCTGCGTGGTCTCGGGAAACTGAGCATTTTGTTTCTCAATAGCCTCAAAGGAAAACCTAGGACTGAGTCCCACTGGTCCACCTGGTGCTACACATCCACCCCCGGGGCAATCTCTGGCAGGGAATGTGATGACGCATTGTCTGGGCTCAGGTCATAGCTGTCTTAGATCAGGGGAGGAACCAGCCCCCCAACCATGTATGGATGGAGGGTGAGAGCTCACCAGGGGCAATGCAGGTTCGCGTTCTAGAAGGACGTGGATGGTGCGCAGAAACACCGATGAATGTGGGTCGTCCCTCAAGTTCCAGGTAATCTTGTCTTCCCCTCTCTTCCTCCTCACTTCTTACCAGCTCTTCTCCCTCCTTGCATCACTGCAGGGTCGCACTGTCCCTGGGACCCACTTTGACACAGGCTTATCCACTTCACTATCCTCATGTGGGGTACGTGTGTGTGCGTGCATGCGTGTGTGTGTGTGTGTGAGAGAGAGAGAGCTACGTAATTCAACTCTTGGAAGCACCGTGTCTTGTCTCACATCTGCCCCGTGACCCCAGCTCTAAGCACCAGGGTCTGCATCTGTCGAGTGTTGAGCTCGTGCTTGTAGAATGGAAAGAATGGCTGAAAGGAAACCTGGGTCAGCGTGATTTTCCTCTCTGGGTTTTGGCAGGTTCTCCCGTTTGGGCCTGTCTCGTGTCAGTGTCATCTACCTTGGACAGCTCCGGGGAGGCGGTTAAGTAAGACAAGGGGTCTTTCCTGCCGACTGCCCCCCGAGTGTCACGACTTCCCTGCGTGAGACCACGCCTGGCGCTGAATGTCCATTGCCTTGGTCCAGTGCGTCCTTCCCTGTGGGGACGGGTCGGGGGAATTTAAGGCTGATTTTGTTTGTTTGCTTGTTTTGTTTTTGGTTTCCTTTTTGGCAGGCCGTGGACAGTAAGGACCAGAAAGACTGAGAACTCCAGCCTAGCAATCCCGGGTAAACGGATCCGGTCACCCATGGAGCCCACTTATGGCCCTGTTGCTGATTTGGGGCGGTCAGCACAGAACCTAGTACATAGTGCGTGCTCAGTAAGTTGCAGTCAAGGGAGGGAGTCCGACGAACGTGGCTTGCTGTGCGCCAGGCAGATGGGGATTAACGTCCACCGCAGTTTCGGTGGGACGTCTCGTGCTGCCATTGTGCAATTGTCGCTTATGGATCCATAGTTGAACCAGGAGGTGGGTAAGTTGGGCCCAGGTCTCTTTCCAAGACCCAGGGAAATTATTCTGCATTACCCAGAAAACTTTTTTTCTGAGGCTTTACCTGAGATGTCTTTAAGAAGCTTCTCTTCAGGCTCTTGGCTGCCTACATGGTGGTATTTATAGTGTCTTTAAAATAACTCACCCTGATCTTCAGCTTCTTCAGCCTGGCCTTTGATGACTCAGGGAGGCCTGAGAGATGTCAGCTTTTCTATAAACAAGAGGCAGGGGTTGGGGAGGGGTCCTGCTCAGTTCCAGTCATGAGAAGCGATCAATTAGTGTCTGTAAGGCCTTCATGTTGGCGTCATCGTGGCCAGAACTACTGGTGCACTTTTTTGTGCACTTTCAAGGGGGACCGACTGGCCCCACCGGGAACGTTTGTCAGTGTCTGGAGACGTTCTCTGTCGCAGCCGGGGGATTAGGGGCTGATGTGGCATTTGGTGGGTAGAGGCCGGTGTCGACTGAGACAAAATACACAACCAAAAAGAAGCAGCTTCTCTTCAGACAAACTGCTGAACCTCAAGGACGACACGCTCTCAGTGATGAAACAACGAAACATCATTGAGAGTGTTTGAGAGAGGCAGTGAACAATGGTTACCACTTCAGGATGAGATCATTTTCCAGCTGAATTGCTAAAAAAACAGGAGAAATCTGGCTTTTTCTACTTTAGGGCAACAATAATCTAGAGATGCAGCATTTACAGGAAGTGCTGTCTGAGTTCACATTGAAACCAGAATGATTAAACAACCATTGTTCTGGCCCAGTCTGTGCAATCCTGGGGCTTTTCTGAAGTCCCGAGGCGCTCGTTAAAAGAAAAATGTTTTCCTCAGACACATCTCAATGGCATTTGTTCTGTTTTATCCCGTGAGGAGCCTGTGGATGCGGGCCCACCCGCAGGGCGTGTCTCAGCTCCAGGGTCTGTCTCTGGCCTAAGCCTGGGGCCAGACAGCCCCAGCAGAGGGTCGAGAGGCTCCCTGAGGGTCTGGGGAGGACAGGGGTCTGAAGACCCTCGTCGGCTGGCCGTCCTGCAGGACAGTGCTGGAGAGCACCGGCTTCCTCTCTGCAGAGTCGTCACCCTCGCAGGGAGCCTGGGTTGGAGCCGCATCTTTGCAGGGGAACCAGCACCAGGCTCCCTGCGTTTTCACTTTAAACGCCGCGTCCTCGGACGGGAGGCTCTTCCCTCCCAGCTCTGGGCTCTGGACGTGAACGAGCCTCTTACAGGGGCTGTGACCTGTTTGGGGCATTCAGTGTCTCCTGGTCCAGGAGGTCTCGGGGGAGGACCGCGGGCAGAAAGGCGGGGCCCAGGCACGTGGACTTGGGTCCCCTAACCTCCCTGGGCCTCAGCTTCCCCCTGTGCAGGGCGGGTGTTGTCACAGCGCCTCCCAGGGGGCACCGTGAGGTTACAGGAGGCCATGCAGCCCCTGGGTTGCTGTGCTGTGGGCGGGCGGGGGCTCAGTGGGCCGGCTTGAGTGAGTGAACGGGGCGGCCCCGCAGGGACGGCCTCGTCCTGTGTTGGTGAGGACGTGCCTGCGCCCGGCCAGATCCCAGAGAACATGCCAGGTCCCAGGGCTGCCCCAGATCCAGGGTGTGACGTGTCCCCGGGAGCCCCAGGCTCTCGGTGGCTCTCATGCTCAGGAGAGAAGTGAGGTGGTCAAGGGGCTGCCTTTCTTGCCTGAATTTTAAGGGCATTTCTTTTCAGACCACATCCTCCACCTGCCTCCCTGGTCCACAGTCGCCAGGAGTCGACCTGGCCGCCTGCCTCAGGGAGCAGCACAGCGGCCCTCCTCCTGCGTGTCCTCCCGGCTGTGACACAGAGCTGCCATCAGGGAGAGGGAGGTGGTGACGTCGCCTAAGCCGATTTGTTCACAGACAGGGATTTGGTTATTTCTGGTGCGTGAGTTCCTTCCGGAAAGTCTGCGATGACGAGGGCCACGTGCTCGCGCACAGCCCTCCTACCAGGCGCGGCGAGGCTCAGACCCACCCAGACACGCAGGCGTCATGGTCACACTCGCTCATCGGGAGGCAGACGCTGAAGGCCCCCGTCAAGCTCTCCTGAAGGCCCGAGAAGCTCTCAGGTCTCCCCACTGGGACTGATCCAGCCCCGCCGTGACGTCCACCTGACGTCCAGGGCGGGGCCTTTACCCCCGGCTCAGCGCCAGCCGCAGCGTCCTCTGACCCACGAGGTGGAGCCAGGACTGCGCAGGGACCGTGGGTGCAGACCGCCTGTCCTGCTGGCCCCTTCACCTGCACATGTCAGATGTGGGGGGGGGGGTCCCCTCATCCAGCAAGAACGCGTTTCTAAGACCAGGGATGCTAGTTAACAAGCTGGTCATTTCACCAGAGAGCCCACTTCCGGTGCTCAGTGTGCTGGTAAAACAAGACATCAGGGGCTGAGCAGACGCGACGCTGCCGGAGGCCCTTGTAGCAGCTGCTCTGGACTGAGGGGCTGGGGGGAACCCCCCAACCTGGGTGAACATCCCCGAGGCAGCAGGGGGAGCAGGCGGCTGGGCGGGGCTCAGCTGAAACCTGCCCTCGGCCCAGGGTCCCTGCTGACCGGTCAGTCCCCACCATCACGGCTGATCTTTGACCCTCACGTCCTGGCCGCCATCCTTGGAGGCTGAGCCACCGTCTGGGGATGGACGTGAACAAGGATGGCTTCCTGTGGGGGGGGCCTCAGAGGAGCTGGACCAGCCCGGGAACCAAGCATGGGGCCGGGGGTCCTGCCAGGCCAGGATGGCGCACCTGTTCTGTAGAGGAGATTGCCTTCCAGGAAGGGGGCAGCATCGGGAGGGCACAGGGCCGAGGTCCCCGAGCGTCAGCCCCTCCTCTGCGCTAACCCACAGCTCTGAGGACAGGCCGGACTCTTCGCTGACCTGCTCTCGGCTTCGGGAGGAGGCGGTGCGTTGTCGTGGTGACGTGTCCCTGAGCTTTCAGTCCAGGCTGCCCCCTGTCCCCTGTCCCCAGGGCTGCATGAGGACCGTCTGCAGTCCCTTGACCGCTGGCCTTTCGCAGGATGCCAGGGGCCTCAGGGGGTGACCCCGCATGTGCCCTCTCTTCCTGCTCTCTGGGGTCAGGGAGGGCGATACACCTGGTCAACCTGAGACACAGGCTCAGACCAGACTCCAGTGCCCTCGAGGATTAAACCCTCCCGGGCAGAGCACGGGCGCTGGAGGGGGTGGAAGGGGAGCAACTGGATTTGCAGTCCCCGCGTCCCCCGTTCTCTCTGCCCTGACTTGACCCTCCAGATCTGGGGGGCCGGCAGGATCGCCCCCGTTCCAGACTTTCCCAGGTGGTCTGAGTGTCTGTCCTGACTTTGGTCAGTGACAGCGGGGGATCCGGAGGCGGCCCTGCCCGGACCCTTCCCCACCCCCACCCCAGCGAGGGTTTCCAGCAGCGGGGTCCCAGCCTCCCGTGTCCTCCGGGCCTGCTGGAGCCCCGCTGTCGTTCCCGAGGGGGCGTTACCTCCAGCCCCACCCCACCTGCTCACAAGGGGGTAACAGCCATCACCTGGGACCAGAGCCCTGGGGCTCCTCTGCTGAGGGGTCGGGGGGAGACTCCACATTCTGATGCCCAAGGGTTCCTAGCAGGGAGGGAGCCTTGGGGAAGAGATGACAGCCCTCTGCTGTGAGAAGCCATAGGCCTGGAGGAGGGTGCGGGAAGGGAGAAACGGGCACCACGCTAGGCAAAATATATTCTTCACTCTTTCTTAAAGCCTGAAAAGTGAGGCGTGACTCCAGTTGAAAGTGAAGACCATCTACCCAGAAAGCTCCAAGGCTGCAGCCCAGGCTCTGCGTGTGACATGGGACGCGCCGCGGGGTGGAAGGGGTGGCCCTCTTCTCCTGCCACAGAACCCACCCCACCTCCTCGTAACCCTTCCCAAGGGCGGCTGTGTCCTCACAGCCTCAGGAAGCTCTCCTTCCTCCACACCCTCACCCACATCCCGCAAACCAAGGCCCCATGGCCAGCATCAGGCCGCCCTGGTCAGCCCTCTGCAGCGGACTCAGCATGCATGGCTCGCTGGACCTTGGCTGGGTCTCCACCAGGTACCTCAGGGGGAGGCTGGTGACTAAGGCCCGCTCTGAAGCTAGTGGGGCCCCAGTCCACAAACCAGGTGCTGCCCTTGGTCGGAATGAACGCATGCATAGGTTCCCTTTGTCTGATGACGCGGGCGGGGCCACATGCCTGTCCCTGAACCAGCCACAGCGGATGGAAGTCACCAGCCAACCTGGACCTGAGTCACACGATCCACTCTGCCTCTAGGGTGCAGTCAGCGCCCCAAACCATGGTGCCAGAAAGCTGAGAGGGAGCTGGTTCCTCACAGGGAATTTGGGGGGCCATTCTGAAACTTTGGAGCATGGACACATCAGATAAGTGGACATCACCCCCGGGATGAGGCCTGTCCTTCCAGAACAAGAGGGGACTGTGGGCAAACCCAGCCCGCAGCCAGTGGACGGAGCACACAGGGGCTCCCATCCTGGGGCTGGAGTTGGAGGGGGTCGGGGGAGGGAGGGGCCTGACACGTGATGACAGAGGGTGACTTCCCAGGACACTGGCCCCACCACGCTGAACTTTTATCATGAAGGGTCATTTCCATTTTACAGAACTTGAACTAAAAATATTTAAAATGCCAGCAACTTTCAAGGAACTGGCACAATTAAAGCTACTTTAGTTACATTAAATCTTTTGGGATCTGAAAGGAAAACCAGTAAATATGTCTGCAGTAAAATCAATAAGATAATTAACCTGTAATGAAACCAAACACTGGGGATTAAGCTGACAGGTGGCCTCAGCCCTTTCGGCCTTTTTTTTCTTTTCAATTTCGCAAAACCTTCAAGGGCTGTGCCCTGTGAGAGGAAGGATGCCTGTGGGGTCACACACACGGGGCCCGGACCCCCCCACACACATTCCCACATAGACCCAGCCTTGGGAGAGGAGGCAGACACAGCGTTGGGGAGTAACATGTGTCTGGAAGGCACCCCAACCAACCCAGTGCAGGGACTCCCCACCCCCGCGTTTCACAAGCAGACCCAACAGCTCTGGTCGCGTTAACAAGAGTCCTCAGAGAGCTTCAGCTGGAAGATTTTCCCCCAAGATCTTATCATTTGTTGCTTTATATTTTTAAGTAAAAATAAACCACCACTTTAAAAGTAACGCATTTGAAAACTATTCCTCAGGGACTGCTCCTTTCAAACATGGGTTTTCCAGGATCTAAAGACAGAAGCTAACTAATTCATGAGATTTTATTCCTCATTCAGGTGTTTTATTTTAACTGTATAAACTTCATGAAGACACACGGGCTGCAGCTTCGTGAGCACTGACTGTGGGACCAGCCCTGGTTTCTCAGGCATCTGGGGCTAAGAGTTAGGCTTGGAGCACATGACCAACCTCTTTGAGCTTCAGTCTCCTTGTTGATAAACTGTCTCGTGGGCTTGTTGTGGGTGTGACAATGGTGCGTGGACCATCGTGGTCCCAGCCTGCTCTCGCTCGGTGCTTAGACACACATGCCATCGATGCTAGGACCCCAAGTCCTCTGTTCACGGGCTGGGTCCTTGCTGGCCCATTTCCATGGTTTCCTGAACACATCCACATGGTTTTACTATGTGCGAGTTACGTGCCCTGTCGTGGTCACTATACCGAAAACTCACGTCCACCACCATTCACAGGACAAGCCGGCCATAGCACTGAGACGAAGAAGGCGCTGCCAGGACCTGCCTGCTTTGGTTTTGCCAAGGACTTGCATGACATTTTCCTGAGGGCACATCTTTGACTCAGGAACAGGGTCCAAATGTGGAATCCAGTGGGGAGGGTACAGCTGAGTGATAAGAGTGGATACCTAGCATGTACAAGGTCCTGGGTTCAATCGCCAGTCCCTCCATTAAAACTAATAATAATAATAAAATACATAAGCCCAACCCCCCCCCCCAAATAATTAAAGTGGTGAAACAAAACAAACAAAAATTTAAAAATAAAGAATCTGGAGAAATCCTTTTGTTCAACAGGTGGTCAGCGGGCACCCACTGCGTTCCAGCTGTGGGGGCAAGAAAGAAACCAAGGACAGCCTCTGCCCTCCCGCCTTCACGGAGCTCACAGGGAAACGAGAGAAGAAGTCAAATGTGCGATGTGTGCGACTGCATCGAGGGTCCCGGAAGGAGGGGGAGGGGTGTGGGGCGTGTGCATGTGGTGGCGGGGCGGCGGCTGCTCTACCGCTCACAGAGTTAGAGGGGCTACAACAAGGAGGATGACGGATGCCGGATATCTGAAAACAATCCTTATTGCAGGATGCAGCCTCACACTGAGGTGTAGGGAACGGGTCACATGACTCTAAATAAAGCTAATGGCCACTTGGGCCACGTGCTTCCGACAGCTAAGACCCCGAGTCTGGGCCAGTGGGAGGCACAGGGTAGGAGAGGGACACTGTCCAGGGCCCCCCGGCCACAGGCTGATGGCGTCCACATCCCCCAGGACCCCTGGAATTTTCTACTGCCACAGGTCAGTGACCAGCCCTGGAGGGTCTGCTCTTTGGATCTGAGTTATACAGGGAGGTCAGAGCACTGGGTCCTGCACCGCTTGGAACACTGCTCCTCCAGTGTTAAATCCCACTGTTCTCAGGGTGGGGGGTCCCTGGACCAGCAGCAGCATCGCCTGGGAACGTGTTAGACATGCAGCTGGCAGTCCCGAGCTCCGGACCTGCTCCAGCAGAAGCTCGGGGGCGGGGCCGGGTGGCCCGGCCTTCAACGAGCCCCCCAGGTGGGGCTCCTGCTGACGCTGGGGCTCTGGAGTGGCGAGCCCTGGAAGAGCCCTTCACACTGACCCGTCCCACCTGGGATCCGTTGATCCCGACGGCGTCTTGGCCCCCTCAGAGAAAGGGAAACGAGCACTCTGAGGTTCTGCCCTGGCCTCTCCCACCGCGGATGGAGCCCCGGGCTCCCCTCAGATGCCACCAGTGAGTGGAGAGGCAGCAGGGGCAATGGGGTTTGCCCTTTACCTTGGAAACAATTCAAACTTCGGCTTTGATGAGAGACGGGCCACGAGGATGAGGAGACCAGCACTGAACTCTCAGTACATCTGCTCGTCTGTGACGCGGGCTCCACGCTGCTGAAACTGCCTTTACCCTCTGGGTGCCATTCTGAGCAGCCCGTTTCTTTGACGAGGCGTCACAGCCGTCTACACTGAGGACAGGGAGCATTTACCCCCCGTCACCCAGTACCAGCAGCCTAAGAACTTCTCCGGCATCACAGACGTGGACTCTTGACCGTGGAATGAATCTGCCCATTGGCTTGGTTTGTAAAGGCCGGTATCATGATCACTTAGCTGCAGGAGATATTCTAGAGTAAGAGACTTCTATGGAGACTGGGAAGGAGTCGGGGTAGAGATGCAGAGACGGGAGTTACATGATACCTGGACCGTGGGAGTAGATGGAATTCCAAGAGAAGCTGGCTGCAAACGGAGCCTTGGGGGACCTCTGCATGTAGGGGTCATGAGAAGGAGAGACAGAGATGGAGGCAGATAAAGAACCAGGCAGGAAAAAAACTGAGAAGCGCAGTGCTCGGCCAAACCACCAGTGACAAGTTTTCACGATGAAGGAACCAGTCCGTCATCTAAAATGTTTCAGAAAGAGTGAAGATGAGACTAAAGATGAGACGTGAGTTGGAGTACCCACCGGCAGCAACACAGCCCCTGGCTGAGGTCAGAGGGCAGGGGTTCGGGTGTCTGGGGGACGGGGCGGGGCACGACCTGCCGCCCTCAGTTCTCCTGGGAGGCCAATGTGGACCTAATCTTCCCCTCACTGGGCAGATACCCTTTGAGGAGATTTAATCAAGGAAGAATGGGCCTAATGGGGTCTCAAGGTAAATGAGACAATGGCTGGACCCATGTGCTGGGTCACCTGCTCACGTGTTTGGGGATTCTGGAGACGCGCCTGCTTCTGTGAGCTTAATAAGCTGCGTTTGTCAC
The DNA here is from genome assembly GCF_036321535.1 of Camelus dromedarius. Classification (NCBI taxonomy): domain Eukaryota; kingdom Metazoa; phylum Chordata; class Mammalia; order Artiodactyla; family Camelidae; genus Camelus; species Camelus dromedarius. The sequence goes on from NC_087466.1 coordinate 24,095,325, forward strand.
TTAGCTTGCAAATGGCCTGTCCCTCTGTTTTATTCCTGGTTTGACAGCTCTCCTGGGTTTTGAGAATTTTTTTTCCTAGCTAATTGGAACGACTTTCTTCTGTCCTTGGTGGCCCCCATTTAGATGGGATCCACTGTTAACGGCCACCGTGCAGGCTGTTTCCACGTGGAGGTGGGGAGCATGGGACACAAAGAATGCCCATGCCTGACCCTACTGGACCACCCTGCCCTTATGGCCTTCGGGTGACCCCATTGTAGATGACAGACCAGTCCCTTCATCATCAGATGCAGGCTGCCACTCATCTTGCCGACACCCCTCAGGTGACCTCTGCTCCTGCAGGCGTTGTGTCTCTAGAACTTGCCTGGAGGTCACGTCACCCGCGGGGGGTTCCAGGAGCCTCCGTGCATCTGACGAGCAGCTGGGCGGGAAGACAAACCTACCAGACCATCACTGAGCATCTACTGTGTACATTCATGCCAGGTGATCACTGAGCACCTACTGCATACATCTGCAGTGCTGTAACGTCACTAAGTGTTCCTGTGCACAGCTGGGTCATTGCTGAGCACCTACTGTGTACATGTGCATCCCAGATCTCAGGGCATGGTGCTAATGGGCCTGGACCCTCACTGACTCACACCCTGGCTGTTCCACTCCACCCACACTTCAGCTGCTCAAGAAGGGCAACCTGTGCTCTGAGTCACCACGCAGCAGGAACACACTTCCAAGAACCATTCTCCCATCCACCCAAACATGGAGCTCGTTCAAATTTTGAGCCCTAAGAAAATGACACTTTTTTTTGGAATCCAGCCTCATCTCTATTTTTTCATCCAAAGTAACTGATTGCACATCATCCAATCTTAGTCAGTTCTAAGTAAACATGGTCCTGTCTCTCTGGCCAACCTTAGAAAGTGAGGACGCATCTGGCTCCAACCACAGCCTCACTACCACCAAAAAAAAAAAATCTTGAGCAAATCAGCACAGCAACGGGAAAGAAAAAAGGACTGTCCAGGTCAGATATTGATTTCTCCCCAGTTACTCTGAAGAAGCCCCAGGGAGGATGGGAAAAATCAATAGAGAGTTAAGGTGAGTAATGGAATCGACGGTTTTCTTATAAGATAGATTAAATTGAGATAAATTAAAACAGAGTGGGTCCCTGGGTGGTGTTTGGGGGAGGCCCCACTGGTTCATGCAGGGAATGACTCAGTCTGTGGGTCACAGGATCTGCCACAGATCAGAGTCACCTGGGGAGACTTAACCATCTTGATTTCCAAACTGTGCCTCAGACCAGTTACACCAGGATCTCTGAGGGTGGGAGTCAGGATCCAGTTATTCCAAAGCCTCTCTGGTGATTCCAGTGGGAAGCTATCTCACTAACCACTGGCTAGAGCCCCTCCACCCCTCTTAGGCCTTGAAGGCTTCTGTCCCACCCAAGCGTGGGCGCAGGGTGGAGCAGGCAGTAAGCAGGGCTCAGAGGCAGTTTCAAGCTCCCCTCCCCCTGGAGCTGCCGTGTCCTCTGAGCCATCCTACTGTCTTCCTTCCTTCCTTCCCAGAGCCATGGTCTCCACTGGCCAGAGCTCAAAATATACACCCTCTTCTCTGGCCAAGCCCTCCTCCCTGGCCAAAGTCCTAGATGGGCCTCAAGAGTGACATCTGTATGTTGGACGTTCAGTCTCCATTTCTCTCTTTCGTAGCCTCTCCTGTGGCACTGCTGGTGTCCTGGGGGTAGGTTATGCCTGGGCCATGGCGATTGGTTCAGGGATGGGCATGTGACTCAAGCCAAGACTCTCTGGCTCAAACAGGGAAACCCTGACCTTATGGTTGAACGGCTGGGAGGCAGTAGTTGGCTTTTCTTGAGATTTCTGAACATGGGCGGAGGAGAGAAGGGGACGTTAAGCTTGAGTTGTTCAACACAGCTGCTTTGGGAATAAAGTCAGCGCAGAGGAAGAGAGGAGCGAATGAGCCCTAGTGATACCACCTGAGCCCCTGGATCAAGCCAGGCCTGAAACTGACACTGGTTTTCAGCTAGGGGCTCAAATAACATCTCTTTTCACTTAAGCTGGTTTGATGTTCGTTTGTTTTTGTTGCTCACAATGTAAAGGATCCTGACAAACGCAGTGGCCTACGGCTCCTCATTACTTGGCTCTGGCCATGGTCACCCCCAGTCTCTGTGCACACCACACTCCATCTCCTCTTGGAGCTCAAGCCACACTGAAAGACCTTAAAGCAGCTGAGGGATCCAGATGGCCTGGTTCAAATCCCGGTCCTGCCGCTCATGAGCTGTGTAGCCTGAGGCAAGTTACTTACCCACGTGAATTCCAGTATTTTATAGTATGGCTATTGATACCACGTGCTCAAGTTAAGTTGTCTTTACTCGTAAGTATGGATTAAGGATTAAATGAGATGTATTTAAAACAGCAAGAACTGTGTGTGGACACACTGAGGCCCATGTCAGTGTTGGCTCTTGTTATGACAATGATTTTGATGTCTAAGGGGTTCTCAACCTCCCACCTCAGGTCTTTGCACCTGCTGTTCCTTCTGCCTGGAATGCTATCTACTTTGATCACACCTCCTTCAGATGTCAGCTCCCTGAATGTCCCTGCTTGGTGTTCCCAAGGCTCCCTGTGACTTCTGACCCGATACCCACTAAAGCCTGCAGTCCTATGTCGTTAGAGTAGTTACTCCCTTCTGTATCCCTCTCTAGACTGTGAACTTGAAGGCACATGATGAACCTGTTTTGCTATGTTTTGTAGCTTCAGTGCCAAGGACAGAGCCTGGCCCCTCAGAAGATATTTTGAATAAATGAACAAGCGAATGAATGAATAACTCAGGGACAACTTCTTTACTGGGAGAATGTGCCGGACAGCTGTGTCTGACAGCTGAGAGAGGCCAGGGCTGAGGGACACCCTGGTGCTCAGGCTGGGAGGAGCAGTCCAAGCCCTCAGCACTGCAGCAGTGGGGCTGAGAAACACCTCTGACCCACTCAGTGCTGCACAGGGCCCATATTCTTTTACTGCTTTTCTATACAAGCTTCAGGTGTGTATCATTATAGTTCAGCATCCACGTACACAAGATGGTCCACATTCCTTATCATCAAGTGGGTGACCAAAGTGCTTGTCACTGGACCCACTCAGCACCTGCAGCTACAAAGCTCCAGGAAGGTCTACACTAGGCACACAGGGTGAGTTAGACACATCGTGGGGAGTAGGAAACGGGCTGTAACAGGCATAAGACTGCCCTGACTAACCTCAAAAGGGGTCTGTGTGCTTTTTTCCCTCTAAACACATTTGGGTTTAATGAGCTTTTAATTAAAACTAAGGCAGATGTCACTCTGCTAAGATCATGCCTAAGAAAGGAAAGGATGGAGATGATGCTAAGAGGCGTTGCTAATGCAGGGTAATCGTGATGATCTTCCATGAAATGTGTTTTGTTCTTGAAACTGAAATTGACTTTGATGTCTTTTGAGAGACTTAACGCACTTTTAATTCATGCAGAAACTCTTTTCTCAGTTCTGCAGGCTCTGCCAGGAGCACTGGGGACCAGTGACATCTTGGGAGCTGGGCTGAGCATGACCATGAACAGAACTGTCATAATGGTCCAGCTCCCAAACCTGTCCCCGGGTGGGCAGCACTGGGGTCATCTGGAGTCTGGGTGCAGAGGGTGAGGGGTCCCAGTCCTGTCACGGCTGAGCTGTGACTGTCATCTCCATGACGCAGAAGGGCGGCTCACCTCCCAGGGAACCCGGGTCCGAGCCTGTGCTGTGCCCATGGGTCGCCGTCTCTGCCAGGGGCAGAGCATGATTCTCTGGGTCGAAGCTGCAGACCTGGACCCTGGACAGTGCCAAGCATCAGCAACGTGGGAAATTTAGCAGATTTGCATCCAGAGCTTAGAGTCCTTCCCCTTCTCCTGCTACCCCGTGCGTGCTGTGTGAAGGAAAGGGAGGGAGGGAGCTTGGCTCAGAGTGGCCTCACAGCAACAGCTATGAGACAGCCTCCTCGCCCCACCCTGGGTGAGGGCTTCCCCTGAGGACCCGGCAGATGACAGCGCCTCCCAGGGTCAGCTTCCTCCATCGGCCCCACCTTGGCAAGGTGTCCACAGCTTCGTCAGCGCTGGCCCACAGCAGGGACAGCATCCTCAGGTCACTCCAAAGGTGGAGAGGAGAAAATGCTCCCAGGACGGAAAGTCCAGGTGCAGCACCGCTCTCCACCGTTTCCTCAACAACCTCCTCGTGAGGGACCCCGGCCCCGTCTTTCCTCGGAGCTCTCAGGGGTGGGTGCAGGAAGCCCAGCGCTGCCCCGCTCCTGGAGGGCCCCCCGCCCCCCGCGCTATCTGAAGGTCTCTCAGCAGCCACAACACCCCAGATAAGCCCTCTTTCCATTAATGAGAGGGGCTCTTGGGAAGGGCTAGGCAACAGGACGTAACCGGGGAAGATCTGTGAAGTCAAGGAGGGGTCCGGGCAAGTTTTTTAGATCTAAGATAAGGCATCATTGCAAAATGTTTACTGCTCCTGTGATGCCGGAAAGGCAATGTGCATGAAAGTTATTTTACTTAAACATCCTGATGGTCGTCTCTGGGGAAGGCTGAAGGATAACGATTTAGGGGTCTGACGCAATACACAAACAAGGACTCAGACCAATGCTAAGCGCCCCAGGCTTTCCCACAGACGCAAGCACGACAGCCAAGCTGCCAGCCCTTCTCTACCCGCCACCCATTTCCAAACACGCGGTGTCTCCCAGAGCCTCTGGCTCTCACGCTAAAAGGAAGCACTGGGCCCAGATCTGATCCTTCTCGAATCTTATGACCGAGTCTGGGGCTGCGTCAGCTTGTGTATGTGCTGCAGCTTGATACAGTCCACGTGCGTGCATCTGGGGCGGCGTCTGTGTTACCGGCAGTGGGGCCCCATGTGAACTGCCTGTGGGTGTGACGCGGGGGCTACCGGTGTGCCTCACCTGTTTGTCTTACAGCTGTTCCGCTGCGTGTCACCCACGTGCCGTCCTCTTGTGCTCTACGGGCTTCTTACGTGTGTTCCCGGTGACTGTACTGTCAGCCTCCCACACACCGCTACCTGGATGGATGCCATCTTTGTCTACGTGACCCGTGTGCTACCTGGGCCCCGTGCTGCTGTGTGATACATCAGTGCTGCCTGAACGTGGCAGTACCTCGCGTCACTTTCACATGTCGCCTGTGAGTGTCACTGCTTATCTGTGTTGCCAAGAGTCTGCTCTGAGCCCTGTGCGCGTCCACCTGTGCGTGCGCTGCAGCTGGAGGCTATTACTCTGCGTTGCCCACAGACCGCTGTGTGCCCGCAGCTCCACGTCCCCCTACGCGTGCCCTACTCCTGGGAGTGGTTTCCGGGTGACCCCCACCCCCCGCGGCCCCGGCGCCCCTGACCCCCCACCCCCAGGACGGGCTCCCTGACCCCCCCTTCAGACGGGACACCGGGGCCAGGGCGCCGGGAAGGGCACAGTCCCCGTTCTGGGCCCCGCCCCGCCCCCTCTGTACTAACGAGGACTCCTCGCCCCAGAGGGGCAGAAACGCACCTCAGATTTGCTCAGGAAAAAGCGGGGCGGTTGGTGCGCTCCTGACCTGCGGTCTCGGCAGCGCAGGCCCAGCTTCAGGCGCGGCTGGATCCAGGGCTCCGGTGGTGTCGTCAGAACTCAGTCTGCTCCTTCTTCCAGCTCAAGCCTTTGCCTTCATGCGGCCTGGCTTCGCTAACAGGCCCCAGTCTCCCCGCCGGGCTCCTCCAGGATCCTCCACAGTGACAAGGCGGCGGCAGCGTCCCGTCCCCGCCTCCTCTCAGGGCCGAGGCTCTCCTGTCGGCCCAGGGCAAGGCCTGGCGCTCCTGGTGATTGGACTGAACGAGGTCATGTGACCATTTCTCACCCAATCAGTGCAGCCAGGATACAGCCGGCGGAACTGTAAGAGCCTTCCCTATTGGTCCTTGAGCAAGTCCTGATGCTCACTCTGATTGGACACACAGACGTCATGTGACCAGCTCTGCCCAATCACTGCAGCCAGAACATAGGCAGTGGGAAGTGCAGGAGCCTTTCCTGTTGGTCCTGGGGCAAGGCCTGGCGCTCCTGGTGATTGGACTGAAAGAGGTCATGTGACCGTCCCTCACCCAATCAGTGCAGCCAGGATACAGCCAATAGAAACTGTAAGAGCCTTTCTAATTGGCCCTGGGACAAACCCTAACATTCACTCTGATTGGACATGCTGAGGTCATGTGACCATTTCTCACCCAATCAATGCAGCAGGATACAGCCAGTGGAAGTGTAAGAGCCTTTCCTATTGGTCCTGGAGCAAGTCCTGATGCTCACTGATTGGACACACAGACGTCATGTGACCAGCTCTAGCCCAATCACTGAAGTCAGGGAAGGGCTTCCCTTGACCCGCCTGGGTCACAGCCCCATCTGGAACGAAGGGTGCTCCAGCTGGATCACAGGTTTGAGCGTGGGGCACAGATTCCCTGATGCAACTTGGGGCACTCCTAGAAGGAGAGGTGGATGCCGGGAGCCCGCCACAGGTGTTCTCTACAGAATCTGGATTAGTGCCCTGGAACCCCAGCTGCACGCACCTAGGGACCCTGGAGGGAGAAGAGAGGACTCCGATTGGAAGGAAGGAGCGCTCCCTCATGAAATGCAGAACTCTAAAGTCACCCCGAGGAAAAGATGAGAAACTCGCAGGAACGCCGCCTAGACGTCAGGCCAAACACGGGGATACAATAGCGCTTGCGTCTAGATGAAGCGAGCACACTCCCGCGGTGACAGATTTGTCCTTAGGTGGTGAAGTTGCCTGGACTGGTCCGCCCTCCGTGCTGCTGGGATGAATCCCCATCAGCAGTTAAGGAGCAGGAAACCGAAAAGGCACAGGCTGAGCCCTACACAGCGCTCAGACCTCCTCCCGCCTCCAGAAACGTCTGAGGCCCAGCCTTTCATGACCTCCCCTTCGTGGGCAAGGCTGCCTCACCTGAGCCCCCCGGGAAGCCCTGCCGGACCCCTCCTCTGACCCTATGCACCCTCCTCTGAGTCCCCACAGTGTGGGGCGGAGCCGCATTGGAGAGCTTATCTCATTTCCGTGCCTTGGAGTTAATCTCACCCACCTGGAGTGATGGGATTGCTGGGTGGAGGTCAGGACCCACTTCTATCCCAGAGCATCTGACGTCCTTGGCGAGTTCCTCCCCGCTCTGACAGGGTGACCGTGCCCTGGGGCGACTGGTGAGCAGTGCACCCCTGTCAGTCAAGATTGACACGAGGCAGGGGAGAGAAGTGGGTGGTTATTTTTAGTCACAGAGATGAGGGGATTTTATGAGACTGCTGCCAACCTTTATGTGCATTAGTCAAAAGCAGCTCCTGTAATAGGAGGGAGTGACAGGCAGCTGGCAGGGGTTCCTACACAACCACGTTTAGCTGGTCTACTGCATGGGCTTGGGTTTCACCCCTGTGTCTTGCATTCCCGGGCTCAGAGCTGGAACCCACACTTCCTAGAACACCCTCTTCTGCAAGGATTAGGGTTTATTAATTATTTACATCTGACACATCTATTTGTCCTAATGTGTTTACTCTTCTCATCATTTCTAATTGCTCTCTCAAATTTTTATTTACCTATTTGTGCACAGTAGTCGACTTTGGTTCCAGATACAAGCTCTTTACCAGTCACCTCCCCGTCCAGCCTCATTCACCCCTCCCCCACCAGTTCTCCCAAACACATGGCTTGACCTTGAATCTTTACTCTAGAACTGCCTCTGGGCGAACGTAACATGAGATGACATACACTAGAGGTCAACCCTCCAGGACTTAAAAGAAATCAGATGTGGGATGTGAGGCAAAGAGCAATGTCATGGACGAAGCCTAAACTGTTGGCCTGATGTGAAGGCAGCGCTGCTGTAAAGATGTGGGTTATACGGAAAAGGACCATTACAGAACTGGGGACACGTCAACCTTGATGGTCACACTACCTGAACTCTTCCTCGGCAGCCACAGAATAAAGAGCTGTGAATATTTCTGGAATTTCAAAAGCCCTAAACTTCTGATGTCCCCAGTGGATCTTCAAGTCTGCCTTAGAGCATCAGAGAATCCCTCTTTTTATCATTTATCAGCAATGGATTCAAATAACTCCCAATGAGCACCGTTCATTCTGTGTAAAATGTCCAGCCACTCCCAGAAATAATTTCATTAGTCACCTCATTGTCAGCCACACATGACTTTATTAAGGTTCCTCTTAGGGATTAAATTTCCATGCTTGGTCTCCAGCTGATGGTGACCTCATTGCAGAATTTAGTTCAATTTGTTTCAGTCCTTTGTGAAGTAAGAGAATGTGCACTTGTAACCAGTAAATGGGTTTTTACAACTTTATGGTTATACATACCTGGGAATATCAAAAGCATTCTGGCTGGGAACTTTACCCTTTTTTTCCCCAAATGTGCACACTACAAGAAAAAAGGGGGTAGGTTTGGCAAGAGCTCTTCTTTCGGAATCTTCTCCAATAAGCTATTACTCCAAGTACACAGATTGCTCATTACGCACCCGCCTTGTTCTCAATGCGCTTGCAGGTTAAATAACCCCACTGAGGCAGCCACCCGTCCTGTACGGCTTTTGTTTTGTAGAGAGAGAACTTCACATATCTTTTTCTTTCACATGCTAGGCCATAAAGCAAGTTTCAACTAATTTAAGAGGACATAAATTATATCAAGCATCCTTCCTGATCACAAAGCTAAGAAAACAGAAATCAATTACAGAAAGGAAAATGGGAAAAGAACAAACATGTGAAGACCCAACAACATGCTAAAAAACCAATGGGCCAATGACTGGTGAAAAGCTAAAAGCTTTGGTTCTAAAATCCGGAAGAAGACAAGGATGCCCCCTGTCACCACTTCTGTTTAACGTAATACCGGAAGTCCTAGCCACAGCACTCAGATGAGGAAAAGAAACAGAAGGCATCCAGGTTGGAAGAGAAGCAGTGAAACTGTCACTTTTTGCAGGTGACTTGATGCACCTTTACATCAGTTCATACTCACTGAACGGACCTTTGGAAATTGGAGACTGCTCTTGACCTTAAGAAAGTTTGACCCTCAGGTCAGACAAGGGGGACAGACAAGCAGTTCACCAAATCACAGCACAACTTCCCATCAGGGGAGCAGAGTGGGAGAACCTTGATTCATGTCCATGATGGTGTGGCTGGTAGAATGATGGCCCCCAAAGGTGTCCAAACTCCGATCCCCAGACCCTGTGACTGTTACCCAATGTGGGAAAGGAGGCTTGCAGATGTAATTAGGGGTCCAGAGCTTGAAATGGGGAGTGTATTCTGGATTGTCTAGGTGAGCCCAATCTAATCCATCACTTCTTGAAATATGATAGCCTTTCACTGGTATTAATCCTCTGTGGCCTGTAGCAGGTGACCTTGGCCCTCCAAAGATGCACAGTGAGTTCTTAGAATGATGCTGAGAACTGTGTCCAAGGGGTGGGCACAGCCAGGACTTGGATGGTAGACCTGGACCTTGATCCCCTCCCAAATTTCCCCGACATTCACTCTTTCTACTGACTGTCTTGTGGGCCAGGTCCTCCCTGGGTGCTGGGTGCGAGCACCAGCGGGAAGATCAAGTTCTGCACATCAACCCATGTGTCAGAGATTCCAGGAAGCAGAGACAGTCAGGAGCGAAGAGAGGAAGTCTGCCCCATGTAGATTCCAGGATGGAGGTCATTTTGGCTTCGCCCCCGACATTATCAGTTGGATTCCCGGAAGACGGGTGCGTTCTCACCAATGTGACCAACCTCTGCTGTGTTCCACAGCTGCCGGCCTCACCCCTGGCATCTCCCTGAGTCTGGGAGAAGCCGCAATGATCTCCTGGGGGCTGGAGGAGACAGACCTTCCTGAGAGGTCTGAGGTCTCAGAGAGCAGGGATGGTGCTGGATGGTGGGAGGCGGGAGTAGGTGTGAGGTCCACCCAGAAACCAGGGAAGGGGAGACGCCCTGCTGTCAGGCTGCTGGGGGATTCCTAGATGGATGGCTCATTGCATCTGGAATCAGTTGAGTTTGCCTTCCATGTGTGACTATGAGAAAGAAATATGAGAGAGAGAGGATACTAGCTGACAGAGGATGATGCTGAGGGAACACAGAGAAGGTTGAGCAATGTCACCTCTCCCTCGGGTATAAATTAAAAACCATCTCAAGTGAATGGACCCAACTCAGGGTGACTCTCTCCTTCCAGGTGACAGGCAGGAGAAAGGAGATACGAAGAAATGAAAGGGACTTACTGTTACTGAGATTTTTTCTTCTGTGTTTGGATTCTCAGCTTCCTCTGCTCAACACCGATCGCCCCACCACCCGACAGCTCTGCTCTCACCTCCCCCGTCGCTGGCCTCCATTCCCGCTGCTCCGACCAGATCCCAAGCTAACCTTCCGTTCACCCCGGTGACTCAGGGGTGTGCGCTCGCCCCGGCCCCTCCACCCTCCGCATCCCGAGGCACTGCCACGGACCGGCTGAGGGCCCGGGCGGTTAAAGGCGCCTTTTAAGTGACAGTGCCTTGCTGTCCCGTCACACCGGTATTTTGTACACGCTGGGGGCAAGGAGAACTGTGACCCTGCTGTCCAGGAAAGGGCACTTCGGCCAGACCGTGAAGACGCTGCACCCGCAGCGGCTGACGCCCCACGGCGGATCGGTTCTGTCCCCGGAACGGTCCCCCGGGAGGAGCCCCGGGTCTCAGTGGAGCGGGGAGACGCGCACGGAGGGGCCTGCGGGCCGGGCCGCCGGTGAGGCCCTCCTCCCGGGGACACCCCCTCCCGCGGGGCTCCCGTCCGGTCCCGGGCGGACACCGGAGGGCCCCGCCACGTGCCCCGGGCCGCCAGCCGGGAGCCCCCGGGAGCCTCCGCTCCGGAAGAGGAAGCCGGCGCTGCGGGCGCCCCCGGGGGCCGCGGAGGACCCGGGCCTGGGGTGGGGGTGCGGGCCGGCGCGCTGGGGCCCGGCGGGCGGCTGTGGGGCCCGGGCGCGGGGCGGGCGTGCGTTCCGCCGCTCGGCTCGGCCCCCCTTCCCTCTCCGCCCGGCGGGCGCCTCCTGAACCCCGTCTTGGTGCGTCTGCACCGCCTCTGGGTCTCCCCTCCTGTCTGAGGTCCAGGACCCCTGGATCCGCCCACTTGTGTCCAGGGGGACAGCCAGTGTCTGGCCCGGAGCACAGTGGGCGCCCCCGCCCACACGTGAGCGCAGCCCCGCGGCTCGCCGGGGCGCGGCCTCCCGCCGAGCCCCTCCTCGGGGGCCCTCCCGCCCCAGGCAGCGCGTCCTGCGGCTGTGGGCGCTTCCTGGGCAAGACACGGATGCCCCCGCCCCGGTTTTCGGGGAGAACGAAGTGAGGGCGAAGGCGGGGCTGGGAGGAGGCTGGACCTCGACTGGAGTCCGGGAAGCTGACTGGGCTGGGGGTGCCTCCAAGCCCAATGCCACAGCAGGAGGGCATCCGGTCAGTCGTCCCAGACTGGCCGGGCGCCTGGGGTTGTAGCAGGGCCGCGCTGCTGTCAGCAGCGCCGGCAGAAGAGAAGCTTCCTACTGTGGGAGGGGCCGCAGGCAGCCTCCGCACCAGGGGCTTATTCTAACCAGGAGCCCGCCGGGTCCGGCTGCGCCCCTTCTGTCTACTGAGACCTCAGTCTCTTGTCCTCTCTGTTTTTATGTCCCCTCTCCCTCTTCCTTTGCCCCAGGCCTTGTCTCCACACTCAAGAGCCAGTCTGAAATACTAGTTGTACTTTTACTTCTTTATGTTTCCCCAAACCCTGTTCTCCTGTACCTTCCAATCCCACATCACGAATTACAAAGGAGTAAAATTTATGCAGTCTCTACAGAGGGCACTGACGAGATTCAGGAGACCCCAGCTCTGGGTCCGTGTCCACCAAGGTGGGGACAGGCACCTCCCACCACCCCTCAACCTTTCCCACACACTCAGTGGACTGATTTCCCCTCCAGGATCCTGGCGTCTGGGTCATCTAAACAAGCCCAGGTCCAGTCCATTGTTTGAATTTCGAGGGATGTTCAAAGCCAAGGGACACCTCCAAACAAATCAGGTTGTAAACTGTGGAGTAGTTGACATGCGAACATGTTAACAGTTCACTTCCTTGTACTCTGTCAGGAGACACAGGGAGCCGGGTGCGCATCCGTAATGCTGAGATGGCTCTGGATCAGGTGACAATGGCCAGTCATCCAGGGAGCAGGTGGAACTTCTCTCTGTGACCAGGAGGAAATCGCCAGGGTGCGGGTGGGGGTGGAGGTGGGGGACCTTGGCACTAGGTGAACATCCTGTCCGTCCACCTTTCACCTGTTGGTTCCCCTCAGTTATAAGCCTGGCCTGTGTCAACAGTCAGTTCTTCTCAGGTTTATAAAACAATGCCTTACCAAATCCACCTTTCATCCACCCTCGGCGGCTCTCAGGCTCCCGAGAAGTGGAGCACTGGGGGGCTTGTGGAGGACAAGTCAGTCCTACTGGCAAGGCAGGACGAGAGGCTAAGTCCTGACCATTAATCATGTTTCCAAAGTACTGAGGGGTCCTGGCTGTAACACATCAATGCAGATAACATTTTGAGAACAACTGGAAAAATTAGAATATACTCTGGGTATTAGACTGGATTAAGAAACTATTAATTATTTTGGCAAGCATTTTAACTATAAAGGAAAAAGTTACACTTTTGTTACACATACAGACATATAAAAACAAAAAATATTATTAATACCTCAAAATGTATACAGTTGACCTTTGAATAATGTGAATTTGAATTTTGTGGGGCCACTTATACATGGATTTGTTTCAGTACATAAGCACCACTGCACTGTCCGAAGTTGCTTGAATCCGAGGATGTGGAACCGTCGCTGCAGAGGTAACGTTAGACATGGATTGTCAGCTGCACGAGCGGCTTGCGTCCCTCAAACCTGAGCTGTTCAAGGGTCAACTGTAATGAAAACACACTTGCTTCAAACGAAAGATAACTGCAGAGGTTTTACACGCACGTGTGCTCACACACGCACCCACGCTCTCACACTAACTCACCGAATGATGGGAGTGGCACAGCTCAGGGTGGAGCCGGATTTTAAGTGTCTGTGATGACCCTCTTGTCGCTCAGTCCTGTCCGGTACCTGCGATTTGACCCCATCTGGGGACCAGGTGGAAAGTCTGAGGTTGAGCCCATGAGCGGTCGTGCTGCTGTTCTCAGCTCTTCCCCTGCTCGAGCATCCTCACGCGTTCCCCTGGCTTCAGTTTTGAACACGTGCCTGCTCTGGCCACTAGCTGCAGGGGAAGGGGCTGTGGGGCAGCTCCAAGCTGGACGCCAGAGCCCTCTGCTGCGTCCTGTTCCCTCGGAATCCCCTGTGCTTGTTGTGGGAGGAGGCCTAGGCCGGCCCACGGCCCCTGGGGTAAGAGACGCAAAGCACAGAGACCCCTCAGCCACGTTCAGCCCATACCAGGCAGTACCCAGCCCTCTGCCCACTCACGAGGGCGGCCCGAGACCAGGAGCGCCGCCCCGCGAAGTCAGCCTGCCCGACCCGACCCTCATCGGGTCTGCAGACCCCTGAGGACAAAGGCTGTGGCTTAGGCCACCAGGGGTCTGGGTGACTCGTGATGCAGCATTCTTGTGGCAGCAGGTGACTGACACAGTGTCCCCGTCCCAGTCTGGGCACCAGGGAATACTGGGTCCCCCTGTCCTACGAGGGCCGGGGCTCCCAGCCCACGGAAACAGCAGCCCTGAGAACAGGTGGGGGCTCTGCTTCCTGGTGTTCCTTGACAATACCAGGCATTACGGGCTAAACTGCTTTCTATCCACTTAGCAGATAATGTACAACTCACACAAGAAACCCAGAGTTATTGCTTATGACGTCTTATGACTGCATTATGGGAAGAATCCATCTTTGCTCAGAAGTTAGTAGGAAACAATATCGTCCCCAGACAAGCCTCCTGAACAGTACTGTGCAGTTGGCTCAGTCACACTGGGCGGTCGGGCTGTGATGCGATTTTGTGATCAGACACCGGGCACATCTGGAAAGCCGTCATCCCGGGGTGGCCTGAGCAGGCTGGTGCCATGGGGCCTGTGGGAAGTAATCCCATTCTCGGTGAAGAGATTTCTGATCATCCAGAGCAGCTCTGAACTCAGAGATTTGGGGCCCCCGAGGTGGCAGAGCCTGCGGCACCTGGCAGGGAAGTGACAAAAACGCCTAAGTTTACTTTGGTCACCACGGGAGGCAGAGACAAGACCGAGTGGGTCAGGAACCACCACATCGGCCCCCAGATGGGCAGTGGGAGCCGTGACGTCCGAGTCCAGCCAGGACACGGCGGGTCTGGGCTGTGAGCGGTGCGGAGGGGCCCGGGCCCACACATGGCTACGTTCTGCGGGATCAGACAGCTTTTCCAGGTGAGGACTGTCCTACCCCGTCCCTTCTCCCTCCGGCGTGGGCAGCGCCTGCCCGCTGCCCCTGCCGTGTGTGGGCCCATCGCAGACTGACGACCCCCGTCTGGAAAAGTGCTCACTTGCCGAGATGGGAGGGAGGCTGCCCGCCAGCCTGCTGGTCCAGGGGGACGGGAGACGGGGAGCCACCCCCAGACTGCGGGCTGAAGAGAGGCGCCCACTGGGCCTCGCAGGCCTTCACCTCCTCCCTCCCAGCCCAGCTGGGCGAGGGGTGCCGAGGGCGGCTGAGACCAGCCAGTGGTGACCCTCTGGCTGCAGCCCCGGGACCTCTGCCGGGAGAGCCAGGACCCCCAGGGTCGTGACCGCAGCGTAAGCTGATACGACAGGTCCCAGGCCCAGGGCGCCGTCCCGCTGGGTGGTGTCCCGAGCGCACGGGTACGCGGGGCGGCGCCTCAGAGCCACGTTCCAGCGCCACCACCCCTGTGCCTGGCCAGGGCGCTTCCCCTCCCTGTGTGTCACCTCCTCGTACGTGAATAATAGTAATGACAACGTGAGGCTTACTGCGGAGAGTGAACGTCTGAGTACACACGTGGCTTCGGGAGCAGTGTGAGCGCACGTGGCACTGGCACACGCTGCGGTAGCGACTTTGCCCAAATGCTGGGAACCCCGGACTCCGAGCCGAGATGCTGGGCTCGTCTCACAGACCGGCCTTTCCCCTGGCGTCCTCTGCACGTGGTGCACTCGACAGGATGAAGGAGTTGCTGCACCTGTACAAGGACCCCGAGGTCAGACATCCCGGGAACCCCAGCACCAGCCGTCCCCCCAGCCTTTGCCGCAGCCCCGCCAGTGCCTTTCCCACCCCGAGGAGTCTGGGGGGGGCGCTTCTCGGGGGCGGCACGTGGCTTTGCAGCTCCTGGGGCTGGAGCAGGGCTGGCGCAGGGGCAAACCCTGCCCTGCTGTCCTCTGTCACTGAGTGACCGCCTCCCACCCACATTCCTGTCAACAAAGTCACTGAGAAGTTGATAGATGGGAAGGGAACCCGTCCTCCGTCCAGGGCAGCAGGCGAGACAGCCGGCTGTGTGTTCCTCGGGTAACATGCTGGCTCTAGTTTGTCAAGTATTTGCCGCCCAGCCCCGGCCACTCGTGAGCAGCGATGCTGTGACTTGGAAATGCCTTCCACCCACTCAGCTCCTCCCTCCAGACAGAGGAGCTGTGGGAGCTGGGCTGGAAATCGCCTCCTGGGAAAACCGGGACCAGCCGCCCCCCTGCCGGGTTGGGGGGGCCCCCGGCGACAGCTCTGCAGCCCGATGCCCGGCCAATCAGTCTCCCGAGGAAGTGTGCGTGTCTCCCGCCCAGAGGCTCCCTCCCGAGGGTGCGCCCCGAGCCACAGGCTGCGGTTTGCACAGTGGGCTCTGTGAGTGACGGGTCCTCCTCGTCCTGCGCCCAGACTCAGGCATGGAATCCCCCCCCCCCGCCACAGTTGGAGGCCCCGCAGAGACCACACCGCGGGCAGAGGCCCTGCTCCCGGGGCCGCCTTCAGAGGCAAACTGTGTGTGCAGTGACGTGCCCCCCGGGCTGGTGAGGCCACACACCGGGGCGGAAGCCAGCGCTCCAGGTCGCCCCCAGGTGCTCCCCGCTTTGTCGTTTCCACATAAAGATCATCAGCGGGAAAGCTGTGCCCGGCGAGGGCGGTGTTCAGCTGCCGCGGCCTGGGGTTGTGGGTGCTCGGCTTTTCTGAGGAAGTCCCTGAATTGTCCACTGTGCTTTTATTTTCTGCCTTTCCCAGCTTCACCGAGTTCCTCTTGGCGTAAAGTGAAGGGCACTTCCTGATCGCCTGGGGCATCTGAGTGTCCGTGTGAGGCCGTCACTGCAGTCACGGGAGTGAGCGTGTTCCCCCCCCACGTTTCCTGTTCCCTCGTCAGCCCTGCCTCCTGCCCGACAACTGCTGTCACTTCAAAGTGTTTCCGTTTTCCAGGCTTTGTGTGAATGGAACCCCGCTCTGTGCACCCATTGGTCTTCCTGCTTTACTCAGAAACGCACGTGGCTGCCATACCCTCGTCTTTTCTTTGCTGAGTATTTCCCCGCATGGACGGACCACAAGTTGTTTTCCATGCAACTGTTGGTGGACTTTGAGTCACACCCAGGTTTCACTCGTTACAAGCTAAGCTGCTATGAACATGTGTGCATGTGTTTTTTTCCTAGACATTTGCTTTCATTTCTCTTGGGGGAGAATCTAAAAGTGGCTGGGTCACATGAATGGGTTTGTAACTTTTTAAGGAAGTGTCATACTATTTTCTGAAATTGTTGTGCCGTTTCACACTCCTGTTAGCAGTGCATACGCATTCTGGATGGTTCACATCCTCAGTGGCTCTCTGAGCGGTCAGTCTTTTAAAGTTCGGCCATTCTGGTGTGCATGGTATTTTTAAACACCTTTTGGGGTGTTTACATACCATGACATTGACTTGTTTAAGCACCCAGTTCTGCAGTTTCCAGTCAATTTAAAGCGTCGCACGACCCTCACCTGACGAAGTGTGAGAGCGCCCCCAGCACGCCCAGGGATCTGTCAGTTTCTGTCACGCTCAGTTCTCACCCCAGACCCAAGCAGCCAGGAGCCCGCTGTCCATCCTGGTGGATCCGCCTTCCCCGCCACTCCACAGGAACGGCATGGTACCTGACCCGGTCTCGCGGGCCTGGCGGCTTTCCCCTAGCGCCCTGCTGTGGCGATTCGCCTTGCGGTTGCATGCACCAGGACTTCACTCTATTGCCAGTCAGCGTGCTGGTGTGTACACAGAGCACCTCTGTGTCTGCGTTCTCCACTTGGTGGCTGTTGTAATTGTTCTCTTGTCTTCTTTTTATTGACCTGTAGTCTGTTTGCTGTGCTGTGTGGATTTCTGGTGGCACGGCGTGCTGATTCAGTCACACGTACATACATACGTGTAGTTGTTTTGGGGTTTGGGCCACCACGTATACTGTTGCCATGAGTGCGAGTGTACAAGTCTCTGTGCGGACATATGCTTTCATTTGTCTTTGGTAGACACCTAGGACTGGAAATTCTGTCTTGTTGTAAATTTATATATATATATATATTCAGTGTCATTAAAGTGTTCCCACCAGCTGGTGTCCCCACGTGCCTCTGGCCCAGGCGAGCAGACCCTGGCCTGACCCTCTGCCTCCTCCTCCCTCCAGACTTAGACGTGCTGGTTTGTCCTGTGATGTCACTTCTCCGGTGGGTCCAGGTAACCCCGATTTTTCATCTGTTCAGCTTTCCCTCGTTTTATGGATAGAAGTGACCGCTTCCAAGCTCCGTGCTGTCAGAGCTGAAACCAGAGTCTCCTGTTTCAGTGCACAGCCCGTCTCGGGGCCCAGGTCCTTCCTGCTTCCGCGGCTTCTCCTCCACTGTGACGGCCTGGGCTTCCTCTGGTCTCTTTGCCTGCTGCCTGAGGCCCTGCGTCGACGTTTCCTTCCCAGCAGGTCTGCCGGCAACACGTCTTGGGTTTCCTGCTTCTAAGATCGTCTCTGGGTCACCTTTACCGAAGGGTGTTCCCTGGATGCGGAGCTCTGCTTGACGCCACTTTCTACGTGCTGGAGCCGTGTGCTGTCCCGATGGCCCCTGAGTTTATGTTTTCTGATGAGAACCTCTGATGAGTTATGCACTCAGGGAAACAGCCCGTGGAAGGTCCTCATGCCTATTTCGAGGTTATTCTTTGGGTTTGCTTTGCCACAGTTTCGTTCTGACAAACGGAAGCATGAATTTCTTTGAATTTCTCCCGTTTGAGGTTCCCTCGGTCGCTTGAATAGCAGCTGTGCGTTTCGGCAGATTTGGGAGGCGCCAGCAAGGATCCCTGCGCTGCGCTCCCCCACTCCTGGAATTCCGACGACGCGAGCGCGGGGTCTTGTCTGTTTGCGTTTGTGCCGTCCCACAGGCCTCCGCCCCTCTGTGCAGGGGTCTCAGCGTTACGCTCCTAGTTTCTCAGAATGGGTAGTTTTTATTAACCTGTTATCCAGCGCTGCCCTTTCTCCTGTAAACTCTGTTGCTGAGACCAGCCAGCTTGATTGTGTTTTCTCGGTTACTGCATTTTTCAGCTCTGAGTCGTCACTTGAGTCTTCCGTCGCTTCTGTGCCTCGCCTGAAGCTCTTGCCGCTTGCGTGAAGAGTGCTCGCTTTTCCCCTCGGAGCCCCGTCAGTTGCTTTCAAGGTTGGTTTGGTAATTCCACCCTCTGTGTCACCTGGAGCTGGTATCGCTTTTTCGGGGGGGGGGGGCGGGGTTAGGTAAGTAGGTTCATTTATTTGTTACTGGAGGTGCCGGGGAGTGAACCCAGGGCCTCCCGCGTGCTAAGCACGCGCTCTACCCTGAGCTCCACCCTCCCCCTGGCGTTAGCATCTCTGGATTAGAATTTCCTCTTGCAAGATACTGAGATGGTTCTGGCTTTTTGATGGCACGTGATTTCAGGTTGTATCCGGAACAGTTTAGGTACTATGTCAGGTGACCCTGGATCCTGTTTAAGTTCTGTGGGGAAGGCTGACTTGCTTCAGCAGCGGCTGACCTGGCTGGGTCGGTGCAGCAGATCCCTGCCCTTGCCGCGTGGGCTGCAGCTCAGTTTCGGTTCTCGAAGGCTTTGAAGCGC
The DNA here is from genome assembly GCF_036321535.1 of Camelus dromedarius. NCBI lineage: Eukaryota > Metazoa > Chordata > Mammalia > Artiodactyla > Camelidae > Camelus > Camelus dromedarius. Next base: position 24,114,313 of record NC_087466.1, read on the forward strand.
TGTGTGTATCTGTCCCTCGTGTGCGCCGTCCGCCGGTCAGCCTGGGGCTGGTCTGTGGTGTAGACAGTCTTCAAAGCCTTTGGTGTGCTGACTCGTATCAGCTCACGTAGGCAGGTTAGGGTGAGCCCGGGAGTGGTTTGGAAACACCTTTATAGTTCCCTTCCTCCATCTTCGTCTCCTCTGCCATCTCCCCGACCCGTCACGCCTCTCGGGTGCCCCCTTCTCGCTCCTCCCTCCCCAGTCCTCTGCCTGGAGGCCTAGTGCTACAGCTTCCCCGCTCTGTGTGCCCAGTGCACACCCACGGCTGGGGTCATGCCGAGGGCAAGCGTGCGGCCCAGGGACGCTCATCACGCCTCCGCATGTGGTAGCAAGGCCTCAGGGAACCCCGAGGGGCCAGAAGAGGGAACCGTCCAGTGGGCTTCAGGACAGCGTTCGATGGGACACTGCAGGAGCCAGATGGTCGTGCACGTGTGTACTAGTCACACGCAGCGGTGTGTGTGGTGTATTGAGTGGTGGGGTAGATGATGAAATGTCATTTAGGACACGGTCCCATTTAGGTATAAATGAGGTCGCATAAATCACCTGCGTGTATGTGTGCTTCTTTAAGACAAAGTTTAAAAATGGAGGAGATGCGGGGCTGTTACCAGTTAACCTGACTGATGGTAGAATCGTGGGTGATCCTTTCTCTTTCTCTGATGCCCTGTGTTTTCTCATCCCCTCTCCCTGCCGTCAGTGTGCGTTACTGACGCAGCTACGCAAACGGGAAGCTTTTAAACGTTGGCTCTGTTAGCTGGCACCCTCCTCCCTGGGTGCGTGTCTGGGTGAGACAGGCCCCCGGGCCCTCCCCTCTGTGACGTGCGCGTCCAGCAGCTCTCACTAGCACGGCAGAGGCCACGGAAGCTCAGTCACGCTGGACAGCAGACTTCCCAGCACAAGGCGGGTTTCAGATGGCGCCAGCAGTCCTGTCTGCACATGAGCCTCAGCGTCCCCTGTTTTCATCGATGGACCAGAATGATCTAAGTGTGAATCATCCCCTGCTAATTTATACTTGCCTTCAGAATACATTAATTCCCTTTTTAAATGAGTGATTTCATCTCAGGAGAATTATGTTTTTAAAAAATGTCTGCCTGGGCAAATGTTTAAAAAGTTGGGTTCCCTGATTCACACTCACTGATGGAGGGGCGTTCTGGGGGGGCAGGGGGACGCGGGTGGGGCACAGATCCAAAGGCCCCTCCTCCCCACAGAGCCTCCCGAGTGTCCAGTCCACAGAGGCTGTTCCAGAGCCACGGCTGACAGGACGTGAACCCGGCCAGGGACACCTTCATGGGGTTGAGGAGACATCCAGGCAGAGTCCGTGAGATCTAATTTAATGGCTGTTCTCCTCATTAAAGGGGAATCTCGAGGTTTAGGCAAGGCTCGGAGGAAAGTCTTCTTTATGATAAATCAAAATCACAAATCACTTGTATTTCTCCATCATTGATACGGCTCCATGGAAACCTTTCCTCTCACCTGTGCTTCTGTTAATAAGGGCTTGAAGGAGATGCTCCTTGCTGCTGCCAGGTCAGGGCACTGCCCCTCACTGTCCCTTGCCCCCACGCCCCCTTCTGATCCCAGGTCACCGGCCCAGGCGGCTGACGCTGGGGCGGGTGGGAGCCGATCCTGCACTTGGTGGCTTTGTGAGGTCACCATCGTCCGCCTGTACCCCCGGGCCCCCCTTCACCTTCTCCATGTCCTATTGTTGATGGTGAAACGACACTCACAGCACACGCTGGGACCTTCCTGCAGTAACACAGCGAAAAGACACCAGCAGTCAAAACGTGTGACCATCACATGCACCTGGGTGACAGCTGCTACGAATGGGCGAGAGTTCCCATGACGATGCACATTTTCGTCGTGTTAAGGAAGGAGAAGTGATGCCAGCTCAGGATCATTTCCTTTAATCTCAGGGAGTGTCATTTCCTTCTGAAACTGTCAGGGAGCATCGGGTCAGGCAGCTGCTGGCCTCGCAACCCCCGCGTAGACGCGAAAAATCCGCCCCAGGGGTGGGTGGGTGAGGAGCCAGCTCAGGAGCTGCAGCCCAAGGCTGAGGATCCACCCCTTGGAGTCTCCGTCCTCATCCCCACCAGCCTCCCTCCAGGGTTCAAAGCCCAAGCTACGCGTGGGGCGCTGGCCCGGGATGGCTAATTAATCGAGCACCGACTTCCAAAGGTGTGTTAAACAGAAAAAGCTGAAATCCCACAGAGTAGAGGATTCCAGGCTCGTGGACGCTGGCCTTTACCCAGTGGTGGACGAGCAAGGGCATTGGGGCACGTGTCCCCTTCAGTTAGGATTCGGGGTAAGTCAGGAGCCCGTGGGAAGGGGCGAGTCCTCGCCCAGCGTGTGAACCCCGGGCCCCCCCGCGCGTAGACGTTAACACGATCCCACCGCCCCTGAGGGGTCTCAGCCAGGAGGCCGGAGCCCCACGGCACAGCGCCTCCCGAGACGACCCCGCCCTGGGGGAAAGCCGGCTCTGGGGTGTTCCCAGCGCAGGGCAAGTCGGTGTGGGCGCCATCGAAGTCCACTTATTAGTCGTTACAGGAGATTACACGGGATTTCAACCGGATGATTCAGGCCATTGGGGTAAAAGGGTTGTTTGCACTAAGGGGATTCCGAAGGGGAGGAACACGTGCCACCAACTCCCACAGAACTCAGCATCCCTGGGCCCGGGCGGAGGGCCAGGAGTGGGGGAAATGTACCAGGTGTGACCCCCGCCTCCCTGCCTAGGATCGTCCCAGGGTCCCCGAGACAGAGCCCCGCTCACAGCCAGGCCTGCCCAGTGCACGGTCATTGACGAGCAGCTGCTGCAGCGTGGATGAAGTGTCACATTTTGATGACATAATCACCTACCTTGATTATGTAATTAGCAAAAAAAAATCCCATAATTACATACTTAGAACCTGAAATTATTTACAAGAGAGGTGCCTTTTTGTAATTTGAGCCATGATTTGTAACGGTGAGCCTTGTGAAATCCTGGGTAAGGCGCAGAGAAGGCGGTTTTGCAGGGCTGAAGACCGACGCCCTCAGCAGACCGGGTGCTAACACTTTCTTCAGGAATCAAAAGAAGTTTGGAGTGTGAGTGAGAACTTCAAGTTACAAAAGCCAATAAATTAAATAAATAGAAAGTGGTCTTGAAATATGCTGCACAAACTGCTAATGTGTCACTGAGTGTTTCAAAATCATTTACTTTGCAAGAGATTGTAAAACCCTCAGGTGTTTTTCAAAGACAACGGTTGGGAGTTTTCTGAAATATCTAGAAACAGCTGTGAGTGTGTGTGTGTGCGTGCGTGTAACTCCTTGAGTTAAAGCTACTTTGCACGCAGCCGGTGTACACGAGCGAGCAGACATCATTTAATAGTCAACTCTGGGGAGCTTGGGGGTGTATTTTGACATCTCTCTTGGAGGAAGTTCTGCATCAGGAGCAGTTTTGAAATCCTTACAGTCCAGCTCCATAAATTAGGGCCCTGGGGAATCAGGGGAACAGATAATAAAAGAATGAAAAGGTAAATCCTGTTGTAGAGGGAAGTCTGGGGACTGGAGGAGGCTGCGGGGCGGGGATGGGATGGGGCCCTGCCTGGGGGCTGCGCGGCCTCTGGGTCAGGTTCTCGCAGAACACCCGTCCTGGGCTGACCCTGCTCTGGGGAGGATCGCACGCTTCCTCGCTCCCTCCCCCACCCCTCGAGCAGGCTGGGCAGTTCTGCTGCCTGCCGACCTCTCCCAGTAACCCTCCAAATCTACGCTGGGAATCTTTCCAGGTCAAAATGAAATAGGTGACCTGATTATTTCACAGCATCAACTTTTTGTTGTAAAAAGATGTAAAACCAATGTTGATGTACCAGAGAAAGGTATGGGGTGGAAAGAAGAACTAGCACGTGGGCTCATTCGTTAAAGTTTAAGTGCGGTCTTTTCTGATGGCTTTGCAAGATTGACCGGCGGCCAGCTGATGGGAGGGGCATCCTGTGGGCAGAAGGCTGGGCCGGGGGTCCTGGAGCTGCAGGAACGTGGATCACGCTGGGTGATCTGGGCAAATCCCTCTTTCCTCCCTCCCTGCCTTCCGTGGAAAATAAGGGTTAAGGCTGAGTCCCGACTCTTGGACTGTTATGGGCAGAATAGAAACCGGTCCCAGAGGTTGAGGAACTGAGTGCGGTAAGGGGCGGGGGGGCGTGGTGCCAGAGGAGACCGCCTCCCAGGGGGATTATGTGGGACCTTGGGGAACGCTTCCAGGTTCCACAATACACAGAAGAGAGGCCTGAGGGAGGATCTAAATCAGGTGCTGGTGTAAGATGTGCGAGAGATCAGCAGCCTGACAAGTGTCTTGAAGAAGGAGCATTTTATAAACAACAGTTTTTTGTGTTTTTTGTTTTTAGAAATGACAAATTTTGATTGCAAACATGAAGGACAGATACTTCTTTTCTTCTTTCTGGGTTAGTAGAATATTACTGATGTTACAGAGCCCAGTGAGCTGAGCTTTACGAACAGAGCATGTGACTTCCTGCCTTTGCCAGGCGCTGCGGCTGGCTGCCCCAGAGCTGCCCCCACCCCCTTCCCCCTGCAGCCCCCAGGCAGACAGGCTGCAAAGTCAAGTACTGAGCTTCCCACCTTCCTTTGTGCCGGCCCGGTCAGCTCCTCACCCCGGTCAGCTCTCCTGTCCTCTGCCCACACGACCCGCAGGCGGCTTTGTCAGCCAGGCTTCTCCCCCTCAGAGCACAGCGCAGGCTCCAGCCCTCGCGCCTCCTCCCGCCTGGCTTCCTCTGGCCTCTGCTAATGAAAAGGAAGCCTCCTCCCCGGCCCTCCTTCACACGAGGTCATCAACCCATTGTTAGATGTCTTTATTTAGAGAGCTTTCCTGCCCAGGCCTGCTCCCAGGGCAGGAAGGTATTGATGCAAAACCCATCACTTAATGGGCCTGGGCACTTAATCAATGAGGCAACGTGGAGCCCTGTGTGACTCAGAGGTGCTGGGAGTGCAGGCGAGGCTAGAAGAGCATCCAGAGTGGGTGGAAGGGCGGTTTTTATTTTTGATCCTGTAACATCCACGTTCCAGCAATCGGCAGCTGACTCCATGTTGTGTCGGCGTTGCAGCTGGAGTGTTTGCACAGTTATTCATTTCATAATGCCACATTCCTTCAGTAAATACTCACCTGCCTGCTACATGCCAAGCACTGTTCTAGACACAGGAAGAGTGAAGAAACAGTTCAGATCTTTGCTCTCACCGAGTTTATATTCTTGTGATGGAATAACTATGGTGGTGGTGATGATGGTGATGATGATAATGATGGAGGTGACGATGATGGTGGTCCTGACGGTGATGATGGTGGTGATGATGATGATGATGGAGGTGAAGATGATGATGGTCCCTATGGTGATGGTGATGGTGGTGATGATGATAATGATGGAGGTGAAGATGATGATGGTGATGGTGATGCTGATGATGGTGGTGAAGATGATGATGATGATGGGGATGATGGAGGTGAAGATGATGGGGATGATGGGGAGGATGATGTATTGGGAGCAGCAGCAGGGGAAGCAAACAAATGGAGCAGTCGTTGAGGAAACACTTCCATAGCACTTATTATGTATCAGACACTATTCGCAACATCTTGCACGTGTTAACTGACTCATAACACCTGAGGCAGGTGCTCTCATCATCCCTAATTCATACATGAGAAGCTGAGGCACAGAGAGGCCGAGGTCACACTGGAAGATGTGATGCTGGGATTCAGAGCCGGCATCTGGTTCCAGAATCACTGGGCTCAGAAACTATGTTCTAAACAAATAGGCAAATAATTTCAGACAGCGACAAGTGCAATGAAGAAAATCAAAGAGGGCACTGTGAGTGTGACCTGGTGCAAGGAATCTGCACGAGACAGAAAGTCAAGGGTGGTCTCCCTGAGGAGGTGATATTGGAGTTGAGACTGAAAGGATGAAGTTTGTGGGAACAGTGTTCAGGCAGGCGGAACACCAAGTGTAAAGGCCCTGAGGTAGGAGTGAGCCTGGCCTATTCAAGGAACAGTAGGAAGGTCGGAGAGGCTGAAGTGGAATAGACAGTGGGTAGGGGACACTGAGTAAGAGAGCCAGGCCGGGGCCAGGCCACGGAGGGCCCCCCAGGCTATAGGACACAGCATGGGGCTTACCCTAAGTAGATGAGGAGTCACTGGAGCTCTTGGAGGGAGTAACTTGAGCCACTCCGTCATCACTGAGCCTGGCCCGCGGGTGGAAGCAGGGGTTTCTGCGGTACCCTGGGGGACTGATGAGCAGAACGTGCTCTCTAGCATTTATAAACAAACACTGTGCAGGCCAGAGCCCTCTGAGGTTCTCATGTTTTGAAAAATCACTTTTAACAAACCGGTTCCCAGTAACTGGTTTCCTGGCCTGTCCCCGCACACTAGTGTGCCAGTCAGGGACAACGTGTGCATCTGAGTGGGTCCCAGCTAGCCAAGGTCAGGGCCCGGGGTCGGGACATCAGATCCAGTTCGTGCTTCTACACCGCGTTCTCTCTGCGCAGGACCCGACAACCTCCCAGGCCCTTCCGGGGCTTTGTGAAGGGTTTATAGACAGAGGCAGCTGTGCCCGCGTGAGTCACCCCTGCCTCCCTGGAGGCCTGAGTCAGCCAGCACTGACTTCTGCAGGCAGCTTGCAGGCGGGGTGGGCGGCTCTGTTGTTGTGGGCAAGGCTGAAATAAACACCTCCTTGCCCCGGCTCTCACCGCCCACAGGAAAATCAATGATCAGAGGAGGAAAGCAGGGATGGGAGGGTGGAGAGGAACCCCAGAGGTGCCTGAGGTCCACGAGAAATTCATCTTATATTTATAGGATTTCTTTTTCCTGTAAGCCAGTCTGAGTTCCAGTTTCATCACTTGCTACTGAAACAGGCCTGAGCTAGAACGGTCACCCGCCCCGCCCCGCTCCCCCGCCAGCAGTAAAGTGTTAGCGAAAAAGCACGGAGAACAGCAAGAAGGAACTGTTTGCTCTTTCAAAATGACAGGCTCAATGCGATTGACGGGAAGAGAAATGTCGTTTCTTGCCCAAAGTGAGTCCATGCTGCTGCCACCAACTGAGAATTCGGCGCGGAGCCTGCTGGGGCCGCATCCGGGCATCCTGAGGCCAGACCCCGCAGGGCGCTCTAGGGGGTTCAGCCGCAGAGGCGAAGTTGGCTTTATTTTCTCTTCTTCGTGGTCCCTCTAATGGTCTTTTTCAACTCTTGCCATTATTTTGCATTTCTACTTTCTGCTAAAATACACTCTAGTATACAGGCTCATTAACCCCTCTTGCTACTCTGGGCTTGTTTGATGGGATGTCCTGGAGCTTAAGACCCTTCCCAGGGACTGAAGATGCTCAATCAGGGCTCGCCGAGGCCCTGAAAGTTGGTTCCCGGGGAGGCTGCAACACGCCCGTCTTCATTACCCAGCACTCCAGGCTGGGACCGAGCACAGAGTCCCATCGCCAGGGCCGGGGCCTCGGGGAGGGCCTACTGTCTGCTAGCCTGTCCTGTGGAAGTGGGGCACGTTTCCTAACCCCCACACAAACCCTGAGTGGAGGGCAGAGGGCGGTGCCTGGAGGCTGCCCCCCGCTCTGGCCAAGTCAACGGCAGGTTCAGGGTGGGGGGAGATGCCCCCTCTGTGAGGGTCCAAGTGTAGGCAGGGAGACCCTGACTCTAATGGCGGTCTTTGGGTCAAAGGAGAGAGACTTGTTGATCCCTTAGGATATGATTCTCATCAGACTAGAGGGGCTTAATCCCCCTCTTTCTGGGGTTTCCTTTCCCCACCTGTAAAGTAGGGGTGTTGGAGCAAAGTCATTCAAACATTCAGCAGATATCCAGGGACACCACAAGCTGGACACCAAGGTGGAAATGATCATTTGTTCCCCATCAGCATGGAGCTGACAGCCCGCAGGAGAAGTCTTATGTTGAACAAATAATCACAGAAACAAATATGGAATTAGCAACTGTGATATGTGCTAGGAAGAAAGTAAGACAGGTCCCTCAGGATAGTATGAAATATGGGATGGAGACAGAGGGGTGGTGATGGGGATCACCTGGCTTTGATTTCCAGATTCCAGGGGCTAGAGATGACCCCACCCAGCCGAAGCTTGAGAGATATGTCATGAGGGAGAGTTAGGGCAGCCTGATTTGGCAAATGAAAATAAAAGATGTGCAGTTAATTCTGCATTTTAGGCAAATAATACATGTGCTTTTTGGTCTAAGAGTGTCCCATGAACTTTTTAGGACATATTTATAATAAAAAATAATTTTGTCTGTCTGGAATTCAAATTTAAATGGAGATCTTGCCTTTGTCTGGCAGCCATGGGAGAAATTTCCCGTCGTCCCCACCCCCCCCCCGGACCTCCCCAGCCACCTTCACACCAGGAGAAGCAGGTGCCGAGACAGAGAAGAGCCTGATCTGGGGCTGAACTTGAACGTAAATCTTAATCCTGATTGGTCGTTTGCACCAAAATGGCTATTTTAAACCCAAGTGACTGGGTTACCTGATGATCAAATTAATGGGGGAAGTGGGGCTTTTAGAGGCTAGTGCAATCCAGTTACAGACGAAGGAAGATAATCACACTGCACATTTGAGTGGGGCTGAATGCTTCACACACATTTGTTGTGGAGCATAAGACACCTCTGGTTCCTGTGGGATGTGTGACTGCAGACCCTTTGGAGACTCCGGATCCCAGAGAAGGGCGCTCTCGACCGACCACTGCTCTGAACATTTGTCTGGGCTTGCTCTGAGGTCATCTACAGCCACTGCGGGGACCGAAAGGAGGTAATATTTTATGTAAATCATTGTAGCATCCAGCAGGGACTGGTACCCACTAGGCTGGGGGTGGATTGAGCTCAAGGCTCGAGCCTCCAGGCCCCAAGGAAGAACAGCAGGTGCCTGTTGTCCTCCATGGGCCCCCCAGGCATCTGGAGGAAAAAGAAAATGAGGGACATTTGCCTGACCAATGGGGGCCAGAGAGGGCGTTTGGTCCTGCCTCCTCTTCACAAAGGACCTGTAATTTACATCCATGACATTATCTCCTGATGAGGTATTATGTTTAATGACAGATACACAAAGAGAGGGCAGAAAGAGAATGACCTTCAACCTGTATCCCATGACTGGATGTGATAACTGGCAGGGTTATAAACTGATTTATTAAACAAGTTCTCTAATAACCCTGGAAATAGAACAATCAGAGACCTCTGCATATTTTGGGGTTAAAATTATTCAATTTATATGTGACCCCCCCATTCACACTATCAGTTAAATTTGATTAGTGATTTAAAAATGAAAAAAAAATACTTAGCAAGAAAACCCACATGGTCCCACAGTTAATGCGTCTGTGTGTGGCTGTGTACAAAGAATTTAAATACAGAAGTTAAGGGGGAGGGGAGGAAACTCAGATGACTGAGTGCTTGTCAGCCTTAATGTGTGACTTGACACTGCCACTTCTCTGATGTCTTCTCACCGTCCCGAAGAAAAGACCAGGAGTTCCTGACTCTCTGGCTGCAATTTCTCGTCTTCCGTCAGACTGGAGAGTGATGAACTACACGGGTCGCATGCCCGAAATGTTTAATTAGAAGCAGACCTGGGTGCTTGCTTTCTAGATCACCCCCACCCCCGAGACTTGGGCACAGGTGTCTGTGTGCGTCTGGGCTTCCTGGGACCCTCTCAGGAGCCGCCTTTCAAGGACAGACTCGGGAGCCTGCAGCACAAATGATGCTCGTTCAGAAAGACGGAGCGGATGTCTGAGTGCTGAAAACACAGTACTGCGTTCCTGGACTGTATCGTTGCGACAACTTCGTCTTTATCTGATACTCAGGGGGACAGTTGTTCCTGGAAGTGAAAGGCGAGTTAGAGGCTACTGCGCCCATAAATCATCCATAAACAAGAAGATCTGACCTCCCGCAGTGGTCGGACTTCTGTGTGTGCGAAGCTGGGGAATGCTCGTTTTAAATGTCTCAGCAGGACAAGAGTCAGACTGGCTCTGCACCCCAGCTCTCCTGTCAGATGGCAGCTTTCCTGCAGGAAGTCTGGGTCCAGTGTGCACACTGAGAAGAGGCGTCCTGTGTCTGGCTGGTTAGGGCTTCATGGGTGCCCCACGGTGAGTGTCAGCAGGGGGTATCAGAGGTCTTGGAAGGGAAAGGCTGTTTCAGGGAATGGTGTGGTTGGACCACACCACTACCTTGCAGAGGGAGGACAGCTGACACGTGGGTCTTGTGAAATGCACTAAATGTCCTGTCATGGTGACAAACATAAAAGCAATGACTGTTAATGAGAGTCCAGCAGCGCAAAAGCTACTTAAAACATCATCAAACATTCTTTGTGGGCTTCCCTGGCTGCTGTGGCATAAATGTTTCAAGAAGCAATTTCCATCTCCCTTCCAGTTGCAACGGACTTGTCTTTTTGTTTTCAAATTTCAAGTGTGTATCATCTGATAATTCATGGATCTCATGGACCTAAAATTCCAGTTTGTCTGAAATCATTGTCTTGAATTTCCTTCCTAACTTTGTCAGTGATCACCTGTACCCAGCTGAACTCCCTTTCTCGAGTTTACTCTCATTCATCTTGAATTACTTATACATGAAAAAGGCCCTCAAGGCTTGGGAACATCCTCTGGGCCCACTCCTGGGGCAGTACTGCCCCCAACGTCCAATCCTCTGCTTTGTGCTGTAGCAAAAGGGCACCCAAGGTTTAGCGGGATACTTGTTTCTCCATAATAGACTACAATTCCCAGCCTCCCTTGCAGCAAGGTATGGTCACATGGTGAGCTCCAGCCAATGAGGTGAGAGGAAATTATGGGTACTATTTCCGGTTTTCCCTGAAGCCCGCTCTCCCTTCCTCCGGAAGTGAATGAGTGTGCTGCCATCTTGGATCCCGAGGAGGGTGGGGGATCTGCCAGGGCTGGTGGAGCAGGAGGCAGCCCGGGCCTCCCATGGCGGGGTCACCGCATGACGGTCCACAGCCTATGCCGGGACTGTGGATAACAGGGAATTCGCGTTTTGTTGAAGCCACTCTTTTGGGGGCCCCGTCACTGCAGCTGAATGTGTCCCCTGAGGGATACACCTGCTCACACGCGAAGCCGCACGGACCCCTCGGCCCAGGTTCCTGCGCCCTCAGGGAGGCGGGCTGGCTTGGGCCTCGTGGAGCCAGGGAAGGTGCTGAGTGCGGTGTCCGCGGTGCGGGAGGAGGCCTGGCCTGGCGCCTGAGGCTCAGGAGCGTCTGATCGCGTAACTGAGTCCTCCGCCTCTTCCCTTCCACCTCCACCTTCTGTTCTCCTTGGGATGCAAAAGCCTCGGATAATAACGACGGACATTCAGGGATCAGGCACCGTGCCAACGTGTCGTGTGAACGACCTCGTGGATCCTCACGAGGGTCCCGTGGGGTGGGTGACGTTTCAGCCCCCGTTCTACCGATGTGGGAACGGGGGCCCAGGGACCCCCAGTATCAGCACGGAGCTGCTGAGGGGGCAGCGCCGAGCCCCGGTGACTCCGCACTGGCAAATCCTGTCACTGCCCGTGTAAATGCAGAGGGAGCTGGTGCCCCGCCTCGTTTCTGGCGGGTTTCTTTCTTAAAATAGCCCCACAGAACAAGCCATTGGTCAGTCCCAGCTGTTCTCAGAGGTTACTTCCAAGGGGCTTCTCTTGATCGCCCCCCTTGTACTGGATGTGGGACACCAGCTGACCTCTGAGGGTCAACAGGAGTGGCTGAGAGACTGGGACGGCCCACAGCCCTTGGGCAGGGCATGGGGAGACGGGCCTCAGGGCCCTGACCAGCTCGGACCCACCACCTCCCACTGCCCAGGGTTGGGGGTGGGCAGGACAGTGTTCAGCACCCACCTGGGGCCCTGGGGGGCTCGGGAGCTCCTGCTGCTGCTTTCCCTCCACCCCCACACCCCACTCTGCTTCTGCTCCTTAGCGGAGCAAAGGGAGAGTCCCCGACCCCACCACAGGGTTCCCAGCCAGGGAGTTGAGGAGAACCTAGGACAGACCCCATGGGTGGGTGAGAAGCCTAGAAGCGTGCCCCCCAGACTGGTGGGAAGTTCTGCCAAATGCGCACTTGCAGGGGCTGAAGGGTGAGCCTGAACCAACAGGCGATGCCCTTGCTGTGACCTTGGGGTCCACAGATACGTCCTCCAAAGTCGGGGGGCGGGGCCCCAGCAGCATCTGCTGACGGAGGGACGACGTAGCCGCCGTGTCCAGCAGGCCTGCCCTCGGCCTCCACGGGCCTGGAGCCGCCCTCCCGGGCCCTTCCTCTGCACCCGAGGTGGGGCTGCTCCGCTGGGCGGTGACCGCGCAGCCCTCCCACAGCTGCAACCAGCAGCTGCTCGAGTCACTTAGGGAAGGTTGTGTCCCTGCAGCGTCCCCGTGGGCTCTGTGCCCAGGAGGCCAGGAGGGGCTCTCGTCCAGGGAGCTGGGATTCTGGGCTGAACACACTCCGTCATGACGGCTGGTTCCGGATAAGACGCGCGTGAGGTGTGAGCCTCAGTCTGCGATCTTAGGTTTGCAAGGAAACAGCACTTCGGGTCGCTTTTCCGTAACTGAAGCTCATCTGTCTGAGGCTCCGCTGTGTGTCTTTGGTGGAGCCGTCACGTCAGCCCGGTCAGGGTCCGCTTTCCCCTTCCCCTGGTGTTGCTCCAAGTCCCGCAAAGGTGAGGGGGCAATTTTTTTCTTATTTATGTCCAAGACCTCCCCAATTCATTGATGTGTTTGGCAAATTTCCAGACGTATGAGTATGAGCTGAGTCAGAAAACGCAAGCCCCTCGCCGTCCGCCTGCGTCCAGGATGTGCTGGGGGCCGGGCTGCAGCCGCAAAGGTGGCCGGTCCCTCGTCTGGTCGGGTCAGGTCATTGTTCCAACCCTGACCACCGTCCTCCCGACCACTCAGTGGGCGCCCCAGGTTCCTTCACATAAACTCACTTTCTGCCTGATCTGCCCAAGTGCCCATCTGAGATGCTGACCGGTGTGTGGGGCCACGTGATGCCGTGACATTGTGGGTGAGGGGCCCCTGGTCTGGGACGTCATGACTCCCATTAATCCCTCAGACTTTGGTCCTCGCTGGTCTCTGTGATTCCTCCTCCTCCCCCAGGGCGTCCCCGGGATCCACGTCTCTCTCTGCACCCCCCCCCCTCCCCGAGCCTGGGGACCGCCAGCTGCTCTCTCTTCCTCCGGGGAAGCCTGGGGACCCCAAGATCCGTCTCACGACTCTGTGTGGATGCTCCCCAGACAGCTTCTCATCACCCGCGCCAGGTGCCGGGTCACCCAGAGTGGCCTCCAGGGCTGGTGGTTCCGCTGTGGGAGGTCCCTGATCTGCCGGCGGCAGGACGACACTGTCAGGAGGTGACTGGTGGGTTTTTGCGTTGGAGCCTCGCTTTCCCCCCTGTCCCCTGCTCGTTGCCCTTGAGGCGTCTGCTCCGGGGGAAGTTCTACAGGAGGAACAGAGAACAAAGGAATAATATTCCTGTTCTTTAGGGGTTTTTTTCCCTCCCCAAGTACATCGTTCTGCCGTAATGCAGAGAGAGGGAGAATCACTTCAAAGCGGGTTGCTTCCCAGCCCCCAGACAGCTGGAGAAGAGAAATAATCCAGGAGGAAGAGGGGAGACACCAGGAGGGGCCTCGCACCCAACACTCCCCCGAGCTGGCTCTGAGATGGGGAGCGCCAGGCGCCCCTGGTAAGCGTGGGGTCTAGGCACTGAGGGGGCTTGGGCTTGGCTCCTGCCTGGGATTCTGGAAGCACTGACCTCACAAGGGACCCCACGCAGCCAGAGTGAGAATGGGGGTGGGGAGAGGAGGTGGCTGGTGGGGCCTCGGGGCAGAGAGGACCAAGGACAGACCTTGTGGTCCTTCACATCCCGGTGTGCGGGGTAGAGCATGGATCACGCGGGGTCCCACGGAGGACGAAGTCCTACAGCGAAGAGGGGGCCGGGGCACCAGGAGAGCGGGCGGGGTCAGGGGATGTGACACCAGGCACACTGAGCATCGCAGGAGCCGACCTTGAATGGGGACGAGCTTGCTCAGCAGATGTCAGCATGCGAGGTGACAACCGAGAGCCCCACCCCCGCCCCCGTGTGAGCCAGTTTAGAGGCACCTAATAGGGGAGGGAGAAAAAGTCTCAACTGCGTAGAGAAAGAGTCTGCCCTGAGCTGACACCACTGCGCTGGAATTGAGTCGGTGTTTTCTGCCATTAGCCAGAGCGAGGGCTCTGGAGAGAAACTGTATTTAGTTATAAAAGAACCAAGTTCTGTCACACACTTGGGCTGAGGGCTTAGAAGTCCATGTGAGCTGAGTGTGCTTCGGGAGAAGCGGTTACGGGCAGCGTGACAGATGTCAGATCTGCTTTAGAGCCAGCAGATGCAGAAACAATTTTGCTTCTTTACCAAGAAGTGGGGTTTGCCCAGGGCTGATGGCTGCTCTGGGCCTGACGTCATCGTGAGTCTGGAGGGCGGGGGCGGGGGGACATTCAGTCACCTGAGGGCGGGCGAAAGGCCGCCTCAGCCCAGTCCCGGGAGCAGCTGAGCCGGGAGGAGGGGGGAGAAGCAGCGGACGGATGGAGGGAAGAGGAGGCAGAGGGCAAAGGAGGGAGGGAGAGCTGGGCTGCGAGGAGGGGCGCGGGGTGGGGGAGCCACAGGCGAGGTCCTGATTTGGGGGCACCTGCCCGGCTCAGGTCTGGGGAGGAGGCGGGGAGCTTCCGGTTGGAGGAGGAACCACCAGCAGAGCTTTTCCACCCGCCACGTACAAGGCTTCAGGATGCGCTGCTGCCTCCACTCACTCAGGAGAGCTCTGTCATCATCCGCTGTGGCCCTGACACTGCTGACAGATGGTGCCGAGGAGGACAAGGACCTGCCCTCCTAGGAAGCCAACAACAGACAGTAACATGAGAAGGAAGCCAACACGATTTTCTGCAGTGATGATGGCTGCACCGGGAACAAGACAGTGATGGGGCGGAGAACCACGTGGGGACCGCTGCCACGGGGTCAGAGAAGGTCTCTGCGACGGGGCTGCAGCGCTGAGAGCGGGAAGGGGAGAAGGAACAGCCACGCGGACGTGGCGGGAAGACCGTTCTAGACAGAGGGCAGAGCAACCGCAAAGCCCATGGGACAGGCTGACGCATGGGGCCTCTGACAAACCGAAAGAACCTGAGCGCCCCCGACACCACGTGAGCACTGAGCACGGCCCCCAGGCCAGGTGGGAGCCCGTGGCGGGGCCGGGTCAGGTTCTGCCTAGCAAGTCCTGGTGACGAGTGTGAACCTCCTCCTCACTGCGGGGGTGGCTGGAGGAGTTTGCCTCCATCAGACCCAGACCCCACAGCCTGCCTCTTGAAGCTGTTTTCTGCCACCTGCTGGTGTGCTCCCCTGCCCTCCGGCTTCAGGGGTCTTTCTCTGGAGCATGCGCCTCCTCTCTGGGGCCAGCTGCCCATGCACCCTGTAGAGGTACTTGGGTCTCTGGGTGACCTGGGATTCTGTGGGAAGCTGACAAGCTTCTGTGGACAGCAGTGAAGCTTGATGGCCAAATGCCGACCAGAAGGGAGACCAGGCTCGATGGGCTCTGAGGGGCGCCTGGGAGGAGCTGCGGGCTCCCCTCTGGTCTGTCCTCACCAGCGTCCCCACTGACCGGGTTTGCATCCAGAAAGCAGAGTCCCTGCCTGAGTGCTGATGCTCTGGACCATGTGACTGGGGCAAAAGCTGCCATGGCACTGAGCGCCAACCTTCCTATGTGTAAAATGGGGGAAATGACATGAAAACCGAGAAGACAGCAAGGAGCAGCAGAGCCTGCCTGTCGCCCCTCAGTAGCCCGTCTTCTCACCCCCGTAGTCACAGCACGTCTATCTGGCTGCACAGCTGTCTGCAATGCCAGCTGTGTTTTCAGCGTTCTCTTCATGCTCCACGCATGGTCCATGTGGCTGATTTCTGAGCGACAGCCTATGAAGAGACCCTTAAAGGAAAGGGTTCTGTCATGTTTCCCAAGTGCTAAAGAGCATCGTTCCCACAGTCACAATAAGGAAAAGGCAGGAAGTCTGCCCGTGAGAGAGCGGAGGCTGCAGGGCCACTAGCCAACCTGAATCTAAGGAAGGCAGCCGCCTCCAGGGAGGGGCAGGGATGCAGCCCTGGTCTGTCGGGGTCAGAGCAAGGGCAGCGCAGGGCTCCCATAAGTGCATTTCTTCTGAAGTGTCCACAGGTTTCCAAAGGCTCAGGGTGGGCAGGCCTGTGAGTGCAGACCCTAGAAGCCAGGCACGTGGCGAGGAGGGTGCAGCCCCTCGCACATGCTGCTCCATGGACCTGCTGCTCAGGACAAAGACTGGCGGCAGGATGGGCGATGGGAGGAAGCCTCCCTCTGTGATGCCGTTCTGGGAGAGCGGCATGGCTGTCACTGCAGGGAGGAAACAAGCCCTTCCCAGGTCCTCCCCCCTCACCTCACTCCTGGGGCACAAATGTCAGGCAACTCTGGGAGATCAGCAAACCCTGCCATCTCCACGGCAAATGGGTCTCTGCCCATTATGACAAGGGGAAGGGATCAGAGAGACATCCTTCTGAGAGAGAGAGAGGAAAAAAACAACCACCCTGGGTGCAGATCATAAGGGTACCTTCTGCTGATGGAGAACAGGAAGCTCCCTCAAAGACACATCAGACTGACAAAGCGAGTGTGGATGACACGGTGGCCAGTGGGTCAGGGTCACTGTGAACGCCTCATTTTCAAGACAGCGACAGGGAGCCTACCTAATACAATCAACTGGGACAACAGAGAGGGTCCCCATCGCCCATCATGAAGTTAGCAGGCACTGAGTACAAGTCGCAGCAGAAGGCCCCTGGGAGAGGGACGAGCGTGTAGAGAGAGACCTCCACGCCACAGGCTTATAAGTAAATCCTAAAGCTGAGGGTGGAATAGGAATATTGAGAGATATCCTCTTGAAACTTAGTCCCCACTGTAGACACAAGGTAACACTAGAGGAGTGAGAAGGCGGGGGTGTGCCGCCAGCTCAGCTCCTGTCTGGATGAATTCACCCCAGCCCCAAACAAAGCCCCCTCATAAAATGGGAGGCATGTACATTTCCCAGTGTAAATAGTATTGCCTCCATTTCTACTGTCCATTCCCATGTCCACCTTTCAACCAAAAAGTCCAGGACACAGGGAAAGACGAGGAGGAAAAAAAATCCACTGTCAAGAGACACAGCAACCAACACAAACAGACTCAGGTATGACACAGGCTGTTGGAACTAAGTCAGTGAATCTAAAACAACTCTGAGTAACATGTTAAAGCCTCTAGTGGAAAATACAGAGAAGATGCACGAACAAATAGCAGAATCCAACAGAGAGGTGGAGGCCAGAGTGTAAGGGAAAGTGAACCACAGGAACAGAGATGCAGACCCTTCTCACGGACACATCTGTGCACCTGGCACACAGCCAAGAACAGGGTGAGCAATTATGAGTAGGTCAGCAGACATTAAACAAACTGGAAAACACAGGGGAAAAGGGAACTAAAAAAGATCTTTGGCCCAGCTAGTGTTCAGCAAACTGAATTTACGTGAAAAGTTTACTAGTATTTTGTTCGTAGTGTGCTCAGAGAATTAAGGATTGAATTTTTTTAAAAAACTGTGAATGGAACAGAGAGAGAACACAGCATGAAGAAAGAGAGCAAGGACTTCAGAGTCATCTTGCCTTTAATACCCATGCTGGCTTTGCCACTTCCCAGCCCTGGGCTCTGGGCAAGCGATGTAAACCTTCTGAGCCTCGATCGCTGTAAATCTGTGAAGTGTAGTTACGTGCAGAGTGGAGATAATCACATTAAGTCTCTCCGCCGGGCCCAGGGAGGGCTCCCCTACTTTACAGTGACAGCAGTTGTCGGGCAGGAGGCAGGGCTGACGAGGGAACAGGAAACGTGGGGGGGGAACACGCTCACTCCCGTGACTGCAGTGACGGCCTCACACGGACACTCAGATGCCCCAGGCGATCAGGAAGTGCCCTTCACTTTACGCCAAGAGGAACTCGGTGAAGCTGGGAAAGGCAGAAAATAAAAGCACAGTGGACAATTCAGGGACTTCCTCAGAAAAGCCGAGCACCCACAACCCCAGGCCGCGGCAGCTGAACACCGCCCTCGCCGGGCACAGCTTTCCCGCTGATGATCTTTATGTGGAAACGACAAAGCGGGGAGCACCTGGGGGCGACCTGGAGCGCTGGCTTCCGCCCCGGTGTGTGGCCTCACCAGCCCGGGGGGCACGTCACTGCACACACAGTTTGCCTCTGAAGGCGGCCCCGGGAGCAGGGCCTCTGCCCGCGGTGTGGTCTCTGCGGGGCCTCCAACTGTGGCGGGGGGGGGGGGGGATTCCATGCCTGAGTCTGGGCGCAGGACGAGGAGGACCCGTCACTCACAGAGCCCACTGTGCAAACCGCAGCCTGTGGCTCGGGGCGCACCCTCGGGAGGGAGCCTCTGGGCGGGAGACACGCACACTTCCTCGGGAGACTGATTGGCCGGGCATCGGGCTGCAGAGCTGTCGCCGGAGGCCCCCCCCACCCCGGCAGGGGGGCGGCTGGTCCCGGTTTTCCCAGGAGGCGATTTCCAGCCCAGCTCCCACAGCTCCTCTGTCTGGAGGGAGGAGCTGAGTGGGTGGAAGGCATTTCCAAGTCACAGCATCGCTGCTCACGAGTGGCCGGGGCTGGGCGGCAAATACTTGACAAACTAAAGCCAGCATGTTACCCGAGGAACACACAGCCGGCTGTCTCGCCTGCTGCCCTGGACGGAGGACGGGTTCCCTTCCCATCTATCAACTTCTCAGTGACTTTGTTGACAGGAATGTGGGTGGGAGGCGGTCACTCAGTGACAGAGGACAGCAGGGCAGGGTTTGCCCCTGCGCCAGCCCTGCTCCAGCCCCAGGAGCTGCAAAGCCACGTGCCGCCCCCGAGAAGCGCCCCCCCCAGACTCCTCGGGGTGGGAAAGGCACTGGCGGGGCTGCGGCAAAGGCTGGGGGGACGGCTGGTGCTGGGGTTCCCGGGATGTCTGACCTCGGGGTCCTTGTACAGGTGCAGCAACTCCTTCATCCTGTCGAGTGCGCCACGTGCAGAGGACGCCGGGGGAAAGGCCGGTCTGTGAGACGAGCCCAGCATCTCGGCTCGGAGTCCGGGGTTCCCAGCATTTGGGCAAAGTCGCTACCGCAGCGTGTGCCAGTGCCACGTGCGCTCACACTGCTCCCGAAGCCACGTGTGTACTCAGACGTTCACTCTCCGCAGTAAGCCTCACGTTGTCATTACTATTATTCACGTACGAGGAGGTGACACACAGGGAGGGGAAGCGCCCTGGCCAGGCACAGGGGTGGTGGCGCTGGAACGTGGCTCTGAGGCGCCGCCCCGCGTACCCGTGCGCTCGGGACACCACCCAGCGGGACGGCGCCCTGGGCCTGGGACCTGTCGTATCAGCTTACGCTGCGGTCACGACCCTGGGGGTCCTGGCTCTCCCGGCAGAGGTCCCGGGGCTGCAGCCAGAGGGTCACCACTGGCTGGTCTCAGCCGCCCTCGGCACCCCTCGCCCAGCTGGGCTGGGAGGGAGGAGGTGAAGGCCTGCGAGGCCCAGTGGGCGCCTCTCTTCAGCCCGCAGTCTGGGGGTGGCTCCCCGTCTCCCGTCCCCCTGGACCAGCAGGCTGGCGGGCAGCCTCCCTCCCATCTCGGCAAGTGAGCACTTTTCCAGACGGGGGTCGTCAGTCTGCGATGGGCCCACACACGGCAGGGGCAGCGGGCAGGCGCTGCCCACGCCGGAGGGAGAAGGGACGGGGTAGGACAGTCCTCACCTGGAAAAGCTGTCTGATCCCGCAGAACGTAGCCATGTGTGGGCCCGGGCCCCTCCGCACCGCTCACAGCCCAGACCCGCCGTGTCCTGGCTGGACTCGGACGTCACGGCTCCCACTGCCCATCTGGGGGCCGATGTGGTGGTTCCTGACCCACTCGGTCTTGTCTCTGCCTCCCGTGGTGACCAAAGTAAACTTAGGCGTTTTTGTCACTTCCCTGCCAGGTGCCGCAGGCTCTGCCACCTCGGGGGCCCCAAATCTCTGAGTTCAGAGCTGCTCTGGATGATCAGAAATCTCTTCACCGAGAATGGGATTACTTCCCACAGGCCCCATGGCACCAGCCTGCTCAGGCCACCCCGGGATGACGGCTTTCCAGATGTGCCCGGTGTCTGATCACAAAATCGCATCACAGCCCGACCGCCCAGTGTGACTGAGCCAACTGCACAGTACTGTTCAGGAGGCTTGTCTGGGGACGATATTGTTTCCTACTAACTTCTGAGCAAAGATGGATTCTTCCCATAATGCAGTCATAAGACGTCATAAGCAATAACTCTGGGTTTCTTGTGTGAGTTGTACATTATCTGCTAAGTGGATAGAAAGCAGTTTAGCCCGTAATGCCTGGTATTGTCAAGGAACACCAGGAAGCAGAGCCCCCACCTGTTCTCAGGGCTGCTGTTTCCGTGGGCTGGGAGCCCCGGCCCTCGTAGGACAGGGGGACCCAGTATTCCCTGGTGCCCAGACTGGGACGGGGACACTGTGTCAGTCACCTGCTGCCACAAGAATGCTGCATCACGAGTCACCCAGACCCCTGGTGGCCTAAGCCACAGCCTTTGTCCTCAGGGGTCTGCAGACCCGATGAGGGTCGGGTCGGGCAGGCTGACTTCGCGGGGCGGCGCTCCTGGTCTCGGGCCGCCCTCGTGAGTGGGCAGAGGGCTGGGTACTGCCTGGTATGGGCTGAACGTGGCTGAGGGGTCTCTGTGCTTTGCGTCTCTTACCCCAGGGGCCGTGGGCCGGCCTAGGCCTCCTCCCACAACAAGCACAGGGGATTCCGAGGGAACAGGACGCAGCAGAGGGCTCTGGCGTCCAGCTTGGAGCTGCCCCACAGCCCCTTCCCCTGCAGCTAGTGGCCAGAGCAGGCACGTGTTCAAAACTGAAGCCAGGGGAACGCGTGAGGATGCTCGAGCAGGGGAAGAGCTGAGAACAGCAGCACGACCGCTCATGGGCTCAACCTCAGACTTTCCACCTGGTCCCCAGATGGGGTCAAATCGCAGGTACCGGACAGGACTGAGCGACAAGAGGGTCATCACAGACACTTAAAATCCGGCTCCACCCTGAGCTGTGCCACTCCCATCATTCGGTGAGTTAGTGTGAGAGTGTGGGTGCATGTGTGAGCACACGTGCGTGTAAAACCTCTGCAGTTATCTTTCGTTTGAAGCAAGTGTGTTTTCATTACAGTTGACCCTTGAACAGCTCAGGTTTGAGGGACGCAAGCCGCTCGTGCAGCTGACAATCCATGTCTAACGTTACCTCTGCAGCCACGGTTCCACATCCTCAGATTCAAGCAACTTCGGACAGTGCAGTGGTGCTTATGTACTGAAACAAATCCGTGTATAAGTGGCCCCACAAAATTCAAATTCACATTATTCAAAGGTCAACTGTATACATTTTGAGGTATTAATGATATTTTTTGTTTTTATATGTCTGTATGTGTAACAAAAGTGTAACTTTTTCCTTTATAGTTAAAATGCTTGCCAAAATAATTAATAGTTTCTTAATCCAGTCTAATACCCAGAGTATATTCTAATTTTTCCAGCTGTTCTCAAAATGTTATCTGCATTGATGTGTTACAACCAGAAGCCCGCACTACTTTGGAAACTGATGATTTAGGTCAGGACTCAGCCTTCATCCTGAGGTCGAAGACTTGGGTCTCCTTAAGGTGAAGGGAGGGAGCCGCGGGTCTGATGGGGGCGGCGGCAGGCGCAGGGCCAGCACGTGCTGCTCAGGGCTGCCTGCTCGTTTTCAGCTGCTGCTCCTTCTGTCCCAGGCTTTAAATATTTGGAATATTTCCCTGGACGCACGAGGTCCTGGGCTGAAGACAGGATGAAGACCCAGAGGTGGTGCAGGTGCCCAGGACGTGGTTCAGGAGGAACCTGCCCGGGTTGAGAGGGAAGGGAGGCCGAGTGAGCGCTGGCGCCGCCGGGGCCTGAGCGCAGGAGGACGTCCGTCTGGGGGTTGGAGGAGGTGGGAGCACCGGCCTCAACATCACACCTGGGAGGTGTCAGGTGGCCTCGGCAGGAACAAGAGTCACCACGGTGTCACCCTGTTTGCACCTGATTCCACCCTCCGTCCTCCCGAGCTGCTCCACCACCCCGGTCAGCTGACTCCTTCCTCACTGGAGCCTGACAGGGACACCCGGTTTGTATAAAACGTCTGACACCCAAACACAAGGGAAGGGGCCTCAGGTCAGTGTCTGAAGTCACAGCAGCTCAACCCGCATACTGATGATAATGATGACCACGCTAGTCCTGTCACTCACTAGGATGTGTCCTTGGACAAGTGAATGAACCACTGGGCCTCAGTTTCCTCATCCACAAACTGAGGATAACCGACCCCATGTCAGGATGAGGACTGAGGGAACTGGTCCTGTAACTAGAGCTGCGAGCACGGCCAGCACAGAGCGAGCAGCGGTAATGCTGGGCTCTCCATCTGCACGCTGGCAGGGGAGCTTGGGGCCCTTTCCCTGGGGCGGGGGCCATAGGGGACCCAGGGAGCTCGGGGCCCTTTCCCTGGGATGGGGGCCAGAGGGGACCGTGGGGAGGCCACTCGTTCCCGGGCCGCCAGGGAGGGGGCCCTGCTCAGCAGGAGGCTCTTTGCTCCTGTTGGCGGTCAGTGGGGAAGCCCAGCCCGTGTCTACTACACATGCTGTTCTAATTCTATGTCCTGATCTTGCTACAGCAGGAAATCTTGTAGGTTTAGAGGCTAGATTTTCGACAAGAAAAGATAAAGGTGTCTCCAGCAGGGAGATCAGATGGAGAGTGAGGACTTTGTTAAGAGGTGTCACCACAGCTGCCTTGTGGGGAAGACAGGCTTCTGTGCTTCAATCTCCTTTCCTTCAAATTCAGTCTCTCTCAGTTGCCCACATCACATGCTTGTGTCCTGAGCCAGGGGCCCTACACTAGCACGGAGCCACAAGGCACGTCAACCAGAACAATGCCACGGCCATGTGGCTTCTGTGGGCTGTGATGTGGGAATGTTGAGAGATCAGGGACTTCAGGTGATAAACACCTCCTCCTCCTCCTGACCCTGCGCCTTAAAGCCCACCATCAGGGCTAAGATCAGGCTGTCCCTGGACACCCTGGGGAGATGCTCGGGGCACTAGGCTGGGTGAGTCTACGTGACTATGACCCTCAGGACAGTGCTGCGGGTGGTCAGCGTCAGGAGCGGACAGCAGCAGTGCTATGAGCTTCTGGAGGTGGGGAGATATGATGCTAGAAGGGGCTTCATGAGGATGCGGACTACGAGGGAGCCTGGGCATGTTGACAAAAGGCTTGGGGGGAGGGAGGGAAATTCTGGGAACAGCCAAGGTGAGGACAGAATCCCAGGGATGGGGAGTCAAGGCTCTCGAGGCAGATCAAGGGCACGTGGTGCAATACAGAGAGTGGGTAAGAGAATGGACACGGGGCCAGGCTGCTGGGTCTGAGTCCACACCCGACAGCTCATACCTGTTCAACATTAAGTGAGTCCCTTAACCTCTCTGTGCCTCAACTCCATCATCATTCAAATGAGGCTGGCAGTGATACTGCCTCACAGACTTGCGATGATGTAAAGGAGCAATGGATTGGAAGCACTTAGAGCAACGTCTGGACTTGATGAGTACCACATCACGAATGGCTGTGATCACGGCAGTGGTGATGATAATGGTGACAACGAGCAGGACAGAGATGATGACAAAGATGGCGATGATGATGGTGATGACCACAGTGATGTTGATAAGGATGGTGATGATTGCAATGGTGGTGACAATGAAAATAACGATGATGAAAGAAAAGAGCCCAGAATAGACATAACGTCCTCCCAGAATCACTCTTCAGGACAAACCCTGAGACCCAAGGCATCTAGAAGCCACTGCTCAGCTCCAGACACAACATCAGAAAAAAGCAACTCTCAAGGACTGGGTCAGAGGGCTGCTGGGAAATCAGCATTCCTCAGAAGAACAATAGGAAATGTGGTTAAATAATCAAAATTAAATTTCTTTCAGTCTAGACATAAATAATTAGATTTTATAGAATTATAATCTGAAGTGCAATATACTATAGAATGTCTGACTACTTCTCAAATCTGATTTTCTTCCCTTGTAATTGACTAGTGGGATAGACTTGCCAAGATACACTGTTTACAACTGATCAGGGACAAAAGCTGATGTCCCCAACGTCTCAAATCTCAGAACATCCTGCTGATGCACAAATGATGCACACCATGTCACTGTAATAGAAAAGAACCAATCTGACTCCATTTTAGATCTGTTCCTTTGACTTTAACCCTGTGCTGTGTTTCTCGTGGTTAAGTCATACTGATTTTTCACTTTTTCGTAAAGGGATGTTGCCTAGAGCCTGAAATACATGGGACAGGCCATTCCTAAGGCTCTGATCTTTAAGGGCAGAACACTTTTCCATTCATACAGAGATAAAAAGTTGCAGAGCAGAAAAATAGTATGTCTTGTTGGAAGTTTACAGGAACACCACGACCTGACCTACGTGGGCAGCTTCAAGAACAAAGGATTCCGACACCAAGAAGTTTGCAACAACCAACCACACCCCCTCCCCCTTTTTAGTATAAACGGAGCCTGAATTCTCACTTAGGGAAGATGGTTCTCCAGGACGTTAGTCTGCCATCTTCTCGGTCTGCCAGGTTTCCAAATAAAATCATTATTCCTTGCCCCAAGACTCGTCTCCTGATTTACTGACCTGTCACGCGGCAAGAACGCATTGGGACTCAATAATACCACTAACCTGGGGTCACAGCGCGTGGCTGACCTGCTCTACCCTGTGGAGGATAAAGGTGCACACCGACATCACACACCGCCCAGGGTTCACTGCTGGTCCCCAGCAGCCTGGCTTAAAAGCCATTAGCACTTGGACCACACTGTCCGTAGCTGTGGGGAGCAGAGCTGAGTGAGCCTCACTGACAGAGGAAGGGGGACCGGTATCTCATCCGGCCCGGAGCTGTGACCGTTCATTACAGGATCCAATCTCCCAAACCAGGCTCCCAGGGGCTCCTGAATATTTATCTCATTTGCAAGCTTTTCTGCAGCATGAGGGTGCAAAGCCTAGCAGCTTTGGTTCATTCCTGCAGTTCTAGGGACATGAGAAAGGAGCAGCTTTGGGCCCAAGCAACCCCTGCCTGTGTGTGGTTCTGTGTTCTCTGTATAAATAGGAACGTTTCTGAATTTGCACACAGGAGTCATGCGTGGTTGTGGGTGTGTGTGCATCTGTGTGGTCATGTCTCAGTTTGCAGGTGTGTCTCCGTCTTTGCCTTTGCCCAGGATAGGTGTATTTGGTGTCTTGTGACCACGACGAGTTTTCTCTGGACAAGGCGCGGCCTCCTGGCCTGGCTTCTCCTCCCATCCCTCTGCAGCCCATCACCAGGACACACATTTAAAGGACAAACCAGACCCCCTCACTCCCTGGTTAAACCCCTCCCACGGCTCCCGAGTCAGCAGGGCCGGCAGCTGCAAGGACGGGTTAAGGAGGGCACATGTCAGCGTCCCACCCCCGGGCCTTGCTGGGAGGGGCCCCTGTGTCAGCAGGCCTGGGCGGGTCAGGGCCGCGGACTCCCACCCACCCCCACCCCCACCCCCCGGCTCCAGGTGAGGCCCCGCTCCCGCTGGGAGGCCAGGGCGGACGGCAGGACGCGCTCAGGCCCTTCGTGGGCAGAGACTCGGGCTGCGCGGCTTGGGGGGAACACACGCCCGCCCCCCGCTGGGGCGGCTCCAGGGAGGGCCCCGCCCCGGACCCCCCAGCCGCCCGCCGGCCCCCCAGTGCTCCGTCCCGCCACCCCCACTCCAGGCCCGGTACCTCCGCGGCCCACGGGGGCGCCCGCAGCGCTGGCTTCCTCTTCCGGAGTGGAGGCTCACGGGAGCTTCCGGTGCGGAGGCTCACGGAAGCTTCCGGTCGGCGGCCCGGGGCACGTGGCGGGGCCCTGCGCTGTCCGCCCGGGACAGCAGCCCCGCGGGAGGGGGTGGCCCCGGGACGAGGGCCTCACCGGCGGCCCCCAGGCCCCTCCGTGCCCCCCGACCCGCAGCCCAGTGCTGCGAGGACTTTCCCCCCCATCCTCGGGCGGGGCCTCGCCCCCGACGCCACGTCCGCACGGAGGCCTTCTCTGACCACCCCGGTTCCAGGACACCGCGCCCAAACCGAAGGCCGCCAGTACTGAGCACGTTCCAGAGATGCTTCACACCCGCGCTTCCCCCTACAGCGCGAAGTTACAAGACGTCCTGCTGCTTCAGCAAGATGAGTCTTCACTGACCCAGACTCCGTGACACGGGAAGATCCCGTCCACGGACGCGCCGTGCAGGCGCGGGGCTCCTCCAAGAAGGACCGCTCTGGGGACAAAACTGAGCCTCTTGGTCAAATATACGCGTGGTGTGGGGGGGCCGGGGGGGCTTCTTCACAAGATCCCTTTGAAGTGCTTTTTCTCTGGTGCGGCCGGGGCTGGAAAGGGGCTGAGCCAGCACGCGGTCACTGCACGCAGAGGGAGTGGGCAGTCAGTGTAGAGAGCTCACTGTGTGCATGTGGACCAAGGAAACAGAAGTTACGATATGGCACGCGGTGGGACCCTGGCACGTACTCACCTAGGTATTAAATCCAGATACATACACTCAGTTTGCAGAGAGGGAGTGGGGGAGCCACTTTAAACCATTTGGGTCAGTCCTGTCAAGGAGTCTGTGTCGCAAATGCAGACGAACCAGAGGCTGGGGACCTGCTGTCCCCTCATCTGTCTCCAGGGGGTGACTATCCCACCATTCTGAGGTGATTCAGTGTTTAAAGTTGTGTTTTTCACTCAAAATGGCCCTACGGATGAGGCATGTATTTCATCTTATGCTCAGCAGAGAAAAAAATGAAAACCAAAAACTGATCTGGTCCAATGCCGGCCTACTCGTGATTTTTAAGACGCTCTGTTTAAACCTAAGCCCTGTGTAAGATGCGGATCCCGTGCTGTCATTACGTGGGCTGCCCCTGTGTTTGTGTGGCGCCCCTGCACTGAGCTTCAGCCTGGCCGCTGAGGCTCCACCAGCTGGGCGCAGAACACGCTGGTGTGAGAATCCTGGCTCCACCCCTCCCTGGATGTGTGGCCAACTCTGTCACCTCCCAGTGCCTCAGCTTCCTCACTGGTAAGTTGGCTGATAGTGGTACCCACCTCACTGGGAGAGGACTGAATGAGATCATCCATCTCAGCCCCTTAGCGCAAAGGTCTGTCACCCAGGAGGTGCTCCAAAAATGTGACGGTTATTAATTTCATGTGCACAAGATGGACCTAGCGGTAAAAGATGTAGAAATAGTTTGGGAATTTGTCCTGGTATATTTCAGGCACTTGTGAATGAAGCACTAGCCTGAAAGGCGTTTATCACCTGCTTTCTCATAGCTAGGACCCTGGACTCAAATATTTCTTACTGTTTAATAATATTTTTGTTCTTCGTGTGGCTGCCTCAACCTGTATTTCTTACTGACTTAGTCCTAATGCTTAAGCCTAGACTTTAAGAGAATAACAGAAACTGAAACTGTCGCTGTATTATTTGTTCTTTTAGATTAAAATTTATTTTCGGATTCCCTACAATCTTGCCTTTCACACATGCCTGTGGGTTATTAAAGGGTAGTCAGAGCGTGCCTTTCATTTCTTCATATCTCCTTCCTCCAGCTTGTCATCTGGAAGGAAGTTTGTCATTTTCAGTCAGCTCACAGGAGATGATTTTTAATTTATACCTGAGTGAGAGCTGACATTGTTTAACCTCGGCCTCCTCCGTGTTCCCTCAGCATCCCCTGTCGGCCAGTATCACCTCTTTCCCTCCCTCCCTCCCTCCCTCCCCCTCTCTCTCTCTCTCATTTTTCTTTCTCATAGTCACACATGGGAGGCAAACTTAACCCATCCCAGATGCAGTGGCCCATCCCCCCAGGAATCCCCCAGCAGCCTGACAGCAGGGCGTCTCCCCTTCCTTGGTTTCTCACACCTACTCTCCCACCTCCCACCATCCAGCACCCCTGCTCTCTCAGACCTCAGACCTCTCAGGAAGGTCTGTCTCCTCCACCCCACCCCCAGGAGATCACTGCGGCTTCTCCCAGACTCAGGGAGATGCCAGGGGTGAGGCCAGCAGCTGTGGAACACAGCAGAGGTTTGTCACATTGGTGAGAACGCACCTGTCTTCCGGGAATCCAACTGATAATGTCGGGGGCGAAGCCAAGATGACCTCCGTCCTGGAATCCACGTGGGGCAGACTTCCTCTCTTGGCCCCTGACTGTCTCCTAGGACCTTGCTGTGGGTCCCCTGCCACAGGACACAGGACGTTCTGGGATAGAGCCCAGAGCTGGTGCAGCTGGCGATGGCAAGGGAAGAGCAGAGAAGTTCCCTCGTACAAGAGGGATGACGGGGTGTGGCTCAGACCTGCCGGTCAAAGGGAAGCAACCCCCCGCCCGCCCGAGAACCTTGCAAGAGCGCGTGAGAAGCACAGAACAGAAGGACTAACGTTCTTAGCAAAATAAACCTTCAGATGTGTCCTTTCCACAGGACACAAAAGCACACACACAACAGCCCTGTAGGAAGGAAAATCACTTCAGCAAATCATACGTACATTTTCCAAATCTAGGTCCTTTCCTCACCATTTCTAGGAGGCTGTCTGTTGATTCTCTGCCCAGGTTGCTAAGCCAAGCACAGCCTGGCACTCGGCACGTGGGTAATTAGCTCTCAAGATTCTGGTTCATGGTGCTGGCGATTTGGGACAGGAGTCACCCTGTCCTACTGCAGGGTAAACCCTGACAGCTGGGTTTTCTCTTTGTGTAATGCAAGCGCCTGACAAGCTTTGACTGCCAAGACACCCACTTCAAAGAGGTATCCACTTTAAAGATAAACACAAGAGCCAGGCCACCCCCGTCCACTGGGGCTCCTTTGATTTTAAAGATTTTGGTTGAAGTTGGTAACTGACCACTTGGATGCTTGTTTTTTTCTCTTTCTGAGCTTTAAAGCCCCACTCTTACTTTTTAATGTACTTTTTAACAAAATACTATTTTTTGTTGAAGTCTAGTCGATTTACAGTGTTAATTTCAGGTGTACAGCTGAGCGATTCAGTTATCCATGTATATACATATTTTTTTCAGATTCTCCTCCACTACAGCTCACCACAAGAAACTGAATATAGTTCCCTGCACTATATGGTCCCATTTTTATTTTTTTTAATTCACCAATAAAGAGTGAGCCCTTGAAACCCCAGGCACCCACCCTTGGCCCCAGGAAAAGCAGAACCCCAGTGCTCTCTCTCTCTACCTATGACCTCACGGTGTGGCCCCAGGTGTACCATGTACCTTCCAGAGCATGGAAGTAATAAACCATTTTTCCCCAAAGTTCCCTGATGGCCTGAAGGGCGTCTTGTCATCATACATAAGGACCACGAGGCCTAGTCATAACTGGGTCACTGACAGGCTGAGACCGGGGGGATGCTGGGCCTCTCTTCGTGTACTAATTACCTACGTGTGTGTCCTTCGGTGGGGAAATATCTATTCACATCTCTCGCCCATTTTTAAATTCGGTCCTTGGCTATCTTGTAGTGAGTTTCAGAACCTCCTTGCTCACTGTGGACCCCGGACGCTTAGCAGGTGTGTGGCTGGCCGACACTTTCTCCGCTTTGTGGGTTGTCTCTTCACCCTCTTGATAATGTTCTTTGAAGCACAGATTTTTTTCAATTTCCATGAAGTCCTATTTCTGTTTTCCTTTGTCACCCACGCTTTTGGGGTCATACCTAAGAATCCACTGCCTTCACGTGGCAGGCACTCTGGGAGTATCAGCTGCAGGATGAATAAGGCTCCATCTTCCTCAAGGTCCAGGAGGCTATAGCAGTGACCCCCAATGCCTGGGCTGGGGTTGAGCCACACCCATGCAGCACTACCCTCATCTTCCCATAGTGCCCTCCCCGCCCCCCCCCCAGTACTGCACGCACCACACTGATCACAGTGTCCTTGCGATGGTACAGGCCTGTCCTATATCCCCATTAAACGTAAAATCATGACAGTTGCTGGAACTCAGTCCCCATATAGATAGAGTTATAGGTAAACAGTGCCTGTCTCCTAGGCCGGTGTAAGGACTGAGATGACTCAGTGCCACTCAGTGCCGGTGCTCCCTACCACATAGCAGAGCTCTCACCAGTGTTGGTTCTTTCCACGCATCAACTCCAAGGCCTTTCCCCCAGGGTCTGCGGGGTGAGTTATCATGTGATCTCCAGGCAGGAGATGTTCTTCATCCCTAGTGGTCAATGGAAACAACTTGCATTAATTTACAAACCTGGACACTGACCAGTAGCAGACATGAAGTGGTTCTGTGTAAAGTCCAAACGGGGTTCTGAGTATTTGCTTCACTGAATCTTTTCTAAATTTATTCTACTATGTATACCTTTAAATGTGAGTGTCCTTTCTTAAATTTACCCTGTGCTGACAAAGATTTTAATATTTATTTTTCCTGAATATTTAACTTCATCAAATCGTTGTGGATCTCCGCTCCCCTCATCTTTCTGACCTAACTGAAAGTCTACCCGGGTTGAGTAGCAGATTCTCTGAGCATCAGATCCTTTGTTTATAAATAGGGAACCCTCCACTCAGAGGTGAGAACACTCAGCAGAAATGCTTTAAACCAGATTCATGAGTTTTGAAAAGCCACAGAAAAAAATGCCCCTGAAAGTCCAGAGTAGAGATTAAATGGAAGACAATGCTGAATGAAACTGCCCGGCTCTGAAACAAAGAGAGAACACTAAAGCGCAAATAAACACACAAATGAAACTTCTAAAGACTGATTGGAAGTAAGCAGAGTAAACACATTAGAACTAATAAAAGAGATTTACCAGAAGCAAAGAATAAATAAATCCTAATCTTTGCAGGATAGGGTGTTAGAGAAAATGCGGGCTCTGGCTCCGAGCCCTGGAGTGCAAGATACCAGGGTGATAGCTAAGCCTGTGCAATAGATTAGCTACATGTGGTTGAGAAGAAACCTTTGCCTGCTGCCCGACCCTCCCGTCCCACTATGAGAGCTAGTTTTGGTTAGCGCATGCAAAGCAAAGGTGTGCGGCAGTCACGTACAATCCCCTCATCTCTGTGACTTAAAACACTGTCTGTTTCTTGCCTGCGCCTCGTGTCCATCATGGACAGACAGGGGTGCTCCGATTGCCATAGTTGCCCCCAGACCTGGGCTGCTGCTGCCCGTCACCCTGTCAGAGGTGGGAGGAGCTTGACAAGGACGTCAGATGCTCTGGGAAAGAAGTGAGTCCTGACCTCCTTCCAGCAATCCCATCACTCCAGGTGGGTGAGACTAACTCCAAGGCACGGGAATGAGATACGCTCTCCAATGGGGCTCCACCCTGTGCTGGGCGGGCTCAGGAGGGAGCATCAGGGGCAGATGAGGGGTCCGGGAGGGCTTCCCAGGGGGCTCAGGTGAGGCAGCCTTGTCCATGAGAGGCTGAGCCTCAGACGTTTCTGGAGGTGAGAGGAGGTCTGAGCGCTGTGTAGAGCTCAGCCCCTGCCTTTTCGGGTTCCTGCTCCTTAACTGCTGTGTGGGTTCGCCCCAGCAGCACCGAGGGCAGATGGCAGGGCAGCCAGTCTGCGACTTTCTCCACTTAAGGACAGACCTGTCACCACGGACTGTGCTCACCTCCTCTGGACACAGAACTGTGGGCGCAGTTGTACCCCCATCTTACAACTTACTTTAGGAGCCTCCACACCAGAATCTCTCTTTCTGATTCTAAGGCTTTGCATCTCATTAGGCAGCATTTCCAGTTTCCAAATCGAGAGGCGAGTCCCAGGACTGGGGTTTCGCTCCAGCGCACACATCCGTAGTCTGCAGTTCCCTGATACCTTGGACCGCCTGTGGATGATTCATCGGCTTCCGAGTTCATGAATGAGGTTAAAAATTCAAATTTCATTAGAGACTCAAGATCTTCCACAGTTCAGTATAATTTATATTCCGCTAATGCACAAAGCCCCCAATCTTCATGCTGATACACTCAGGGCTAAACCTTCCAACTACGAAAGTACCATTTTAAGGAGCGCATTACAGTGAGCTCAGAGAGGCGTGAGCCCGTGGCTGGGCTGAATCTGCAGGAC
This sequence comes from Camelus dromedarius, assembly GCF_036321535.1. NCBI lineage: Eukaryota > Metazoa > Chordata > Mammalia > Artiodactyla > Camelidae > Camelus > Camelus dromedarius. The sequence goes on from NC_087466.1 coordinate 24,146,447, forward strand.
CAGAGAAAGGGCAGGACGCAGGGCAGGGTGGCCGAGCTCTGGCCACAGCTGCCCAGCAGGCCTTAGTCCCAGCCAGTCCCAGGCTCTGGCCGGGGTCAGCGGGTCTCAGAGATGAGTGTTAATGGGGAGGGTATAGTTCAAGTGGCAGAGCACATACTTGGTAAGCATGAGGTCCTGGGTTCAAGCACCTCCTCTAAAAAGACACCTAATTACCTTCTCCCCTAGCATAAAATAATTAAATACAATAATAAATAAATAAAATATTTTTTAAAAAAAAGATGTGTGTCCAAGACCAGAAGTGGGGGCCAGGCTGCATCCTTCTTCTTTACCCATCAGGGTCCCCATGTGGAGATGGTGGGGGGCCTCCAGGGCACTGACCCGGCTTCTGTGGAGGACATCTTCCTGTGTCCACCTCTCCTTCTAGGAGCACCCCAAGTTTCACCAGGGAATCTGTGCCCCACGCTCAAACCTGTGATCCAGCTGGAGCACCCTTCGTTCCAGATGGGGCTGTGACCCAGGCGGGTCAAGCGAAGCCCTACCCTGACTGCAGTGATTAGGCTAGAGCTGGTCACATGACCTCTGCGTGTCCAATCAGAGTGAGCATCAGGACTTGCTCGAGGACCAATAGGAAAGGCTCTTACAGTTCCGCTGGCTGTATCCTGGCTGCACTGATTGGGTGAGGGACGGTCACATGACCTCGTTCAGTCCAATCACCAGGAGCGCCAGGCCTTGCCCCGGGCCGACAGGAGAGCCTCGGCCCTGAGAGGAGGCGGGGACGGGACGCTGCCGCCGCCTTGTCACTGTGGAGGATCCTGGAGGAGCCCGGCGGGGAGACTGGGGCCTGTTAGCGAAGCCAGGCCGCATGAAGGCAAAGGCTTGAGCTGGAAGAAGGAGCAGACTGAGTTCTGACGACACCACTGGAGCCCTGGATCCAGCTGGGCCTGCGCTGCCGAGACCGCAGGTCAGGAGCGCACCAACCGCCCGGCTTTTTCCTGAGCAAATTTGAGGTGCGTTTCTGCCCCTCTGGGGCGAGGAGTCCTCGTTAGTACAGAGGGGGCGGGGCGGGGCCCAGAACGGGGACTGTGCCCTTCCCGGCGCCCTGGCCCCGGTGTCCCGTCTGAAGGGGGGGGTCAGGGAGCCCGTCCTGGGGGTGGGGGTTCTGTGGCGCCGGGGCCGCGGGGGGTGGGGGTCACCCCCGCCGGGACACCCTCTGCTCCCGCCACCCTCCCCCTCCGCTCGAAGAGGCCGAGATGGGCGCTGGTCTAGTCCACGGCCTGAGCTGCCGCCGACATGGAGTCTAGTCCTCGCGAACGAAGGGACATGGGTCAGGGAGGAAGGGGGTCTGCCCTCGGCTGGGCGGGGGTCCCTGCGGGGCCTTGGGGGCGGCGCTGCAGCGGAGGGAGAGCCCTCTCGTGTGATGTACTCGCGCCACAGCCAGGAGTTCTTGGCTTCCCTGGGTCAGAAGCGTGAGTGAGCTGGGCTTTGAGGAAAAAAAAAAGAGAGGCGGGTTTCAGCCTCATGATGACAGGGGCAGGCTCTTGAGGACCTGGAGCTTCAGATTTTCTGTGTCTTTCTCTCTCCTGCCCCTCACGCTAAGTTAGGGGAGATGCTGTGTTACTGAGGGCTCGCGGGCAGCACTCACAGAGGTGACACGCCTGGGTTACACTGGCAGTGCCCAGGTGCAACACACGGGTAGTAATCATACCAGGAACACACGTGTGACAGCTGTAAACATCACCCCGAGTAACATGCAAGTAGCATGAACACAGGACACACAGATGTCACAGGGGCGGCACCACACAAACCAAAACACACAGAGAATCCCGGGGAATAACCCGTGACAGCTCACTTGAGAATCACGCACATTGAGCGTGTGGAAATGTCCACACGGAGCAGCAGGCTCAGGTGACGCAGAGGTGCCGCACACACAGGCTGGACGCAGGCAAAACACACAGACCGCGTACTGCAGTGGCGTGCACACACAGGGACAGACCAGGAGACCCCCAGGACCCCAGCGCACGGGGGGCATGCACAGATAACACGGGGTCCTGCTGCAGTCAGGTGACACAGAGGCCGCATGAACACAGGTAACGCGGCCCACCTAAGTGAGCACAGCACAGGGGAAAGGCTAGAACTTGAGCCGGGCAGTGCCCACACAGGCAGAGCACACATGCACACACAAGATGCACACTCAGGCTGCACGGGGAGGCTCGTGGTGAGTGACACACGGCAGCAGCAGTGCAGCCTGAAGGCGGTGCACACACAGCCCACACCCAGGCAGCACAGAGGGGAAGCAGCCGCAGAGAGAGCACAGCCGCTGGGAAACACACACATAGCACGGAAACCAGGGAGACGGCACACGGAGGGTTCACACGGGTAACACACACACGCAGCATCACACGTGAAGGACGTGCGTAGGTGATGCTCGATGGCAGCCCGCAAGTCACACCCACAGGCAGTTCACACAGGAACCAGACGGGTACAGCACAGGCAGCTCCCAGTAGTAGCAGCCACCGTGCACAGGACACATACCCAACGTGGGCTGCGCACCTGTAACACGTACACAAGCTGACACCAGCTCTGGATTCAGACATAAGATTGGAAAAGGCCAGCTAGGGGCCCAGTATCCCTTCTAACCTGAGAGTCACGTGCTCTGGACTAGACACTTTGGGAATCACGTTCGAAATCATGATCCTTCCATCCTTCACAGAGAACGTCAAGATGTTTGAATGAAATAACCCACCTGAGTCCATTCTTTTCCAGTTTTATGGGTGCAGTAATATTTTGTAGCGAAGCCTTTATCTCTTTGATTTAAAAAAAAAAGAGCTTATGCAGAAGTTCCTTGTTAATTTACTTCATAAATCCTCCCCAGTTACGTCCTGCTGCCAAGGCTTACCCAGTGCCCCTTCCATTATCAGGAGGGACTTAATTGGGATGTATAATTGCCAAACTGAGATGTGGAGAGGCCCCCAGCTCCTAGGATGCCCTGGGCATCCCCAGGAATCAGGATATGCTGATGTGAGATGAAGGAACACTGGTGTTTGCTGCATCCACTGCTGACAGCTCAGAAAAAAGACGAGGCCAGGGACCCTCACGAGGAGGTTATCAATGAAGGATGGAGAGTAGCGCTGCACTTGGACTTTCCGTCCTGGGTGCATTTTCTCCTCTCCACCTCTGAAGTGGCCTGAGGATGCTCTCCTTGCTATGTCAGCACTCTTGAAGCTGCGGACACCTTGCCAGGGTGGGGCCGTTGGAGTTAGTTGACCCTGGGAAGTGGTGTCATCTGCCAGATCCCCGAGGGGAGCCCTCACCCACAGATAGGGTGAGGAGGCCATTTCACAGGTGTTTGCCTGTGAGGCCACTTTGAGCCAAGTTCCCTCCCTCCCTCCCCTTTCCTTCACACAGCATACACAGGTTAGCAAAAAGGAGGGGAAAGGACTTACATTCTGGGTGAAAATCCATTAAATTTCCCGGTGTTCCAAGTTCTCTGCTGCATGGCGCTGGCCAGAGTCCAGCTCTGCCGCTGGGACTCAGGAACCATGACCTGTCCCTGGCAGCGATCGTGCCCTGTGGCTGCAGCTCAGCCTTGGACTCCTTGAGAAGGGAAAGGTCCTTCTACAAACTTCCCTGAGAGCCCAACCCAGCATGATAGGGCCAAGACCCCTCCCCCTTTGCACCCTAACTCCAGATGCCCCAGTGCTGCCCACTATGGGACGGGCGTGGGAACTGGGCTGTTTTCACCATGGGAGCTCTGCCCAAGCTCACCCTCAGTTCCATTTCTAGACCGTCACTGGTCCCCAGTGTTCTCAGCAGAGCACAGAGAACTGAGAAAAGAGGCTCTGTGTGAATTAAAAAATGCAGTAAGGCTCTCAAAAGACATCAAAGTCCATTTCAGTTTTCAAGAAGAAAAAGGATTTGTGAAGCAGCTTTGCAGTTAGCCTACAGTATCAGCACCCAAATCCTTTCAGCGCCATCTCCATCTTCTCAGTTGTGAGGCGTGGTCTCAGCACAGAGTAACTCCTGCCTTAGTTTTCATTAGAAGCTTATAACGTTCAAAAACATTTAGAGGGAAGAGGACACTCCCATTTAGGAATAATTACATGCCCATTGACTGTACTCCATGGTGTGTATGACCCAACCCCTGTGCCAGCCACAGGCCTTGCCTGGTCACCAGCCTTGGTGCTGAGGGGGTTCAATGATGAGCACCCTCCCAGGCGGGCGGTCCAGAATACGGACCATCACACTGCAAGAACAGAACACCACAGGTGACTGTTCCTGACGAATTAGATGGGAAGTTCTCAATAAAATACTAGAAAACCAAATGCGGCAGCACATTAAAAAGATCTCTTAACATTACCAAGTGGGATTTATCCTTTGGATACAAGGATCACTCAGCACATGCAAACCATCCAGTGTGATACATCACATTAACAGAAAGAAGGGGGAAAAAATCATATGATCATCTCAATAGATGCAGCAAAAGCATTTGACAAAATTCAACATCAATTCATGATTTTAAAAAAAACTCTTTAAAAGTTAGGTATAGAAGGAAAGTACCTCACATAATAAATGCCATATATGACAAGCCCGCAGCTGACATCACGCTCAACAGTGAAAGGTTGGAAGTTTTCCCTCTAAGATCAGGAACAAGACAAAGGCACCCATTCTCACCATTCTATGTCAGCATGGTACTGGAAGTCCTAGCCAGGGCAATCAGGCAAGAAGAAGAAATAAAAGGTATCATAATTTGAAAGAAAGAACTAAAATGATCCCTATTTGCAGATGACATGATTTTATATATAAAACATTACAAAGACTCCAAAAAGTTATTAGATCTAATCAACAAATTACGTAAAGTTGCAGGATACAAATTTAACATAAAAAGTCAGTAGCATTTTTACTTAGTAACAACAAATTATCAGAAAAATAAATCTTAAAAATACCATTTATAGTAACAGCAAAAACAATAAACTACTTAGGAATAAATTTAATCAAGGAGGCGAAAGATCTCTACACTGAAAATTACAAAATATTAACCAAATAAACCAAAGAAGACACAGATAGATGGAAAGGTATCCCAAGTTCATGAATTGGAAGAATTAAATACTGTTAAAATATCCATATTACCCAAAACCATCTATAGATTCAATGTAATTCCTGTCAAGATTCCAATGGCATTTTTTACAGAAGCAGAAAAAATCCTAAAATTTATATGGAACCACAAAAGACCCCAAATATCCAAAACAATCCTGAAAAGAAAAAAATCTGAAGGCATCACTCTTCCTAATTTTAAGGTATGTTATAAAAATAGCGTACTCAAAACACTATGGTACTGGCATAAAAACAGACACACAGACCAGTGGAACAGAATCGAGAGTCCTGAAATAAACCCGTGCATATGTGGTCAACTAATATTTAACAAGGGAGCCAAGAATACTCAATGCAGAATTAGTCGACTCAATAAGTGGTGCTGGGAAGTTGGATATTCACATGTACGAGAATGAAACTAGAGCCCTATCTTATGCCTCACAAAAATTAACTCAGCATGATGGGAGACTTAGCTGTAAGGTCTAACACCATTAAACTCCTCGAAGAAAATGTAGGTGAAGAGCTCCTTGACGTGAACCCCAGCAGTGATTTTTTGATGATGACGCCTAAAGCACAAGCAACAAAATCAAAAACAAATGGAACGACATCAAACCAAAAAGCTCTAACCAACAAAACCATCAGCAAAATGAAAAGGCAACCTATGGCATGGGAGAAAGTGTTTGCAAACCATCTGGTGAAGGGTTAATCTAACAGGTGGGGGTCACAGAGAAAATATGAGGTGAGACACAGCTCTCACCAGAGCTGAGAGTCTCATTGGGGAAGGCACGTGTGCCCACACATGCATGCACACATGCACACACGCACACGAGGATAATGAAATGGATAGTTCTAGGTCGAAATGGACAGACTGGGAAAGGTGTGGCCCTGCAGTGGTGGAAAGAGATCTTGCAGTCTAGAGCCATGGTTCACAGGGGAAGGAAGGCAGTCAAAGCAGGCGAGATTCTCTGGGACTTGAAGGATGGGTGTTTGCTGTTGCTGGGTTGCACCACTGCAGATCTGCTCCATTGGGCCGCCTTCTTCTAGTAACTGAACCTGCATTTTCCTTGGTGAGCCATCATCCACCCCCATGTGCTATCTGGTTCCTCTCCTGGATCTAAGATGGCTGCGTCACCCAAGCCCAGCTAGCTGAGTCATTACATCTCTAGCCAGAGATTGGCCCAAAGATGAATGTGTAGCACTGGGTGGACCAATGAGACTCAGCCCTGGGTTTTTCCTTTAACTGATTGAGAAAGAAGAAACTGAGCTTTCCGAGAAGATGCAAACATTAGTGAGACTCAGATCCAGGCAGCTATCTTGGTACCACGTGGGGAGAGCCAAGGCACAAATGGAGAAGTCAGATCTGCAAGATGGGAAAAGGAAGACAAATCTTGATAATGTCACTCGCGCCCCTGGAGTGAGCATGCCTGAAGCCATGGCCCTGGGTGTTTTTGTTATGAGGCAGTAAATTCTAGTTTTTACAACAGACTCTTGAAGTTATGTTTCTGCCACTTGAGATTGAATTAAGACAAAATAAATCTGCCTGGTATTTTCAATGCCACACCAGAGTCTGTTTGGGGACTGGGAGTTGGAAGAAAGCTCTCACACTAAGAATAAACTTCTTAAAACTTGCTCTGGATCAGCCATCAATCATTCTGCAGAGGAAAGGCCCTACATTCAAAAAACAGCTCTGGGAACTCCAGCTTGACCATAGGGAACCTTCATCTTTCTCTTTCTCTTCCAGAGGACACTGTGTAGCTTAGAGGCATTTATAAGCTGATGTGTTTATGACCCTCAAACAGGGAGGTAGATACCCAGCATTTCCTGCCCCAGTTGTCTGGGGAGTTTGTTCTGAAGGGCACACATTAAAAATGGGCCTTTCTCCACTTCCTCATGCACAGGTGAATTATGAGGATCTTTTCTTGCGAAACTGACTTTATTTCTGAAAAGAAAAAATAACCCACTCCTAGCTGCTCAGAAAGCAGTGCATCCTCCGAGGTCTATGAACGATGCAGCCGCTGTGAGTGCAGCATCCCCCCCTCTGCTCGCTCTGCCAGTGGAAGGCTCAGGAATCCCAGCCCGGGGTCTGGAGCTGATCCGCATCTGCATTCATGGTCCAGCGCGAAGGAACTGGACCCAAGGGCAGGGCTGGTGCCCAAACAGGTGCAAAGAGCTGAGACTGCAAGCTTCCTCTCTATGAGGAAGCTGACGTCCCTGAGGCCCCACTTATGGGGAACAGGACCCACGGACTCCATGCACACAGCACAGACCCAGCTTCAGGCTCTGGAAATGCTGTGAGGACCCCTGCGAGTACTGAGGCCTCCGTCTCCAGAGCAGAGGGGCCGGGGGATGAGTGGAGGCGCACTGACACTGGGCATTCATTGATCCAAATGGTTTGGCTCCCAAAGAGCCTCCGAACCAGACCCTCTCTGGAGATGAAGCCCAAGGCTTTCCAGAGCATCGGGGCGTCAGGACCAGCAGGGGAGGGACAGGACTGCACTGTGCGCCTCCTGCTGGAGCTGCGGCTCCCAACCCTGCAGACGAGAGCAAGTGTAGGGTCAGCCTGAGTTTTTCACACGTGGCTTTCCTTTATCTCCACTGCAAATTCAGTCCTTCCTGTTTTGTCTAGAACACCATCTGTCCTCTGCAGTGAGGACAGTCTTAGACTCTCCCAAGTCCTACCTTGATTAAAACTTTGAAATTGCAATGAAAGGGAAATGGAAAACAGAGCTTCCCGGCAAGACACTCAACGCCTAGAGCTGACGCCTCCCAGAACCGTCCGGTAACAGTCGCTTTGCCAAGTCAGAGTACATCTGCAGTCCAGGCACGTTGTCCCCAGTTCTTTGTTTTGGTTTTTGGTTTTTGGGGGTTTTTTTTTTTGCTTTTTCACTTTTTTTATTACTCAGAAAAGCTTCATTTTTTTATTGAGCTTTTTGACTCTGTGCTTGTGCTTTCAATACTTTCACAATTTCCTGCTCCTCAGTAAGGAAAGCACGCTTGACCCTGTCACAGACACACTTAGCACCCGTGGAACCACCATAAGTCCGGCTGACATGCTTTTTTTTTAGACAGTCTCATAAGAGCTGTAGGTCTTACAGCGCGAACTCCTCGAAGTCATCCTGGGCACAGGCCACGTGCGGATTTTGATGCTTTCCCATCTTTCTTGGTATAAAGGTAAACAACCCTATTACCAGGGGTTCGGGGCAGCCTGCTTTTGTTAGAGGCTGTACTGTAGGACAGCCTACGACGGTATGTCAAACGCTGGACCATTCTGAATGCCTCTCGATACAGTCCCCGGAAGAGGGGAAAAAAGCACGTTTCCCTAGTTCTAACCGCATATAAATACAAAACTCTTCCATAGTGGGATTTGATGACCATGAATTTATCCCACTACCCTCCTACTTTCTCGGTCTCCAGATGCTTATGGGATACTCTGTGTAAGGATGAGTAACCAGCTCAGAATGTCAGTGGTCTGTGTGTCTGGGAGGCAGTGGGATGGTTTTATTTGATCCCAACTGTGGGGCCAGACTTCCTGGTTGAAATCCAGGCTCTACTTATCTGGAGCTGGATGGTGTTGAGTGAGTCAGTTTACCTCTCTGAGGCTCAGCTGCCTCGCTTGCAAAATGGGGATGACAGCAATCCTTACCACAAAATGTCACTGGGAGAACTAAAGTAATTTATCATTCTTCGTAAACAGTAAGCACTCAATGACTGCTAGGCGGATGATGGAGGGGGAGGAAGAATTATCAGCTGTACAGTATTTAAGACAAGTAAGCCAAGTCTTAAGATCCTGTTGATCATTGGTAAGTTAATGAACTCAATCATTCAAGTGATTATTGGGAAGATTAAATACGATAATGCGTGCAAAGTTCTTAACCCAGCCCAACACGCACACAGGGAAACAGCAGTGCCCAATAGATGTTGACAGGGAAGCTGATAATGGTGATTATGCTGGTGACGTGATGATGTGGGAGGTGGAGGATGATGGATGAGAATAAGAAGAATCCAAGAGTGCGTTTAAAATAAGCAATTGCACGTGTGACCCTGCTAGTGACAGCTGGAGATAGATACATTTATCCACACAACGAAGGACTCAAGGACTCACTAAGTACCAGGTACCGTGCTTGGAATTTGTCCTGCTCAAGTCCAAGGACGTTCTCCACAGCTTTGATGGTAGTGGCAAAATAGCAAAACTGGCCCAAGCCCCCGTGGGCAGGAAAGTGATGAGACTGGTAGGATCTTTCCCCAAACTCACAGCTGCAGAACAAGCTACCGACGCTGCAGAGACTACATGAGTGTGTGTGTTGTTGAGGAAAAGTTCACACGTGGAAGAATGAGGAGCGTGGGAGCAGGCTGGGGCAAAGAGTGGGAAAAGCCGAGGCTTTGGAGCCTAATGACACCCAATTCTATTCCCAAGCCGGCTCCAGACCAGCCGTGCAGCCTCAGGGAACTAGCTAAACCCCCCAGCCTTCCTGTTCTCATGAAAACTGGTGATAAAATCCTTCCTCACTAGGCTGTTGTGAGGATTAAACAAGATGTGGCCGTGTGTTTGTAAAATAAGTTACTCAAGGTAGGACGCCAATCCCTGCAGTAATTTCTGCTGTTACCAGCCACCTCAAAGCCCTGTCTCCTTTTTCTCTGTTACCGACTGAACTGTGAGAGACCAATAAGACTGTGTGTAAAATTTCAGAATCCAGGTCCCATCTTAATGAAATACAGTTTTTGGAGTTCAAGCTTTCTCTCTCCGGTGAAAATAGTAACTTTTCAAAGCAATCAGGCTGTGCTTTTCTTCACCAGGGCTTTTGCTGTAGTGAGTGGAATCCCCTGACTCCCATGAAAACTTGCTTATTTGAAGCTGCTGGGATTTTGTGAGCTGTTCGTTACTGCGGCGCAATACAGCCCGGGACGCGCCTCCGGGTGCCTTGGCACAGTGTGATAAATCTTCCCAGCAGGACCCAGAATGGCTGATTAAATTCCACCTTCGAGCTGAACGCGAGCTCCCAGAAGAGATCAGATAGCATCACAGATGAAAACAAAGCAAACACGCTTGTTCCACCCCGAGTGCGAGCTGAGGCTCATGTCCACTCTGCTGGTGTTGAAACCCTCGGGCGCTCCTCACTGATATCCTCCCGGCTTCCTCACGGACTTGTAGAAGACGGGGTTTATTGCCATCCACCTCCACTCACCGCATACTTCCCAGCACGGGGCCTGGCCGTCTGAAGGACAGTCAGTGGAAGGTGGTCCTTCGGTGCCACTCCCAGCAGCTTCAGATGATTTGAAGGTCGGAGTAAGAACAGGATGGAAATCTATGGGGAAGCAACCTCTCGGAGGGGCCCTCCCTGCAGCATGAACTCCCCATGCCCTGGGTCAGCCCCCAGCTCCTTCTTAATTAATAACTGCAGGTTAAGAGAGCCCAGCCACCTTCAGAATGTGTTTACTTAGGCCTGAAGCCAATTCTGACCCAATCAAAGAAAAGGACACAGTGCATGAACTGCCAATGAAATTAATTAAGGGGAGGCTGGCAGGGAGATGGATGGGAGTGCAGGCCTGCTGGAACCCCGCCCAGCGCTCCGTCCGCAGAGTGCTCGCAGCCGGGCCCACAGCTGGGCCCGCAGGCTTCGCGTCCTCCAGGGGCCGTCAGGGTGACTGGACCTGCCTGGCTCCAGCCACGCGCCATCAGGAAGGGATAGGGTCCTGGGTTCCGGGTGCTCAAGGAATACCAGATGTTGAGTGATGGCATCTAATCCCAGTTTCTTCTCAAAAACTGTGCAGACCAACCAAACAAGCAGGACTGAGCTGGCAGGTCACTGTCTCGTGACCTCGCCTTCCAGGCTGTGAGAAGAGCACACCCCTCGCCACAGAGTGAGTCCCACAGAGGCTCCCAGTTCAGTTTAACTGAGGTTAATCTGCTGAGGCGTGTGGTGCTTGTGGGAGGGGGAGGAGGGGCGAGGACCAAATATCCTCGAAACACCCCCGTCTCAGAGTGAGACCTGTGGGGGTTGCCTTGAAGGACCCCTGCAGAGCTGACCCCAGACTCCCTGGAGAAGTGACAGGGAGGAAGTAACTTCAAGGCGGACCCCTTTTATCTCCACGTGTCTTTCCCAGGATCCCCAGCCCAGAGCAAAGGTCTTCGACTTCACTGAGTTCCTCTGTTCAACCTGAGGACTCGCAGCATGCTCTGTAATCACCAATTTCCCTCCTGAGCTCAGCACCAAGACACTGTTGTCCAGCGTCCCACCTGCCCAAGGTCCTGAGACTGCTCCAGTCACCCGAGTGTGATAAATGGGCCCCTGGGGTGATGACAGGGGTGGGGCCAGGGGTGAGGCCAAATTAGTAATTTAAAAACTCCCAACAAACAAAAGTCCGGAACCAGATGGCTTCACAGGTGAATACCACCAAACATTTAGAGAAGAGCTAACACTTACCCTTCTGAAACTATTCCCCAAAAATGCAGAGGAAGGAACACTTCCAAACCCATCTATGAGGCCACCATCACACTAGTACCAAAACCAGACAGAGGTCTCGCATAAGAAGAAAATCACAGGCCAGTATCACTTATGAATATAGATTAAAAGTCCTCAACAAAATACTAGCAAGTCAACTCTAACAATAAGTTAAAAAAAAAAAAAAAAAAGGTCATACACCATGATCAAGTGGGATTTGTCCCAGGGATTTTTCAGTGTCTGCAGATTGATCAATGTGCTACACGACGTTAACAAACTGAAGAATAAAAACTGTATGATCACCTCAACAGATGCAGAAGAAGCTTTTGATAAAGTTCAACATCCATTTATGATTAAAAAAAACCTCTCCAGAAAGTGGGCCTAGAGGGAACACACCTCAACATAATAAAGGCCTTGTATGACAAACACACAGCTAACAGCGTGCTCAATGGTGAAGAGCTGAAAGCATTTCCTCCAAGATCAGGAACAAGACAGGGATGCCCACTCTTACCACTTCTATTCAACATAGTTTTGGAGTCCTAACCACAGCAATTAGAGAAGAAAAAGAAAAGGAATCCAAATTGGAAAAGAAGAAGTAAAACTGTCACTGTCTGCAGATGACATGACACTATGCATAGAAAACCCTAAAGAAGCAACCAGAAAACCACTAGAGCTCATCAATGAATCTGGTAAAGTTGCAGGATACAAAATTAATACACATAAATCGGTTGCATTTCTATACACTAACAACAAAATATTAGAAAAAGAAGTTAAGGAAACAATGCCATTTACCATTGCATCAAAAAGAATAAAATACCTAGGAATAAGCTACCTAAGGGGGCAAAGGACCTCTACTCTGAAAACTATAAGACTGGTGAAAGAAATAGAAGGCAACACAAACAGATGGAAAGATATACTATGTTCTTGGATTGGAAGAATCAATATTGCCTACCCAAGGCAATATACAGATTCAGTGCAATCCCTATCAAATTACCAATGACATTTTTGATAGAACTGGAAGAAAAAAATGTTAAAATTTGTATAAAAACACAAAAGACCCTGAATAGCCAAAATAACCTTAAGAAAGAAGATTGGAGCCAGGGGAATCATGCTCCTTGGCTTCAGACTATACTACAAAGCTACAGTAATCAAAACAGTATGGTACTGGCACAAAAACACATAGATCAACAGCACAGGAGAGAAAGTCCAGAAATAAACCCACACATTTATGGTCAATTAATCTACAAAAAAGGAGGCAAGAATATACAATGGAGAAAAGACAGTATCTTCAATACACCCTTGACATAAATCGCAGCAATATTTTTTTTGAACCAGCTCCTAGAGTAATGGAAATAAAGGCAAAAATAAACAAATGGGATTTAATTAAACTTAAAAGCTTTTGCACAGCTAAGGATATGATAAACAAAACAAAAAGACAACCTACAGAGTGGCTGCAACTGACAAGGGACTAATTTCCAAAATATACAAACAGCTTATACAGCTTAATACCAAAAAACCAAGCAGCCCAATAAAAAAATGGGCAGAACACCCAAATAGCCTCCTCTCCAAAGAAGACATCCAGATGGCCCACAGGCACATGAAAAACTATGCATACCGCTAATTGTCAGAGAAATGCAAATCTAAACTACAATGAGATATCACCTCACACCAGTCAGAATGGCCATCATTCAAAAGTCCACAAATGACAAATGCTGGAGAGGGTGTGGAGAAAAAGGAACCCTCCTACACTGCTGGTGAGAATGTAAATTGGTACAGCCACTGTGGAGGACAATTTGGAGGTTCCTTAAAAAACTAAAAATAGATTTACCCTATGATCCAGCAATCTCACTCCTGGGCATATATCTGGAGAAGACTATAATTCAAAAAGATACATGCACCCCAATGTTCATAACAGCACTACTTACAATAGCCAAGACATGGAAACAACCTAAATGTCCAGCAACAGATGAGTAGATAAAGAAGTTATGGTATATGTATACTATATATATACACATATACTACTCAACCATTAAAAAGAATGAAACAATGCCATTTGCAGCAACATGGATGGACCTGGAGATTGAAGTGAAGTAAGCCAGACAGAGGAAGAAAAATACCACATGATATCACTGATATGTGGAGTCTAAAAAAAGACACAAATGAACTTAATTACAAAACAGAAACAGACTCACAGCCATAGAAAAACTCATGGTGTCTGGGGCAGGAAGGAGGTAGGAAGGGATAAATTGGGAGTTCGAGACTTGCAGATACACACTACTACACACAAAATAGATAAACAACAAAGTCCTACTGTAGAGCACAGGGAACTATACTCAATGTCTTATAGTAACTGATAATGAAAAAGAATATAAAAAGGAATATATGTATGTATATGTATGACTAAAACATGATGCTGCACACCAGAAATTGACACAACATTGTAAACTGAGTATACCTCAATTAAAAAAAAAAAAAAAGACCATCTCAGGTGAAGCAGTTGTCAGGAAGGATTAAAGGGCCTTCATCTTCATAGCTCTGCCCCAGCCCAGTTATCTTACAACCACTAAAAAACATGGTAATCCCTTCCTTGTCAGGAGCACATCTATTGCAAAAAGAAATATTCAAATTTTTAATGAAAGATATAAAAATTTTAAGTAATAAGATAATACAGGATGAAGCAGAGACAGTTTGTCTGCCAGCATCCATTCTCCCCTTCCTTCTTCCCAGAGTTTCCCCCTCCCTCTAGTGGCCCCTCCTGTTCACTCCAGGAAAACCAGTGGTGGGGTATATATCTTACCTCCAGTTCCTCATCAGAGAAATTGTATTTGCAGCTCAAAGCATAAAACAAACCCGTTATCTTCTCGCATAATGAGGACCGTGAAAATTAAAACTATTTGGAGAAAGTCAAAAACAAGCAGGAGGTCTCCAGCGTCTGGTAGATGCCGTACAGCAAGCGCCGGAACACCAGGTATCAGTTACGCAGCCCAACCTTCCCACAGGAAGGGAGGCCTCACGTACTCACCAGGACACCTCAGGATGCACAGGAACAAAGTGAAACAACGCGTCTTTGCCATCAATTGTCCAGTGGGGCTCTCCTTCCCCTCCTGCCATTCTGGGCACAGAGGGGTGCCAAGAAGAACCTGAAGATGAAGGCACACCTGCTCTACCCCATCTTATCCCCACCTACCCCAGCCCATCCCACAGTAGTAGCCGCGCTTGCTGTCCTCCGAGCCGAAGACCTTGGTCACCATGCTGTAGAGATGCAGCCCTTCCACCAGCATCCACGCAAAGGCGCTCAGGAAGAAGTAGTGCAGGAGCACGGCCAGCACCCGGCACGGGGTCTAGGAGCAGAGCAGAGGGTAAGCTCCCTCGGGCTGTGAGCAGGGGTCCCGGCCTCCCTGCATCCGTTTCCTGGGGGCACCTTCTGGTCCCATGGCCTCATCTGCTTTCTGGGAAGTCATGTCCTGCCTTTCCAAGTGGAGCGATTTGGGTGGGACACGTGATTCAGGAAGTTGCCAACCAGTGCGCCAGACCCCCTCCCGGGCACGGTGATTGAATCAGGAGAGGGCAGGGAATCAGGCCCAGCCAATCAGCATGAACACCACCCCGCAGCAGGATTGGTCAGGAGGAGGCACGTGACCAAGCCGGCCCAATGGGGTGGGTTCTGAGGTGGGCAGAGCTGCCGGGAAGCCAGTGAGCCAGCCTGGGGAGCCACGCGGGCCAGGCAGCCTGTCGGAGGGGCCAGGAGCCGTCGTGGGGAAGGCACTTCGGGCCGGCCAGGGCCCTGGCGCAAGGCGGGTATGGAGTGCCCCTGTTTAGACCTGAGGGAGGGCGCTGATGTGAGGGCAGGGAGAGGGAGTGCCCAGGCACCACGCCTGGGTCCGCCTGGGACGCGGAGAAGGGCGCAGCCTGGGAGGAGAAGCAGATATGGAAGGAGATGAGCCGGGGAGCGGGGAAGCAGAGGGTGAGGGAGGAGGGAGGAAATCCTTTAAAGGGAGAAACAAGAAACGAAAGACAGAAACTTGTGACTGAACCATACTTGGCTCTGCGTTCGTTTTCTGCTCCCTCCTCTGGATTTCCTTCAGGAGAAGTGACCATCCCCCCACACCCTGGACGCAGCCAGGGGGTGCGTCCATCGTGGTGTCCCCGCCTCTAGCCGAGAGGTGGGCGTGTGCTCAGGCTGTCACTCTCACGTGACTGTTCATGAAATGTTCATTTTTAGCACGGATAATTTCAGTCCCTTTTCAAATCAACCTTTCCTGCCAACGAATAGATGTGATCTGCTCCCACAAAGACACCCACGGACTGTCTAAATTTGATGTCACCTACACCGAGTGGTGACAGATGTGGAGAAAAAGTTATATTTAATCAAAAATAACTCTGTGACTTCATTTTTTAAACTTGGGCTTAATTAAACCGCTTTGCTTCCTCCCTCTCGCCTACACTCTCGCAAACCCACTTCCTGCTGAAGCATTGCTTCCTCTGCCTACTCCCGCTGCCCAGCGGACCCACCCACGTGCCGGCGGAAGACAGCTTGGTCTTTCGTTCTCAGCGTGTGACGGATCCAGAAGAGGAAGCTCTGCTCAAAGTCATCCAGGCTCACGGTCACTGTCACACAAAGACATGATGCCACCTGAGTGCTGGAGAGGTAAATGACACTAAACACAAGGGCCCCAGGACATCCTGCAGCCGCCAGCTCTCCAGGAGACGGGGGACAGGAATGTTCCAGAGCAACAGCTGCAGAGCCTGAGCTGGGACTGGTCTCCAGAGGCTTTGTCGGCGCCGAGTCCTCACCTGCACTCCGTCCGTCCACCCTGGGCTGGCATTTCTAAGATGCTGACACCCTCACGGGACATCCATAGACAGCTTCTCACCGCCTACATCTGGAACACAGGCCCCGGGCACTGGGCTCCATCAGGTCGCTGTGGGGACAGCTCCTGTGAAGCCCGCCTGAACCTTTGCGAGCCTGTCTCTGCCCAGCCCCCCAACAGCCTGGGGAGGCTGCCCCAGTCATGGCGACTCGAAAGCTTATTTCTGGCGGCCTGGGCAGCCGCTCTTCTTAGGCTCCTCAGCAGCTCTGAGCCCGGGAAGGATGTCATCTGGGGGGACATGCGGCCTGAGACTCCTCTCAGAGACCGGGACACAGAACACATGGGTGTGGGAAGAGCTGAGCCCGGGGAAGCCAAGATCCAGACTCGCCCGCCCGCACCCAGGGCCCCCACCTCCTGTGAGCTGGCCTGACTGCCAGTGCAGGGACCAGCGCCTGCATGAGGCGACGCAGTTTTGTGTGACCCTGACACAGCCCGGAAGCCCGGTGCACACACTTTCTACACGACTTGTGAGGGTCCCAGAGCCGGACATCACTGGGTCAACCTTTCCAAGGCGAGCTGTGTGCAAAACATCCTCACAGCACGGGGCAGGGTGTACTCTGAGGATGACTCGGGTATCCCCCCATCCCCACCCCCACGCTCAGACAGAAGGACAGCTGAAGATCGCAGCTGTGGCCTCAGAAACCATAGTGGCCTGAGCACCCTGAGCAGTGAGGACACAGCAGCATTGCTCGGTCCCTGTCCCCCTGCCTCCCTCACGGAGCCACAGTGGAGAGCAGCTCCGGCACGTCCTCTCTGTCCCCCAACTTAAATGTGTCCTTGAATTGGGCAGACCCTGGACGCACATCTCGGCCCTCAAAGGCGACACACCTTGGGGGGCAGTCCGTGTTCCAGGACTCAGAACACTCGTGATCCACCCAGGCGCTGAGCGGGCTCTGGGCATTGGGGAAGCAGTGGCGGGATGTGAAAGCCCCTCACCTGGCCAGCTAAACGGAGCGTCACTTCTGCAAAAAAGGAAGTCCAAGAGGCTCCCAAGGCTGAGCGCAGTCACATGTGCAGCGTTTATGAGCAGCTGAAGAGAAGCAGTTGGGGGCCCACTCACCCCGGGCTGCTTCCAGAACCTCAGTGTGTGGCCAGGTCATCCGAGGACACCCCAAGGGCCCTGACCCCCGGCCCCCATGCCCTCTCCCCTGTCCAAATGATGCCTGAACCCCCACTTCCCCCAGCCCTTCCAGGTCCACCAGCTGACAGAGGCCCCTTTGGGCTGGAGTCCGTCTGTCCTGTCTGTGGACAGACACGTCCTGACCACACGTGCACAGATGGCCCAGGAGGGGCTGACACGTCCTCACCCTCAGCTGTCGGCCGGGCCTCAGTTCCAGACGGGCCCCAACCTTCCGACCTGTCTCTCCCCTCCACGCGCAGCTGAGTGCAGCGGAGACACCGCAGGGATGTGTCAGCCCCCGGCCACCGGGACCAGGCTGGGAGACGCCCTCGAGGCCCCCATCCAGAGGCCTGGGGTACGCGGTGTCCCCGCACCTGCGGGGAACTCAACTTTCTCCACCTTCACCGTCCCTGTAGGACTCGGCCCAGGGGAGGGCCTGCTGACAGAGGGAGTGGAATTCTAAATGGGACCCTCCGTGGTTTCCCCCATCCCCTCTCCTGCGAAGCCGCACGGCTCCAGTCAGAGAGGAACGGGGCTGCAGACGCCTGAGTCTCACGCTCATGGCTGACACTCGGCGGTAAGCCCCCCAGGCAGGCGAAGAAAACACGCAGACAGAAAACTGCTTTGAGGCTTGAAGAGAAACAAAACCTGTGACATCACACGGGGAGCTGGAAAGAGGACAGCCTGACTGAAATCGCACAGAAAGCGTTTTCTGATCGTCCCCAGCCTGTTCCTTGGCATTTACAGCTGTGAGTCTCAGAGAGCAGAGGGATGGACGAGGGAAGGAGGCGCAGAAAACAGAGGCAGGAACTGTGAGGATGAGGGCAGCGGTGGGCTCTTGTCAGTCTGCAGGCGAGGGCAGGGCCTCCCCGGGGAGAGACTGATCCCTGGGTGCGTCTTAAAACCTTTCTTCGCGACCTCTCCTCCCTCTGCCCAAAGTAAACCCTCAGACTGTCCTGAAGAAGCAAGACCTGTCATTTCATACACAGGTGGCCACTCCACCTGCTGTTCACACTGATCATTGCACATCTTGGTGATGCTGGGGTCGCTATGGTGTGTCCTGGGGACGTGAGGAGGGGTAACTGTGATGGGGCCAGAGGACACTGTGAAGGGACCTGCCAGGAGGGCAGAAAAAACCCTGAGAGTCCTCCGTCATAACTAGGAATCCTCCTGCAGGACAGATGAGAGAATTGACCACGGAGGCCCACCCGCACTTGGCTACACCGCACCACAGTGACCCAACCTTGTCTCACATGACCGACAGACTGGAGCATGAGCCAATCAGAATAGACCATTGGACCACACAGAATGGAATATGGATCAGTCGGAATGGACCATAGGCCAATCAGAATGGAGCATGGGCCAATCAGAATGCACCATGGGCCAATCAGAATGGAGCATGGGCCAATCAGAACAGACTCTTTGTCAAGGACCCACCACAGACTTAGTGAGTCCAGTTGAGTATTTGTCCTGGTGTCACAATACCAGGCCGCCTTGCTTGTCCCTACACCCCAAGGAGGTTGCTCAGGAGAGAGAGGTACTCAGAGGAGCCAAGACTGAGCCCTACTCCTGCCTGCAGGACGGGACGCTTACTTCCAAAGAGGACTGTGTGGTGGGTGGTGGCACAGGACTCCAGGGGTGCACCGTGTCTGGCTGTCTACGCGGGAGCCTCAGAGACCTCAGGCAGCTTCAGGCTTCAAAGCCAGCATCTCTCGTCCTCTGACTGGAGCTGACTCCAGGACTGGCTGATACTTGGAGCTACAAAGTGATTTCGATGTGTCCCCAGGGGCTGACGGTGTAACTTGGGTGAATTGATTTTTAAGTCGATTGACACAACGTAAAAGATGATTAGTTCTCACTGGTCCCTGAGATTGCGGGGAAGACATCATTTTAGCTGCATACAGCGTGGGTTTTGTGAAGACTGTAAAGGCTGTTTTTCAGGTTACTGTCTAGGGATAAATTTATAGCAGTGTCTGCTGGTCCCTGAATGTACAGGTCTCCTGGTCTGGCTCTGAGTAAAGAGCAGAATGGGGAGGGTCATGGGGTGTATCCCTCATGCCCCAAACTGCCCCTGGCTGATATCTGGCCCAGGCCCTGCTCCATGCCCAGAACAGCGCAGTGATGAGCCCCACTGACCCTCATCCTTCTCCCTGCTTATCAGTCATCGCCACACACCCAGTTCACCAGGAATCAACCCTGTGTTCACTTTCTCTCAAGGATCCTCCAGTTCCAGGAGCACAGCCCTGAGCTCCAAGGACCCATGTGAGGCCCTGCAAGAGAGAAGGTCTGGGGTCCTGCGCAAGCCCTCCTCTCTCTGCTCCCTTCCTACCAAGTTCTGTCACTGGGAGAAGAAAGGCACTGCCCAGTCCTCACCTCAGATCTGTGAGGTCACAAAGGGCGAAGCTTTCACCGCAGAGTGTGTGGAAGGCACTGTGTGTCCACAGAGAGTGACCGGCCACTGGGAGAAGGATGGAGACCCCGGGGACAGTCCCGTGTCTGCAGCCTGCAGCCCACGGTCGGAGCTGGTCACGTGGCATGTCACTTGTAGAAG
Source organism: Camelus dromedarius (assembly GCF_036321535.1). NCBI lineage: Eukaryota > Metazoa > Chordata > Mammalia > Artiodactyla > Camelidae > Camelus > Camelus dromedarius. The sequence continues at coordinate 24,166,517 of NC_087466.1, forward strand.
ACTGGAGCCGGGGAGCATGTGGGCGCCAGGTGAGGACAGGCTCTTCACCCACCACTGTCTGCTGTGCTCAGGGTCCAGCTGTCCCTCGTCTCCTGGGCCCTCCCTGCAGAGGGATGAGGCTGGAACGGGGCGCTGGCCCCGTGTCTCAAAGACCCTTCCTGCCCGACTGCCCCGCCCATCACAGGCCATCACAGCCCCTCACACCTGGACCTCCTGAGGGGTCCAAGCAAGAGGTGACGGTTCTGTCCGAGAACTGGCCTGTGGGGCTGGAGGTGGCCAGATGGAGGGTGGCGTTCTGCCAACCGTAAGGATTCCAGAGGACTGTATGTAGAGCTCGAGCCTTTGGCTTAACCACCTGGAAGGGTGGAGACGTCCTTCTCCTGGATGGCAAGGAACATGCACGAGGGGATTTTGCATGAAATGCACCCCAACTCACGAGACTCAGGCAGGGGCTTGGCTGTGGATGGCCCACCGCTCAGGAGTGCGGGTCATATCAGGAGTGGGGGTCATAGGGGAGCAGCCGGCTCTCCCGGGTTCAGGGTCACCTGGGCAGGACACAGGAGCATTCTGCAGAGTGGACAGGATAACCCCTGGCCCTTCCTCCCTAGCAGGAAGCTTAGCGGGGAGGGTAGATAAGAAATAATGTAGAAAGACTTGGAGGCTTAGCCAAGATAAGACATGAGATGATTCCAAGGTAAGATTATTATCATCTTAATTGGATGCAATCAAATGCAGGTTTTTGTTTTAATGATTTGGGTTTTAAGATGAAGTATTAATTTACGAATCATCTGTGGCAGTAAATAGACCTCCCTGCTGAAGACTTCCCTAATTACCCGTAACCACCTGTGACTGATGCGCCAACAGCAGGCGCCAACAGCAGGGATGGGAGAGCTGGGATAGCAAGCACCATTCAGTCCCACTCAGGGACCGGGACCACTTCTGGGCTTGGGCAGAGCCACCTTCACCTCCCATGGTGCACTTTTGCCGTCTGAAGGCAACAAGCAGGAGCCAGGAGAGGTGCGGGCTCCATGAGGCCCCGCTGTCCAGGCCTCTGTCTCTGCGGGCTGAGCCATGCCCCTCTGGCCATCCCAGGGGGACTGTGTGACCCTTCAGGTGTTCGGGCCCACACAGAGCATGGAACGCTTTCCCCCCACCGCCCCTCTTGCTGAGCTGGGTGGATGCCTTCAAGGCATCCCACTGCCTTTCCTGTGACACAAGTCTTGTCAAGCTAATTAGCTGTGGGGGACGTTAGGTGGTTTTTGTTTTCAAAAGTAGTCAAACAAGTGTATATTATGCTTGGCCCAAGGCTAGCTTCCTAATTAAAGCAGACTGCAGTTGGATCATCAAACAAAAATAAATAAATAATCAATAAATATGCGTCTTCACATATGCTCAGAGAGGAAGAGCAAGGGCGAGACGAGACCCAGCAGAGCAACTGCCAGCCATGAAGTGAGTGCGGGTCCCGGAAGCCACGCGGATGCAGACAATGGGGCAGTTACTGCCGCAGCCCTCAGGGCGGGGGCGTGAGAGGGGAAGTACATCTTGAGTCTTCCAGGAGGCAGATTTCTGTTTGTTTCAGGAATTCTTTCTGCCTTCTTTCTTTGCCTTCCTCTAACAGAGTCTGACCTGCATCAGAGCAAACACAGGTCGCAATGGCTCAGTCAGTGCCCATTTTAAGTCCAGTGTCCTGCGCCCTGTAGGGCCTGTCTGTGAGAGAGCCACCAGGGAGAAGGGGCAGGGACCTTGGAGAAAATCTGCCGGATGTGAGTGGGTCCCTGGCCTCAGGCAGTTTGTCCCCTGGTAATCAAGAACAGGCCACCAGAAGCATGTGTGACACGGGGCTCCCTCCTCCCCCGGAGCCCCTTCTGTCCTCCCACCACTCTTTCAGGTTCTGGCCGCTCACCTGCTGAGCTCGTTCCTCTGTTCCCGCTCATCTCACCAGGTGGCTCTTCCTCCACAGCTCCTCCCTCCTAGACTGAGTAGCTTCCCAGCGGGCTGGGCGCTGGCCCTCTCCAAGGTGCTGAAAGCTGCTGGGACGCCAGGACGGAGACGGCGTTTCTGCCCCGCGGTGAACACGTGAGGATACACGGGCAGAACTAAATGTTATTTTAATATTTCCTTCATGCCTTAACTCCAACCGGTAACAGCTTGAAAATATGTAATTGAAAGAGGTTCTGTCGAAAAAGGTGCTTTTGAGCTGAAGCCTGGGGAGATAGTGACCTTATCTTAAATATCCTCGGAAAATACAGACTCTAAGAGACAACACATCTCTAAATCCACTTGGATGTCTGCAGACTGTAAGACCGATGACAATGGAAATAAGGCCAATGAGGTTGTCAAGCAACTCAGCAAATGCTGTCAGACCCCTTCTGATCAACCGCTCTGCAGGGCGTCTGGGTGCTTATAAAGAGATGTAAGGAGAGGCTTCAAATCTGGGGCACCCTAGATAAATAGTGAAGCAACATTAGATATAAGATTATTAAAAGTGAGGTAGCCTGTGTTATAGCACTGCCACCAGCTAGCTGGTAAATTGAGGAGGTGGCGGGTTTTGTCAGCAACTGGCTTCCTGAGAGTTCACTGTCATCCCTGAGTCTGGGCAGCGCTTGTGGTTGAAAGCATGTGAGCAGGGGAACAGGCTGGGCATGGCTTCCTGGCGTGATCTACACCTGCTGAGTTCACCCGAAGATTTACTTTTGTTCAAAGAGTCGCTGGAGATTTCAAATGGGATCATCTACGAGCAGAATAAATTCTGAGAAAATTGGTAAACCTTCAGCCATGTTTATCAAGAACAAAAGAGCGAGCTCACAAATAAGTAAAAGCAGAAGCGAAAGAGAAGGTGCAGCTGACAGCACAGAAGAGCAAAGGATCGGAAGGGATTACTGTGAATGACTGTGTGCCAATACAGTGCACAACTTGGAAGAAATAGACGAAAACCTAGAAGTGCACAGTGTCCCAAGACTGAAACGGGAAGGAGTAGAAACATGAACAGACCGATTGCCAGTACTACAATTGAATCAGTAACTTAAAAAATTCCCAACAAAAAACAGTCCAGGACCCCACAGTTTCACAAGTGAGTTCTACCAAACATTTCAAGAAGAGCTAATTCCTATCCTGCTCAAACTATTTCCAAAAAAAAATTGCAGGGGTAGGAGCATGCAGCTGCCCCCTCATTAAGATGCACTGAGACTGGTAAGGGGGGTGTGTAAATCCTCCAAGGCAGTAACCACAGGGTGGACAGTAAAATCTCAGGGAAGTGTCACCCGTCCTTCCCTGGCTCGGGCGGAGCAGCCCGGTGGGCAGTGCCTCAACGTGTCAGTGTTTGCACAATACTGACTCTTACCGAATCAGGTTTACGGCGCTCTCTCATCCTTCATGGGGATTAGCTGACGTTTGACCTCAGGGACGAGTCGGGGGACGTGGGCCACAGGCCATGGCAATGCGGCTCCTGACTCCCCGATGAAAGTGTCCTGCCCACGGGGGCTGCAGCCCAGTCACCACAGTCCCCCGCCCATATCGCCTGCACGCTGAGGACACGCATCCCTGCCCCGGAAGCCACAGGGGTCCCCTCCCCTTGGCTGGAGTCTCGGTGTCTCCTCATGCCACCCCCGGGCCCCACACACACTCCCCTCTGAAGTTGGAGACAAAGAGGCCCTTGGTGGGGATTCTTAGGTTCCCGTCCCTGAACGCAGTTGAACGTCTAAGGAGCAGGCTTGGCGATGCACCAGGTATGTTGATGTCGCAGGAGAAATTACCCCCCTGCTCAGCCAGCTCTGTGCTTCCATTGCCCGCGTCAGATCAAGGCTGGGCAAACAGAGCAGGCGCCAGGCGTCCCAGGGACGGTCCTGGGGGAGAACCCACCACAAGAAATGCTGCGCCAACTGACAGAGGAGCCAGGAAGGCCCGTCCTCAGAGGCCCGTCAGGAGGCTCTGCAGAGAGGATCCTGGGCTGAATGGAGCCTCCATGGCCCTGAGCAGGTGCCCCACAGGGAAAGACACGGGGCGACTGAGCCCCACGCTTTGCTCCTCAGCCTGGGTCTCCGCATTCCCAACAGCTCGTCATAAACGCAGACTCCCAGGCTCCTCCCTCCACTTCTGCCCCTCCAGTGGGTCGGAGCCTCCAGTGGGATCAGGCACGTGGCTGCAAAGACTGCAGTTCCCAGCCTCCCGTGCAGCCTCGGGGACCTCGTGACCAATGGACTTGAGTTCTGACCAGCGCACGGTGAGCCGAGACCAGGAGAGCAACTTCTCGGTCTGACAGGACGGAGGGGACCCCTCGTCTCCCATTTATCCCACCCACTGGCTGAGTGCGGCCTGGTCAGCTTCAGTCAGCTGCTTCCAGGAGGACCCGAGGGAAAAGGGAACTTGTGCGCTTAGGAGAAATTTAACCTCTTTTTCATGTGGTCATCGCTTAGCGCCCGGTGGCTGAGCTTCTTCAGCTGTGAAATAGGGATGCTGGTGACGACGGTGGTGGTGATGCTGGTGATGAGGGTCACGAAGAAGATGGTGATGCTGATCTTGTGAGAGTCAGTGCGGTGGTGATTATGTTCATGACGATGATGATGAAGGTGAAGGTGACGATGGTGGTGATGGTGATGAAGGTGATGGGGATCTTGCGAGAGTCAGTGCAGTGGTGATTATGTCCATGATGATGATGAAGGTGAAGGTGACGATGGTGGTGATGGTGATGAAGGTGATGGGGATCTTGCGAGAGTCAGTGCAGTGGTGATTATGTCCATGATGATGATGAAGGTGAAGGTGACGATGGTGGTGATGGTGATGAAGGTGATGGGGATCTTGTGAGCATCAGCCGAGCAATGGCAGAGATGCAGGTGACGATGACGGCGGTGGTGATGGTGGTGATGACGGCGGTGCCTCCTTCCAGGGAGAGGAGGGTGTGGGGAGGTGAGGGCAGGGCTGGGCGCAGCCCCAGGCTCGCGGCAGATCGCAGTAAACCGTGCCTGCGGCTACTAGTGTCATCACTATTGAGCTCTCCTGTTCTTGCTGAGGTACAGGCGCCCCCCTCCTGTCCTGAGCCCCTCATTACAAGGCAGGAAGTGAGTTCCCCTTTAGAAACCCTCCCTTCCCAGCTTGCCCTCAGCGGGAGTCCCCTGCAGAGGCATAAATGTCCCCCAGACAAGGAGGGGACACAGGTGGGCCCCCCAGACCTGTACCAAGGGCCCACCCTGCCCAGCGCCCTGAACGTCTCACTGATATAGCACAGCCTGCCTCCTGCATCAGCACGGTGACCAGTGGCGCTCCCACCGGAGTGGCTCAGGGGACTCGGGAACGGACAGCGGAGGACAGGCGCCGGGTCACCTTGCTGACGAAGCTGGGGTGCCCCCTCCCGGGACTTTCCAGGGGAGGCCCTGGCGCGGCCGCAGCGAGGAGGTGGGGCGGGGGTCCCGGGCTGCTGTCTACACTCCAAAGCAGGGCAGCATGGACCGGGAGGCGGGAAACGTGCCAGATCTGCCGCGCTCAGTGCCTGGCTGACCAGTGGGTCGGGACGTCTGTGCTCGTGTTTCATTGGGGTTTTCCATCCTTTTCTGTGAACGCCTGTTCCTACAACTGCCCACTCTCCTGTCGGGTTTTCTCTGCTGACTGCTGACTTGGGAAGCCCCTTACATGTTCCAGACACCAAACCTTTGTCTACTGGGCGCGAGGCTAACGCCCTCCCCCGCCTGCCCTCTGCCTCCTCCTCGCGTGCGCTGGTCGGCGTGTTCGCTCACTTCTGCAGTTGGTCGCGGGGCTCTCGGAAATGAGTTTTCTCACCCAAATCTGCACCCTGCTCTCTCCAGCGACCGGCGGAGATTTCTCCACTAAGCTGAATTCAGGGCAAGGCTTAGTAACAGCAGAGACCCTTCAGGAGAAAGAAGGCCTAAATACAGAAAATCCCCTGGCAGAGTTTCTGTTCCGACACATCCCCCTTGCCGCCCCCGAGACAGAGTCAAGCTGGAGGCGCTCAGAAGGAGGCTGACTTTGCCCGGAGGCTGGGAGGGGTCTGCCCCGCTGGGGTCACTGGGGCCCTTCCCAGTGAGGAGGAACGGCTGGAGCTCGGGGAAATCTTGGAAGGACCCTCAGGCACACAGGCTCTGGGAAGGCCAGAGGGGGCATTTGGAGGGAGCCCCGCAGACCCCGGCTGCCTTCTGGGCAGTGGCCTCCCTGCTCTGGGCTGCCCTCCGCTGAGCCCCTGCCGCTGGGCTCCGGGTCTGGGGGTGCGGCCCCTGGACACGTGTGGATCCTGGAGGGGCTCAGCGCTCGGGTTGCTCCTGGGGAATCCAGGCGGCAGCAGCCTTTCCCCTCCCGCCTGGGCCACTGTCTCTGTGGGATGAAGAGAGCTCTTCTCTAAAGCCCGAGATGGAGGGTGAAGGCGGAGCGTGTCCCGGGCTGGGAGCAGGCCCCCTCCCCCACGTGCCCACCGCGAGCCCTGGCTGAGCAGCTGTGACTGGGCTCCCTGTGGGCTGGGGGAGGAGGGGAGGGCCAGGGCCCCGGAGTCCACGCAGAGCAGGGAGCTGGTGGCCTCCTAGCGCGTGTGGGTGTCCCCTGAGGGCTGCTCTCGCCCTGAGGGTCCCTGTGCCCCCGAGCGCTCCGGTTCCACACCCGGGGACCCCCTGCCTCCACCTGCCCCGGGCCGCCCCCCGCAGGCCCCCTCCAGGGGAGCCGCCGACAAGATGTGTGCCTTTCCGCTGACTTCCCACCCGAGTTAGATGTTCACGTCTGCATTTAAACCGTTGTTGTAAATATAAAAACGAGCGGTAAAACTTACGCCAACAACTTGAAATTTTCATTTTATTCACATAGAACAATAAAATAAAATAAATGGCAAATACAAGCGCCCACGGCACGCCTGGAGACACCAAGGGAGAGGGAGGAGCTCATATTTCAGTGCCGTTCACAGCACTTTTCCCTGATTTTGGAACAAGGGGCCCTGAATTTCCTTTTGTGCTGCCCCACAAATCACTCGACCTGAGAGGCCCTGTGGGGTGTGTCCTGTCCCCAGGCTCACCCTCACCCCCAGGCCTGCGCTGGGCTCTCAGGCGGGGGTCAGCCAGTCCATGCTTGAACAGTGTCCTGGACACCCCACTTCTCCGAGGCCCCCTCTGCTGGCGCTGGGGGTGGGGGAAGGAGGCCCGTCCAGGCTGCTGGGGAGGAGCTCTGCTGTTTGGGGCAGGTGAGACCCCAGGGAGGCCGAGGGGCTGAGGGTGGATTGCTGGGGGTGTCTTGGGGGCCCCTCCAGCCGCCACTCCTCACACTGAGGTCTCTGTGGGGTCCCGGGACTGCAGGTTCCTGGATGTCAGGCGGTTCCTGCAGGAGGTTGAGGAGGCCCTTGGGGGCCCTTGGAGCCAAGGGCAGTGCTGAGCCCAGGGCCGTGGACACAGGTGAGCAGAGAAGCTGGCAGCCTCCACCCCAGGGTTCGGGCTGTCCTGTCCCAGGATGGACACTCAGGGACATCATTTGGGGATAATCACCCAAAGGTATTCTCAGGAGGGGGGCCCTCCCAAGTTCCTGCCAATCCCGCACTTTAAAAAAAGCAAATTCATGAATTAAAACATTTTGACAAGCATAGGAGTAATGTACATGGTGCCCGATGAGTTAGAAAAGAAACTGGAAAAACGCACGCCTTATTTCCTTCTGTGTCAGGAAAATGAATGTGCTGCTCAGGGTCATAAATTTTAGAACGGGATTTTTATCATAGAAATGCCAGCTTCAGAAACGTTCTCTGGCCCCACCGCTGGGACATGACATCACAGCCTCCTCCATCAGGGAGAAAGTCCACGCGGCCCCCGGAGACGCCTTCACCCGTGGAGTCGTGTGCCCGGTGGCCCCAGTGCTGGGACGGATTGAGTTTAAGAGGTTTCCTGGAATCCTACAATTCATAGACAAGCTCGTTCATCGGGGGGAGCCGGAGGAGAAATGGTAGGAAAACTGGGGGTGCTGATAGGTGACAGAGGGGCTCACACTGCAGGTAAGCCATCCTAGGAGAGTCAGGAAGGCGGGGCTGCCCCGGTGTCCCTGCTCTGAGTCCTTCCCACCCCCACGTGCGTCCTAGGCCTCCCTGCACCCTCCCAGGGCCCCCACATCAGTTCTGGGGTCCTCCTAAGAGCCAGAAAGGCTCACACTCAGGACCTGTGTTAGTCAGGGTTCTGCAGAGCCACAGAACCAAGAGGTCATGTATCTGTGGGAAGGTTTATCATAAACCGTTGGCTCATGTGATTGTGGAGGCTGGTGTCCAAAATCTGCAGGGTGGGCTGTCTGGCTGCAGACCCAGGAGAGTCACTGGTGCCATTCAGCCTGAAGGCTGTCTGCTGCAGAATTCCCCCTTGACCCTGGGGAGGTCAGTCTTTTGCTCTATTCAGGACATCACCTGATTGGACGAGGCCCACCCACCCTAGGGAGGGCAATCTGCTTTACTCAGAGTCCACTGAGTTAAATGTCAACCTCACCTAGAACCACCCTCACAGAATATGGATCAAAGACCTGGGCGCCGTAGCCCAGCCAGGTTGACGCTCAGAACTGCCCCTCCCAGACCCCTCCCTCACATGTGCAGTAAACACCCGTGTCTGATGTCTCTGCTGGGGAACCCACTCCCGATGTGAACAGCAGGACCAGGAGTCAGGAGGGAGGCAGGGACTGGGGACGGTGGGGGGCAGGACTGTTCCTGGCGTCAGGGTGCGGGCAAAGCCACGCTATGTCCTGGGTCTGCAGGAGGGGAGAGGTGAACCAGGCCGGGGAGAGGGCCGGGTGCAGATGTGGGAGGAAGCTCGTGGGTGGGGGTCCGTGTGGACGTCTGCGCCTGCGGCGGCCGAGCAGAGGGGCCCCTTTCCAGGTGCTGTTCTCATTCCCACCCCCCACTCCCCATTCATGGTGGACGTTGGTTCTTCCTGTCCACCCAACCCCGTGTGACTCAGGTCTGAGCACAGGGCTCACCCTCCTGCCACAAGGATGGTTTCCAGTGGGACCAGGTGACCCAGCTGAGCCCATCAGTTTCAGGCAACATTCACATTGGAACCTGCGGACCCAGGTGAGCTCTCGCCCGAACACTCGGGAACCTGGAGGCTGTGGCTGGAGCTGCTGCCACCACCTCATCACCTCGTGAATTTTTCAAACTCATTAATAAGTTTTGGGCGAGAAATTGTGTTTCCTTTTGTACTGACAATAAACACGAGTCCTTTAAAGCCCATTATCAGATTAGAGTAGAGACAACCTCCCATCATGAGGACAAAAAAGATGGCAGTTAGATTTTCTACACTACCAAGTGTGTAAACAAATGTGATGATCATCATGTTGTACCAAGACTGTTGCTTATTTCCCGCCATGGCTGTTCACTTACAAGGGAAACACCCCCTCCCCGCCCTGTAACCGGCTGCAGAGGAGATGCCTGCGGTCTCTGCCTGAGAACTTGCAACGTTGTTGTCACAAGGTGTCGGTCCGCCTCATGGTGCAGACACTGGACTCAGAGTGAACGGCTTCATGTCCACCATATATGATTAGCTGGCTCTGTATCGCTTGCCTTGGAGGAATTTTAACAGTGGTAACACAAGTGGAGAAATGAGATGCTTCCTGCCCTGCCCCCACCGCCTATTGCCTCCCACTGTAGCACTGAAGTCTCTACTTAAATCAGTAGCCGCTCCTGGAGGACCCGCATCCTCCCCACCTACCCTGGCTGTGAGCCCAGGAGATGGCTTTGGGTAAATTAGAAATGGACCCCTCCTTAGACATGTTACTGCCATCTGCTGGGAGACTATCCCGGTGACTGCAGTAACTCTAGAATGACTGTGATGCAAACTGGGCTCCTAGCTTTGGACAGTGCACAACCTGGACAACCACACCTGGCAGCCCTGCTGCCTCCTCCTCGGCCCTCCGTGCTCCTTCATTCTCCCCTAGAGCTCCAATCATCAGCCAACATTGTATATTTTATCTAATAATGTCTGTGTCACCCTTTGAATATATCCTCCCTGAGGGCTGGGAGTTGGACCTGTTTTATTCAAAGTTGTGTTTCTAGTGTACGGAACTGTCCATCACTAAGTAGGGACTCATGGAACATGTGTTGAACGAATGAACAAATGAAGAAACGGCTTCTCCTTCCTTCCGCCCCCTCTACACTGCCGCGGTCACCAGGAGAGCCGTGGGCAGGGATCACGGAGCTACGTGCTGCCCAACTAGACTCAGGGATCTCGGGCTTGGTCCAGGGGAGATGCTGCGAGCAGGTTTCAGTTCGATTCTGCTATTTCCAGAGGCTGCGTCTGGGCACAGCTGCCGGGTGCTGTTAAGTGACACCTAAGAAAGCGAGTCGAGTTAGGTCATCCCATCAACGTCTGAACAACTGCCCAGGTGCTGGCAGGCTGCCGGTGACAATTCAAGCTTTGCCGCAAGTTTTGACTTCTGCAGAATTAAATGTTTGCTCTGAATATTAAATTTCAGCAGAGGCATGCGAGGAGCGGTGACGTCCGAGGCAGGAGATCCTTTCTTAATCAGAGGGAGGGAGTGCTGGTTCCACCTCGTGGGACCGGACTCTGAGAACTCAGTTTCTCCCCTGTGACCTGGTGGCTGTGCAGACCTCCTGAGGCAGCTGCTGTCTAGCTCCCTTGTTTTAAAGATGATAAAATGTATAAAAGAGCCCCCTCTGGCTCTCTGAGCGAAGGGTCCGTCCCCTCCTCCCAGGTTTATCTGTAGGGTTTTGCACACACGGCGGCGGGGGCTGTGAACCCTCTGCTCGCCAGTGCTCCATCGTGAGCCACAGCAAATCACACCCAAAGTGACGTCAGCCCCGAGGAGAGCTCTGTCCCGTGAGCAGACCTGCAGGGGCTCATGGGCAGGACCTGGGGCTCCAGAGGATGCCGTTAGCTGGCCTTTCTCTGTACCAGACACTCTCTCTTGTCTGTGTGTCCTCATCTCAGGAGCCCCTCCCCCCGGAGCACAACGTCCACTCCCAGCTGAGGACTCACCTGCGCTCTGCTGCCCAAGCCTCTGATTGTCCCAGATCCTGGAATCCTACCTCCCAGCCGGACCTGGATGGTGTCCCCTCCCCGCCGAGCCCCTCCCTGTGACCTGGGCCCTGGGCCACCTTGTAGCCTGGCAGCAGGCGTGCGGGTGCGATGCTCAGCCCCCCCCCCCCCGGCCCACGTACCCAAGGGAGGGTCCCGCAGGGACAATGAGAGTGGACGGCAGTCACAAACCAGGAGACGCCAGCACAACCCCAATCCCAGGTGAGCAAACAGAGCTCTGAACAGGTGACTGAACTGCTGGGCCCTCGGCTGGTAGGAAGCAGAGTCGGGGTTCCCACCAGGTCTTCTGCAGTCTGTCTGTCTGTCTGTGTGTCTGTGCGCTCCCCAGGCTGCATGTAGAGCAGCCGGTCCCGCTGAGCACCTGTCCTGCTCCCTGGGCTGGAGGTAAGAAGTCTCATTGACATTCTGCGTGTGTGAAGGTAAATGATTACATAGACCCAGGAGGAGCTGGGCGGGCTGCTTCTCAGAGATAATGAAACGACATCTGATCACAGAGAGAAATGGACACACGGCGCCTGGGTCAGTGCAGGGACCCGCCGGCCCCAGTCCTCTGTCTCAGCTGGACCTGTACCCCCCGTCTCCTGGGGTGCAAGGCTCTGAGGGGGGACATTTTTCTGGTAGAGAAATGACAGCTCCTCACTGTCTGTGGAGGCAGAGAGGAGGCAGAAGCCACGGCAGGACTTGAAAAACAGAAATTCAATAAGGACACTGATAATAAAGGTGTGAGGTAGCTGAGAGCCGGGGAGGGACGCCCTGAGTTTGGCAACATTGGGAAGCTGCTGCCACCCCAGGACTGGGGGAGGAGTGGGCAGAGCCGGGGCTGGGCCACCTCTCGAGCCCAGAGCACCAGGCACAGGCATCCAGACTTCTCCCCTGGAGTCATGCAGGATGCTCTGAGCTCCCCAGCAGGTCGTGACAACACCTGTGATGTGCTGTCACCAGGGACAGTCACCAGAGACTCTCTCGGTGCCAGAGTTTCTCTGGGGGCTGGTCCGGTAACCACCCTCTGCCCGGCACGTGCCCAGATCTCAGACTCTGAGAGGGAAGCAGGTGTCCAGCATCAACCACGTCATCCATACAAGCGGCTTGGACGCGGGAGCCCTCTCAGCACTGAGGGAAAGTTCCAAGCAATGTGGGGAACTGCCTGCAGCCAAGCTCCCAGACCCTCACCCAGCGACAGCCTTGACAGCAGCCTTTCTAAGACTCGTGGTTCACCAGCCAGGGTGACCCTCTCTGCATACTCTCTCACAGGGATGCTCAGGCAGCAGGACTGAGGTCCAGTGTGCTCAGGGGCCACCCCACGAGGTGATCCTGGTTGAGAGTTAGGGCGTCCCAAGGTGAGGGCAAGAAGACGGAAGAGGTGGACCCTGCCCTCGCTCCCCAAAGAAAAGTCAGCTTGACAACAGCACACGGGCCACAGCCTTTGTGAGACAATTATTACTGTGCAAATGGACACAAAGTATAAAGAGATGTCACTGTGACATCGATGATATAAAGTAGGAGGGGTGTAAAAATGTAGGACTTTTGTAGGTGACGAAAGCTAAGTTGTTATCAGCTTAAAATAGATGGTTCTATATACGAGCTGTTTTTTGTAATCCCCTCAGTAACCACAGAGAAGATACCTATGAAGGATACATAAAAGGAAATGAGAAATAAATCAAACTCATCACTACAAAAAAAACCCAAAACACAACAAGCAAGAGGAGAAAACAACTAAAGACACAGAAAACGAGCAGAGGCACTAGGAAGTCCTTCCCTGTCGGTAATTGCTTTAAGTGTAGATGGATTCAACTCCCAGTCAGAAGACAGTGAGTGGCTGGTGGATGAAGAAACAAGCTCCAACTGTACGCTGCCTGTGAGACTCTCACTTAAGACACTAGGTTGGACACAGACCTTCCAAGCAAACGGCGACCAGAACGGAGCAGGGGAGGCTACACTTGTATCTGACCTGACAAGCTAGACTTTAAGTCACCACTGTCACAAGAGACAGAGAAGAACCTCATAGGATGAAAGAGGGGTCAATTCAGGCAGAGAGAACAAATGTAAATATTCATGCACCTGACAATATAGCTCCAAATTCCAGGAAGCAAACATGACAGCACTGAGGGGACACAGACGGTAACACACGGATGGAGGAGACGCAATACCCACTTACACTAGGGGCTGGATCCGGCAGACGAGTTCCAGAACGAAACCCAGGGCTCACACGATGCAGCAGCCGCCCCCAGAGCACTGCGCCCAGCCACAGCGGGCACACTCTCCTCCAGCTCACAGGGGGCGTGCGCCAGCAGAGACCACGTGTTAGAGCGCAAAGCAAGTGTTAACAAATGTAAGAAGACTGAGATCATGCCAAGTGTCTTCTCCGGCCAAAATGGAACGGAGCTAGAAAGCAGTAGCAAAGAAAAGCCAGGAACTCACAAATACAGGGAAACTAAGCCAGTCTCTTGAACAATCAGTGGGTAAGGAAGAAATCACGGGGGAAATTAGAAAATGTCTTGAGAGAAATGCAAATGGAAGACCCCATTCCAAAACTTACGCAATCCAGCAAAAGCAGGGCTAAGAGGGAAGATTATAGCAATAAATGCCTGCATTTAAGAAGAAAGCTCTCAAATGAACAGCCTAACTTACACCTCAAGGAAACGAATAGAAAAAAAAAATCAATGAAATTCACATTGTTTTTTTAAGGATTAATAAAATTGACAAACTCTTAGCTAGACCAAGAAGAAAAAGACTCAAAAATCACAAATGAAGCAGGAGATATTAGAATTGACGCCATAGAAAGAACCATGATCGTTAAGAGACTTCCTTGAACAATTACACCCACAAATTGGACAACTGGGAAGAGATGGATACATTCCTAGAAACACACAAGCTACCAAGACTGAATCAGGAGGAAACAGGAAATCTGAACAGACCTACGAGGAGTAAGGAGACTGAGTCACTCACCAAGACTCCCGACAAAGGGAAGTCCAGGCCCCGGTGGCTTCACTGGTGAATTCTACCAAACAGCTGAAGACTTAGGGCCAGTCGCTCTTAAACTGTCCCAGAAAATTCTGGAAGAGGAGAGAGCACTTCCAACTCATTCCATGAGCTCAGGGTTACCCTGCTACCCAAACCAGACACAGATGCTTTAAGGGAAGAAAACCAGAGACCAATATCCCTGAGGAACACTGATGCAAAAATTCCGGCAGCCCCTCCGACCCCCCCAGACCCCTCAGAGAGAGAGGCCGGCAGTGAGATGTCTAGGACTGTCCAGCAGGAGCCCTCGGCCCCCTCCCCTGACCTCACAGGACCCCGAGGGCCCCTCGTGTTTGGTCAAGAGCCTGGCGTCTGAGGCTGATCAGGGCAATCATGCCGCTGGGAAGAGTCTGATCAACTGACGAGGGTGCGGGCCCACACCTCCCTTCTCATTAGCGGGCTTGACGAACCTGCGCCCGGGGAAGTCCATTTCAGCGAATGGTCAGAACTAATCAAAAGGACGAATCACCGAGGCCACCGGACACGCAGCATCGGTGGGGGAGCCTCCCCTGGCACCGTGGGGACGTCTCAGATGTGATTAAGCAAACGCTCGGGGACAGACAGGGTGGCTGTCCTTTCCCTCCCCCATCTGGTCTTCCAGAGCTGGGGTGTCCACAGAAGTGCCCGCGTCCACCGGTGCTGGACTTGGCCTGAAAAGGCAGGGCTGGGAGGCGGGTGGTTTCAAAGATCATGTCAGCTCCCTGCCCAAAGCCCTCCAGGGCTTTCCCAGCATCCTCAGGACAAAATCCAGGCCTGCGCCTGGTCTTCCAGGACACACAAAGGGCCCTCTGACTCCCCCAGTTTACTTCCCTACCCCCACCCCACCCCTGTGGTGCCTCCACCTCAGGGCCTTTGCACCTGCTGTGCCCTCCTCTGGGAAGGCCCTTCTCCGTGTCCTTATGCTACTCTGTCTTCTCCCAGGCGTCTGCCTAGTGCCGTCTCTCAGAGGGCTCTGCCCTGACCCTCCGTGGACACAAGGCCCTGCCCTCACACCCAAGGCACGGTCACCTGGCCCCTTCCCGATTTATCCCTGTTCACTCTCAAGTGAGTGTATCGCTCTGTCTGCTCCCTGATAGGGCAGCTGTCGTCTCCAAGTTTCCTGGGGTTTCTCAGGATCACCCTCGGGAGCTCTGGCACCAGCACCACGGTCACTGTAGTCCTTTCCTGACCATGGGCCTGGGGGCCTTCCCTCCAGCCTCCTCAGGCTCCCAATCAGCAGGGTCTCCTGTCTCCCCTGCCACCTGCCTCGGGGCTTTTCCATCCCGGCTGCAGGAGCCAGGGCTCACCCTGCACCTCAGCCTCTCCTGCCTCCCTGGGTCCCAGCCACGATCAGGTCTGCGCTGTGGTCTCTCCCCTAGTGTGCTGGCCCTCAGCCCAGGTGGCAGACCCAGCAGACACCTCCTCTCTTCTCTGTCACTTGGAGACGGGTGAGCCCTCCCACCTGGCTGGGCTTTGTTCTTCCGTTGCTGGGAGATCATGCAGAGATGCTGAAAAAAAACGCAGCAGCGTGGAGATGGCCTGACTGTGTAGGCTAAGATGCTGACGCCAGCGGTGGCCTTTGATGGTGTTTGATGTCCATAAACGTTCGTTTGGCACAAGGGGCCAGGCAAGGCCCGTGTCCCCTCACAGCCAGGCCCGGGGTCGTCCCCCTGCTCTAAGAGCCCACACAGAGTCTGCCCTCCTGGGAGGGCTGTCACCAGGGCCGTATACCCTGTCCTTAAAGAGCTGGAACCCTGCCCGCCCCTGCCCGGGCCAGCACAGGGACAGTGCCGTGCACACCTCCAGGGGGCGCCATTCACGCGCTCATCCCTCTGCTCTCGAGATTCCTCCCTTCTCGGTGGAGAAAGGACCACAGGGCGAGCTCCCACTGCGCCTGCATTAATGCTTGTTCATGCCCTCACTTTGAAATTGTAACACGTACTCGTCTTACTGCTCGGCGTCCATTCCTGGTTTCCAAATTACTTCAGAAACTCCCCATCCTGTCATTTCCCTGCCCCGCTGTTCTGCATTAACGACCGCCCACAATTACGGAGCGACGCTGGATTAAAGTCGTAAGGAGCGGAGCTGGTGTGACTGGATCCCGGAGGAGCTGTTCGGTGAGTGGACGGAGCAGCTCAGGGAAGGGCTCTCGGTACCGGGCTTCTATGTGGGGAGGTTCAGTCGGCTGGTGGAGGCGCCGTTTCTGGAACTCACAGTTCTCACGTGGGTACCCAGGGGTCTCTTCAAGGATGGTTCTGGATGCGGGGGCCTCCGCAGCCCCTCTGCCCAGCTGGCAGACTGTAAGCTCGGGGTCCCAGGACTGCCCTACAGGCCGCCCCCCAGCTCCTGGCGCCCAGCCAGCTCGCAGCAGGCGACGGGGGCTCGCGGGGAGGCCGGGCCCCGAGGCTGCTCCTGGCTGGCCCCGCTCCCCGACCAGAGCTCGGCTGACCCGGCAGAGGCTCCTCGGACACCCTGTGACCCCACCCACTCTCACAGGCGGGGCGGACACATGGCCTGGGTTTGGCCACGCGCAGGGCATGTTCCCGGGTCATCATCAGTCTTCGGTCCCGGGCTGTACACAGGACCAAGTCAGAGCCGTGAGACCCTGTGCGGAAACGTTTGCTGATCTCCCGTTGCGTGGAGGCTTTGCTTTCCGCAGGACTGGAAGCTGCCCGGATGCCAGCCCAGAGCCGCAGCGTCCACTCACCCCGGGGTCGGCATAGGCGGCCTGCGCACAGAGACGAGGGGGTCAGCCCGAGCTCAGCCCGAGCCTCAGTCCAAGGCCGCTCTGTCCGTGAGCTGGTTGTTACGAGACAGCGCTCGCTCCCTCTGGACTGAGCTAGTGTGAGATGCGATTCCATGACTTGCAACCAAAAACTCCTGACACTTTACCATTTTTAACTTTAACAATAATATAAGCTCTACCTGAGCCAGGAGAATGGAGCTGAGACCAAAACGAGGAGGGAAAGCCCTTCCCATCCCCCAACCCCACCCTGTGAGCCAACCCCCCGGGCCCCCCTCCACGCACTCTGGCGTGTCTCTGCTTTCAGGCAGCAGCAGAGACAAGAAATGCCTCTTCTCCAGATCCTCTTCCCAGCCCGTCACCCCTCAGCTGGCCCGAGGCAGACCTTCCCGACTCCCTCGCTCACTGTCACGGCAGGTCAGCCTTCTCGTGAGAGTTGCCAAGCTTAGAGGAGGGACAGGTTCCCGGGGGGGCCGGCTCTGACCCCGCCTTAGAGAGAGGCTGCCAAGGAGGGCCTTGCACGGGGCCAGATGCGCACCCAGCGCGGGGGCTCCCACCAGCCTGATTATTAGTGTCCTTGCTTGGACCGGGGATCCCGCCTCTTCACAAGTGAACCACCTGTGTTCCTTTTAAAAAGGACTGAAGCATCAGAAAAGAAGAGGCGACCACAGGAAAGGGGAGCGTGGTTCAGGACGACTTGGTCAGACCCAGTGCTGTTCCTTCCGGCTGTGGCCCTTCCTGGCCTGAACTAGTGGCATTTGGAGATCAAAGAAAATGAGACGGAATCTGGGTCACAGAACCAGAGCCGGGACACAGGGCAGTTGAAGGCTTTTCCTGTTCAAGTCACCGAAGCCAGAGCCACTCTTGGAAGAATGGAATTCACTGATCTCTTCTATGGTTTATCTGATAAGGCTTGTAAGTGTTTGAGTGAGAATTTCATCAAGTATTAAAAGAAAGAGATCAAATTTAATACAGTTTAAATCAAAAAGGGCAAGAGAGGAGGGCAGAGCTCAGTGGTGGAGTGCCTGCTTGGCATGCACAAAGTCCTGGGCTCAATCCCCAGTACCTCTGTTAAAAATAAATAAAAACCTAATTACCCCCAAAAAGATTTTTTAAAAACTTCCTAGCCATTTCATTTTTTTAAAAAGTGTCTTAATGGGAAGATCCTGTGCCCCCTCCCCTCACCTTTTGGTTATGACATACGTGTAAAGGCTGGCGCCCCAGAAGCTCCCTTGGATGGTGACGGTAGGGCCATAACCCAGGCTGGCAGAGGGGAGATTCAGAAGACCTGCGTCCTTGATGACTGAGCCTACCCGACATCTTTTCTGTGAATTAATTTCTGCTTTAGGTCGCCCACGCCCATTTCCGGTGCTTCCCACCAAGGTGCGGTAACCCGCACACCTGGGTTCATCGCCTGGGAGGTGAGCCCCGTGGCACCTGCAGGGGGTCTGGATGCAGCCGGAGGGAGCAATTGTTAAGTCCTCTGGTTAATTCAACACCTGGAGCTGCATCGTTCAACAAGGGGTCATTAAGATGGGGGGCAGGGGGAGGAGGACGGGGGAGGGGAGGGGGAGGGGGTTGCAGGGGCAGCAGGAGCCTCCTCCCCTCCCTGCAAGGGGAGCACGGACACAGCTCACGGCGGGTATGTCCTCACGGCCCTTTCTGCCCTGTGAACGCAGAAGCTATGTTCAGCTATATTGCACTTTAAATAGAGCTTGAAATGTGCCCGATTGAGGAAATGTTTACACATGATCAAGGAAATGTCGCCGGAAAAGATGTTCAGTTGCAGAAAATGGCCCTCTCCTTGGAACGGGACCCAGACGGGAGAGGAGGCGCGGAGTAATGAAGCCGTTACAGAGTCTCCATCTGACACCCTCCCTCCCCTGCCTCTGAAGCCAGGTCCTCAGGAGCCTGCTTCCTTCCCTCGGGGTGGAAGCCTGGCTGCGTGATGGAAGAGAGAAACAGACCCGGGAGACGTGGCCACAAAGCCCCTCCCTGACGTGCCCTCTGTTTCCCTGAATGCCCAGCAGGCGTGCACCGGCCCCACCTCGGGAGCCCCAGCCGAGGACGGAACACAGCCTGGTAGGCGTTCTGTCTGGGGCCCTGCCAGGTGAGGGGTGAGGGGCAGCGTGGGGATGGGTAGGGGGTGCTGCAGGCCAGGACCCTTGTGTGGGAGGAAGCTCTCCCCTCCACTTTGCCTAGTTATCAAATCTGCGCAAGAAAACCCCTGTGCCCTTCCCAAGACCTGCCATGGGTCATGGAACCACGGCTTTCCCCAGGCGTGCTGGTGACACCAGATGCCTTGTTTATGCCTGCAGATCTGCCCACGTCTCGTGGTGAGCTGGCCAGTGCACCCTCCCCGTGTCTAGAGGACATGAGGCAGCTCTCATTGGAATCACAGGTACAGGAGATGTCAGGTATGCAGGACCAGATGCGCCCCGAGGGGAATCGGAGCAGGACTCACATCACGGACCTCCCAGGACCCCAGGGGTGGCCCCTGCGGGTTGACACGGCCAGAGCATACAGGAGGTGGAAGTGAGCCTGGACCCCAGGCGGTGACGGGGAGGGAGGACCAGGGAGTGGAGGCATGGACGAAATTCCTGGGAGGGAGTGCTCCCAGCCCCAAGCTCAGGGGGCAAGATCTAATGCACCTTTTCTTTTCTGTCACCTGATTTAGTTTCTATTGCAGCCCAGTGCAGCAGGGGGCACTCTCTGGGCCAGTGTCCTTTGGGTCCTGTATCACATGACAACCTCCCTACAAACCAGGAGACGAAGCCCGCGGCTCACGGGGATGGAGGGGGCTTGGCCTCGGTCTCTCTGACCCTAAAGTCCCTGAGGTGCCACTTCCCTCTCCGGGCAGGGGAGGAGGGACTGGACGTGGTGGGTCCATCTGTCTATGCGGATAACTGACCAGGGCTCCTGGGGGAACGTGGGGCACGCACAGGTGAGTGGGGAGCACCTGGCCGTACAGAGATTGAACACACGCACACACATGCACGCACGCACGCAGGCACACGCACCCGTGTGCGCTATCACAGGACAGGACACATGGTCCCTGAGAAAGCGCTCCAGTGGCCAACGTGGCACAATTTGAGTGACAAAATAAAGTCGTGTTGCCTCATAACTCAAAGGACGAAGGGCGCGTCACCTCTGTAAACCCATCTCCCCGGTCGAATCATGATGGAAACATCAGACAAATCCCACTGCGGGACACCCTGCAAAACACCAACAGCGCTCCTCGAAACTGCCCGAGTCATCACCGAAACAAGGAGAGCGAGGAACCGTCTCGGCCCAAATAAACCTTAAGGAGCCACGATGCCCGGACGTAGTGTGGCCCCCGGATGGGGGCCTGGAACAGACAAGGGACATTGGGGGAAGTGAGGGGCCTGAGTTAACAACATACCGGTGTTGGTTCATGGATGGTGACCACTGAGAGATGCCGACGTGTGCAGAAGCTGGGTTTGGAATACAGGGGAACCAGCTTTGCAGTAATCCTGTAAATCTAAGACAATACTAGAATTTCAAGTTTATGAAAACTGATATGAATGTACCCAGGGCGGGCACTGGGACTGTGGAAACAGGGTGCAGACCCACGACCCTCAAATTTCATATCAGCATATGAATGCTCAATATCCAGCAGCTGGATATTGGCTGAGAACCCCAGGGCCCCACGGAGCTGCTCACCTCCCCAGGGCAACCGGGTGCTCTCAGCACGTCTCACTCACTCGTATATTAGTTGAGGCTTCGTTTACTTCCTCCCTGAATTAAGGCTCGTGCAACGGTTTTAAAGTGTAGAGTACAAAACAGGATCTAGCCGGGGGGGTGGAACTCAGCAGTAGAGCGCGAGCTCAGCGTGCACGAGGTCCTGGGTTCCATCCCCAGTCCCTCCATTAAAAAAATAAATAAAATGGAATCCAGTTGGGGGAGTTCCTTCTTTGTTACTTTGGCCACAAGGCCTCCTACCGGCCTCACTGGAGGAGGTCTGAACGCCAGCAGTTTTATACATACGTATGTGTATCGGTACGCATGGCTTGTCCACAAGGGGCAGCACACTTACATACTTTTTTTATAGCTTACCACCTTCTTTATCAATGAAAAAAGATCTCAGAGACTCTTCCAAATCATTGGAACTGCAGCACCCTCACGGTGGTTGAAGGCCCCGAGTGTCCCGTGTACAGACGCCCACAAGTCAGTGAAGCGGTTCCCTCTCGCAGACGTTCATCTCAGTCTTCCGTTACAACAGACAAGCCTGCAGTGAGCACCCTTGCCCAGACGCCCTTGTGCGCGTCTCGGCGTCGCTTTTAATGCCTGCTTGGAGAGCTGGGAAAATATTACACGACAGTTTATTTATGGGCCCCTATTTTTAAACATTTAGATTGTCTCCAATTTTTCCATCATTATAAACAGCATTGCTAGGATCATAATCATGGCACATACCCCTGAATACTTCCCTGGAATGAATTTCTAGAGGGAAGTGCTGGGCAGACACATTTTAACCTCAAAGCTGCTTCAAGCTCACTTCCCGAGGCCTGGGTCAGGGCTGCCCTGCCTGGTGGTGCAGGTTGTGCACTGCTCAGAGGTCCCAGAAGGGGCAGGAGGGGGCTGAGAAGGAGCCTGTGGTCCACCCACCAGGTACCCAGGTGTCCCCTGGAGCCGGTAACTGTTTCTAGTCTGCACAAATGTTACAGAACGCAAGTCTGTGCACTTAACATACAGTGAGGTCATACAAACCAAAACATCAGAGTTTGGAGCAGAGAAAGGTTTATTGCAAGGCAAACGGGTGGCTCATCCCCTCAAAAAACCCGAACTCCCCCAAAGGCTTCAGCAAAGCGATATTAAAGGCCAGTGTGTGGTCCGCTGGTGCACAATTCTCTGATTGGTTGGTGATCAGTCCTTATGCGCCAGGTCTGCTCATGACCATCAGGTAATCAGCTTCTTCCACCTGGTCGTGGTTTTTGGCACCTGACTCAGGTACTGTATCTGGGTACTTCAGAGAGGAGCTACAGCAGAGGACCTGGGGGGAGGGAAGGCCCCGTAGGCACTGGAGGTGCCAGCAGGTACTAGCTGAACTGCCAGAGGAAGAGTCTGGGGTCAAAGGAGCCCCCCACCCAAGTGAGACCATACACCTGGGGCCCCAGACCCAGAGAAGTGGGGTCAGTGCCAGCACCATCCGGTCTCAATCAGGTGACCCCGTGCATAGCCCAGGCTGAGGGGCAGTAGGATCTTCCTCCTGTTGACAGCCAGGGGACCTTCCACCACCAGCAGGCACTGATTCCCCGGCTGGTCACAGCTGAGTGATGCCCGCCTGGGTCCTGAGCCCCCGTAGATTACCCCCCAGGGACCATCCCTGTCCCCTGGCCCTGGGAACCCGTTAACCCCCAATGGAGGGCAGGGATGGTGGTGGGGAAGGCTGAGGAAGTCCCCGCACCTGACAAGGGGATCAGGTGGACCAGCCGGGGGCCCCTCCATCCGCATCCATGGGCCCCCTGGCTGTGCCCAGCACAGGGCGGGACGTCGGCGTCTTGACAGAGTGTGTGGGAGGAGAGACACGGCTGTGAGGGAGCCGCCTCAGCCGTGGGAGCTCACACCCCTCTCTGGGGACGTTCGCGGTCCCTGTGAAATCCTCGGTCCCCAGGCCCGGGAGCAGCTCTGCCCCCGAGCGCGGCCTGGGGCTGAGCAGAGAGGAGCCCCCTGGTTCCCCCCGCGCCTCCGTGTGGGGAGGGGGTTCGAGCTGAACTCTCCCCAGGTTTCCCCGATTACACTTGACTGTGAGATCCTGGCAAGTGACAGCCTCCGGCCACAATGAATGACAGCTGTCCCCTCGGAGCACGCGGGGACCTTAGCGGGTGGAAACACACTCAGAGTGACTCTCCTGCGACAGCGTCCCAGGCAGAGGGTCGCCCTGTCTGAGCGGAAGCGGCCCCTCGCGGGGACCCTGCGGCGGGAGAGTCAGAGGCGGCTTCACCGCAGGGACAGCAGGGGGTCTGAGGGCGCCCAGCCGCCTTTGTCTGCGGGGCTAATGCGCTGACCTCCGGCAATTTCAAAACCCCGTTTGGGTACAAAAGCAGCTCTTTTGAGATGATGGACTTTTAATGAGCACGCTTGACCCCGTCAGCTCAGGGACTAAACCTACGAGAGAGACAGAGACAGAGACAGAGAGAGACGGAGAGACAGAGAGACAGAGACAGAGAGAGAGACAGAGAGACAGAGACAGGGAGACAGAGACAGAAAGAGACAGGGAGACAGAGAGACAGAGACAGGGAGACAGAGAGAGACAGGGAGACAGAGAGAGACAGGGAGACGGGGGAGGAAGCGGTGTCAGGCCGCCCCCGGGAGGCTCAGGCTGGCCCTGGGGGACCCTGCTCTCCTGTCCTGTGAGGTGGGGGCCGGGCAGGCGGTTGGTGCTGGGTTCCCTATTTCCTTCCTCTGCAAAGAGACGTGGAGC
Organism: Camelus dromedarius; assembly: GCF_036321535.1. Taxonomy (NCBI): domain Eukaryota; kingdom Metazoa; phylum Chordata; class Mammalia; order Artiodactyla; family Camelidae; genus Camelus; species Camelus dromedarius. The sequence goes on from NC_087466.1 coordinate 24,189,705, forward strand.
CAAAGCAGAGGAGGGGGTGGGGGTGGGGGTGGGGAGGGAGGAAACGACACGTGTCTGCTCGGTGACGGGAAGCCCTGCTCCCAGCGGGCACGTCCGCGTGACGGTGTCAGACCCGCTCTGGGAGAGGCGGGAGCAGCTGTGGGGGCTCGGGACGCGGTCAGCCACCCTCCCCACCCGCCCCACCTGGTGGCTCTGAGCTCACGGTGGCCCTAACAGTCCTTAGTGTTGAAGTATGAGAAACGTGTCTGTAACCGTGGTGAGCAGGCACCACCCAAGTCCCTAAGTGTCCAACCCTCTTCTAGGCTCCCCCACAGACCCTCAGGACCCGGTGACTAAGGTATTAGTGCCTGGCAAGGCTCAGTCGGGGGGTGGGACGGGAGAGGGACATGCTGAGTCCTCAGGGACAGCCACTCCTGGCCCCAGGACAGCATCTCCATGCCAGAATCCCAGAATCATGACCCAAAGGCCCAGACATTCCAATTCTTCAAGAGAAGTATCCAAACATGTAAATATTGCTTCGGATTTTTTAAAAGCCCTCAGCGGACCACACTTGACTCATCCCAGACTGAATGGAAATACATCCCACAGGTGGCAAGGAGAACTTCCCAGTCCAGAACCCACCTCTGTCCATGCCCCCCAAATTCCGCAAATCTGCAAGGCCCGTAAATCCACTAATTTTCATTTATTTACACATGGGGCACCAGGGGATTCGGCCCTGGAAGCTGGGTGGAGCTCAGGCCCTTGGGGACACTGACCAGGGAGCACTCAGGTGGGCTTTGTCCCGGTGCCCGCCCCCTCACCCCGACGACCCTGACTCAGGCTCCCAGAGCCCGGAGTGGACAGATTGATCCAGCACTTGGACGGAGTGAAAATGCTCCCTGAGGTCTAACTCTCTGGGAACAAAACAGATCCTCGGCACAGAAAACACCACTTGCCAGCGCCATTTGTATGCTCATCACTCACCAGACATCATTTAAATGCGAATCAGCTCCTCTAGCCGGTTAGACTCAAGAGGACTGCTCCCCACACTTGCGTGTCTGGCCCCAGCACTGAAGTCGCAAGGCCCCTCCAATCAGATTCTCCTGATTCAGCCCACGCCCCGCTGCTCTTTCCCACCGCGAGGTCAACCTGTCGGGGTGCCCCACGGAACCCCCGGCCGCCAGCGCCCTAGGAGGGTGGAAGGTGCTTCCCTCTGCGCCCACCCGACCCCAGGCCCCGGGAAGCCGGAAGCAGGAGCCCGAGCTCTGTGGACTGGGGCCGGACTGCGGAGGCCGCCCTGCACGCGGCGGCCCCGCGCCTCCTCTGCTCAAATGCGTCCCTCGGATCGTTCCCAGCCGTCAAAGGGACTCTCTGACGGGTTCTCCTAACCGTAGAACCATACAGCTCTGCCGGGTGCCGAAAGGGAGTGACGCTGCCCGTAATGCAAAGCGCCAGAGTGAGTTTCAGCGGGATCGGGGAGTTAAATTTAGAAAGAACCGTGCATTCGGATGTGGACGCACTATCCAGCGAGCGGGGCCCACAGTCGGAGGCAGCCATGCTGGGGGGGTGGACATGCTCCCTACAGGGCACGTCTGTGGTGACCGTCACCCGGCAGAGGCTCGGGCTTTTCCCGGGGTCTGAGAAGCCCTGCGCTCCCCAGGCCCCCCTGCCAAAGCCCCCCCATTAAAGTATTACTTTGCTGGCTCACATCACATTTAAAAGCACACAGAGCAGAGACTGCAACGTGCTCGCCTGAGGGAAGAATGGTTTATTTGGGCTGCTGCTTCCAAATTTAAAAAGGGGGAAACGAGGTTCACGGGAAAACCCAGACTTCCACAGACGTGCAGAGAAAGCTATCCAATGACGTCACTTACACTTGGAATCTCATTTTCAAAAATGATACAAATTCTATTTACAAACCAAAACCAGACTCACGGACACAGAAAACAAACTATGGTTACCAAAGAGGAAAGGGCGTGGAGGGACAAATTAGGGGCTGGGGATTAACAGACACACACTACTATATATAAAATAGATAAACAACAAGGACCTACTGTACAGCACAGGGAACTATGTTCAATTTCTTGTAATAACATATAATGGGAAAGAATCTGGTAAGAAAATATATATATATATGGATGCGTATAACTGAATCACTTGGCTGTACACCTGAAACTAACATTGCAAATCAACTACACTTCAATTTTAAAAAGTTCTTTTCCTTTGGAAAACCCACACCTTCAGCTTCTCATCTGTGCCCCCAGGCTGGGGTCCCTGTGGGGCGTGGTCGTGTCCCCTTCCAGCACTGCACCGTCCTCATTGGCATTACATGCCTGGCCCCTTTAAGCTTCCTGATTTAGAGGAAAAGACTGTTTGTGGACTCTTAGAGGGTCAGGTTGCTCTTAGGAGGATGTAAGAATTCTGAAGCTTAGGAATGGGAAGTTTAACACAGGGCAGGTCAGCGGGTTGCCAAGACCACCGGCTGCTCGTGTAAGGAAATCCACCGAGAGCCGGGCTCCACCTCTCCAGGAAGAAAACGATTTCCTGCTTCATTTCTGCCTCTGGTTGGGAGAATCTTGGGTGTAGGACAGGGTCATTTGAAGACGCCCTGGATGAGGGCAGTTTGATGCCACCATTTCCATTCTGAGTCCATTCCGCGCTCATTTGACAGATGGTAAAGGATGTAACTTGGCAACAGCCAAAAATACTAAATGCTCTCGCACCTGTTTCACAAATCCCCAGTGCAGCCGCACACACTTAAATCACGGTGTGCGCCCCCCAGTTAAATCCCCCACACGCGGTTGGATGCCTTCTGCAGTGGTACTGGGCGCAGAATAGGGACTCAGCAGACACTCGCTAACTCGTCTCTGCACCAGCTCTGGTCTCTCTTCCCAAACCTGGTCCTGGTTTCCCAGTCTCGGCACTCACCTGTGCTTCCACAGCTCAGATGACAGCGTCGGCCGCACTGATTGGCATCAGTGTCACCTGGGAAAGGCTCGGGGACTAAACAACCTGGCCCAGATCCGTACACCCCAGTGGAAATGCCTGGAGCACCCACTCAAGCTTAGCGCTCTACAACCCATCACAGACATCCCCAGGAATACACCTGCCACGTGAGTGCCGGAGTCTGTAACCATGGGCGCCAAAAGGCACACACCAGCACGGTCATAGCAACACTAATCTCAGCAGCCCCAGACTGAAACTACTCAAGTGCCACGAGAGCACAGCGGAGCACTCGGGATCCTTACCTCAACCCCATCTGCAAAGCCCCTCTGGCCGCACGAGGCCACAATCGCAATGTGTGTGTGCAGGTTTGGATGTCCGGAGGCACCTACGAGGATGTTCCAGACAAACGGAGGCAGGTGACGGCCCGGGATCAGCCATCAGTGGATTGGACACAGGGAGCGAATTTCCTCCTTCTTAGCTCACACGGAGCACCTCAAGTTCCGACCCCCAATTTATCACAATGGCTCAAGTGAGATGAAGCGGTTTGTGAATGGTCCTCGACAATTAAACCAGAACGTAACATGCAGGGGTGAAATGACGGCAGGGAACAGTTCGGTCTATTTATTTATTTATTTAGGGGTTTTTTTGCGGGGAGGGGATAATTACGTTTATTTACTTTTTTTTTTTTTTAAAAACAGAAGATACTAGGGATTGAACCCAGGACCTCGTGCATGCTAAGCACACACTCCACCACGTGAGCTGGACCCTCCTCTCCCCAGTTTGGTCTATTTAAAATATTCTCATTTCTTTTAACTGAAGTATAGGCAGTTACAGTGTGCCCATTTCTGCTGAACAGCATAACATCCCAGTCATGCATATACATACATATATTTGTTTTCGTATTTTCATTAAAGGTTATTACAAGATATTGAATAGAGCTCCCTGTGCTATATAGAAGAAATGTTTTATCTATTTTTATATACAGTAGTTAGCATTTGGCAAATCTCAAACTCCCAAATTTATCCCTTCCCAACTCCTTTTCCCCAGGAACCGTAAGATTATTTACTATGTCTGCACGTCTGTTTCCGTTTTGTAGATGAGTTCATAGCGTCTTTTCTTTTTTTTTTTTTTTTAGATTCCAACATATAAGTGATATATGCTTTCTTTCTTTCTCTTTCTGGATTATTTCACTTAGAATGACATTCTCCAGGTCCATCCATGTTGCTGCAAATGGCATTATTTTATTTTTATGGCTGAGTAGTATTCCATTGTATAATTACAGCACAACCTCTTTATCTAGCCATCTGTCGATGAATATTTAGGTTGTTTCCATGTCTTGGCTGTTGTATATAGTGCTGCTATGAACACTGGGGTACATGGATCTTTTTGAATTAGAGTTCCCTCTGGATACATGCCTAGAAGTGGGATTGCTGGATCATAAGGTAAATCTATTCTTATTTTTAAATAGTGAAACTGTGCAGCTGATAAATGAAGGCGACCAGTGTGGGGTGTGACTTGGCTGAGTCGCACAAGGTCCAAGAACCTATCCGTCCGGGGTACTGCTGTCAGGATTACAGAATGCCAGTTACACATCTGCGCCGAGCGCTGGCCGAAGCAGGGGAGAAATATGAAGCTGTTTCCAAAAATGCTCCATAACTCTTCAGAGGTTTTCACTCTGAAAAAATTAGATTTCAAAGAAATTTAGGAGAAAGGCTGGATTAACAGATATATTAGATATGAAATAGGGCAGGAAAAATTGGGAAATTGGGGAATGTATTGCTTATCTTGTTACTGTATTTTTGTAGTTGTTTCTGAATCTTGAAAATATTACTGGTGAGGGGAGAAGAAAGAAAAAGCAGAGATGTTTGGTGGGAGTTTGGGTTTTTGTTGTTGTTGTTATTCTTGTGCTGAGAAAGTGCTTCGCTTCCTGAGGTTCCAAAGTTTCTAGAAATAACAAAATGGGAGGCGGGTGAGGAGGAAAATAAAAAAGGCACGCGTTAAGGATGAAATGTATGGTATCTTTTCATCTTTACCGTAAACACAAAATGCCCTTTACCAACCGACGCACACACTACTGTGTTTGATACAACTCGATTTTTTTCCATCTTCAAACTAGGCTGTTAAAATACCGAGTTGAGGGCGACAAGCCCCTGTCACCCTGCAGCTGAGGTGATTTTATGTTGAGAACATAACAGCATAGGTGGGCTGGGGAAGGCCGCGTTCGCAGCGCACAGGCTGAGAAAACGTCCTAAAAAATTGCTACTTACAAAATATCCCAACAGAACAGATTTATTTTTCGACGTCTGTCTCCCCAACTTGACCCTGAGCTTCTCAAAGAAAGGGACCAGCAACTCATTTCCGGCGCTGAGCACCGCGCACCCGGCCGGGGGCAGGATGGCCGCCCCGGTGGGCAGCACAGACCTGGCGGCAGGCAGCCAGGGCCGGTGACCTTGCACAAGCCCCCACGTGAGATTGCAATCCCAGAGCATCTTCACGAAGGGGCTGTCAAAAACCAGACTCCAAGTGAGCAGACCTTGAAGACCTTACCGGTTTTTAATTCAACAACTCGTGACTCCAGTGTAGCATCTAATCTAGCAGACAGAAAGAAGCTCCAAGAGGCTGATTTCCTCTAGGAGGTGGCAGGGGTCTACCAGGCAGATGGCTTAACTGGCACTGGATCCTGATTCAGCGGTTTAAGATTCCGTCCCTGGGACAGCCAAAGCTCTGAGTTAGGTGGTGCGGGGCTCAGCACAGTCAGCGCCAGCTGGGGTGTGCTGCCTTTCAGCGGGGCCCCGCGTGGACTAACTGGGTGACACCTGTGCTCGGGGGCACCGATGCCCCTCACACCCGCCGCACCGTCCTTGCTCTCCTAACTGGACCCTGACTGAGTGTCGATGCTGTGAGCCATTATTCTTAAGTTACGCATTTTCAGATGCATAGGTCCACAGATCTCGTGCCCCTTCAGTAATCACGTCTTTCCATGCCTCCCCCCACCATCTGGTTGTGTATTAAGAGTAGGAACGACGTGCACTGCAGCAGACATTGCTAGCTGGCCCACAGTGCCCTCTCTCCCTTCTTCGTTCGCAAGACCGTATTTTATTCAAGGAGACAACGCATCCCACTAAAACCGCAATACCCTCCAGTCTGTCTCGCTGCTAAGGGGCCCCCACGTTACTTGCCACTGGACGGAATTTCCAAATGACAGACAGGGCACTGTCACTCATTTCTGTCCACCTGGGGATACAGATACAAGTTTTCCACCACCCAGGGTTTCAGTCCTATGAGAGGCATTCAAGTGGCTGAGCTGCAGCAGGTGTTCAGGCGAGGTGGGTCGACCGACGGGCTTTTTCATAACCCTGAACCCAAGCTGGGACCCGTGGCTCAACAGAGGTTTTTTCCTCATTCACTGTATCATTCATAGGAACTCCTGCAAATGTGTAAAAATCAAATCACATTTGGTTGAAAAGGGCAAACTGTACAGACCACCTGTCACAGCCTCTGCCTGCCAACGTGGGGTGATCCTAGGAGAGGCGTTTCCTCTGTGCCCTCCCCCAATTCCACTGACTAGTTAGCGTTCACAGTGGGGACCTGGCTAGGTTCTCAAGCCCCACTGCACAGGCGAAATAACTGGAGGTCAGAGAGCTCAGGTTTGACTGGACAGAGCCATTGACCCGACATGAAAAGCGCTGGCGGGCCTACGCGTCACCTCCGCCTGAAGCCACCCGCACGTTAACACTCCAGTTGCATTAAGAAGCATACATTCCTGTGTGGGAAGGATGCTCATGATGGGAGCTACTGGCCATTTCAAACTACAGACTAGGGAGGAATCTTCCATCTAACACAAGCAGCTTTCAAACTTTTTTTTTTTTTTTACTGTGATCCACAATAAGAAATGCATCTTATATGATGACCATGTGCGTGTGACTGAAATAAAAATATCAGAAAATAGGACCAACTTACACCTGAGGTGCCCTTTTCCCTTTTTAGAAACATTAAAGAGAAACGCACCCAACAGTGATGAACACCCTTGTAACTGTCACCCAGCTCAGCGAACAGAATGTCTGCAGCGTCCTCAAGGCCCCTCGGCGGCCTCTGCCTTTCCCCCTCCACCCCCAGGTCACCCCTTTTATCAACATTGCTCTGCTTTTGTTTGGACTTCACCCCCTGAACATTATAGCTTCGTCATTCCTGTCTGAATTCTAGGATCGGAATCACAAAAGCTCAGAAGCTCCATTTGCACATTTCCGCCTTGCTTTCTTTGCTCCAGATTACTTAGGGTTCAGCCACGCTCTCGCTTGTACCCGCGGCCCAGCCCCTTCCACTGCACTGCGTTCCGCTGTGCGTACACATACTGCGGTGTTTATTCTGTTGTTGATGGGCTCCTGGGCTGTTTCCGGCTTGCGGCCATTCAACTAACAACGCTACGACACTTGTGTCCAGGTCTCCTGTGGCACTTGGGGCATCATGGGAGGGTGTCCAGCGACAGGTGGAGCTGCTGGGTATTGGTCAGTATGTCGAACTTTACTAGATAGTGACAGTTTTCGAAAGTGGTTGTACCAATAAACAAACTAGATAAACAGAATAAGTAAAACAAACCAAAAAATGGTCGTGCCGATTAACAGCCCGCTAGCAGCTTTCAAGGGTGCACACCGCCCCAGATCCTCACCCGCTCTTACTGATGCTGAACTTAACATCTGTGTCCATTCAGCTGGTGTCAAAATGGTATCCCCCTGTAGTTTCCTTTTTTTTTCAATTTTTTTTTTAATTTTGGGTTTTTTTCTTTGTTGTTATTGCTATAAAATTTTTTTTCCTTCCGTTGCAGTTTTAATTTTCATTTTGCAAATAATAAAGTTAAACTCCTTTCCAAATGTTTATTACCATTTACGTTTCCTTTTTTTCATGAGAAGTCTGTTTATCTTTTACCAATTTTTAAATCAGTCTTTTTCTTACTGGTCCGTACAAGCTTGTTAAGTGTCCCGGCTGGCTGACTTCTGCCAACTACCCACGTCTGCTCCTGCTCTGTAGTTTTGTCTTTTGCTGTCTTCCATGAAATATTTTGGTGAACAACAAAAAAGTCCTAAACAAGACATTGGCCAGTCAAATCCTGCAATGCACATAAAAACTAAAATACCATGACCAAGGTGGGATGACCTTGACCACCTGGCAAAGGGATCCTCCAAGAACTGACACCACACACCACGCCCAATGGTGGAGGTGGGGCCTTTACTCTGAGACCAGGAAAACGTCTGCACATGTCAGAAACCCAAACCAACCTGCAGATAAATAACTAGAAATAATGAAGCTGAGCAAGGCAACTGAATACAAAATGGTTTTTGAAATTGTATCCCTAACAACAAACAACTTGCAAATGGAATTTTAAAAGGGGGTAATAATGGCATCAAAAAGTGAACTGTCTGGAATAAATCTAATGAAAGACGTACAATCTTTACAAGGAAAATTAGAAACCTTTATGAGAGGCTTTAATATAGCGGAAGAGCAAATTCTGCAAAGATGTCAACTCTCCCCAAGTGACCCCAGCCAAAACACGTGCAGGCTGGTGGGAATAACTCGCCGTGCTAATTCTAAAACTCACCTGACAGGCAAAGAACCAGCTGGGAACATCTCTCTTCCTTTCAGGTTTTCATGCTGGTTGTGAGCCTCGAAACCGACTTCATAACCACTAGTGGACTGCAAACCACAGTCCAAAACACACTGAGCTAGTTCAACATCTGCCCCCCTCCCTATCTCCCCAACGTACACGCTCCAAGGGTTCCCACTGCCCTTAGAATTCAGTCCACCCTCCTTCCCAAAGTCTACAAGCTTCCAGCCTTAATTCTTGCCACGGCTTCCCTACTTGGCCACATCCTGGCCTGCGGCCACACTGCACTGAATCTATCACTCCTTGAAAATGCTCTGCTCTGTCTCACCCCAAGACCTCTACTTAGGATTCAGCCTGCCTCTGGCCTGGCTCCCTCCTCTCCTGGCTGCTTAAACACCATCTCACCCGCTCAGCACCCACTGTCTTGAGATCAGACTTACTCCTTCCTTTATCCTTCCCCAGCCGTCGTCTAAAAACACACCCAGGGCAGAACAACGGACACCCTTGAGTATCGACTCCAAGATCTCCATCAGCTTTCTGAAGAAGGTCGTGTCCTCGCTTTACTATCCTCACTTTACAGATGAGAAAACTCAGCCTCCGAAAGAGCACAGGACCAACGCAAAAGCTCCACTGGAACTGAAACCAGTCAGGAGTGCAAAGTCAGTCTTTTCAGTCTCAAGCCAGGCGGAAGGGATGCTCTCTCAGAACCCCTCTGAGGAGTCGCAGCAGCAGGTGGGGGTTGACTAGGAACGCTGGGCCTCACTCCACTCCCTGAACCCAAGGGAAAGCTTGAAACCAGCCAAGCACCTCAACAGACCAGCACGTGCCCAGAGGCAACCAATGTGGGACCAACCGAGTAACCAACAGAGACACCCCGTACCCGCTCTGGCGAAGCGGGCCGCCATGCAGAGCCGGACAGGAAGCTGCCTGCCCCCTCATTCAACAGACAGTGACCAATCCGTGGCCCACAGTGCGCCGGGCGCTATTCTAGACACTGAGGATGCTCCAGGGAACCCAACAAAACCCCTGCTCCCCTGAAGCCGATCCTGGTGAGGGCTACACGCAGGGTGGTGGTGGTAGGGCTGCAAAGACAGTGCAGCTGGGTCACACAAGCTCAGTGAGAAACTCTCCCAGCCTGGACAGCTAGAACCAGGCCGAGACCGGGACGGGGCTGGACCAGGGGCCTCCCACACGAAAAGCCAGAGAAATCGGAAGACGCGAAGGCCCTTGGGTGGGAACCTCCTGCAGCTTCATCTTTTTAAACCTACTCATGTTCATGTACATGATCTGATTTCAACCTTACTAGCAGAGAAAAACGTATCACTGATTTACAGACAAGTAATGCGGCCCAGAAAGGAGACTGTCTGCCTCACGGCCCAGTTTCCAGTCCCGGGGCGGAAGGGGAGCTCCGGTCCCCAAGCCAGGGCGTTGCAGGCCACCCCGTGACTGGGGCTGAAAGCTATAGGCTGGGCGAGAAGGCCCGTTAGCTCCTAGTGGAACCACAGGTGGGAAACCGGCCGTGAGGAGCTATTTAGCAAAGTCACCTCGCATCCAAGTGACTGGTCTCCAAAAGCGGGTCCCCAGCCCCGCCCTCGGTCACTTCTCCCACAGGGGCCCCAGGACCCCCCAAGTCCCGTAGCCGTGAGGAGCCTCACAGCTTCCTCTGACATACGCCAAGGAAACCCTCCAAGGTAGGCGAGACGAGGGCCGTGAACCCCAGGACCGAGGAGAAATCAGGGCTGCAGAAAAGCCACACGACCCGTCCCCTGAGCACCGGCCCCCACGACCCAGGACCCCACAGCTCCACAGCCCAAGGCTCCCGACCCCACGGCCCCCTGCCTCTGACCCCAGAGCCCCCAACCCCAGAGCCCCCGGCCCCACGGCCCCCGGCCCCAGAGCACCGGACCCCACGGCCCCCGGCCCCACGGCCCCCGGCCCCAGAGCACCGGACCCCACAGACCCCAACCCCACAACCCACGGCCCCCGACCCCACGGCCCCCAGCTCCACAGCCCCCGGCCCCAGATTGCACGGTCCCGGGCCCTGGCGGCGTCGGACAGGAAACGTCGCCCAGGCGCGGAGAGCACCCGCCCCGCCGACCGCGCACTCGGCCCAGACAGCTACCGCCCTCCTTCCGCGCAGCTCTCGGACCCGCCCGGGCGCAGGTAGCGCGCGATCCGGCGCCGCGCTTTCGCAGCTGCTCTGGACGGCCGCCGGAGAGAACCAACGCTAAAAACGCGCTCTCCCCGGAAAACGACAGCCCCAAACGTGGTGGCGCCTCCGAACGCGAAAAGCCAAAGCCAAGTATTTTCTACCGGCTTAGCCGGCACGGAGCGGTAGCGAATCTGCCGCATCCGCTCGCCGGAAGTAGGGCCGCCCCTCACCGGAAGTGGCGCTTCCTCCATTTTGTTGCCCGCTATGGCGGCGGTGTCGAGGTTGGGCTCGGGATGCGGCGCTTTTGACTGAGGGGGTAGGCCAGGCGGAGGCGTCGGGGACATCGGCGTGGCTCAGAAGAGGACCAGCCTGGACGCCGGGGACGCTGTCATGTACGGCGCGAGCAGCGGCCGCGCCAAAACCGAGAGGAAAAGCGGCGCGAAGGAGGAGGCCGGGCCCGGCGGTGCCGGCGGTGGGGGGAACCGAGTGGAGCTGCTGGTCTTCGGCTATGCCTGCAAGCTGTTCCGGGACGACGAACGGGCCTTGGCCCAGGAACAGGGACAGCACCTCATCCCCTGGATGGGGGACCACAAGATCCTCATCGACAGGTCGGTTCCTCCCCCCACCCGCCGGTCCTCCCCTTCCCTCGCCCGCTTGATTTCGTCTGATGTTGACTTGATGGCCAGGACTGAAAAGGGGTTTTCTGGAGTCATCGGGGATCCGGGGGAAACCCTCCTCCCCCGTCCGCACCCCCTGTTGTTTTGGGGGGAGGGGGACGGTGAAACCTGCCCTAAGTCTCTGGCTGGAGCTGCGTGCCGCGTCTGTCGCCGGAGGGATCGTCTCTGCTCCTGCAGCCCCTCTCGCGACCCCTCACCCCTGTCGCTGGGTTGCAGTTGCTACTACGGGCGGCGGAAGCTGCCCGCGCCCTGGGCCTCTCCAGACCGGCGTTCTGGGGCCCTCCGTCCCACGGCTGGGTGTGGTGGGAGGGCAGCCCGAAACGCTGCACGCTGATGCCGCAGTTAGAACCCTCTTGGACCGCATGAGTTGGCCTTGTATCTTTCATGCCCCAGCGCTCACTGTGGAGCGCCCGTATTTTGCCGGGATGACATTTGACTCCCCCCGACTCCTCCCCCATCCTGTGTTAATGCGACAAGTTTGACAGGTTCAGGCCGAGGGTGAAGTTGCCCCTCAGCTGGAGGCCAGTTGACTTCCTGTAGACACTGGCCTTGCTCTTAGAGGTAGCGTTCTTAGGGCTGGTTTCACTGTCTCTTAAAGCCAAAGGGTGGGCCAGGGATACAGATGTGTTCTTTTCAGATCAAACACGCTGGAGGTAATCACCCTAGAGTATGTTTAGCCACTTTGGGTAGGGAGCGGGGTCCCGGGGCCTGGAATTTCTAAAGGTGTTTGATTTGAAAAGGATGACATTACATGATGTAGGACGTTTGCTCCCCTCCCTTCCCGTGTTCTCAGTCCCTCCTTCCTTCTCCTTGGGATTTTTGTTTGTTGGTTTGGTTTTTACCGGTTTGGCAACTCTACTTCTGGGGCCCGGACTGAAAAGTAAGAGTGACCAACCATTAAACCGTGGAGTAGTCTCTCCGAGCGAAGGAAGGCCATCGTTTGAGACAATTAAAACTGGATTCTGCAAAGCCCTGGAACGTGACTGTAGGGATGACCTCTGAGCTGACCAGAATGGACACATTAATGACCAAACGTCTTTTTCCATCCCCAACGTTTCCATTTGGAGTTAGATCTAGACAAGAAGGACTCGTGCAAGGAGGGCTGCCCTCTCAGGTCTGGACCCGACAGCCCCGCTCTCTGCTCAAGCACGCTGTACTTTTAAACCGTGGTTTCTATTGAATGATGCTGCCTGAGTTGTCAGCGAGCTTCCTTTTCCAAAGTGTTACTTGTGGTATTTGTTATTATTAAAGTTTGGTAAGCGAGAAAGTCTGAGCTTTTTATGCAATTTCCAATATCATTCTGTACATGATGTGAGTTAGGTCTTCCAAACTAGTGGGGAGCAAACGCCACACATGTACATGTGCGATATTTTAAAATAATGATCTGCATTTGTAAGTTAAGGAGGTTTACATCAAAGTAAAAATAATTCTGAAATTAAATAAAATGCAATAACTTGGCTACCCTGAAATTTTTGGCCTTTTTTCTTATAATTGTCTTTTTTTTTCTGTAGTATTTTTTGGTCCTCATGACAAAAGTCAGCATTTAAAAATTAGGCAGACTTTTGTTTGTCTCTCTCTATTGGTTTTTGCAACCCTAAATCTGAGTGCTTTGAGTAAAATTCTCTAATTCACTCGTTATCTGAGAGTTGCACATTGACAGCATCTACACTGAATCTTTTATGTTAAAAGCATGGCAGAAAGTGCTCTTCTTATTCTAAATTTGCCTAACGTACCTGTTGGTCCATGCTGGGACACATGGATGTGTCTTCGTGTATGTGATCTCCTGGGGGTGTGAAGTTTAAAGGAAAAGGTTGACACTGCGTCTTCTAATAGTTTTACTCTGTTTCCAGTGAACCTCCTTAAACTGCACGTATATGTCACTGTTCCTATGTATGTGTGTCTCTCTATCACATAACCCAGCACTTATTTCCTCAGCCAAGTGGCTAGGGGGCCAGCCTAGCCACGATTTTACCTCCAATGGACGCAAGTTTCTTTGGTGAAGATCTCTCCTGAGAGTTCGGGACTAGCAGAGAGGAGCGAGGAAATTTCGACCGTTTGGTTCTTACGGATAGGTATTTATGTATTCGGTTTGTGTGAATGTAAGCTATGATATTTGACTTTTCAGAAAAAAAAATTTTTCTTTTAATTTTTTTTTTTGGCAAATGGCATTGAATGGTTAACGAAACCATGAACGGTAAGAACTGCCACCGAGGTGGACACCATTTATGCTATTAGAGGAGTGCTTACCTTTAATTATAAGTTTTGTCATAGTGTGGAAAGGAGTGAGACTTTGTTAAGATAACTGGAGTTTAAAAGTAGGTGAGCTTTGACTAGCCAAATTAAGTATAAATCTGGGAAGAGTTTTTATGTTTGCTTTATTATTTGATTCCTTTGTTTTACTCGGTAAGTATACACGTGAAGCCTCGCACACAGCACCGCAGAGGGTGATTCCTTGCCGCTGACCAGCGCGTTCACATTGCAGATACGATGGGCGCGGTCACCTGCATGACCTGTCTGAGTACGATGCTGAGTACTCGACGTGGAACAGAGACCACCAGCTCTCCGAAGAGGAGGCCCGCGTCGAGGCCCTGTGTGATGAGGAGAGGTATTTAGCCTTGCATACGGACTTGCTTGAGGAGGAGGCAAGGCAAGGTACTGCTCAAGACAAACTTACTTAAGCAACAAACTTTTAAAATTTTTTTAAGTATATTAAAAGTTACTCCCATTCATTTTTTTATACTCACTCTTTCTGATATTATCTTGACAGTACCCAGTGGATTGGAAAAACAGGAGTCTTTGCGTTCTGAGAGGACCTCAGGATAGTTTATATATAGAGCCACAGAGAATTTTCCCAGCTTTTGAGGGCAGACTGGGATTTGACAAAACAAAAACCAAACTCTTTAACTGTTCTTCTTTAACAGTATCGTATAAATTAAAATTGATGTTCTTGTCTTTGCCTTAACAATCTTTCATGCAGTTCTTAATCCCCAAGTTTCTCAGCAGGAAGAAATTGTCCACAAAATCGCGTGTTCTGCTGTCTGTGGTAAACACGTGCTGGCAGAAGTGTACACTGATAGATGTGAAGTGTGAATTTTTAAACTGTCTTTGCCTCAAAAAGAGGTTGGAGAAATTGTGTTGTATGCTTTACCGATAGCTACAACTTTAGAAATATGTATAAAATTTTTCTCAGTAAGTTTCTGTTTTTGTTAATAAAATTCTCGTTTTTATTCAAGAGGAAGAATACAAGCGTTTGAGCGCAGCCCTGGCCGAGGACGGCAGCTACCGTGCTGTGGGGCTCACGTACGGCGGTGCCTACTATGACCCGTCCGAGCCCACGGAGGAGGAGGAGCCCTGCAGGCAGAGAGGTGAGGGCCGCCCGGGCGGCGGCGCGGGGGGCGGCCACAGTCACCGCGGCATCGCCGCGGGGCAGGGACAGAATGTCGCTGGTGCTCCTTCTCAGGGCGAAAACAGCTGAGAGCAGGGAAGTGACTTGTTCGTAGAGACGAGAGTGAGTTCAAGCGAGTGGTCTGCGTGGGATCTCGTTGTCTTTTCCTTTATTTCTCTTGGATTCAGGGAGCAGGAAGTTACCCCCTCTGGATGCTGGTTCTAGACTGACAGCACGTCTGTTGAAATCTCAGTGACTCATTCTTGGGGCGTTGAAGGGACAGGCATTAGCCACCCTCCTGCTAACCTGCTTCTTCACATCCCTCCACGACTGAACTATGGCAGCTGTCCAGTGGAGGGACACCTGGGGGTCGGTTCTTACTGAATAGAAAAAGCACAAGGCCCTGGTTACGCTTGATAGGCCCTGGGATGTATGCTGACCACAGTATTTTAAAATAATATTTACATAAAATTAAAGATTTTAAATTAATGCCTTTCTGGATTAACTCTGAGAACTTTGAATATTTTTTTGAAAAAATAGTGCTACTGAAAAATCTGGACTCGCATCCACAGGACCAAACATACGAGGTCACTTTGATCGGCCCTGGGAGCATCTTTATTACCGCCCTGCGTGCTGATCGGTCATGAATTGTCAGTAACAGTAAAATGAACCTGAAACACTGAGGTTGCATCACTGGACTCAGGATATTCTGCCTGAAGAGAAGGGCAGCTTTAGAAGCCTGTTCTCATGTTCAGAATAATAAACTGGAGTCATATACAGAGGGATTTAATTTTAGAGCTAACTGAACCTGTGATTTGGGACTTAATTGGCTTCTCCGTCAGTAACAAGCCTGTTAACAAGTATGAAGGAATTGTAACAGTGTAACATTAAAATGCCATCCGCCTGCATGGGGCAGCCGCGCGGGAGCTCCCCCATCCCCTTTAGCAAGGGGCGCGTCATGTGGAGCCGTGGGGTGTGGGGGCAGACGTGTGCGAGCACTCTCCTCGCCGCCCTTCCTTTCTTTCTGCTCATGACTTTGTGGGCATAAAAATCCCTGCTGCACAGCTCTGTTCTGTGAGCTTCTACCAAGATTTCCCAGGTGTGATTTTAACCGTGTTGAGTTAAAGCCCGGGTAAGGTAGTAAACACCTCTTGCACGGACTTCTGGATCCAAGTGTATCTCAGAGGTTATGATGCGGTGGCCGTGTTCTTGCAGGTTTAAGAAGTAACCACTCACCCCTTTATCCAGAGTAAGTTATCCATTTTAGGATTCTAGACAGTTCATATTTTATTGTCTCATCTCTGAACCACATGCACTGAATCTGCTTTAAACATGTGGCGTCTGATCTGAAGGGAGGAGTGCTCATTGTCACCACTTTACAAGCGAAGATTTGAGATTTCCAAAGGCCAGTGCCTTTTGCAAGATCAATCGACTGTCTTTGAAAAATCTAGAATAATTCCTTAACATTTTAGATTAGGCTCAGCAGACTATGACCGAAGGCCCAGTTGGCCTGTGACGGTGAAGTTCTGTCGTGGGAGCGCCGCGCTTGTCTGTCCGTGTGTTGTCTGTGCGGCTCCTGGAGTCGCACAGAGGCAGACCGCGGGCCCAGGGAGCCAGAAGTACGTGGCGTCCGGCACTTTGCAGAGGGACGTTGCCAAGCCCTGTTCTAGGAGTTGAACAGTCGTCCCAGTGTCACTACTGGACTAACTGATGTTAAGCTTGGTTGTGATTATTGGATTTTAGGAACTTTAATGTGACTTCGTTCTCTTTTCCAACTTCTAGTGTACTTTCTCTGTAACATGAAGTCCTCAGTGTTTGAAATGTGTCACGTTTTAAAATGGAGCCACATTCTCAGAGCTTTGCTTTATGTGCCGATTAATTTTATAGAAGTTGGGCCCATATAAAGCTTACAGCTTGACTTTTTATGTTTAACTCATATTAATATAAATTAAATGCCATTTCTAGAAAAAGGAACATAAACACATGTGCACACAAGCACATGCAAACACTTTTTTAATAGAATTCAGTTTGGTACCCAGTACCACTGACAACCACATTTTACTTTAATGTTGTATTATCTTAAAATTAAAAAATTTTTTGTTTGTTTTCCTGAGTCACCAACACATCTGAATATTCCTTGGTTTTAAAAGCTGATGCACAGTTGACCCTTAGCACACAGCAGTGAATGGTGCAGTCCACTCGGGTTTTTGAGTAATTATGGTCCTGCACTGCCGGGAAACCATGGGCGTGGAGCCCCAGGCGCAGGGCCAGCCTTGGGTCATGAGCGTCCAGGAATCTGGGTTTCCCCTGCGGATACCGAGGGACAGCCGCGCTGTCGTACGTGTTTTAATACTTCAGAACCTTGTGCTGGTGACCAGAAGCGGCTGATGGCGCCTTTCCTCTGTGTGACTTCACTCCTCGCTGCCTTCTTGCAGCTGTTTTCAGGCCAATTCCTAGCCTTTAGATTTTCGTAGTTTTTCATCGTTGTTCCTTATCTTTTTAACAAGAAAAACTCATTAAGTTTACTCGAGTCTGAGCTAACAGTGCAATGGTTGGTTTTTATTGGGCGCTACGAAGCCATTTTTCTGTAAATAAAGGTGTGTGTGAGGACAGAGGGAATCTGCGCAGCCCACCTGTGCACAAAGCCCTTTGGATTCAGACGCCTTTGTTTCTGTGGGCAGCTTAGTGCCAAGGCAGGCTGTTGGAACAAAGCTCCCACCACTGTGTCATTTTAGGGAGCTGCAGTAAACATGCTTTCTGCGCACACCTTTGGCCTCATTCTTGGCATGTTGCAAACCGGTGTTCCTAACATTTACTGGTTCTGCTGTGTCATTTGTTTGCTGGAACAGAACGGGGTTGCTGATTACAGCAGTTTCTGGGCCATAGTAAATCTTCAGTTCTTGGGCGGAGAGCAAGGTGTGTGAGCTGAGGGGGCGGCGTTAAGTGCTGACTCTTTATAGGAACCTCCCGTCAACCTGTGTCGTTGGAATGCAGTCCTCAGGTGGTTATGGACGATGAGGCCTGCTCAGAGCTCCCCCTTGGCTTCACAGAATTAGGTTTGATAGGAGACTTTGAAATGGTTCGTCTGTTTTAGGAGAGTCCATCATGTATGCGGGAAACGTTTGTTTGTTTTGATGATGATTTCGTATTTCTTTAATGTCATCTTTTTTGAAAGAAAAACCTAAGATGCTGAAATCCTTTAAACTGATAGCTTCTATGTGTTTTCTACCATGTTTTTTGTGTGTTTCTCTGTGTCCTTTGAGATTGATCATCTGACAGTGTGCAGGGGGCACCTTGGAGTTCAGAGTTACAACGTTTAGTACTTTGTGTGACGTGCAGCAGACAAATGTTTACTGAATGAGCCACTAAAGAATAAATGGAAATGGAAAAAAGTGCACTTGACTATTTGTGAGAGAGGTGGTCTGCTTGAGTAGAGAAGTCTTGGCAGTTGGGTGCAAGGGCTTTGCAGTTCAGCGATGAAAAGTGGTCGTCTTGGAATTGAGCACCTTGCACTGTGCCTGCCACTCGGTGGGGTCCACAGAGACAGTCGGGAGGAGTGCCCAGCAGGCCAGGGGTTGGGGGGAGGAGAACTGGACGCTGTCGGGCGCCTGCTCAGCGCCGAGCGTTGGGGTGGAGGCCCACACGCGAGTTGTCTCAGCCTCCGGCCCCAGGTCCATGCTGCCACCACGTTTGTACAAGGGAGAGGCTGAGACGGAGAGCGGGGGGCACCACGTCCCGCTGCAGCTCCCCTCCTCTCTGGGGTTCGGCGTGGGGGTTTTACCCCCACGTGGTGGGAAGAACAGAAAACAGGGCGCGTTCCTGGAGCAGTGGGCCCGGGAGAACCGTCAGGAGCCGGCTGCCGCCTCCCCTCCTAGTCGCCTGCTGTTGCCGGGTGCCTTCTTTCCAGGTCGTTGCTCTGAAGTTTTTTGTGTTTTCTTTTCATACAGAAAAAAATGAGGCTGAAAATGTAGAGGAAAACGAGGAGCCTTTCGTCGCACCCTTCGGGTTGAACGTGCCGCCGGACGTGGAGCTGGTAGGTGTCCTTCGGCTCCCGATGCTGGCAGCCCTGTCACTGTGTGCTCCCAAGTCTAGTGTGAGACCGTCACGGTGGCGGCTCTTGGTAGTGTAGGTGAGTGATGCTTTAAAGGTATTTGTGAGTTAATGGAGAGGAAAATCACATGCCACCTACTTTCCTCTAGAGAGGAAGGGGGAGTCAGGGCAGGGTCCCTGGACCAGAGCATCGGGGGTGGGGGAGCGCTCGCTCTCAGAGCTCCCAGGTTGACTCCCCAGGTGCTCCCAGCGTGGAAAATCCGAGTCGAAGTTAGCGGTGTGGCCGTTGGCCACGGTTAGACGCCAGAACGCCCTGCCCAAGGCATCGTGGCTCTCGGCAAAGTTGCTTGGCTCTGGCTTTTCCTAGGGTGGTTTCTGTGGGCAGGTAAGATGTGTATCTTTGCTGTAACGCCTTCCTGGCGCTCCTCCACCCAGTTGTCCTCCCCGCGGTGAGTAGGCCCCTTGGTGTCTCCCGGCGGCGGCCTTGCTGGTGGCCTGAGCTCCTGGCAGAGCCGGGACTCTAGCACATGATCTCACCCCACTCTTTGATCACAGCGGCTTGGGGTTGCGTCGCAGGGCCTCTCTGAGGGCTTTCTGCGTGCCCTCTGGTTTAATGCTCATAACCCTGCGAGGGAGCTTATGGTTACTATCTCCCCTTCACAAATGAAGGAAAGGGAAGATTTGGGTCACTGACAGCACACAGGACCTCTAGCCCGTGGTCTTAACTGTCATGCCGTCACAAGTCACCACGCTTCGTGGGATTTTTATTTGTTAATGTACGTACTTGAGAGGGGGATTTGTGCTCAGCATAAGCCTTTTCCTCTGGCGTTTTCCTGACTGGATTGCAGGCCCCGTGGGCAGGGGTGTTCTAGATTCCTGTCTGTGTCCTGCTGGGGTCACTAGAGATGTGGTGGATGCTGGAATCTGCCCAGAAAGCCTCCTCCGTGCTCCACATGGCGCTCCTCCCTGCCTCAGCTCGGTGGCATGAGCTTCATGTGTGTACAGGCGATGGGGGATGCCAGCCCAGCCCTCTAATGCCCGCCCCCACCCCACCCCCAATTCCTCTGTTACCAGGCCTCCCTCTCGCTCTCGCGCGCATGCGCGCGCTCGCTCGCTCGCTCTCTCTCTCTCTCTCTCTCTCTCTCTCTCTCTCTCTCTCTCACGTGCTCTCTCTCTCTCTCTCTCGCAAATATGGGTAAAAATGTCTGAATTTTGCAAAGTGAAATTGTGACTTATGTTTGATTCCTTGTTTCTACCGTGGATCAATTTGCTGTAGTTAAAACTGAAAATGTTATCTGAAGATTTGGCATCCTGAGGCTGGTATTAATTTTTTCGTTTGTTTTTTTTATTTGGTTAGGGGAGGTAGTTAGGTGCGTGTATGTCTGTATGTGTTTAATGGGTTCAATCCCCAGGACCTCATGCGTGTTAACTAAGCATGCACTCTACCACTGAGCCGCACCGCCCCCTGACCCCAGCATTAATACATTTCTATGGATTGTTACATGTCATGGTCCTATTTGTTCTGAAATACGCTGTTCACCATGAAAAACCCGTTAAAAATGGGTTGCCCCCCAACCCATATTCAATGCTAAAAGCTTCTGTTTGAGGTTGACTATGTGGAATTTGTTTGATATGAAAGATCATTTTTGACCTTTTATGCAAATATGAATATGGAGGTATAATAGGTTTCATTGCCTTGTTTAATTTCTATTAAAATGTTTAATGGCTGTATGGTCCCGAAGAACATCACTGAGCTATTTAATGTTCTCCCAAAACTAAGAATATTTACTGCCCGTTGGGGAGCAAAGTAAGCCGTGTGGTATAGTGATTTGCTCTCTCAATGTAGAGCTCTTTCTGGTGTTACTACAAAAAGGAGGAAGTCGTCTTGATTATGTGGAATTCGTGTTTCTGTGCTTATCGGGTCGCTGGCGGAGGGACAGCTTGCTTTTCCTTTATGGTGGTGTCAGTGTTTCATTCTTCATAGTTACTGTGGTTTGGGACAGTGATTCACTGTGTAAACCGTACACTGTCATGCCCAGGCTCGTGGGGAAAATGTCGGAAGGCAGAGGGGTCTGCATCACGCGCTCCCCTTGGGGACAGCGCCAAGGCTGCCAGCTCGCGTTTCGGCGGACGCCTGCTGCCTGGGTGCGTGGCTTGCTCTGGCTGCGGCCGTGGTGGGTGGGGGGCCCTCTTAGTTAAGACAGCAGGTGCTTCAGAGGAGTCTCGGTTTTTAAACCAGGCTTTAGGCTTAGAACCTACCCACTGCGGGCCCTCTGCGATTTTGTGTGAGGGGCAAGGAGCAGTCGGGGATCGCGGGGCCCTGGGAGCCCGTGCTGGTGCCTGCCCAAGACTGGTCACCGCAGACGCTGCCCGCCCGGGTCCAGGCCCCGCCAGGCCTCGAGACTCCAGCCCCTAGGGCACCTCACGGCCTTACTTCAGTTTTCCGTGGTGACTCTGTGTGCGATTCTTATGTTTCTTGGGATGTAGGACCTGTTTTGCCCGGAATGCGCAGCCCAGCGTCATTTGTCCTGACGTGTGTTCAGTCACCCACCCCTTTCCCGGGGACCTGGAGGTCACTTTCGTCACTCCCGAGTGCTCTGCAGCCCCGGCCAGTCTCTGCCTGTGCTGTGCGGTGCTGCTCTGCGGGGAAGGTGGACAGCGGGCCACTTGGCCTGTTCTCTCGTGCCCCTGAGAGGCAACAGACGGCACAGGTCGAGCTCTGAGCCCAAACGATGTCCCGCAAATAACGGCGGCAGGTGCACGAGGTCACAGGGACCCACGTGTTCCCTAAGACCGCGCGTTTCACTGCTGCCCAGCAGGCCTCTGTCTGAATGCACTTCCAGGGGAGCTGTGCTTGTCTGAGCGTATCTTATGGACAAAAGGAAAAGGGGGAAGGGGCAGTGCACGGTCGCGGCAGGCGCCGCGCTTCCGTCTGCTGGGTTGGTGACAACATCAGGTGGTAACCGTGCGTGGACCACGCGCCGGGCGCGGCGCTGGGCTTTCCACTGAAGTGAGGCTCTATTGGATACTGTTGTGATTAGAGCCTGATTCTTGTCGTAAATTCGGCTGCTCTTGCCACAGGAGTGGTGGGAAGAAAAGAAACGTGAGTGACCCTGTGTTCCTGCGGAGCGAGAGCGCTCGCCTTCCCCCAGGGTCTGTGACGGACGACGAGTGTTCCCCTGGCGCAGGACGTGTCGTGCGCCTCTGCCCTCCGGGCACTTTGTTAACTGTCTGTCTGTGCGGAACCTAAATGGGTTTACGAAGTTGTATGTGTCGCTGTATTCCTTTACAGCTTCAGGGTTTTGAATCTTGTTTTGGAAGCCCTTTCCACCCTAAAATTTTAGACATTTTCCTGTATTTCCTGGTATTACTTCCACAGTTTCGTTTGTACAGCTGACTTGTGGCTCGATCTGGTGTCTGTCTGGGACTCTGAGTGAAGGCGGTGTCTAACTTCTCTCCCTGGCCGTGGAGGAGGAGAGGGCAGCCCGCTGCCCTCGGGGGCCCCCCTCACCCGCCCCACCTGCCCCCCGTCCTGCTCCAGGCGTCTGCGCTCCCGCGCTTCCCGAGGCTCGTTGGGAGTCTCCCCTGGTGCGGGTTCTCTGACCTCGCGCGCCGTCCCCCCGCTCCCCGGGGCCCGCTGCGGAGTTCTCGGGGCCACGTGAGTGGAGCTTGGGAGGAGCTGGGAGGTGTTAGCTGCCCTCTTGGGCCCAGTCGCTTCTTAAAAGCAGCTCTCCCCTGTGTCCGTCAGTCTTCGTGACACACACGTATCTGTGTGCTGGTTATCTCCTAAACCCTACTCTGCGGTAGGAATAATCATGACATTCTTCACGAGAAGAGGTTTTCCCCTGAAACTAACGTGACGCTGACGGTGGAGGAGGACTTTCTCCGCTCCGGGTGTTGACCCTGCACCAGCCCCTGGTGGCAGGCCTGAAGGATGTTCACAAGGAGCTTTGCTCTCCGCCGTCACTGTCTAGTCTGGAAGTCACCTGTACACTGCCTTTTGACCACTGTAGCCATAATGCTATTTCCTAAGTAGGCCTACTTTTAAGAAACTTTAGACCGTTAGGTTGATGTGGTCAACAGAGGACACCTCCACTCGGAGGGCAAGGGATTGTGTTTCCTTTAAGGACAATCGCTGTGAAGTGATCGTTCGTAATCGTCGTGTGCATGGGCTGCACTGATTCAAAAGCCAGTCTCCCTGTTGAACCAGAGCCCGTGGAAATGCGCATCAGGGTCCGCGCTTCCACGCCTTTGACGTGGACTCTAGCTTCTGTGGGGGTCAGTAAACACCTTTACTTGTGGATGTTTATCCTGTGTGAGTGTGGAGAGCGTTATTAGTTCAAGAATTAAATTTGAGAATTAAGGCATTTATATTTGATGAAGGATTCAACCTTGAAATTACAGTATAAACGTTTTTAATTAACTGCCCATTTTTAGTGAGAATAATTTCCCACTTTATTTGCGTGCAATTTCCTAGCATCAATCTCTTCATTGATACTAGAAGAATTTTAGATGTATGGCTTCCAGCTCTTGGGCTGAGGGCTCCATGTGTGGATAGGAATTGCTGGCTCGAGACGCGGTGGGCGTGACTCAGCATTGGTTTGGAACTCCGTACTTTAAGTGGGAGTGTGGCTGATCGGGGGCCGGAGCCCCGCCTTACAGGGAGCAGGAAGGAGGAGCTGGTGAGGAGGGTGGGTGCAGGAGAGGCTTGGCCTGAGCGCGTGCTTTCTCTCGCTGTACAGATGGGTGTTTTCCAAGCGATAAAGAGGAGTACCAGCTGCGAAAAAGGGAAGAGAAGGGGTTCTTAGGTCCTTGAGAAACTTGTAGGAACGTGTGCCTCTCCCTAGAAAAATGTTCGTGTGTGTGTAAACTCGCATGCCCCTTTCCCAGGGGCTTCCCGAGCCCCTGGCCCCTGGTGTGGAAACCCGCTGAGTAGTGCAGGAAGCCTGCCTCCGGGCAGTTCGGTGCGAAGCTGGAGTAGCACCGAGGTGGGTGCCTCGTCTCCCCACAGAATGCTGCGTGTTCAGAAAGTGACCAGGCGCTTCCAAAGGAAATCACTTCTTCTTCTTTTTTTTTTTTTTCACTTATTTTTTGATGGGGGGAGGTAATTAGGTTTATTTAGTATTTATTCTTTGAGGAAGTAGTGGGAGTTGAACCCAGGACCTCCCGCATGCTAATCGTTGCTCTGCTGCTTGAGCTGTGCCCTCCCCCAGAAGTGACCTCGTACGGTCGACAGTGAGACAGGGCTATGTCTGTTGAGCCACGCGGCCGCGGGTGACGTGGGTGTGTGCTCTCTCGCAGCCCCCGACGGCCAAGATGCACGCCATCATCGAGCGCACGGCCAGCTTCGTGTGCAGGCAGGGCGCGCAGTTTGAGATCATGCTGAAGGCCAAGCAGGCCCGGAACTCCCAGTTTGACTTCCTGCGCTTTGACCACTACCTCAACCCCTACTACAAATTCATCCAGAAAGCTATGAAGGAAGGACGGTATACGGTACTGGCAGAAAACAGGAACGAAGAGAAAAAGAGTATGTGACCCTGTTTCTGTCCTGGGCTGGGCTGGGGGCAGGGTCGCCCTGGGAGGGTTGGAGAGGGTCGAGCTTACTCACAGATGCCTGGCTGAGAGGTGTCTGTGAAACCCTGCCCCTAAGGCGCGGTGGTCAAGCCTGCGGGCGCTGTACGCGTGACGCCCATCTTGATAAGCCTTGAAAATATATCAGGTTCTCAATTCGTGCTCTTATAGATGGTTGAAGTAGACGTAAACACTGATGCTGTCAGAGCACAGCCGTCCAGGCTGGGAGGGTGCCCTCTCGTTGGGGCTGCTCGACAGACATGGTGCAGAGAAGGCAGCGAGCCTTGTGCTACCAGATCGTTCTAACACACACTCTGCGAGGGCCTGAGCTCCAGTCCACAGGCCCCTGAAAGCGAAATGGTTACCCTTCCTCTGCCTTGTTTTTACTCATCTCTCCTTAAGCTATTTTCATAAGAGTCTAAATTTAGAATTCTTACTGCAAAGGGTTTCGCATTGAGTTCAGAGACAGCAGTCCGTGTGAACCTGCCGTGAGAGCGCGCTCTCCACCGAGACATGGTTTTCACAGCCAGTGGTGTGCGTCTCACCGCACATCTCGTCTTCTCCGTGTCTGTTCGCTGGAGTTTTAAAAAATAGTCCTTGCTGTTATTTTGCCTTCATAAAGCAGTGAGGTTTTTGCCTTTTATCTAACAAATTTAAAGACAGAGAGGCCCTGGACTAGTAAATGCCAGAGGGAAGGTGCCAGCCGGGCGAGGTCTTGCTCCTTCCACACCTGCGTGGCCTTCTGCTGAACAGCCTGGGTGGCGACAGGGCAGAGAATAATTTCCGAGGGTGTTTTTGGGCAGGTGACCAAGGAGTGACTGCACGTAGCCCTGCCTTTGTCTGCGCCTGAGTTCTTGCATGACGTATTGGTGCCTTGAGATCTCGTACCCTACTTTTGCTTTCAGAGGCGGGGGCCGGCTCCGACCACGAGGAGGACGAGGAGGAGGAGGACGGGAGTTACCTGCACCCGTCCCTCTTCGCTTCCAAGAAGTGCAGCCGCCTGGAGGAGCTGATGAAGGTTCTTATCGCCTTGTGGGCCGTGTGTCGCCGTAGCAAAGCTGCTGGCTTCACCTTGGAAATTACTAAGCAGGCGTTTCTTTTGTCCAACAGCTGTATTGTATTTTGGTATCATTGAGGTACATTTTGCCTTTTGGTTTTGCCGTCGTGGCAGAGATCTGCTTCCTGTATTTTTTTGTGTCCCATTTTGTAAAACCACAGGGGAATTGTCTTCATTTTATTGTAGTTTTTACTCTGGGATATTTAGAGTAAGTAGAATGTTGGTTAAGACTTGGAAACTGTTTTTTCATGCAGATTTCATCATAACAGGATTAGATTTTATAGCTGTCCAGAGTACGTGCTGCTTGAAATTGTCTGTTACCGTCACAGGCACCATAATCTGTTACCTAAAGATATAAATTTTTTTTCTGACCTTCCCTCATCCTTATTATAAGAGTCACTCGGCGTTGTCACGCAGTTAGTCCGTGCTGCTCAGTCTGCCATCTGCAATGGAAAAGCAGGGGTCCGTGAGACCCAAGCACACCATTTCGCATCTCACAGGGTGGCTCATCCCTTGAGGGGAGGATTGTAGATTCACTGGACTTGGTGATTCAGAATCAGAAGTTGCTTTAAGGATGGACAAAGTTTCAAGTTTTGAGCAAGTCTGGCGGCTCGCACTTGCATCAGAAGCCGTCCAGTCCTGACCATCACTCCTTCCTTTCCTTAGTGTTGTCAGGAAGGTGGAAGCAGTTCATTTATTCAGTTCCTCTGGAACTCCCGACCGGCCAGAGCTCTCAGACACAGCAGTCAGGCCCTCCGTGCGTGCACGTGTGTGTGGCAATGGTGCGCACGCACGTGCTGAGGTGTTCCTGAAGCACAGATGCTGCTCTGAAGTTGAGCTGAGCCTTCCTGCCACAGGAGGGTTCTGCGTGACGTAGATACAGGAAGCGGTGTGACCTCGCGTCCTCTCTGTCTGCAGCCTTTGAAGGTGGTGGACCCGGATCACCCCCTGGCGGCGCTGGTCCGCAAAGCGCAGGCCGACAGCCCCGCCCCCACCCCGCCCACGGCAGACGGCGCGGCGGGGCAGCCCTCCCGGGTGGAGTACGCCTCTGACTGTGAGTACCTCGCTGTGCGCCTCCCGGCCCGCAGCAGCAGCAAGGCTTACCCAGCAGGGTGTTGGGGCGGCGTGGAGGCAGGCCTGGTAGGGGTGCCATGAGGAACCCCCTGCTCAGCCGTCCTTAGGCTTGAGCGCGTAGCTTCAGCCCTCGGCCACCTGTGTTGGCAAGACGGCTGCTGTCACCAGCATCAGCCCTACACTCCGGGCGGAAGGCTGAAGAGGAGGGGCAGGGGCAGACAGGAGGTGCTAGCGACTCTGCCCCTCCTCAGAGACCTCCCTGAAGCCGTGCCTGGCGACCTTCTTTAACCTCGTGGGCCTGACGGTGTCACGTGAGAGGCCGGGAAATGGGCTTCCAGTTCGGTGGGACACATTGCTGCCCTAAACAGAATCAGAGCTCTGTTAAGAAGAGCGGAGAGCGTGGACGGTGGTGGACGTGTGCTGTCAGCCACAGTGGTCTTCCCGAGAAAGACGCAGCCTGAGACAGCACGTGGCGCGCGCTCGGGCCTGGTCGCAGCTCCTGGGCACTCTCGCTGGTTGCCATCTTCTTTTTAATTACTTAAGGTTATTCATAGAAGGCAAATCTTGAAGTTCTATTCAGGAAATCATTTGGAAGTATTTAACCTCCGCCTCACCATTATCAGGTCTTTTAAAAATTATCTTATTCAGAGGCGAGATGTAGAAAGAGAGAATAGCCCTTGGCAAAGCTGTGGGGCTCTTGTGCTCGGCCTGCGTCGTGGGCACTGTGACGCCGTGAGCCCGTCCAGGGCCGTTCACTCCCAGCAGCGGCTGGAGACTCGGCCTGAGTTTGATTCTCCCTCAGGGTCGCTGCTTGTTGTTTGGAGACCAGGCCTTTGTGAAGGGCGACACCTGCGCCCTTCACACCCCCGTCTCTCGTGCTTTGACGCGCTCAGTTCACATTTTTAGACTTCAAAAGTCAGTTACTTGAGTGAACTTGATGCACGTGTCCTAAAAAAAAAACCTCTTGGAGAATTTAGGTAATTTACTTAACTATTAAATCAAGTTGGTTCAAATTTCACTGAGTGCCCAAGTCCAGGAGCAGATCTGGCACGGCTCCCCTTCACCTGGTGCTTAGGTTCTGGGCGGTGGGTGGTGAGCTCGGCATTCGAGGCCACAGTCTCTGCGGCGCTGAGTCACTGAGAGCACGGAGGGAGTGAGCCGAGCATCTGCCCCACCTCATGTCGGTCCAGGAACATCACTGAGGGGACATCTCTTGGCTTCCTTGTTTCCTTTACAAACCTGTCATTGACGCTCGTCAAGTTCAGTGCAGTGCCTGTACACCTCCCCGGCCTCCTGACCCTGAGACGAGGAGAAAATCCGAGCTGAGCGGCCATTTGCACCGCTCACCGCTGGTGTACGTGCAGCCGAGTGCTGGGGTCCTTCCTGGCACAGGGCATCCACAGACTCTGCAGGCCTGGACAGGGCAGTGGCGAGAGAGGCTGCCTGTGACTCGTGGTCCTACTGTGAGATCCCACGGTCTGGCTGTTGACCTTGGGCTGGGCTGAGCAACGCCAGGCGGAAGATGAGAGGGGTGGCCAGGTTCCCGGGAGCTCGCTGCAGTGCCCGGAGCCCGCTGACTCCCTCCTGCGGCCCATCAGG
Organism: Camelus dromedarius; assembly: GCF_036321535.1. Classification (NCBI taxonomy): domain Eukaryota; kingdom Metazoa; phylum Chordata; class Mammalia; order Artiodactyla; family Camelidae; genus Camelus; species Camelus dromedarius. The sequence goes on from NC_087466.1 coordinate 24,217,794, forward strand.
GGCCCACAGGCCACGCTGGCTGTAGCAGCCTCCACCCATCCTTGCTCTGTGCAGACTCTGCTGGCCAGTCCACGGGCATGACCCTTGACCCCAGCCGGAGATGCTCCAGTGAGGGGGGCACCAGTTAGTAACCACCTCTTCCCTCAATAAAATAGTCATTTGACAGCCATCTTCCCCTCCACACTTGCAAGAGTGACAGCCTGAGCAGGACAGGGCATTTGGGGGTCATGCCTGGTGTGGACACACACCCCGCGTGAAGGGCCAGCCCCCCGTCTGCCTGTCCAGCCCAGCAGGGATGAAGGAGCGAATACTGACAGAGCGTGTGGCTGACTAGACATGGATTCCAGCCGTGCCAGAGGGCTGGGGCCAAGTTCTAGGTTTTCCAGAGAAGCAAGGAATCTAGAATGTTTAGGGGAGACATCTCAACTCACAGATCTCAGCAGTGACTTCACATTTTGTCAAAATATGAGGCGGTCTACCAGAACACATGGTAAAGCTGATGCTGCTCTTAGGCACCCGTGTCCCACCTCTGGGTCCAGGGGGGGTCACGGGCATGGGACGGGGACGTCACAGTTTCTCTGCGGAGACCGTCCCCAGCAGCAGTCAGCTCTGCCCAGAGGCTAGGGAAGGGGGCTGAAAGTGTCCTTCAGAGTTCACTGTAAACGCATCACTCCCAGAAGTGAGAGCATTTTCATTAAAATGGGGAGGACAAAGCCAGACTCCACCTGGGTGGGAAGCGCTGGGGGGCCTAGAAGTGGAGGCCTGGACACAGACCCTTTGTGACCGGCCGGGAAGAGGGCAGGGACTAGTGGGGAAAAATGTTCCCGTAAGAGCCCCCTTCGAGCATGGCTCCTTGGGTTGCCATGACAACTGCCCGCCCAGCCTGCAGGGGCCATAGTGGGGAGGTGGCCTGGATGTTCCCGGGAAGAGCCATGGGCCTTTGGGTCCAGATCAGAAGAACACCTGGAAGACATAAACCCAAACACCTGGACTCAGGCTCTCAATGGTGATTGTCCTCGTTTGTGGTTAGATGCTATGGTTATCTTAAAAAACAACAAGCAAGAATATGAAAAATTTGAAAAAGAAGCACAGTTAAGGGAGATGTGGCCCATAAAATAACGAAATGAGATGTTACAGTAGAAGTCCTTTAGAGCCTAATGACTGGTGGCTTAAACCAAGTGTGTGGTTAAAACAATGCTACGTACAGGCCTGAAGTATCTTTTAACTTGGAAGGTGCAGGTGTGCCCTCGGCCCGTTTGATGGGGGCCACGGCCCTGCCTTTGGTGGGTGTCCTCACTGAGCCCAGCCAGGTGCTGTGAGTGAGCGGAACCCCAGGCTCACAGCCTGTTACCTCAGGGCTCTTCCTCCTCCGGTTCCACAGCAGGTTTTTGTTTTTGGTTTTTTTTAAGCAACTGGCATTTTATCCGATCTTTCCAAAGGATTCAGTTTTCACAGAAACTGTAAGTCTCTTTTCTCATTCAGATTTCATCTGTTTGCACAAATTTTAATTAAATACATAATTACAGTATGTTTAACTGGAGAAAGTTTAAGTGGAAAAACTGCTGGTAAAATCAGAAAGGCCCAGCCTTCTGAGGAGCTGCGTCCCGGCCTGGTGTGTTAGTGCCTCCAGGCGCCTTCCCCAGCACAGCCCCGGAAGTTCCTCAGAGAGAAAGGTTGGAGGGGCCCTGGAGACGGATTTAAACCAGGAAGGGCTGTCTTAGGAGAAGCTCAGTGATGGGAAAAGCTGTTTGGAGAACAGATCACATTAGAGCCTCACTTTCTATCCAGCAGCAGAACCACTTCCAGATGTGAGTGTTCTCGGAAAGTGAGGGTACTTTAGCAGATCAAGAATCATCTATTTTAAGCCAACAGACATATTTAGCTAATGGAAAAAATAAAATTGTTGAGAAAGCAGAAAAAAACTAACATACAAACAGCTTGTACAGTCAAATAGGAAAAAGAAGCTAATGGTCCAGTGGAAAAGTGAACTTTATTATGCATAATTTACAAAGATAAAAATGGCCAATTTTTTTAAAAAGTTTATCCTTGCTATGCACTCAGATGGCACTGTATCTGCTTACTTTAGAACATTACTTCCAGAGAAAATAAAATCCAGTGTTTCACTTACGTCAGTGTGCAGAAAATGTATGAAGAATATGGGACTTTTTGGTCCAGTGGAAAGGTGTTCAGGAGTGGGAGGAGGGCATAGCTCAGCAGCAGGGCGCTTAGCATGCACGGGGTCCTGGGTTTAATCCCCAGTACCACCTCAAAACTAAATAAACCTAATTACCCTCAGAAAAAAAAAAAAAGGAAAGAAAAGTTGCACTTGCAGGCACACAAGAACACTTTGGATTTAAGTCTTCAGATAAAATTTCTGGGCCGTGGAAAATTTATTCATGCGTACATGTTTGAATTTCTTAGTAATTGTAGGGATTATGTGAAAGAAATAGAGACCACGCCTCCAGGGGTGTGCCATCTTCAGCTGTCACGTAAGCAGAGAAGGACAAGGTGGACAGGTGCTCCCGCCTTGCCAGTGGGAGCGTAGACTTGCGCACGGCGGCAGGTGGGCAAGCCAGCGGTGCAGACTGGAAGCCAGAATGCGCAGAATTGCACTGACCCAGAACTTCTCCTTCAGTCTCCACACATAGGTGTAAAGACTGAGCTACAGGAGTGTTCCTTGTGAGTAAGATTTTTACTGCTCGCTAAGGACTGAGATGCCCTCTGTCCTTCGGGGGGGGGACTGAGGGAGTGAGTGTCCGCGCCTGTGAGCTCAGGCAGAGTGGGCTGCCGGGGTCAGAGAGGGAGCCCCTCGTCGGGGAGGGCGAGGGCAGAAGGGGAAGGGTAGGTTTGGGGTGAGGCCGTTGGGGTCCGTTCAGAAGAGGGGTCGGGTGAGAGGCTGGTGCCGGCGGTGTGCTCCGAAGAGGACCCAGGAGAACAAGGTGCAGGGCAGGGGAGCCATCGCTCCCTGCCTGCTTGTACTGCTTAGAGCCTCCCCAGAAAAGGCAGAGATGCGAGCTGCTCGCTCGGCAGCGCGGCCGGAGTTAACCCCACGCAGGTCTGTGGTTTTAACGACCGGCCTGTTTTCAGTCCCCGGTACTCTGCCGAGGCTGGAGCCGAGGCCGGGCGCCCGCCTGCGGGTCCTGCAGGGGGCTGCAGTCCCCAGGCTCTTCCGTCTGCTTGTGTTACTCGGTGTTTAGTCATCACCTAGAATGCGCTCGGGCATCCCCTGTTGCTTACTTTCTGCCCATCAGAGATCTCCCTAGATTTTAGCAACCTGGGGAAAAAGCGCCTCTTTTTGTTTTACAGTTAGAAACTCCTTAAATGTGAATGTGTAGAACAGTTTCTTTCACTTACTGGCCCGACCGTGGGCTCTTTCATGCTGTTTTCTGTTATCATTTACTTGTCTTCTGCCGTTTAGCGATTAATCCTTGCGGAAGCGCATAATAAATAAAATTAATGATGCAGGAAGCAGTCATGCTGAGATGCTAGCCACCATTGTAGCATGCAGGGTTGCTTTTTAAATAAAATGCCAGCTCCGTTTTTTAATGTTTCTATAAATAGCTTAAGTGAGGTTGAACCACGTGGGGCCATGGTGGGTACTTTCTTGCTGCTGCCCATTTATTTAAGTGTGGTTTTGGCGTTTTTTTTTTTTTTTCCTGCAAAGTCATGACCTTGAAGTGCTTTAATTTACCTGGCAGACTAATTAGAAACGGCTTTATTGTAATTCAGGAGAAGTAGAAGGGAAAAAGTAAAAGGATTACCCAAGACGCCGCCCTCTAGCAATGGCCATTTTTATCATTAGGTGGAAACGCCACTGACACAGTGGGAAAGACTGAGATGATGTAGTAAATAAAGGAGCCAAAGCAGCTCGTAGCTGCAGGACGCAAAGACGATGCTCACGCAAAGACAGGGAGTAAAGACTGACGTATGGGGCGGGGGAGCAGCTCGGTGGCAGAGCGCGTACTTACTAGCACGCGTGAGGTCCTGGGTTCAGTCCCCAGTCCCTCCGTTAAAAAAAATTTGTTTAAGTTCATTATAAATAGAAATATTTGTGTTAAAGTAGGAATAAGCTTTATAATTTTACTTGAATTTAACTGGAAAGCCTACAATCAAAATCAAAGTAATTCCTGAATTTCAGATAGAGGTTTCTTCTGTACCTCAGGAGTTCAGTTCTGCAGGTTAGGGGAACATCGAAGAGGTTGAATTGTAGGGTTTGTTTTTTTAAGCTGTGTGTTTGTCATCTTATTTGTTATTAATCAGCTAGGAAACTAGAGGAAATTAAGTGCTCATGAAGTACCTTCCTTCACCCCTCCCCTAACGGTTGGTTTTTGAGAGAAACACTATGTTTACGTTGTGGAGTTAGAAGTAATATTTACCTTCTGTAAGTGTGAGTCCTTGGTTGGTTGGTCTTAGTTCCATGGATTCGTATTTTTTCACCAGAGCGTCTCCGTTGGAGTTCTTGGTCGTTTGAATTTCATAAACAGGTTTTACAAGGATTCTGTTTCATGACTTCTTCCACACTTGAAAAGTACCTACCTTCAGCCCTTGTGCAGAGGAAAGCTTGTCTGGGTATGAAACTCGTGGGCTGCACTTTCTGTCCCGAGATCTTTGTGCCCCAGAGGTCACGTGGTCCCTCCCGCCGGGGAACCCCGGTCGCTGGCTTTGGCCACCGCTAGGTGAGTGGGTTCATCAGCAGCAGGTCCCCCTCAGTTGTTCTGGGCGCTGCTCTCTGAGGTCTCTCACTTTTGAAAATGTCCGTATTGCCTTCGGACATAAATAGCAGCCGGGCAGAGAGTTACGTGCTGCTGCGTCACAGCTGCCTGAGCTCGGGCGAGGCAGGGCTTCCCGTCCTCACCCCCCCGGAGCTGTTTCCCCGACGGAATGCCTCAACAAGTCTTTCTTACATCTTAAAAACTTACTCGGCATACAGCCCCAGCTTTCCCACGATAAATCCTTCCAGTCAAAGACTCAGTTCCCATTACTGGGAAGTGACTTCCTGTTGTACCTCTGAGCGTCTTTTAAAAGACGCCAGCTTCCTTATCTCACGTCATCGTTTTCTTCTGCGCGTCTTTCCTCTTCTGGTTTTTGCTTTCGTCTGTTTCTCGTGCGCACTCAGCACGGTGGCGTCCACCGTCCGTCCCTCTTCTCCTGTGCTGGTGACTTGGTTGTTTTCACCTGCATCTGGTCTGTTCCTTACAGTTTAAGATTCACGGGCTCAGCGGCCGTGGTGCCGGGTCCTGTCTGTGTGCTGAGCTCTGCGGCGGGGCTGGGCCGACTTCCCTTGCAGGTCCGGGTGTGGCAGCGCCTGGCCTCTGCAGTTGCAGCGCGAAAGCCACACAGGCCGTCGGCGTCGAGGCTGTGCCTGGGCCCCGGAGAGCTTAATTTCGGGACAGTGAACGTGCATTTCATAGAGTATTTCCATCATGAGTTGTTGTTCGGTTTTGTTGTTGTTCCGTTTAAAAACGTGAAGCCCTCCCAGCCCTCCAGGCCGTGCTGGGCCGGCTCAGGCCCGGCAGCTGAGCCTGCTCGGCAGGGTCCCTTCCGGCTCGCTGCTCGTTGTGTTTCCTTTTCTTTGTCCTCAGTTGAAGTCCTGTCTCTCCAGATTCACCTATGGCCCCCAAAAATCTCAGAGGCTCATGGATTCAATTCCTTCCAGCCTGGGCTCTCTGCCGCCCGTGTGGCATGCTCCCCGCTGGGTTCCCTGTGCTGTGCCTTCTCCCTCCTGGCTTCCCCGACAGGTCGGCAGCTCTGGGCTTCGCTGTCTCCCCTCTGGGCGCGGCCTCGCTGCGGAGTCGCTCCTTCTCTGCTCTCTCCTGAGACCCTGCCACGCCCCAGGGCAGAGGTTCTTCCCCAGTCGGGGGTCCGTGGGGGGCATCCTAACCTTGCAGAGCCCCCAGCCCCGTCGGGGTGGGGGGCCCGCGACCGCTCCCAGGCCTCCCCACGCCCCTGTGGCTTCGCCCCTCCTCGAGGTCCCGGCCTCAAGCCTGGGCCATCTCTTTCTCACCCGGGCTCTCCTGGACCTGTTTTTTTTACTAACCTGCCTCCAGAAACTCGATACAGTATTAAAAATTCAAAACTTTTTGCTTTTAGGGGTCACTGCTGAAGACTTTAAGTAATGGTTAGAGACAAGGCTTTTCGAGAAGTAAGCTTCATTTGCAAAAAAGAGCGGTCACTTTTAAACACTGGCCTTTAGGTTGCAGGGTCACACGTCCGTGCGTCTAAAGCTGATTTGTTTGGGGGGCTTTCCCGCTTCACACGTGTCACCGTCTTGCGTGGCTGCAGAAGTCACTTGGATTTCCCTCTTCCCGCTTGGTGATGGCAAAACAAGTCCACTTGTGCCGGGGACTTTTCTTCCTGAAACACTGAGCTGTCGGGAGGTGGCAGAGGACTAAACAAACAGGATGGGCGCGGTGAGCCGCGTGGGAAGCTCCCACCTTCCAGCCCCTTGGCAGCCACCAGCCCTCGCTCTTGGCTGCGGCACCTCTTGGCTGCGGCACCTCTTGGCTGCGGCACGTGCGGATGGTCCCGAGGCTTAGTCTCCATCTGAAAATACTTAGACACAGGGTGTGGTGATCCAAATATAAATGCTTCAGAGTATTTGCGGGGTGGGGCGGACAATCGTATTTTTGCCTAAGAGCTGTGGGTGTAGCATTTTAAGGAGTTTTGGTTGGGCTGTGTTTTTTCCTTTCGATACAAGATTGCAAGTGAGAGGGCGCTGATAGTTGAGTACCCCGCCTAAAACAAACCATGGCCAGGAGGGGTCTTTTAGGAATTCTTGAAAATTATCTGAGTCCAGGAGGTAAAGCCAGAAACCTTGAGAAAGGAGATCGAGAGACAATTGAGGGGTAAGGGAATCTTAAGGAAAGGGGCAGAGAGAGAGAGAGGTTTCAGCTTTGAGTTCTCTCCTACTTCTCAAGCACCACGAGGTTTAAAATAGCCCTGGGCTTAGCGGGCACTTTGCTCAGCCTTGAAGATGCAGAGTTCAGTGATCAGTGCTCACCACTGAGCTGTGTTCTTCGTGCCTGATGTGTAAGCTCCTGGGACTGACATCTCCTGAGGGAAGGGTCTTCGGTGTGAGTGAGGAGAGCACAACTCTCAGGGCAGGCAGGGGGAAATTCTCAAGGCAAGGAGGCTTGTCCGAAAGGCCTGTGAAATGAGTACCAGGTTCAGGGGCCTGAGTCTTTGGACACTAATAAAAACTTTACTAAGCTCTATTTTCAGCAAAGGAGTAGAACTGTGGGATTTTACATTAGACAGTGAAATTACCCTGAATGTAACTCATTCTGACGTTGGTCTGCCAGCCAAGGACGGAAGAGGCAGCACCCGGCCAGCCCCGCAAGGTAGCAGTTCTGGGATCATGGGTCCTAAAAAGGATTTAAGGCCGTTGAACTTATTAGAAAAGTCCGGGGATGCAGGTGGTGGAGAGCATTGGCCTCCCGGGGAGGGGCCGGGTCTGGGCCCCAGAGAGCAGCGGGCTCTCGGGTTCACTCCGCTGCTGACACGGTGCTCGTGTGAATAAAATCAATCAGTTTTTTAAGAATATACTTACTTTTCGCTGCACAACTCAGTAAAGCTATTTTCATTCTTAGTACAGACACATGTTTGTCTTCCCGGAACTGAAAGAAGGGATTGCTCACCAGCCCTCCGAGGACCCTTTCCGTGCTCATGTTCTGTTCTGAGAGTTAAATTTATATGAGATTAAGATCACATAGAAATATCAGTAAATTGGCCCTGAGTTTAGCAAGAAGCCGGTTGAGCAGAAGGGCTTTGGGAGGTGATTAGGCAGGCTCGTCTGGCCTCGCATGGCGAGCCTCTGCACGTCTCTGAGCACGCGCAGGATCGGAGCACGCGCAGGATCGGAGCACGCGCCAGGACGTGCCTCCCGCCCCGAAGCGGCTTGGTGTCTCCGCCCAGCTGTACTGCCCTTAGGGAGTGCAGGTCCCCGTGAGGTTCCTCCCTGGGCTTCATTTGCAGTAGGCACTTCCGCTACTCGTGGTGTTCATTAAATCACGCGGCATTTAACTTGGGGTGAAACCCAACCCCTCCTGGAAAATTCAGCGTGAAATCCTGAGAACAACGACAGACCGGGGCGGGGGCGTGCGTCAGGTCGTGGAAGCACAGTGGGGAGCGGCAGGCGCCCCGGAACCCCGCGCACCCTGCCGTGTCTCGGACGTGGTGCCGAGGCCCAGGATCGAGGCCGCGGCCTGGCCTGGCCTGGCCTCCGTCACTCCAGGGGTTCTCGGAGCTTAGTGTTCTTGAGAATTTCTGCGTTGGGGCTGGACATGTGTGCTCTGGTTGCTGGTCACTTTGAAGGGTTTTGAGGGCTGTGTGGCCCCGCTGCTGCGACAAGTGTGTGTCTCCAGAGAGCGTCCGTGATGGGGTGATGTCTGTGCACCTAGCTTCTTGTTCTTGGGGGTGTCTCGGCATGAGGGTGGTTAGAGGGCACGGGGGCCTTGCCGTCGGCTGGCTTTGCTCATTAAATGCTGGCCTAGTGCCCGCCGTACACAAGAGCTGTGAAGCTGCCGTTGCTGCTTTTAAGATGCTTCGCCCTCAGGGCAGTAGCTGTGCCAACAGCCCTGATGGCAGGGAACTGCCCCGGGGGTGTGTGCACAGCCCCCAGGAGGGCAGAGCAGCGGCCCCTGAGCCGGCCTGGGGTGGGAGATGGTACTGGAAGTAAAAACTTTTTTTTTAATTGAAGTAGAGTTGAGTTGACAATCTCTCGGTCCATCCATGTTGCTGCAAATGGCAGTATTTTGTTCTTTTTATGGCTGAGTAGTATTCCATTGTATAAATACACCACTTCTTTATCCAGTCATCTGTCGATGGACACTGAAGTTGCTTCCATATCTTGGTAAAATAGCGCTGCTGTGAACATTGGGGTGCATGTGTCTTTTCAAATTGGTGTTTTCATTTTCTTCGGATAAATACCCAGGAGTGGAATTGCTGTGTCATTTGGTAGTTCCTTTAGTTTTTTGAAAGATCTCCATACTGTTTTCCACAATGGCTGCACCAGTTTGCATTCCCACCGATAGGGTATGAGGGTTCCCTCTTCTCCACACCCTTGCCAGCGTTTGCTGTTTTTCAGAGGTGAGCTTTAGAAGGGGCTTCACGGCAGGAAAAGACACCGCATGGAGGTGCCAGGGTCAGGAATGGGCCTCAGTGTCCACGAGAGAAAGTCCAGGAAGGACTCCCTAAGATCTTCTCATGTGCGACGTCCCAGGCACGAAGTGAGAGCCAGGGAGGAACAGGGAGCTCCTCGCCCGCCGCCGGCACGCGCCGTGCGGTGGAGCGTCCGCCTTCCCCGCTCTCTAGCGGTGGTCTCGCTGCCATCAGGGTGATTCGGGGGTACACGTGGATTTCCACATTCCTCTTCACCTTGGCTCCGTGTGACTAGGATTTGTTGGAAAGGACTCAAGGGTGCGTGGGAAGAGAGGAGAGAGGGCACCGCAGTGCGTCTTCTTTAGGGTTCTCCTTCGAGTCGCTCCTCTGCGAGACCCCCTGGCGCGGTCCCGAGGGGCCCCCAGGGCGTGCGGCCGGTGCCCCGTTCCCAGCGTGTGAATCCTGTCTGGGGTGAGACACGGCTCGGGGCTCGGAGATGCCTGTAGGTGTTGGTTGGAGTTTTGTTTGGTCTTCATACCTGGAAACAGAACCTTTCTCTTTGTGAGCTCGGCTATGCATATTTTAATTTTCCTTATATTTTAGCAAACATTTTAAAATACTTATAATGGGTGCGTTCCTGAGTTAAGTTAACCTGCTGTTTTGCTGACAGGGCTGTTTTCAGCCCTTTGTTTTGATTTCACTTGACGAATGGCACAGGACAGTCGTGTAGACTGCTGGTCAGTCTGCGTTTTCGTACTGCGCAGGAAGGATGCTCGGTTTTGAAAATAGTTCATTCACCTCTGTTACGTGAAGAATGCATTAAATTGCCATTGCATAGCACATACTGTTACTTGAAACTCAATTGTAAACTGTTTTTGTTTTTTAATTCACATGTCTCGTTGGTTGTGGCTTCGATTTTCTAATGCGTTTGGGGTGTTTTTAGGCAAGAGGCTGGTTGTCCAGGACAGGACACAGTGTCTGTCCTCTCCATGAGATGTGACCCTTTGGGTGGTAGCAGGACTTGCTGTTCCCTCTCCCAGAGACCTGGGGCTGCCCTGGGGAGGGTCTTTGCGGGAAGTGTGGGTTCTCTGGGGGGAGTTCACTGTGGCCTCACTGATGCCACCTCACTTCCTCCTCCCCCTGCAGTGGCCCTGCCTGGGGAGGGTGAGGAGGAGGAGCCCAGTAGCTTGATGTCTGCAGAGGAAGAGTGGGGATGGTGATTCCGTCCTTTCAAGGGTGATGTTGTATCTCACGGAAGCCTGGAAGCCTCCGTCCGTATTCAAATGCCTCATTTGGTTGGTTGGGAAAAGCTTGTATTTGCACTCTGCCCGCCCCCTTCAGAGATGTCATTCGAATGTTTCTGTGCTGAAGATCTCAGTGAGAGGGCGTTGAGGCCACACATCTTAGTTTGAAACTGTAGCGTTTGTGTTAATGTGTAACACGGCTGGTGCGCCGCGCAGGGCTGGAACGTCACAGCCTGGGAGTTCAGACGTGTATAATTAATAAAAAGTAAGTCGTTAACAGCTGCGGATGTGCCGGGCACGTATAAGTTATGCAGCGGTTCCAGCCTGAGATGGGAGGGCTGCGATCGAGCTGCTAGTAAGGGGCTTGCAAGTCGCTGTACCGCCGATGTCTCTCCCCCGCTCAGCACGCATTGCTGCAGGCCATAGGCAGTGTAAAGCTTTCGCTGTTGGTAAATGTTTTTGTTTTAAAGTAGCCTAGTGGAAGACCAAAATCGAATTAGTCTATTAGAACAGTCTTTCCACCATCCTCCAATAAAGAAGAAATTAAACCTCCGTGTAGTCAGAACCAGTTGCTTATCTACAACAAGGTTAGAAATTTAAGTCCTTAAATAGATCATTGAATCATCTCCAATTTTTCTGGTTTTGAATATTCCCCACCCCCCCAAAAAAATAAACTTACAGAACTATTAATTGTTTTAAAAAATGGGCTCTATCCTCTAGATATTTGCTTATGTGTCCAAAGTATAGAGGAGGATAATATCCTTCCCTGTTTATGAGAACAAGGCCCCGGGCGATCTCAGCGTCCATCAGGACTGCTTAGGTAAACCGCGGTCCGTCCGTGTCCTGGGGTGGGGCTTCCACCACGGGTGTTTATATGAGAAGAGTGAGGCGCTTAGAGAACAGAGAGTTGGGGCCAAACAGGGAAACCAGCAAAGGGTGTGTGGTCCCCAGCACGGGTCGGCCCCCGGGCCACACAGGAGGGGCGCTGGCGCTGCGGACAGGGGACTGTGTCCTCAGCTGCACGTTCTGCGCTTGGCGAAAGCGGCCGTTTGTCTAGGCAGGCCCACGTTTGGCTGCTTTGAATGTCCCGTGCCTGCTCACTTTCCCTTGTCCCTGGGTGTGTCCGGACACTGCCTGGTTCTTCTCCATTACCTGTCACGTGGGTGGCCTTTCTAGGATCAGAAAAATAAAGAGGGCAGTGTGGTTGGCAACGGGCGAGGGGGACGTGGCACTGGGGAAGGTGCCCCTCCCGCTGCGCCGGGGACTCTTGGCTCACGCCGAACGTGTCTCCCCCAGCAGCGGTGGCGGCCGTGTACTACAGCTACTACATGCTGCCCGACGGCTCCTACTGCCTGGCCCCGCCCCCGCCCGGCGTGGACGTGGCCGCCTACTACGGCTCCCTGCCGGCGGGGGCCGCGCCCGGCTCCGCCCCCGGGGCCGCCGCCGCCGCCCCGCCCCCTCCAGGGACCACGCCCCCGCCTCCCCCGGCCGCGGCGGAGACCAGCAGCGCGGGGACCTCCACCGCCATCGCCACAAGGTAGGCTCTGGCTTCTGCGGGTCCCGCGGCGCGCCTGTGCTCTCGGTCCGCGCTCCTTTACATCGGGGTTTCGTGGAGGGGCTCCGTTGTCTGAGTATTCATTACCTAGATCCCCAGGGTGCAGGGTCAGCAGCGCAACGGAAACTGTCATAGACACGCACAGCGGTGAGGTCTCACCGCTTAGAAGCTCCTACGTGGCGTCCCACGCCGGCCCCCTTAACCCTGCCTCTCATGGGCTGACAGCTCAGTTGGGCCATACTAGGCAAGTCAGTGGGAAGTGAAGCCAGATTTTTTGCAAAAAATGCAGGATTTCACAAAGCTGGTGCAAGCGAATCTCTCACAAGCTGTTGGCAAATGGGGATCTGGCCTGCAATCCAGCGAACCGCTGAGTAACAGAGCCAGCGAGGCTGGGACCGGAGCCCCAGCAGCTGTCACGGGCGGCGTGGAGTGGGGCGCCGAGGTCTGGAGGGAGCAGGCACTTTCTAAGAGGCACTGGAGTGTCTCAGGCTGAAAAGCGGTGCTCTGGAAATTTGATGGACACTTCGGTGTTTCTGCAGAAATGACCCACTTTCTGATCGTGCTAAGAAAGTCAAACATGAAGAGTGATGAGTCATGCTAGCCTGCGTTTTTTGTTTTCTGTTGTTAATATAGCAAAACTCCACACTTGACTTCTTGGTTGCTTCTAAGAATTAGCAGTTGGAGGGAGATTTGAGGAGGGAGAAAATGAACCTATTTTTATGACCTGTGGTGTCATTAGTAACAACCCTGTTTTCATCTTTGGCAATGGTGTCTCGGCCCCTGTTGAAAAGATTGACTGATGGGTTTCCTGTCGTACAAGTCACCGCGGGCAGAAGGCCTCCCTGTCTGTGTGTAACTTACCTGTTGGGGGGCCTGAGCCAGGGGAGCCCCTCCAGCAGTCGTGTGGACCCTCCCACCCGCGGCGATCTGGAGGAGGGCCCGGGCTGTGGATGTGACCGAGCTCTTCTCTGCAGCACACTGGCTCCGGTGGCCGCCATCATCCCTCCACCCCCCGACATTCAGCCTGTGATCGACAAGCTGGCAGAGTACGTGGCCCGGAACGGCCTCAAGTTCGAGACCAGCGTTCGTGCCAAGAACGATCAGAGGTGCGGTGCGGGGCTCTGTGGGCTGGATAGGTGGTGTCGGGTTTAGGTCAGCTTCTTTGTGAATCTAGCTGCGTTAAATGTATTTATTTTTTAATCTTTTTCTTCTTATTTACATAAATATATCTTGTTTAATTACTTGAAGTTGGGGTAGTGGCTTTTTAAATTATTCTCTGGATTTTTGTTTAGTTTGTTTTGCTTTGTCTTTTAAAAATACTGAAGCTACCTAAAATAAAAGGCTGGAATTCATGCTTTTCAAGAATCCACTGTGAAAATTTAGACACACACTGCAGTTTGTTTTGTTTAAGCAGATAGTGTTCCGTGCCTCTGGTGGTAAACTGAAAACAGGGCTTGTGGTTGCAGCGTGGTCTGCGTGACCGCGGACAGGCCCTCCAGTGCCGGCCCGTCTCCGGGTCTGTTGGGGGCCGAGGCCACTCGGCTCAGCCTCTGGGGCGTTGGGAGCCCGGGGCTCGAGCAGGCCGGTCAGTTGGGGCTGGGTGGGCTGCTGTCGCAGCGAGCGTGCCTTGTTGAGCGCCTGTCCCCCTTCTGCTCCTAGGTTTGAGTTCCTGCAGCCCTGGCACCAGTACAATGCCTACTACGAGTTTAAGAAGCAGTTCTTCCTCCAGAAGGAAGGGGGCGACAGCGCACAGGTGCGTGAAGCCTGGGGCTGCCTTGGCCTCACACATGCTTTCAGGTGCAGTGTGTCTCGCATGTGCTGGATTTGACTTCTCGCCTCTCGCCTTAGGTCTGCTGAAATCTTTGACCCATGTTCATAGTCATTGATGATCATTTGTCCAGCACGTTCTAAGCAAAACATCCCTGTTTCTTCGAGCCTTTGATGTTTGGTCGGCTCTTATTTTTGACCGTGTTTGCTGGAAGCCGTGCCCTGTACTGCTGTCGGGTTGATGTGCGCCTAGCGCACGAGACGTGGACCCAGGGGCACCAGCACGTGTGGGGGCTGCCGGCGGCTCCCTCGGGACTCCCCAGCGCGTGTGCCCACGCCTGGTTCCTGTGCACCTGTCGGGAGCAGTTGTCCCCACCGTTGTCGCCTTTCCTTCCTCTTCCCTGCCCTCCTCAGCTGGACACCTCATGTTTTCCAGAAACCTGCTTTGGTGGAGAGACGACGTAGGTTTGCCTGTCAGTGATCTCTGCACCTCGTGTCTCTGATTGCTCACGCTGAAGAGCGCGGCCTCAGCAGTGGGCACCGGGCACGACTGGTGCCTGGATGTAGCCTCGGTGACTAGCGAGCGCTGGTTCCCAAGACGGTGTAAGAGGGGTGGTCCCCCCTCCCGCCCTCCTTTAACGCTGCTGTGTCAGGAATAGTCCATCTGGGCTGAAGACGTGTTCCTTACAGTTATGCAGGCGATGCCCCACGTCCTCGTGTCCTTTCTGACACCCCGTGTCAGTCCTGTGGAGCCGTTCACGGTCATGTTTCCCCTCCGCAGGCCGCATCCACACCTGAGGAGGCTCCTGCAGAGTCTGCTCCTGACACGCCAAGTGACACCGCCGGGGAGGGCACCGTGTCCGAAGACACGGCTGACGTGGGAAGGGGCAGCTCCTCGGGGAAGAAGGAGGCGCCACCCAGCAAAGCCGTCCCAGATGGGAAGCTGGTGAAAGGTACGCTGTCCTCGCCGCCGGGAGGCCCAGTCTTGACCTTGGCCTTGGAGACGTCACTTGATGTTAGCAAGGAGGAGCCTGGACCACTGACGGTCCGCTGCCGTTGACTGCGGCTCGGGAGGGAACTGGCGCCCCGTTACGTTGCTCCAGCAGAGCTTGCTTATGGCGGAGGGCTTTCCTGGGGTCCAGCTGAGAGTCGTCTGGATACAGGCTTGTCTTAGGTGCACGTTTATGTAACAGCCTGTTGCAGTGATTTAACGGGAATGTTTAGAATATTTCAAATAACGTTTGGTGCCCACTCAGTCTTCTGAAACTCTGTGCAAACTGTTGCACCAGCGGAGTTCGTTTTCTTGGGTTGTGAAGGCAAGTCCCTAGAGGATCTCTGCTGGGCAGGGCTCCGCTCGCTCCATCCTGGTGCCTCGTGTGGAGGAATGCCTAAGGAGGAGTGGTCTCTGCCGGGACAAATGTGCTTGAAAAGAGCACATGTAGATAAACAGGGAAATGAAAAGCGGGCATGGCTCGTGGCAGAGAACTCTGCAGTGGAGCCCCACCTGCGGGGAGGCAGGGCCAGAGGGAGGGAGGGAGGCTGTGCCGGGAGAGGGCATCAGGCCGGGGCGGAGCGCGGAGCGGGGCTCCCAGAGGCAGAGCAGGTGTTCAGAGGTGAGAAGTGGTCCAGGCAAGCGTGTCGTTCCCCGCCGGTGTGTGGGCCTCTGCTCTGCCCCCACAGCGGGCGCAGGGCCTTCCCCAGGGGCAGCTGCACACCTTACAGGTCGGAGCAGAAGAAATCACATCTCCAGTTTGGGAGTTTGTGAAGAGGTTGCGGCAGAGAAGTCACTGGGAGGTTGTGGGTGGAGCTGATGGTGGGAAACAGGACTGCGTGAGGTGGGTAGGGAGCATTGTGGGGGTGCGGGGAGCAGAGGGGGTGCCGAATGGAGCGGGAAGGGCTGGGGTGGCAGGAGGCATTTTCTTTGCAGCGGGATGCCTTCTGTGATAGGCTGGTGGTCGAGAGTGACCAGAGTGACCCGGGTGAGTGGCTGGGAAAATTCAGTGACTGAGGAAAGCGTAAACGTACCTTTGCGTTTGCCTGAGTGCTGGGGCTGCAGCTCTCCGCAGGGAGAGCCCCCGCACCACGGGCCTGCCCTTACTTGCTCCGCTCGCAGTCGCTCTTCGTTTCTTCAGTCACACAGAGTGAGGGCACGTCTTAATGATCTTCAGTCACAGGTATGACTAATTGTAAAGAGAAGCTTTAAAATGTTGCTGTTATAATCGCTAAGGAGAAAGTACTGTTCTCTGCCTTTAGTTTAAATCTGGACATGCTGGTCAATAGTCAAGCATTATGATTCTTTAAATACCACGAGAAGGTAACAGTTCCTGGGTAAGTGAAATGAGATCGACAGCTCCCCCCACAGAAGTGTCTCCTAGCCTCTCAGCCCAGGACGCTCCCTGAGCGCGCACTCTTCGTCTCTCACCCTCCCCAGCCACCTGCAGACGCTCGCCAAAATAAGCGGAAGATTATGATAAAGCAAAGACTGAGAACGGTTATTGCTCCGGAAACAGGAGAAGGTAGTGGTCATGTTTCAGGAGGGCGGGCCAGCCACCCTGGAATTCAGTTCATAGGGAAGAGAAGGACATTTGGGGGCTCAGTGGTAGTGACCCTCGGGAGAGCCCAGTGTCAGCCAAAGCAGGGGGCGGGCAGCAGAGAGAGCCACCAGGAGCATCCGAGGCCCCAGCAGGGGTGGCCTGGGTGCCAGGGGCCGCAGTGAGCTCTGTCCTCACTCCCACGGTTGTCCGGTGACTTGGCGGATGACATAGCACTTAGGGCCCCCTTCCTGCTCCCTGAGCCCGAGGTACCTGAGAGCTAGAACCCACCCCGCCCTCAACTCTGGAAAACACAGGCCTGCCTCTCCCTGTCGGGATGAGAAAACAGGTCACGGCACCTGCAGCGAGGCAGGACCGCAAAGGGACGGGGAGCGGTGACCGAGTCATGGGAGGCCTTTCTAGCCTCTGATTTATATTCTCTCAGAATTAACTATAAAACTAGTGCAACCCGATAAGCTGACATCTGGGAAATATTGTTCAGTAACAGGTTGCCAAAGCCTACAATATAATGAAAGCACTAGGATTCACACTGGGTGAGAAGACAAGTTTGCAGCTTTCCTCAAATCTCCCAAGGGAAAGGATAGAGGTGGAAGAGGAAGCGTCCAGACAGGAAAACAGGCAGGTTGTCCTCCACGGGGGCGAGGAAGCAGCTGGCACCTCGGACTCGCATCTGCAGCATTAAAGCCAGCGGTCAAGGTGCGTCTGAACTTTTGAATGAACAGTGTTCTGAATGCTGGGGTAGACATACCCTTACCGACGTGTCAGCACTCGGAAGTAATTAGTCAGAGATAGGGAGGACAATGAGAATGTTTCTTATCAAAAAGTTATCAAATGCAGTGAAAACTTAAAAGAGAAACCTGTAGCCCTATATGCTTCTGTTGGTAAAGAAAAAATAAAACAGTCCTTCAACTCAGGAACCTAGGAAGAAACTATAAAGTGCACGTAAGGAGGCAGGAAAGGACAGTTAATAAAAACCAAAGCAGAAATCAGTGAGAAGATGATAGAAGACCCGTAAAACTTACAGTTGTTGTGTCAGTTTAATGCAGGGGAAAAAAGCAAACGGAGATGCACAACATAATGAGGGAGAGAAAAAGCACAGGTATGTTTTAAATACACAAGAGTAAGGTGTGTAACTGAATCCAAATAAATTTGAAAATAACTGAAGAAATTGTCCAAGAAAATAAATTGCTAAAGTTGTCTCAAGAAGACAAACACCCCGTCCATAGCCATGAGAGAAAGCACCTGTCGACGAAACTCCTCTAAACCACGCAGGCTGGGACAGAGCCAGGTCAGGGCACCTCCCTCCGGAAGAGAAAAGCCTGCATGGGGACGCTGCCCCAGAGCACCGGGAAGGGAAGTTAGGAAGCCCTCAAGCCCCCGTCCGCTCGCCCCACACGGCTTGGCAGTCCGTAGCCCACAGTCCCCGAGAAATCGCGATGGCACGCCTCAGGCTGAAGCCAGCCAGAAGTGGCAGTGACAGCAGGTATGCGCAGGTGGGGTTCGTCCCAGCAGTCCCCCCAGAAAGCCTCCCGTGGCACTTCACCGTATTTACGGACAGGCACTGAGGAAGCGCCGGCACCTCCTGACGTTTGTGTGGCAAAGCCTCTGTGGTGTGACAGAAATTGATGTTGGAAAACAGGCTCTCCGATTTGAAAGATACTGTATTACCACATCTGACAATGATAGTGGTTCCAGGCAGATTAGGTGCTTAAATGTGAAAAATAAAGCCATAAAAGTGGAAGGAAATAAAGTAGCGTTGTTCTAGTTTAGAGTTGGAAAGGACTTTTTAAGAATCAAAGTCATAAATGATAAAGGAAGACGACTGGGTCTGTTGGGAGCTGGGCCTGTGCAAAGTTGTGAGACAAATACCAGAATGGTGGTGGTCGCTCACATGACAAGATGAAATGCTGAAATCCTTGGGGGGAGGGTACAGTTCAGGTGGTAGAGCGCGTGCGTAGCGTACACGAGGTCCTGCATTCAGTCCCCGGTTTCTCCATTAAAATAAGTAAATAAGCCTAATTACCTCCCCCTGCCAAAAAAATGAAAGAAAGAAAGAAAAACTAAACTAAAAAAAAAAAACAAACTTAAAAAATGTTGAAATCCTTGCTATGGAAAGAACTCTCACAAATCAGTAAGAAAAGACAGTCATTGCAGTAGAAAAGCAAAGGACATGAAAAGATGGTTCACAAAGAAGAAAAACAGGCGGTCAGTGAGGAAGCATTTAAAGTATGTGCTCATTAGCAGCGCTCTCTCCTGTGCCTCTGCCCTGGGAAAGTTAGACAGTAACGGAGAGGGTGTGGGGCAGCCGGACACCCACGTTGTCCCCGGCGCGACGCGTCGTCAGGAGGAGGCAGTCCCCAACTCTCACTGTGGCTGCCCTCCCCCCACAGACACCCCGCTCACCAGGGAGTGGCGACAAGGCTTGTGAGCTGTCAAAGGTGAAAAATGGAGGACAGTCGTGGGAGACTGAAGTAAATCGACGTGCCCCTGCTGAGAAAACAATACTGCCGTTTTTTAAACGGTCGATGCTGACGTGGAAACGCGTCTCTGTGCCGTTGCTTACTAAGTGTGTGAGGCTGCACTTCCTGCGCGTTTAAGCACGCACGCACATACTCAGCCCTGGGAACCATCCGCTGCTTATGTTCAGACGGCTTTTTCCCCAGGTCTGAACTGCTGTTGGCCTTTTATTTTGTCCACCCCTGCTCTTAAAATATCCCACAGAGAATATATATTACTTTGGAAAGTAAAAGCGGTAAAACTTGATACCTCAAGAATGGGCGCATATTTGATGCAGAGGATGGAGGACTGGGGACTGGGGATTCATTCTCCAGTGTTTACTGAGCCTCTGCGGCCCTGGGCCTGGCTCCCAGCCAGTCCTGCAGGCCCGCCCTCTCCAGGCCCGGAGAAAGCAGACCACACACGGCACAACAGGGGAAGGGAGGCGTGGAGGGGAGAGCCGGGCAGGGCCTGGCCGCCGGGCAGAAGGGCCGTGCAGAGGGGAGCGGGAGAGGTGGCCCTGGTGGCCTTCGGAGGAGCTCGGGCTTTGTCCTGACCCGGCGGGGAGCCGTGGAGGTGCCTTTCACGTGCTGAGATGGGCTTTGCAAGCAGGAGTCTGGGTGGAAGCAGTCACCGGGTGACTGACTAATTCCGGGAAGGAGATCATTCCCGACCCCCTGCCTTCCAGCAGGGCTACAGTGGGAAGGCTGCCTGACCTTCCTGGCCTCGGTTTCCTGCTCTGTAAGCGTGGGGGTCTCTCCTCGGCTTGCGGCTGTTACGTGCGGGGAGGCCTGTCCACTCTGCGTGCTGACTAGTCGGTTCTTCTGCTGAACCGCTTGGAAGCGTGTACGGAATGCTGGTGCTGTCTGGCACTGGATGTGGCACGCATTACACTGTGTTCCAGAGGCTTTTGTTTCAATATATTTGTTGATTGCTTTTGTAATTTGGAGGAAGAGATTGTTTGGGAGTAATTGGTTTAAAAATAATTTTGTGATGCAATACTTTAGCCCCAAGTTAACTTGAGTAATTTTGATTAACTTTTAAGTGAAGTTTTCTCTCCTTTTAAATGTTTCTTTGACTCTAGTTTATTAAAGAAATTGTATTACTAGAGGCAGTAAAGAATTAATATTGTGAGGATTTCTTCTTACGGAAAACTGGAAGCAAGCGCAGAAACGGAGCACGGTGTAATAGTCGCACCCCGCACCCCGCACAGGCTTGGCATCCCGCTCCCGGGCCAGCTGCAGGACTGACCTTCCTCTGTAACCCTCAGGGCAGCCCAGCCCCAGAATGTTCTGAAGCGTGTCCCCAGCACCGTAGCACTGTACCCATCCCACGTTGTAGCACACGTGTCTCCAAAAGATAAGGACGGTTACCGTAGCCACAGTAAAGTGGTCCGGGTCGACTCTCCCGGCAGAGCAGAGTTTTAATCCCACATTAGATCTTCGTTTCGGGGTGGTTATGGAGGTAGACCCCATGACCAGGGTCAGTGCGAGTGAGTAACGTCGCGGAGTCACCACGGAGACTCATTTTGCCCCCTCTTCGTTTTGACTTATAAAATATCACTTTAACAGCCTGGGGGTGCTGTGTAGCTTGGGGTGATTATTGACGGAAGATGGCTCTATGTCAGAGATCCGGGTTATTTAACACGCTTCAGGTCGCACTTGGGCTTGGAATCGTGGGGCACTGAAGGTGAGGAAGCTGTGGGGCAGCTGGGCAGCCTCGCCCGCAGGCGCTTCTGGAACCTGCCTTTCCTAGCCCAGAACCCACGTCCCTCTCTGAGTCAGCTGCACTTAAAAAGCGCCTTCGTTGTGGTTTGCTTGAGTATTTTTCATAAATACTAATTCATGGTTTTTAAAAATACAGTGTCTTCCTGTGACCAGTTAGGTGTTGTTAAGAGCCATTTACCACGTGTCTGGGGAGGCAGGTGAGCGATGCTGAGTGGATGGGAGGGTGGGGAAGAAGACTGTTTCCTTTTGAGCCTTTGTATTTTGCTTAAAATCTCCAAATATTCTAGGGGAGAAAAATTGAACCACCTGAATTTTTATTGCACTAGGTTTAAGTTTTTCTTACAGGTGCAGAGGACAGTGTGACATAGCGCCTAGCACAAAGCGGGCACCCGGTCAGGTGTTGGCTGAGTAAAGGAGCAGATTCTGTAACTTCTGCTGTGTAAGAAAAGGCTCCTTTATGTCGTTGGGGTTTTTTTGAAAGCTCCTTTTAATAGTGGAGTCGCATCTTGTGCATACCTACGCAAACTCAGCCGTCTGCTGAGCCCAGAGAACAAGGAAAACACCAATGAAAACTGACCGTTTACCACTGCGGCAACACCAGCTTGCGCTCAGCGCGGGCACCCTTGACACGGCCCAAGGTGGAGCCAGCCCCGTGCGGGTCCCTGTGTCGGGCTTGGCGCACGTGATCTGCTTCTGAACAGCCCCTCTTTGACGTCCTGGGCACTCCTCGCTGCCCCAGGACCTCCCTCTGCGTAAGATGTGGCTCCACTTGAGACGCTACCCCACCAGCTGACGCTCGCTTGGACAGCGGGGCCCGTGGGGGTCTCTGCCCTGGGCTTCCAGACGCCTAAAGCTGTTACCACCATTCTCCCCTTTTCTCAATAGCTTCGTTTGCTCCAATAAGCTTTGCAATCAAGGCCAAAGAAAATGATCTGCTTCCCCTGGAAAAAAACCGAGTTAAGCTGGACGATGACAGTGATGATGATGAAGAAAGCAAAGAAGGCCAGGAAAGTTCTAGCAGCGCTGCAAACACGAGCCCGGCAGTTGCCCCGCCCTGTGTGGTTGCTGAGGAGAAGCGGCCTCAGCTCACCCAGGAGGAGCTGGAGGCAAAGCAAGGTTTGTCAGTATGTTTTAACTGCTTGAAAGAAAAAAGTGCGTAAATACAAGGTTAACCTAGTAAGCCGGAGCTGAGGCTGCCGGTAGACTCCAGCCTTTGCGTGCAGAAGCACGGGGCTTGTCCTCTGCTGGCCTGGTGAGCACCGCCCTCCACTGAGCTCGGGCGCAGTGCCCTGGGCAGTCTGCTTTCAGAGGATGAGTTGGGAGTTGGCCGAGAGTGCTTTAATGGCAGCCTTGGGGCAAATGCTGGGTTAATGTACCGGGCTAGGAGGTGCCCTTTTGTGAGGCTGTCTCCCTGCCGGGGCCCAAGCTGGCTTCCAGGCTGCGGCTGATCTTCTTGGGTCACGGCGGTGTCCCCGCTCGCCTCTGACGCACGGCCAGCAGCGATCGTGGGGACCGTCTTGTGTTCTATACCTGCTCCAAAATAAGTCATGTTCTGCAGTAAAGCAGCCAATTAACAGTTGCATTTGCAGTTTTTAATCTGTTCTAACTGGTTTTTGAGATTTGCTTTTTCTGTATATACAACAAACAGATCAAGCAACACTTTTAAAAGGTAGTCAATTCTTGGACCACAGCCTTGCCCTGGAGAGCGAGCGCCGTGGTGCATGCCTCTCCCTCAGCACACCTGTGTCCGCGCGCGTGCATCTGCGTGTGCACTTACTGTGCGTGAGCTCAGCCTGTGTCCGAGCATTTGGGAGAAAGCGCTTGTCCTGGTGTGTCCACTGCCTGCTGTGACTCGTGGGCACGTGGCCTGAGGTTTTCACCCTTCCGGGTTCCACTGGTATGGAATCCCGTCAGCCTTTGGGCTCTGATTTTGAAAGTGCAATTTGGAGAATACTGTTAATAAGCCGTATAAACCAATTCAGAATTGCCTTTGCCCAACCCGTTCACCTGCCCTGGAGTCTGCATCGTGTCCGTCTCTTAGAGTAACTGCATCGCACCTCGTGACCCTTTTCCCGCCTGTGAAAGTTAAGATAGCAAGATAGTGATAAAATACTGTGTGCTTTGAACGTCATCTTATCTTTGTTTATTCCTTAAGCAAAGCAAAAGCTGGAGGACCGGCTCGCTGCTGCCGCCAGGGAAAAGCTGGCCCAAGCGTCTAAGGAATCAAAGGAGAAACAACTCCAGGCGGAACGTAAAAGGAAAGCAGCCTTGTTTTTACAGACCTTAAAGAACCCCCTGCCGGAGGCGGAAGCCGGGAAGGCTGAGGAGAGTGCTTTCACTGTGGAGGTAAGGCCAAAGGGTCCCCACTAGCGTTCAGGGCAGAGCGCGGTTGGTGGCGGTACCTGAGGGCAGAGTCCCCGTCCGGTCAGCTCCGCGGCCCGCCTGGAGGCCGAGCGCTCCCCGCTGCTCTCCCCGCTGCCTTCTGCAGACCCCTGCTGTGCGCTGTTCCAGGCCAACCTCGGAGATGCCGTGGGCTCCGCTCCGGACCGCAGCAGCAGAGCAAGTCACGTGCATTTTTTGGTTTCCCAGTGCACGTAAAAGTTGTATTTACACCATACTGCGGTCTGTTAAATGTGCAGTAGCATTAACGTCTAAAAAAAGTTACATGTCTTAATTTTAAAATCTTTTACTGCTAAAAAAAAAGTGCTAACCAGCATCTGAGCCTTCAGCAAGTCATGATCCTTTAGCGCAGAGCTGCCGCAGGCCTTCAGTCTGTAGGAGCGCAGTGTCTGAAGTGCGCTAGGGTGAGGCTTGCCCGTGCCGTGCGGCTGGCTCAGTGAGAATCTGGTGAAAACGCCCCGTAATGCACGTCCACGCCGAACACTGGGTGCAGCCTCAGAGACACGGGCCTTGGGCCCCGGGCCCCGGTCGGGAACCCCTGCTCTGTGGCGGCCCTCGTGGGAGCTGGAGGGCAGCCTG
Organism: Camelus dromedarius; assembly: GCF_036321535.1. Classification (NCBI taxonomy): domain Eukaryota; kingdom Metazoa; phylum Chordata; class Mammalia; order Artiodactyla; family Camelidae; genus Camelus; species Camelus dromedarius. The sequence goes on from NC_087466.1 coordinate 24,241,213, forward strand.
GCCTGAGGGGTGTGCTCCGCGCCCGGACCAGGCTGGCCGCTGCCCTGAGGTTTGAGAATCTTGCTGGGGAGTCTGTGTTCATACCAGCACTGTAATTTTTTAAAAAGTAAGGTATGGTCACCGTCATCTTCTCTTGAAGGGGTCCAGTCCTCACAATTCTTTCCTAGGCTGTAGGACCAGAACATGGCCCCTCTGGCCCATTTCCTCCCTTCAGACGTGGCTGGGACACTCAGAACAGCGCCTGCGCCATTTCTCCAAGTGTCCCCAACACGTCTCCTGCAGCTGCCTTCTCCCCATAACACAGAACAGGCCCTGCGCCTTTTTCACTGTAATTACCTTGGCATTCCTGAGAGTCTAGAACCATTCTTGCTGCCTGTAGCCACTTGGTTTATTTGGTTTTTCTGTGGAAACAGCTTTCTGAGCTCAGATTTTCAGCATTCTTACCTCAGAAATCAGTCTGAAATTCTCTCAGATCTGGCCTCAAGTAATAGCAGGACTAGACCGGGGAGAGCAGGGAGCATCTGTTCCTGCGCGAGCTTGCCCACAGTGGGCTGCGCCGTCCGGGGTGCCCCGGGCGCCTCGCCAGCTCCAGCTGCAGGAGCTGCTCTCAGGCCAGTGCTCTGCCCGGCCTCAGAGTGGGGCTCCCCCAGGCTGCGGTGGTGTCCCCCACTCTCCCCGAGGCCCTTCCAGAGGCAGCCCCGCCTGGGAGGGCCTCGCTGCCAGTCAAGGCAAAAGCAGGTGTGCCCAGACAGCACCCGCAGCCCCCCCGGCTCCGGAAGGGCGCGTGTGCCAGCACAGGGAGGAAGCATGCAGCAACTAAACCCGTCAGTAGCAGGAACGCTTGAGATGGGCGCAGGGTGGGGGGATGTAAAGGAGCCCCACTTTCAAGGCTGCAGCTGTAAACCTCACACGCGCGGCAGGGCAGGGGCCAGGAGCAGGCTGTCTTCATTTCCTTTACTGTTTCCATGTCGCTTGTGCAGTGAGTGAAGGGCTTAATTAAAAGACATCTGCGTGTACGGATCCTGTCGCCTATTGTCTTCAGTGGCTGCATCTATACTTTCTAATAAAAGTGCACTTTAATGAAACTCCATCGCAGCCAGAATCGTCAGTCTCTAACCCAGTTTTCTCACTTTGCCGCGTTGCCTCGTCGCAGGCGCCAGGTCACTTCCTTACAGCAGAGTCGGCTGCGACTCACCTTGTTGTGTGTGTGTGTGTGTTCGTCTCCCGCCTTCCTCTTCCCGAGCTTGCACGTGGGGTCTGTGATCCACACCAGTGAGTGTTTGTGCTTCTTGTTCAAGTCACTGGGCGCATCTTCACAGATTTCTAGTGGGAGGATCGCAGCTACTGAACTGTTTCTGCAAAAATGTAATAATGGTGGTGGCAGATGACGATGAATGTCTTTAATTGCTTTGAAACAGAAATACAGGAATTAAATTGGCAGTTGTCAATGAGATTCACACTTGGAAATACTTCCAGCCAAAGCTGCTTCTGGAGACAGGTTACCCTGGCTCCGTCCACTGTTCTGTGCGCACTTGACTCACAGGGCTGGCCCGGCTGGCCCCACCGCACAGGTGTGCGGCTTCAGCATCCGGGGGAGCTTGAAGTGCGATGGGGTCGGCCCATGGGTTTGGCAGGGTTTTCTGTCATCTTGCGGCTTAGGGAGGGGCACTTTGTGTTTTCAGTTTGCTTTCTACAAGAGCAGTGTCTGTGTGATTTTAGAAGTTCAAATGCCAGAGGAAAGTGTAAAATGAAGAGTAGAAGTTTATTCCTTCTTTTGCTTTTTTTAAATCCCTGTGGAAGTTTCCATCTGCAGTTCATTTTTTATCGTGTAAAACACACATGCTACTTACATGTCACCCCTTCTTAAGCCTCGAGTACCTCACACTGCCATGAGGCCGTCACCACCGCCAACCACAGGACCTCCTCTTCCCAAACTGAAACTCCACCCCACTGAACACCAGCCCCACCCACCCCTCCCCCAGCGTGGGCCCCACCGCCCTCCTTCTGTCTGATTTGATCGCTCTGGGAGCCTCAGGAGTGGAATCGTGCAGGATTTGTTCGTTTCTGACCCGCTTAGCTCATGTTGCAGGATGTCCTTCCTTTTGAAGGGGACAAATGTGCCATTGAATACATATACACACACCACATTTTGTGTCTTTTGTTTTCTCCAGGGGAAAAAAATCTGTGTCTAGATTTTAAATATTATGTGTGCTTCATTGGACCAGACCCTGTGCATTATTCTCGTGTCTTGATTTTTTCACTTGCTACCCCCTTGCTCTTTCCCTGTCGGAGCAGTGCTTGGTGTGTAGCAGACACTCGGTGAGCGTTTACTGGCTGAGTGGCTGTCAGTCCTTCCCTGTATCGGCCCGTGAATCACCCCGAGGGCACGTGCCGCGGCGCCGTCCCGGGGTTTTGCCGCTGGAGCAGGTGCTGCTCTGAGTCTTGCCCGCTCGCTGCAGTGAGTACGTCCGCAGGGTAAATCCCTGACCCTGGAATTGCTGCTCAAACTTAGATACTGCGAATCTCACCCCTCGCACGATTCCTGCAGGGGGCTTGGGGCTGGGTTTTTTGTTGTGTGTTTGTCTCTGTGGTGCGTGAAAATAGCTTCCTTCACGCCCCTGCCAGCATCATCAGCCTTTAGATCTTGTCAGCCTGGTGGGTGGTATCTGTTTGGTTTAACTCACGTATTTGAGTCCCGGTTGACGCTGAGTCACTTTTCACGTGTCTCCTGCCTTTGTGTCCCCGGCAGGAGCCTTTGCTCTCCTCCCGGCTGCCTTGTCTGTCTTTGTCTCTCCTGCTTTGTGTCAGCTCTGTGTCGCCAGTATCGACAGCATTTTCCTCTTTGTCCTTTTAATCTGCACCCGTGGAATGTGTTTCAGTTGGAGGAGCGCGTGGCTGGCGCAGCGCAGCTCGCTGAGCCGCCCGTCGTCTCCGCCAACCTAAGGGGCCGCCTCCGCCGTGCGCCCGCTCTGCACCTGCACCTGCGTCCCCGTCCGTTCGGTTCCGTCCACCTGTTTGTTAGGAGAGGTGGTTTTCCACACACAGGTCTGACTTTAAATGAGGTCTTCGAAGTGTGTTTCACGACACGGGTAAGTGTGAACAGTGCGCTGCACGTCTGAGCAGTGTGTGAAATACCTGAAACGCCAGGGAGCACTTAGAAATTCACTCAGGCACCGCCCCGCTGTTGGTGGGCGTTTTGTGTGTGTGAGGTCTTAGTGCAAAAGGAAGACATCAGGCCTTGAGTTGAGCCATGCCATCACTTCCATGTGAAAACAGACTTCAAGGTAATTTCTAGGTAACGGTCACTTTTTCAAGTTCACGATCCTGCCACATTACAGGTCCAGCTGGAGTTTGAAAAGGAAATGGGAGCAAAAGTCAAGCCGTGTTTGTTGAGCCTCTGTTCTAATTCAGGGTGCCTTGGGATGTGAATTAGAAGCCTGTTTCTTATCCCGTGACTGCAGAATCACACGTGTGTGGGTGACCTCTGCACGTGAACGTCTCCTCCAGGAAATCTCTGCCAGGCACCGAGCAGCTCTGAGTGTGTGGTCAGGCCCCAGGCCCCAGGCGGGCAGAGAGGGCATGGGGCCCTGCCGCCCTGCCTCCCAGAGGAGAGGGGTCTGCCGAGTGCTTGGGGGCTGGGCGGGGCCTGGGGGAGCCAGGACAGTTTGGAGAGGTGACAGCAGTAAGGGCACTCCAGGCCAAAGACCCCCGTGGTGGAGGCAGGGAGGCTGGCATAACCCAAACCCAGACGGCGCTGCAGGCGGGTCTGGGAGGGGTGGAGCCGCTGCAGGACAAGCGGGGACGCTGAGGAGACGGGCAGCGCTTCCCCGCCTCCCTCCACGTGGACGGGTGGAGGCGGACAGGCCAGCGCCCCTGAGTTGGGCCCAGCTGGTTAGATGGAGGGAGAGGGTGCCAGCGGAGGGGGAAATGCAGAGTCATCCTGGAAGGAACCTCAGCAGTCAGGCCCGGGCTGGCGGTGGGACCGCTGCCGAAGGTTGAAGGTCGTGCCTGGTGACTCTTGAGTGATAATCAGGTGCAGGTTTGAGAGTGCAGATTTAGAGGCCGCATCGCCAAGTCTGGTTTCAAACGTATTTTAAAAACTTGAGTCTTTTATATACATATCCCAGTTCGTTGTTAGTGTGGTGTTACTTCAGAAATAAGATTCTGTTTTGAAATGTATGTTAGCCTGCTTTTGCGCAGTTCCTTTCCCACAGCAGGAAGTAGCAGCCGCTGGCTGTGAGCTGGTTTGCAGGTAAACGCACTTTGTGGTTACAAGGAGGATCGATAGTGTTTTCTAGCGTCACCAATGCTAGATGCTTTTATAAGTGACTCATTTTCCTAAAGTTCCTCCTTGATTCCACCCCGTCACTGCTCAGACCAGCCCGTGTCCTGCCCTCCCCCATGATGGTTCGTGCTTTGATCTCTTTGCTGGAATATTAGCACTCTGTCCCAAAAAGGCCGCCTGTGTGTTTGACCCTGGTCGACAGCGCAGATCTGTTCTGCCCCCCTGCAGGCATCGCAGGCCGCCTCTCACGGGTCACCGCGTGCAGAGGCTCAGCCAGTGCCTTCAGAAACCAGGCAAGGAGGGTGTGGAACTGGAGGGAGGGTCTTGACTCAGCAGTGTCTTTAAGTGTCTTCCAGGTTATTTATAAAACTTAGGATATAAATTAGTGAAGCAGTTGACTCTGGTTAAGCCAGAAAGAGCATCTGTAGTGAAAGTTGTGGTTTTTCAGGAAATGCCCTGTGCAGTAGAGGGGCCACTAGCCACATGTGGCAGTTTCAGTTTAGCTTCATCGCTGTTCAGAATTCAGGTCCTTGATCGCACCAGCCACCTTTCAGGTGCTCAGCAGGCGTCCGTGGCCAGGAGCTCACCGCAGCGGACGGTGCAGAAACAGGGCGCTCCCTCCCGCAGGTCTGGATTCAGTAGCCAGGTAGGGGTTCATTCTCCTTCTCCCAGTGGTTTGAAAGCCCAGATTGCTGTCAACAGTCAGGGCTGTGATTACACCTGTTAGAAACCTACCCCACTGCCCCTAAGTGGCTTAAGCAAGACCAGTAACTAGTCGGGCTCACGTGCTGAGCCGTGAGGGAGGCGCAGCCCGTTTGGAGGTGTCTCGAGGATTCGCCTCCAGGCTCAGCTTCCCCCGGCGGTCCACATTCTCCAGCTCTGCCTCCTGCAGCCCCGGCTCACCTCGCCCTCCACAGCCCCTCTGGGCTCAGCAGGAGCCCCGGGGTTGCAGCTTCCTGACCTTGGCCAGCCAGATTGGGGTCCTGAGCTTCTCCCTCAGCATAGCGTGATGCCCGGGGAGAGAGCAGTGTTCTGGTCCAGCTCCTGCTTCAGGTGGCTGAAGAATTCTGGTCCAGAATTCACGCACCAAGAGGGCGGGGTGGGGGGTGCTGGGCTGTGGGGGAGCAGAATCCAGTGCACTTCTCTGAACAGCCTACTTATGTGTCCCTGAAATGGCTCCATGGCACGTGTCATAAATATCCCTGAAAAACAGTCTGCAGTTGAGCCTGTTCCTCGGTGTTGACTGAGTCGTCCCTGCGCCCCCGCCCCCGCCAGCTGTGTACACAGAAATGCCTTTGGTGTCGCTGCAGAGGTGGGGGCACGCCTGCCCTTCAGTGTCCGGGTGCTGCTGGTGCCAGAGCACGTGATGTCCGGGCCTGGCAGGGCGGTGGGCTGCTGGCGACCCTGCCTTTGGGCCTGAGCTGCGCCTGTGTCCTCCCCACAAAACGCGTGTCACCCTGGCACTGACGCCCTGGGTCGCGGGACGCGTGCTGAAGTGCCCCACTCTCAGGAGTGGCGGCTGGCCGGCCCCCAAGACGCGTCGGCGCAGGCCGCCCTGGGCCGCGGTTGTTGGGGGCTGCGACTGGGCGTGTGCGATCGGTTACCTTTTTCTTTTCAATTCTCAAGTCTCTGTAACTGCTGGGGTTTTTAATATCCTCTTAGTACTTTTAAGCTGGGGGGAGAGCAGTGAGCTCATCACAGCGCATCACCCGAGTTCAGCCTGGCCAAGCCCCTACGCCAAGCTGCTGACTTTCGCCTTAATGGTGAAGGATCATCGATCATTTGATCTGAATCACTAGACCCCATGACATGATTACAGGCTGTATTTTTAAAGCACCAGTTCAGTTAGCCCCTTGCCTTTAGACAGGGTGCTAAACTACAACCACAGCGGAGAAGCAAGTGTTCCTAGTGACGGGCTTTAGGATGAAGGCCGAAGCGGCAGTCATGGGGTCCAGAGATAACCAGGTGTCGGTTGGCAGGGAAGCGTGAGCAGGAGCTCATCTGATGAGCCGCCACTCGCCCTGTGCAGTTCTCCCGGGCCGGCCCCTGCGGCGCGGCGTCCACCTGGCTCTTGTGCCCCTCGGAGGATGTCCACGGGGGGACATGTTTCCCGCTCTCTCCTCTAAAGTGCACAGCGTCGTGACTCCACGCCGTGGTTCTGTCCGAGTGTGCAGTGAAGGAGAACGCTGAGAAAGGCGGCCATCCTGGGTTTGTGTCCCCTTACCCAGAACAGACCACTTCCATAAAGGACGGAGAGCACGGCGCAGTCCTCCTGAAATGGGCTCTGTGTCCGTTTCCCTGGCAAGTCCCCATGCCCGGCCTCAGGAGGGATCCGCAGCAGCCTTGACTGCCCTGTGGTGCCCGGCGCCCTGAGCCCTCGCTCACGGAAATGCTTAGTGGTGGCCTCTGCCCCAGTCGCATCTCCTTTTCTGTGCAGTGTATGTCCCTAGTGTTACGGGGGGTTAATGCACTAAAAGCTGGTTTTTTCAGCAGCAGCAGCAGCAGAGCTCTCTATCAGCCAAACGCCTGGGGCTGGGGGGGAGGGAGGTGAGCAGCCAGCACTTCCCTTCCTCCAGCCACTGAAGTTAGAAAGCTCACAGTGTTTTATTTATTTTTGTCTTAATTTAAAATATCATTTAGTACGCATGCTTACAGAGTGCCTGAGTAGAAATTAGGTGTTCTTAGATGATAAAGGTTGGTGTCATGTTAGAATTGTTTTAACAGCAACCAATTATTTTAGAATTTAACCTGAAGACTCTTACTGCTCTAGAAGAATTTGAAGCGAGAAAGGCCTGTTTGCTAACAAGAACTGCCCCACGACGAAGCGGGTTCCCCGGAGAAGGTGTGGACAGAGCCTTAGAAAGGAAGTGGCAGTGAAGGAGGGGAGGCCCCTCCCCGGGAGCCCGTGCCTAGGGCGTCTGAGCGGGAATAAATTGCGGTGGGAACAGGGCACATTGTTCTCCAGCGACTCTCAGGCCTGCTGCCCCTCCACTCGCGGTGGGTGGACGGCGGGGAAGGCGGGCAGTGCCTGTGAACGGCAGGAGGCTGCGACATTGCCATCAGGCCGGGGCCCCCACCTGGCAGCATCCCCCTCTGGTGCCGGCCCTGCGACAGCGCCGTGGTCTCTCAGAGCCCCTGGCAGACGCGTGACTGTTGGGGGGGGTCATCTGCCCAGAGTGTGGGTCCCGGCGGACCCAGGGAGAGGAGCGGGAGGCCAAGCCCGCCGCCCGCAGCAGCAGCCCCCCCGCGCTGCCTGCGAGACCCCCTCCCCCTGCCCCGGGGTCGCCCTCCATAAACCTTGCAGCTCAGCCCTCTGGGTCACAGGATGATAAACTGCAGGTTTCTCGGTGTATCTCAAAAGTGTATGGTGTTCCCTGGCTGCAGTTAAAATTCATTTCAAGCGAGCTGGGGAAACGGCCTTTCTGAGTCTGAGGGGCAGGGCTGGCGGTGGGCGCCGTGGCTGCGACGGGGAGCATGGCGGCTGGGCTTGCTGGGTCGCTCCTGGGCAGGTTGTGTGTGGCGGCAGGGAGGGAACTCGTTTCTTCACTTTGCAGTGTGACGTGGACAGATGTTAGTGTTGACAAAAATAGGGTTACCGTGGCATTTTTATTTTTTGTTGGTTTTGGGGGATGATTGAGTTTATATATATATATATACACATTTAAATGGAGGGACTGGGGATTGAACCCAGGACCTCGTGCATGCTAAGCATGCGCTCTGCCCCTGCACTATGCCCTGCCCGCTACCATGTCATTTTTAAAAGCTGAATACTAACTCGCTGCCTGGAATTGTTCACTGTATTGAACCAGTAGCCTCCTTTTGATGGTCATCCAGGGTCATTGTAAGGTGGTGTGACGTGGTCCTTAGGTGTGCGTCCTGCACACTTAGGGGACTGTCTCTTTAGAACGAATTCCTAGAAATGGGATTGCTCTGGATGGCACAGTGCTGAGGGTGGCGGTTCCTTGACCTGTGTGCTGGTGATCCTGTTGTGAAAATTCAGCAGGCAGTGCCCTTAAGATTCGTGTACCCCTCTGTGTGTCTGGCGCACTTGGCTGCAGAGCCTTTGAACGATGGATGCTGACTCGCCAAGCGCAGTGCTGTGCTGAGTTAATGCACATGGGATGAGGCTGACTTGTGCTTAACAGCTTATCTTCTGTGGGATTCCTGTCCGTGGCTTTATTTTTTCCCTTCAGTTCTGCTGAGACACATAAGTGTGTTGACTGAAAAATAAAAAGCACGATGTGAGAGTTGTGGGTTAGGTTTCATTTGGGGCAAAATGAGGACCGTAGCCCAGGAGACAGACTCTTCAGATTGCTCTGAGGATCTGCTCCAAAGAGGTGGGGGAGGTCTGTATATGCGTGATTTTAGTGAAGGGGGCACGTGCAGTCAGGCTCACAGTTGGGCAGACGGTTGCTGGGCACGAGGAGCAGGTGTCACCGTTGATGATGTTAGTGCTTTTCCAGAAATGAGGAATGCAAGTGTTTGGGCTCCTAAAACCTCCTGAAAATGTCCCACTGTCTAGGGCCCGTTCTGCCAGTTTTCCCAGAGCACTGATCGCCCCGTTCCTGATCTCCACCCTGAACTCCCTTCAGGGTGTGTTGAAGGTCAGTGACCGTGGTGGCTCATGACCTCATCTTTGCAGAACTAGGTGGCTAGTGACAATTTTCTGTTTAGCAGTTGGCCCACAACACCGTGTGTATAAAGTGTGTAGCGAGATTTGACTTACATATATTGCAAAATAACCACCACAGTAACTTCAGTTTACATCCATCAGCTCATGTAGATACAAAAAAAGAAAGAACCGTGTTTTCCTTCTGACAAAGGGTTTTTTTTCATTCTTTTTCTGTTGAAGTGTAGTCAGTTAACAAAGAGTTTTTTAAAACAGAGAGGAACCTCTTCTAGTTCAGGCGAAGCAGAGTCATAAAAACCTAGTGCTCAGGTGTGAGAAATCCCCTCTTCAGTGGGAGTCGCAGCTGTTTGTGGAAGGGCGAGCATGGTGCCCTCCGTGCCCTGGTTCCCCCAACCCGTGCCCTCCCCCCCCCCCCAGCGCCACTGCAGCCTGGTGCGCTTGGAAAGGAGCCGCGCGCGGGGAGCTCGCAGGCAGAGGCGGGCCTTCGTTCTCCTGGCCTCTGAGGAGCCGTCAGTCTCCCTGAGACGCCCGGCGATGTTTTTAGAGCCCCCGGGAGAGACGTGGTCCGCTCTGAGAGGTGTTGGTGCCTGACTGGTGAGAGGGCCCCAGAGCTGAAATTTTATAAATGCACATGTTACATGTTACATTTTCCCGGGTTTGCTTCCGTCCCCAGGAAGCCAGCGCTGCGTCCTGTCCCCTGCTGACCGGAGGCAGGCCTCTGCCGACTTCAGACGTTAAAGCCCCAGATGGGCCCCCGAGCAGAAGCAGAGACCCCCCGAGGGAAGAGGAGAGGGAGAAGAAGAAGAAGAAGCACAGAAAGCGGTCGCGGACCCGCTCGCGGTCTCCCAAGTACCACTCGTCGTCCAAGTCCCGGTCCAGATCCCACTCAAAAGCAAAGCATTGTCTTCCCAGTGCCTATCGGACGGCCCGGCGCTCCAGGTGGGTGTGCAGGGCGCGGCTCCCCAGCCCGGACCCAGCCCGCGCGTCTGTGCGGGGACGCGTCCTGCCCGCTCGAGCAAGGGCCTTTCTGAAGCTCCTCGGCTACTGCTGGCTGTTTTTGAAAATAGATTTAAATTTTTAACAGATCTTGGAAGCAGGCCTAGCATGTTTGCTGAAATGTGTGGCCAACTTCACCGGGTTGGGGGTCTGTGGTTAGGTTGGAGCAGGTGGACTTAGCCGGGCCAGTTCCTTTTGAACGTGTAAAGCCGGAGCAGAAGGCTCCCTGCTGCGGCGGCGGGCACCTCCGCGCGGCGTGCGCGTGGGCACGGGGAGAAGGGCGCGCGGGGCGCACGTCCGTTCTCTCAGTTAAGCTGCCTCTGCACGTCTCCCACTCGCAGCCACTGTGTAACCAAAAGCCACCTTCACCAGGAGCCAGCTTTTGAGAAAGCAGCTTCACATTTCAGGCAGCAGAAGTAATACGTATGAAAACCTGTAAGATCACAGAATTTACTGCTTAATGAGGCACTTCTGTTTTGTTTTGTTCTGTTTTAAGCAACTGGCTCACAGGAGGTTCAGAAAAGCAGATTTCTGGTTTTAAAACTCCCATCGTACATTCTGGTTTGTTCCTGAGTGTTAGTTGGACCTCCCTGAGTTTCCCTTCAGCACAGTGCTTGCACGGCTGTGAACCAGCTTTTCCAACACAGTCGATATTAGTTCCTTCCTCTCCGTGGGAAGAATGCGGACGCCCTGTGCTTTTTGCTTTCTGTGTTTGAAGAAATATGCTTACGTACACATGCGCCTCTCTGAATATGCCCCAAACAAGATGCTTTTCCTGTTTCATCCAGACCAAGCCTTAAAGGCTTGCCTAGGGTCTACACTTACCTCCGGTGATAACGGGATTTGCCTCCGTGACGAGTAAATTTGATCTTTGGCGCCCTGCATCTTTGCTGGTCCTTCAGGAGTTCTGTCAGTCCTCACCCACACACCCCCTTCATTGCTGTTCAATTAAAAGAACGGCTTTGCTGATGCATTTGCAGATTTTGAAGGCCCCCAGACGTGTGTGTATGTGCCAAGACTTCTTAAAGTTCCTTATGTGAGAAAACTTGTGACATCAAATAGTGGAAATAAATCACGCAGGCCTGCGCAAGCCCTCTGAGTACTAACACACCCAGTGGAGCTGACGCGTAAGCCCCCAGCTGGGGGGCGGGTAACTCCGGGCTCCTAGGGGGCTCTGTGGTCTGCGGCCTGCGCCTCCGCGTTGAGTGTCCGGCCAGCACAGTAGGCGCTGGTGCGTAGTATTGAAACGCGGCCCGTCTGCTCGGTTGTCAGGAGGGACGGTGTAATGGCCACGAGCTTTTCCCCAGACTGGTCTGTTCAGAACTGAAAGTGTTCGTGAAACATTTGGGATTACAAGTTTCTAGGTTTTTGTGCTTTTTATTAACCATCTGTAGTAGAATAAGTCATTTTATGTATAATGTTAATGCTCTTGAAGTAGCTTTTATTCTAGAACAGACTGAGTTACGTATGTTGTGTACGAGTACATGCTACGTTGTGAGCACGTTCAGTGCCGGCAAGTGCGAGGGGCACAGCCCTAACCCTGAGTTTGTGATTTTCAGTTAAAAGAAAACGGCGCCTCACGGTTTCAGTGTGAGCTCTGAGCCGACGGGCGGCCGACCTCACCCTCATTTGACCTACAGGTAAAATGGTTCGTGTGTAAACAGAGTGTTTCTGTAACTCGCGAACTTCTTTTCCAACCTCAGCATCTGTGATACTTCGTTAGTGCTGGTCACGGCAGCTGGCTTCAGCTCACCAAGTCAGTCGGGTCTTCGGTGTTTGGTTTTGCAGTTCACAGCAAATATCAAGGCAAAGTGCAGCTGTATCATAAAAAAATTCTTTAATGGTTTTGTAAAACGGAACCTTCCGACTGTCCAGGAAGTTTTGCTCTGAAAGCTTGTGCGTGACAGTGATGCTCCCTGAAACCAGGGCCCTGCGGCGGGCTGGAGGTCTTGGCGGCGAAGCGGGGAGACCAGCTGTCCTGTGGGTGGGGCCTGAGCCCTGGGGACCCGAGTCAGATGAGTCACCTTCACCTTGAAGAATCCTGCCTCAGCTCTAATTTCTGAGACGAGTGTATCGTTCACTAACACTGCATTTTTTCCTAAGCTGGTTGCAGACCTGCTGTCTCAGTCCAGGCTCACACTGATCACCCAGCCAACAGCGACCGGGTCCAGGGATCCAGCTGGGTCTAGAATGCAGCGCTTACCAGACGGAGAGGCGTGTGTTCTCAGTCACGCGAACTGTTGACGTGTCAAAACAATTGTATTTTAACCAAAAAGTTGACGTTGTTAACCGTACTGTCATAATTCCTTCTTTAACTGTCCGTCTTTTCAGACAGACTAACTCGCTGCAGACGAAATGCCTACATAGTACGCAGCAGCCCTGCGTCTCGGGCCTGGCACGGCCTAGTCCGTTTTTCTGTGAAGGCGACTGCCAGCCCTGAGTGGGAGGGCGCGTGTTAGTGTTTCTGCTTGTGGTGGGGTTCCACAGTGGAAGTGGATTTCCCTTTGTATGCTAAATTGTCAACACCCTACGTAAATGTAGAAAGTTTGTTACGTTAGAAAGCTCTTCTACATCGTGAGTGATTTTTATGTTAACATATTAACGTTCCTTATGGTTGAAGTCCCGTTTATCCAGCTGGTCTGAATTAGAGATAGCTGGGTCTCCAAGGTGAATCCGTCGTAGAAAAGTCTTCCGTTTTGGAAATCGGTCTGTTGCTTCTCAGAAGGAGCAGTAATTACCACAAGAAACCAGCACTGATTAAAGGCCGAGACGTTTGTCTCTGTCATTGTCTGCTCTCACATGACAGCAGGTTTATATTTTACTGGGATGAAGACGTACACATGGAGTTTACTGCCTAAAATTAAAATTTGGCTTTAGCGGCTTTAGGTGATTTAAAACTAACCTTAGTGAGACTGAAGCTTGAAGTTCAGTTTATTCTTGAAGCCTTTGATAAGCTCGCCTTTGGTGTCGTTTCACTGGTTAGTCGGCGTCTGCGGGGGGAGGTTCTCGGGAGGTTCGCAGCCTGCGTTTTGAGGCGCTCTGTGTGGGGGGGCTGCGTGGCTCCCCGTGCCGCGTCCAGAAGTGAAGCCCCCCGGGACTCTGTCTTGGCGGGGGGGTGGCTAGGACTTAATGTGGCTTTTTTTAACAATTATATTTATCGTTCAAAAAGGACTCAAGGAGGCAAAACTGGGGTCGTGTTTGGTTTGAAGTATGTAATTCCTCAGTTTCCCCATGATAAACTGCGTGGCAAACCCGTGAGGGTAACTGGTTTAACCTCCTGATCCTCATCCTTAAAGGAAGCTTGGGGCACTTGGCATCCCCACAAGCTGACGGCCCGCGTGCTGGTGTTCCGGGAAGCAAATTGAGAGCCACGGGCCGGCCCGCTGTGTTAATAGCAGTGTCAGGAGGGACGGGGGCACACTGGCCCCGGGAGGGGTTTGTTGGGTCCGCAGTTCAAACGTGAGAAGAGCCAAGGCTTGGGGGGCTCTTGGTTGCTCAGGCTGGTTGTCGGCACCAGGTCCTTGCTGCCGGCCCCAGTCCACTCGGTCAGCCCCGCGGGGACCTTGAGCGGTGAAGCAGCAGGACTGGAGGGGGTGGGGGAGATGAAACGGTTAAATGCTGGGGAAGGGGGGCCGTTTATAAATACCGCTGTCATTCAAACTGAAAATTCCCTTGTGCCTTTATTTGAAACGAAACCATTATTATTCAAGGGAAAAAAAATCTGAGTAGCGTCATGCTTGAAATTTTTTGGATTCAGACTAGTTCATCTTTATGAGGCCTCTGGTCACACTGTACAGATGATTTACTTGCAAAGTGGAATTCCTGTTCCGTGCACTGTGTCATGGTAGCAATATTAAAAGCCTAATTAACAGAATAAAAGCATTGGAGCTTCTTTAATTAAAATAAAGCCTGGGTATTATCTGATACAGCTCACGGCCCTCAATTCTGAAATGGGCTTCTTTCCCAGGTAACTCGAAGTCCACCGGTAGTAGCCGCCGCCCTTTAGAGAAATCTAATACCGTTAGCTACCACAAAACGGCATTGTATTTCAAAGTTATGAATCTGCAGGCATTAAAAACAAATTCGTTGTTCCTGGTTGCTGAGTTTATTGTAGGATTCTGCGTGTAAGCGTTCCACAGGGGCTGTGGCTTTGATTAAGCTGAGCTTTCCCAGGGTTCTGCTTCCGCCCCGCCCAGCCTGTTCCGAATGGGAGGTGTGTGCCTCCTTCCGTGTCACAGGCCCACAGCCTCCCAGGCACGTGGGGCCCGGGCCCCGTCAGAGCAGCCAGCCGTGGCGGCGGCAGAGAGGACAGTTCCCAGGCAGCCTGGACCTCGGGCACATTCATCTCCTGGAGCTCTTTTGAGGGAAAACCTGCTAAAATGTCAGGGTGTCTGACCGACCTCACCTTTGTGATCTGTTACCTGAATCTCAGGAAGGGTCTGGCGGAGAAGAGGTGAAAACCGTCCTTTATATAAGCTGCAAGACGCTGTGTTAAGAGCTGTCCTGAGGCCGAGGCCGAGGCCGTGCGTCCCCGCGCCGGGCCGTTCCGGGGCCACGGTGCCGCACGTGTCAGGGGTGACTCGGGGCTCTCTCTGCGACCCGGCGTGGGGAGTGTGGTTACGGGCTTTGCGTCTGCAGGGTGTGTTGTTCGGGGGCGGTTCCTGGGACTGAGGCAACTCCGTGTGGGATTTCCTTGGACGGCAGAAGCAGACATCTCTTCTTTACATTGTTTTTGAGTGGGTTGTCATAGAGACGGAACGGAAAGAAATTGTTTTTTCCAGATTTCTGCTTACTTTAGGTCTTCCCTAAACAGTAATTTCACCAAAGGAATAAAAAACTAAAATAAGAGTCCTAAACCCATTGTTAAGCAGCGCTGCGCTGAGGACGTTGACCCTGCGGGTGAGGGTCTCACGCTGGAGTGCTGCATGCCGGGGTCCGTGGGGGTGCGGCTGCCCTGCGTGAATACGATGGTCCTTGTCTGGCACGTGAAAAGGAAGAATAAAATACTAGTGGGTAATTTTGTATCCAGGAAGCCTCATAAGCAGCTGTTCAGCTGGGACGCTCATGAGGAGGGCCTGGTGTGAACTGGACTGAAGGTCCGGGCGTCGCGCCGGCAGACGTGGAGGCCAGCAGGCCGTGAGACGAGTGTGAGTGAGAGAGGTCACCAGGTCCTCCTCTGACTTCATGACGCTCTGGTTTCTTCCTCTTGCCAGTGTTCAAAACAAGTAGAAACAGCTCACTTGAATCTCAGAGCCTTTCCTTTACCTAATTTGGTAGCAACATCCATGAGCTGGGGATTTCTTAAAGCGATCAGGTGGGCAAAGGCAAGAGGAAGGAAGAGAAAAGGCCCGTGAGCCGCGAGCCGCAGGGGGACATCCGGCCCTAGGGCGACCGTTTGGACCGGCAGCACGGAGCTCGCCTCCAGTGCCCCGGGTAGAGGGTTGGCGTCCGTGTGACAAGCGTCCTACAACGGGAGAGGGGAGCATCTCCGCCTCCGAGCGCGGACGCAGTGCTGCGTCAGCAGAGGAGTGAGGCTGGGGCGGGCCTCCGAAGGGCAGGCGGGGCCCCCGCGGGCTCGTTCTAGGGCTGACGGCTGCCTCAGTGGTGGACGTGCTCCCCTGCCCCCCCCCAACACAGGACTGAAACGCCTGTCCTCCTCCGCACAGGTCCCGGTCCCGGTCCCCTCGGAGAAGAGCGCACTCTCCCGAGAGACGGCGGGAGGACAGAAGTGTCCCCACCGCCTACCGGATGAGCAACAGCCCCGGAGTCAGCAGGAAGCGGACCCGGTCCAGGTAGGCATCGGGTTCTCACGGACGCAGATCTGCTGGAAGGGACGGGGGAGACCTGGCGCACACGTTTCTAACACAGAGATGTAGGTCGTCGGGAAGTGGCGCTCTGGCCAGCCTGAGTGGTCCTGGCAGGGTGGTCCTGGCTCTGGAACTCAGATGCAGAGGGAGCTGTCCCGTGCTGGAACTGGGTGCCCTCTGGACCCCCACACACAGGGACGAGTGACAAGGAAAACCAGAAGTTTGAGTCTCAGGTGGATCCCTGCTGCTGCCCGGTGTCCAGGCCACAGCTTCCAGGAAAGGGCCACAGTGTCCTCACGGGGCCTGAGAGCAGGGAGAGAGGGTCCATCCTCTGACGCTTTGACCACTGGGAGAGCCCTGTGTAGTTGAGAGCGAGGCCGGCTCCCATGTCTCTCGGGGAAGAAGCCCCAGCCATTGTGCCACATCCGGGCCCCCAGCTGTCCCTCCCGGGAGAGAGCTCGGGGCGGACCTCGCACATGGAGGCCTCGACACCCCCACTCAGCTAGGGGGGGCACGAGGACCTTGAGCCGGGGTCACAGTCAGCAGACCAGTGGGCATGTCCTCTCGGCCGAGGGGCGTGGTCTGAGCATTGTCCCGTCCAGCCTGAGCGATGGCACCTGCATGCTTTACGCGTCTTGGCGTCTGTGTTTCCATTGTACCCAAAGATGAGGGCGTCTCTGTTTTTGTGTCCCTGCCTGGGGTCAACGCAGGCCCTGGCTCTTGGTGGGTGGACGAGGAGGGCTGAGGTGCCCAGAAAAGGCAGGTGCAGGTGTTGCACAGTGTAGTCCCGGATTTCATAATACTGTGCAGCTGAATGTGTGCATCGGACACGCAGGGTTCCAGAACCTTCCAAAGGACAGATCCGAGTTACAGGTGTCCCAGCTGTCACCAGACGAGCTCGTGCACAGCCTCTGAGACGCCCCTTCATCAGCAAGAGCCTGGCAACAGCGGGAGCAGTTCTGAGAGGCGTTGCTGCCTGAAAAACATCCCTGCAGTCTGGCTAGTTATGCGCTAGGCCCGTCAGCTGATAAAATGTCATCTCTCTTTCAACAGAAACATCAGCAAAGGAGCTATGAAGCTGGTAGATTTCAGCAAGGCTTCCTGTACAAACTCGCTCTGTTTATAAATTACACTTTGTGCCTTAGAACTCCCACGCTAAGCGTACGTGACTATGCCAGGATAATATGGTGAAGATTGAAGTCCATTTTAAATTTTATTCCTTATGCAAGTAATTGATATTTGAAATTTATCATCACCTTTGGTGTAGGTAAAGGGCTTGATCTAAAATTAATTCCTTATAAAAAATTTTTTTAAGTAAAAGTAATTCCTTATAGCAGAAGATGTAACGTAAGAGTTCTTGCTTTGCCCTCAGATTAACCTTTGCATGAAAAGAGACATCACTGGGGAAGGCGGTGATGTGTTAGGATTCCTCAGAACTTGCGTTGCCACCAGGACTTTAGTAAGCGTGCAAAAGAAGTTAAGGTCCGACTCACTGATAGACAGGATTAAAGCTGTGGCCTGACTCGGGGGAGCCGTGAGCCGCAGGGCAATGTGTGTGCAGTTAGTGGTCTTGATTATAAACCCGAGCCGTCTGTAGGGCCAGGGTGTGCTCTGTCACCAGGCGAGCTGTGCTAGCCAGAGGTCAGACCCCGGTGCCCCTCCACCCTTCTGCCCAGAGTAGGGGTGGGGTCTCTGTGCTGGTGTGGCAGCGGGTGACGGACTCGCCCACCAGGGCAGGGTCACGTGACCCCGACTGGGGGAGGCGCCTCCTGCCAGGCCCGAGGGAGTATTCCTACAAACTGATCGCTGAGTGCTTCCTTCACTGCCTTGTTTTTCCCGCAGGTCTCTTTCCTTACTAGAAGATGTTACTTGGTGTTTAAAATAGTGCGTGAACCAGCACGTGCCTCTGGCTCCACCCACAGTGTTAACATTTTGCCACGTGCACTTTTCTCGCTGGCTCCCTCTCCCTCGCTCGGTCCCCACTCCTTTACTGCTCCTTCCTTTGTGTGTGTGTGTGTGTGTGTGTGTGTGTGTGTGTGTTTCAGGACTCTGACAAGTCTGGGCTGGCTGTGTCCTTGAAGGTCCCACATTGCACGTGTCGCACTGTGTCCTCTTGGCTACTTTCATGCTAACACTTTTGTCCGGACACTGATGTCCTGTGACCTCCCGTTGCATCACACCAGGGGACACACGGTGTCCCTTTGCCCCATGGCCAGCGGTGCTGAGTTCGAGCACTTGGTTAAGGCTGCGTCTGCCGTGTGATCGTACCTTCCCCCTGTGAACTAACAGGTACCCTGCGGGGGGCCCTGGGGCAGGGTGAACGTCATGTTGCCGGCAGCTCTCTCCTCACTCCTTCTCTGAAGACCACCCCTCTTCGTTTCAGTGTCACTGTGGACTTGGGCTTTGATTTGCTGTGTGACAGTCCATTTGCACCACCACGTGCTGTTTGGCGGTGACACTGTCTCGCATTTGGCCCCACACCTGGGCTCAGCCGTGTCTCCTAGGAATCCTGGCTCCTTTTAGTGAGTGTTGAGAAATCTAGTTCTGGGCATGGTGAATGTTTTTAAAAGTAAAATTCATGCGAGTGTTTAGCCAAATCGTATCACAGTGCACTCCAACACGGTGTCCCAGTTACTTTACGACAGCAAGTAACAAGTGATTGGCTGTGGGGGGCTTGCCTTGAATTCCCAGTGCTCAGCACGGCGCTGAGCACGTCAGTCAGCGCCCGAGTGAGTGAACGGGAACGTGCTGCTGCTACACGGCTCTTACGTTATACGTGAAGGGGTGTTAATTCACAGACTTTGACAATTAAAGGATGCATATCGTAATTCCCTAGAGCAACCACTTAAAAAATAGCCAGAAATCCAATAGGGTATGTTAAGGAGAACCTTGAAGTGCTTTATTAATGCAAAAGAAAGCAGGAAAGTGGGGAGAGGGAAAAGGAACAGATGGACAAGTAGAAGACATGAAGGTCGGTTCACCATCCATACAAGTAGCACACTAAGTGCAAGCAGACTAAAACTCTAGTTAAAAGGCAGAGATTTTGGATTGCCTTATAAGGCAAAAACCTAACACTAAGCTGCTTGCAAGGACACTTTAAATACACACATAGGTTAAAATATAAAAGATAGGAAAAGATACACCATACAGCGCTAGTAAGAAAGGTGGCGTGGCTGTATCAACAGGAAACCACGTAGACGTGAAGAAGTGGTGCAGAGGTGAGGACAGCCATTTCCTAATGACACAGGGTCAGCTCCTCACGGGCGTAATGTTTTACACGTGCGCGTCGAGTGAAAGCGCTTTACAATACTTGAGACAAAAGCTGACAGGACCGAAGGGAGACAGCAGACCAGCACTGTTGACCCACTAAGACCGCCGCCTGCGGCGCAGTGTGCGCGTCCCTGCGGAGGGCGCCTGGGACGGGCCGGCCTCCAGGCTGGGTCAGGTCAGGCCCGTGTCCCGAGTGGGCCCGGGGCGCCCCGAGAGCTTCAGAGGGTGCGGGGCGGCTCCCTTACCACGTGGCTTTAGGGACAAAGGTCTACAAAGATGTCTGGAAAATGCCCAAATACTTGGAAGTTAACACATTTTAAATTGCCCATAGGTCAAAGAAGAACTCACAAGAGGAAGTAGAAAATACTCTGAAATGAAAGTGTGACATACTCAGATCTATGGGTGCAGCTGTGCTCAGAAGGAAGTCAGTGGCTTCAGATGTTTATAGAAAACAGAAAGGTCTTAAACCTGTGCTCTATTCTTCCATCTTAAGAAGCTAGAAAAGGAGGCACATGGTAAGCCCAAAGCAAGTAGAAGCAAGGAAATAAGAAAAGATCAGAAATCAGCAGAACAGAAAACAGACCAAAGAGGGAAGTAGTCAGACCGAATGGTGGTTCTTTGAAAATGATCAAAAAGTGGTAAATCCTAGACCGATCAGGAGTGAAAGACCCTACAGACGTGGAAAGGACGGTAAGGGAGCAAACCTCATTCCAGGGAGTTTGACCACTTAGGGGACGGTGGAAATGGCTTGAAAGAAACAAACCACCAAGCTGACAGCAGCAGAAATAGGGAGTGTGCATAGCTCATGTCTGCTAAAACCGTTCCGCAGAACTCTAGACCCAGATGGCTTTTATCAGTAAAGTCCAACAAACATTCAAGGAAAGGGGGATCCAACTTTATAGACACTTCAAAGGAGACGGGAGAGGGAACCCTTCTCAGCTGACCTCCCGAGAGCAGCCTGGAGCCGTGTGCAGGTGCGTGTGCATGCGTGGTGTGTGTTTGCCGTGGGCAAGGGGGTGTGAGCGTGTGTGCAGTGCGGCGTGTCTGCGCTGGGGGGACGTGGATGCGTGTGCTCACACACGTGTGTGTTCACAGACTAACGCCCTCAAGAGCATAAATGCAAAAGTCTGTAGCAAAATATTAGCTGGTTTCATTCCAGCAGCTTCCTACAAGGGTGATACGTCCGGACCAAGTGGGGTCTGCCTCAGGAATGAAGGTTCTTTACCATCAAAACCAACCGTTGCAACTCCCGGTATCCACAGAGTAAAGGAAGAAAGCGTGTGACATCTCAGCAGAAACAGAAAAGGTACTTGACACGGTTCACCCCCCGCAAGGGAAACGTCCTCCCTCAGAGACAGGGCGTCTCTGAACGCCCCACGGCTAACGCCGCCCTTGCTGGTGGAAGACCGAGGGCTCCCCCGCCAGCCGGAAACAAGGCCAGGGCATCTGCTCCGCGATGCAATGGGAGGAAAGGAAATAGAGGCAAACGGTCGCACAGGGAAAAAGGAAGTGGCCTTTCTGCACAACTACGGAACATCCTAAGACTTCGGTAAAGTTTATTTCTATATACTGGCCCAGAACAATTGAGCAGTGAAGTTGAAGACAATGCCGTTCATGACGGTCTCGACGAAACAAGCTACTTACGGGTGAATGTGAGGAAAGAGATGCAGGCTCTCCCTGCGCTGAGCCACGAAGCCGTTCGAGAGTGTGTTCAAGAAACTTCAGTAAATGGAGAGAAAGCCCACATTCTTGGCTTCTCGGGACAGAAGGCTCAGCATTGCTTACGTGGCCCTTCTCCGCCGACTGACCTGCAGAGCCCGTGCGGTCCCGGTCGGCGCTCCCTGGGCCTTTCCACAGAAACCGGCAAACTGACTGCAGTCAGAACAGCCTCGGGGACTCCATTGGAGGACTTGTCCTGCCAACTGCAGACGCCTGAGGACGCTGGAGTGAGCCGCGTGCCCGGTACACCTGAAACAGGCGCGGAGTCCAGACGATGAGTGAGGAAGGGAAGTCTTCTCGGCAGAACTGGACTGAACAACTGGGCGTCAAAACGGAAGGGAAACAGTGCCGTGTACCCCGGACGCCGGGCGGGACTCACGACGGATCACGGGCCTGAATGTGGAGGCTGGAGCCGTCCAGTCTCTGAAGGAAACGAGGAGAGACGTTCATGACCTTGGAGGGGGCAGAGATTCCCAAGGGCATAGAAAGCCCCGCCTTAAGAGAAAAACATAATAAATTTGACTTTGTTGACATTTAAAACTGCATTCAAAAGGCCCAGTTAAGGAAGTGCAGGCCCCAGACTGGGAGAAATCTCTGACACAGGCCTGCATCAGTTCCAGGCAGACAACCCAGTTAGACAAGGGGCAGATGACTTGCAAGGAAGACATTGCGTAGAAGAGTATGCAGGTCGGCAGCGCGGCCAGCACAGGACCGGGTGCTCAGCACCGTCAGAGTCTCGGGGAAATGCAGGTTAAACGCCAGTGGGGTGCTGCTTCACGCGGGAAGAAGGGCTGGAAGCAAGACTGGACGTTTCTAAGCGTGGACAGGCGTGTGAGCGGCTGCGATGCGGCGGGGGCGGGGACGGCGCCACGCGGGGAGCCGCTCAGTCTGGTGAAGTTAGACACACGCTGCCCCGTGGCCCGGCTGCGCCCGTCTGAGCTGTTCACACACCATCAGCACTTGACCACAAAAGCAACTTGATTGCAGTCGCCAAAAACTGGGAACAACCCCAGTGTCTGTGGACAGGAGAGAGGCTGAACACAGGACGGCAGATCCAGAGTGTGGTCCTCCCCACAGCGCAGAGACCGAGCCCCTCCCGGGGAGCCACAGGGACACCACTGGGCAGAAGCTCCCGTTTACCCACAGGCTTCAGCTACGTGAGAGACGTCACAGCAGCGGGCCCCGTCGCGGTGCGGAAGGGGGAGCAGGCGACTGAAAGCAGCAGCGGGGGCCCTCCTGGGGCGCTCCCGAACATGACGGGTCTGCATCTCACTGCGTCTGCGACCTCGCCAGAGCCCAGCGGACAGCATGTGAGACCTTTGTGTTTTGCTGGATGTACAGCGCACCTCGGTTTTAAAAAACAAAAAAAAGGATCACTTAATTCCTTAAGCAAATGCTTAGAAAGTTTTGTCACTTGAGGTCAGGCTGTCGTGCTCGTGACCCTGGTTCCCCGTTCGGGAGGGCTCGCCTGCCTTTTATGACGTCAGCCACAGCAGCTTGGCCAGACTGGGGGCTTAGATCATTCGGACGGACTTCACATGCTGCTAAATAGTTTATTTTTGTGAATGCTGCTTCCTGTGAAATCCCAGCCATGAGTTTACAGACACTAGAAGTCACCTGATCTCCGCAGTTTAGGAAGTAGGCCTGCTCTGTGAGTCTCCCCCGCACCCAGCCCAGGCACAGCCTCTCCTGCCTGGCCTGCCCGGTCCTGGCTGTCCAGGGACGCGCTTCCTGGGGCGGGGCCTTCTGGTCCTTGATGCAGATCCGGGAGGCCACGCCCCGCCGGGGGTGGGACCAGCCTGCGCCCCTCCATCCTTCGTCGTCAGAGGCCCTGGAGCTGGACCCGCACTCCGCAGACTGAGGGGCGGGGGCACCAAGGACATGCCCTGGTGCGCGGCAGGGCAGGGTGACAGGTGAACTGGTCCGGGGGTGAGGAGGCGTGTGGACAGGCCCTGGGTGCCTCCGGGTCAGGAGGGGCTGTGAGCCACCCCAGTCCTGTGGAGCCAAGAGGGGTCTGAGCCGAGCAGGCAGTGACCCCAGGGCTTCTGTATTAATGCTGCTGGCACTGGAGCACTGGTGAGAGAGCTGCCCGCGAGGGTGCGGGCAGGTGGGGGACATGAAGCGGGCCTTCCAAGGTCCCGTTCCTGTCCCCTCACCCAGCAGCTCACGGCTGGGGATTTCCCTGGAGGGGGAAGGGAGAGGAGACAACAGAAACTGTCAGTGATGACATTTCCCTGCAAAGAGCCGCCCAGCTGTTCTGCGCGGGGCTCCTAGAGGGCGGGTGACCAGGGCCTGTCCCAGGAGGAATAGGGTGGGGGGCTGGGCTCGGCGCTCTCACCGCCCACACGTATCCTCTTCTCTTTCTCGCTGTGTTTAGTGGGTGGGAAGGGGGTCCCAGGGCAGGCTGTGGGATGGAGTCAGACCTGCAGGAAGCTCAGGGGCCACTGTCTGGGCAGGAGAGCAGAATGGGCTTGGTGAGCGCAGGCCGTGGGTCCCCAGGGGGAGGAGGACCTGGGGGCGTTTCTGCTGTGAGACCGGCAGGCCTTGGAGAGGGGAGGCCGTGAGCGAGGCAGGGCTGTGGAGGGAGAAGGGCCCTAACCTGGCGGCCCGGGGCAGCGTGCCCAGCGCTCTGCCATCAGCCTGTCCCCTGCGCACCAGGAGGGCAGACACGCTGGGCTCCGTGCGTGCGGGGCTTTTAACAACTCCCCATTTCTCACTGGAAATCCCGGTTTGCTCAGCGTAAATGAGCAAGCAGCACAAACAGCGCTTGGTTACTGGATCGTAAACGCAGATAAAGTGCTGGCTGTGTTTTAAGCCCCACAGGCACCAGCTTCAGGACTGGCAGGCGGGGAAGGTGGTCTGCGTTTCACTCCTGCACAGCTTTTATTTTGCTGCATCCATCAGTTTCTAGTTAAATAAATCATGTATGGTTTTTAAAAGGAGTTAACGTGTAGAGAAAGGTGAAATTGTCCAGCCGTCCTTGGGAAGCCCCCAGAACTCGTTCAGAGCCAGCGTGTGCCTTTGTCTAAATCTGCGTTCCTTCCAGAAGCCCCCACGAGAAGAAGAAGAAGAGACGCTCGCGGTCCCGGACCAAGTCCAAGGCCGGGTCTCAGCCAGCCTCCCCCAGCAAGCAGGCCACACGCCGGCACTCAGCCAGCATCTCTCCCGTGGAGAGTCGGGGTTCCAGCCAGGAGCGCTCCAGGTAACACCCCAGCCCCAATGGCTGGGCCACAGGGCACTTCTCGTGGGGTGCGGGGAGGAGCGGGCTGCAGTCCCCCACATCCTCCTCCAGTGTCCCCCAGGCTCTGAGTGAGCAGAAGGTGGGCACTGAGGACCCCAGAACCAGGGCCCAGCCCCGGCAGCACCCTTACAGAAGCGGCCTCCCGTGCCCCTGCCCCCGCCCCCCTGCCCGGGGCAGAGGGAGCCTGGGAGCGGGTGTGGGGCCGGCCCCTCCCGTGAGCGGGCTTCCTGTTGTCCAGGCAGCTGGGAAACCATGCGGCGGAGTCAGCAGCCATTCCCCCAGCCAGCATTTCTCATCACCCTGATGATGGCTGCGGCGTCCTCACTGGGCCACAGAGCCCAGTGTGGTCAGAGCCGGGCGCAAGCCCCGGGGTCCAGGTCATGGGGACACAGAACCACCTGTCCACCCATCGCTCACTCAGCCAGAGCGGGCGGGGGCCAAGCCGTCCCTTCTGACGTGCAGGCTGCAGGGATGTCGGATCCCGTGCTGACTGTCACAGGGTCACCCTGGTCAGCCGCGGAGACACGGGCGTCCCCCGGCCGGCGCGAGTGGCTCCCCCTGACCGGCCACCCTTGGTTGTCGGGAGGCGTTCGCCAGACAGCCCTGTTCACGAAGCCAGGGCCCCACCCAGAGCCGGGGCGGGGTCGGCGTCCTCAGGGACCCGTTCTCCCATCCCTGCTCGTAGACCTGTCGCTTCCGTAAGTGTGGATCCCAGGCACCCCCAAAACCAGAACTTGCAGCGGATCAGAATCTAAGCTGTAGCTTCTTTAAAGGCAGGACGTGAGTGAGCGCAGGCCCAGCCCACGGTTGTGTCACCTCCCACCGGGGGTCCGGGCGGCGGCCCTTGGCGCCTGCTGCTTCTGTCCTTTCCTCCATATTTTTGTCAGTTTGTTTCTTATGTAATGTTCATATGAAAATACTTTTGAGTTAGGTTGCATTTTATAAAATATTTCGAATGTATGTTACGTAAAATATAAAGGTAAAATACATGTATATAATGTTGATTTTTTAAGATACTGGAAACAAAGTCAAGTGGCTTTTTAGGCCTCTGACCTCTCTCTACTCGCATTAGGGGAGTTTCTCAGGAAAAAGACGGTCAGATCTCCTCGGCAATCGTCTCCTCCGTACAGAGCAAAATCACTCAGGTGAGGCGGGGTGGTCTCTCGTCCCCCCGTGTCTGTGTGAGGGGCTGGTTCTCACGGTCTGTCTCCTAGTTTCAGGGGGACTGACGGGGTCCTGGGCTGGTCGCCCGGAGGCGGGTGGTGTCGCCATTGTCCCTGACCCTCCCTTCCCAGGGCAGCTGTGTGGCCTGTGAGCCAGCCTCAGGACCCAGCGGTGGGGGGGACAGCGCCCTGCCCCTGGATGTGTTCACAGCCACCAGCACGTCTCCCCAAGCCTCCTCGGGGTCCTTACCCACTAACACTTTCATAAACGGCTTCACCGTGTGGACCGTCCTTCCCGAGTCCTGACGGAGCCCACAGACATCCCCCGTCTCTCCCCGCGCAGGACCTCATGGCCAAAGTAAGAGCGATGCTCGCGGCTTCCAAAAACATGCAGACCAGTGCCTCCTGAGACGCCCGGGCCCTGGCAGTGGGCAGCCGTGGCGCAGAGCCCGGGGCTCCCGCGTCGGGGAGCCCAGAGCCGGCAGAGCCACGGTGCCCGCTCCCGCAGGCCCGTCGCAGGCCCGTGCGCGCCCCCCCGGGGCCCCTGGACAGCTGGCGGGTTCTGTAAATTAACTTTTGATGACATTTTCAGCTTAAGATTTTTGACCAGCAGTCTCTTACCTGTATATTTGTAAATAATATCATGTTTCTGTGAAAATGTATTATCAAATAAAATGGGAGGAAAACACCTTTTCTAGCCAGTAGCTGTGGCCGTTTCTTCCTTGTTTGGCCTGTGAGTTTTACTGCTTGTCCCCTGTCCTTGGCCCCAATGCTTGCCGCGTGGACGTCGTAGCGACGTGGCTGTGGGCGCAGCTGTACCCCTGGCTGCAGTCCGAGCGCGGTGCTCCCTGCCGTCTGAACGTACACGTCAGCTTGTCACCTGAGCCGTCGAACCTGCTCGCCGGGCTTGCTCAGACCCCGGGCCCCAGAGTCCCGTGGGGACAGGCCCCAGGTACACGTGGCATCATTGGCAGGACACCTGGTGGGCGCCGTCCGACCGCAGGGCCCCCCGCCACGCTCCGGAGCTCATCTTCCAGAGCGTCCTGTGAACTGACAGAAGACCGTTTCCTCCGCAGCAGACAGAGCTGGAACCAGGGCCCCTCACACTAGCAAGGGAGGTGTTTGTTGACTTCAATAAAATCAGGACGTCAAGATGCATTTCCTTCCCCCGTTATCGGTAACAGACTTGTTCAGGATGAGCACTTCAGGGTTGGAGACACATTAAGCTGTTCTACAGAAATTATAATGACGCCTGGTTTCCAGGCTGGGCCTCGAGGTTCACGCTTACCCCCGCTGTGGAGTCGGGGAGCAGGGGGGGGCAGGGGTGGGGAGGCGATGCTGGGTTTGCAGACACAGGATCTGCCTGCCTGGCTGAGCCTTGGGAACGTCCAGGGAGGAGGCAGGTGGCCAAAGGAGTCAGAGACCAGAGGGAATGGCCCGGGACCAGGTGCTGGGGACCCCCGCACTGAGGGGCTGGGCGGCTGAGCGGGGCGCTGAGGGGCCACAGGGACCAGGAGTCACCGGGCATCCACAGCCCCCGCGGTGGTCAGTCCAGGGGCCGCCTGGAGGGCGGGAGGAATCAGCCTCCCCTCAAAGGGGGAGGGTTCTTTCTGAGACCGTCTGGTGCTGCTGGGGAGACGGCACCGGCCTTGCGTCTTCACAGAAACATACTATTTACAAATATACAGATGCGAACACACCTGAAGGCAGGTGGTCACAACTGCATGGAGGAAAAGACAGAAGTGGGAGTGGAGGCGAGGGCAGAGGGCGCAGCAAGCCGACATCTCTAAGGAGGTGATGTGGGGCCAAGACCTACAAGGAGTAAAGAGGTGTGGCAGGGAGCTGTGGGGCTGTGGGGACCGCAGGGAGCAGGTGCAAAGGTCCTGAGGCAGGAGTGTGCCTGGAGTGGTGGAGACAGAGCCGGAGGTCAGGGGCTCCAGCAGGCCAGGGTGGGGAGCAGGACTTGTGCCCCCAACAGCGTGGGGCAGGTGGCGCCACCCCTTCTCCGGTTTAGGATCAGCGTGTAGGAGGCAGGGTGGGCACAGGACAGCCAGGTGTGTCAGTGTCCTGCACGGCCACCCAAACTACCACCAGCAGGGGCCGAAAGCGCTAGAGTTTATCCTCTCAGTTGTAGCGGCAAGAAGTCTGAGACCCAGGTGTGGTCCAGCTGGTTCCTCCTGGAGGCGCTGAGGGCAGATCTGCTGCTGCTCGGCTCCTGGTGCTGCCAGCATCCCGGCCGCTCCACGGTGTCCTTGGCTTGTGGCTGCGCAGCTCCCATCTCTGCCTGCACCCCTCTGTGTGCTTCCCCCCTTCCCACCCCTCTGAGGACACTCGTCATTGGACTCAGCCCCACCTGGACAGTCCAAGGCGGCCTCGTCTCCAGCGCCTTAACCGTGTTTCCACCTGCAACAGCTTCTTTCCAGATCAGCTCACGTTCTCAGCTTCCTGCTGGACATGAATTTGGGGGGGACATCATTCAAGCCCATCACCGTGTGCGTGGGGGCCTGTCCCCTTCTCAGCACTCTGCGAAATCACAGTCCAGCCTAGATTCGATGACGCACAGTAACTTGGCTTTTCCTCAGCTTCACAATGTGCCAACCGCTGCGAGTAGCTGTGAACTACGCAGTGGGGCCAGAGAGCAGCGGCCGCACGGCCAGACGCGAGCGGGCAGGGCAGACCTGCCGGCGCTCCACTGGCTCTGTGCCTAGAGCAGACCCCTAAACCTGCATCCCTGCACTTGCTCCCTTCCTTTAAGGCTGTGCCTCCCGCCCAGACAATACACCCTTTTAAAGCATACTGTGCAATCATCAACCACGCTCTAATTCCAGAACATTCCCATCACCCCAAAATAAACCACTGACTCCTTACCCGTCAGCCCTCCCCTCCCTCTCCCCCAGCCCCTGGCAACCACCAACCCTGCTTCCCGTCTCTCTGGATTTGCCAGTTCTGGACGTTTCCTATAAACAGAATCATACACTATGTGGCCTTTTGTTCCTGATTTTTCCCCTTACGTAGTACTTTCCAGGCCCTCCCAATGCCACAGCATGCACCAGAACTTCACCGCTTTTTAGGGCTGAATGATACTCCACTGTATGGACACAAAACTGTTCATTCATCAGTCGATGGACAATTTGGGCTGTTTCCACTTTGGGGCCATTATGAATAATATGCAAGTTTTTGTGTAGACGTAGGTTTTCAGCTTCGGTTCATTTTTAAACTGGGAGAAGCTACACACCTCCACACAGGGATGCCACTAGACTAGCGCCCAGCACACAGGAACTGGATGACAAGCCTGGAAGGGGGTGCAGGGCGTCTCCCGAAAACTCCCCCTTCCAGCACCTGCACCCCAATTTTCCTCTGGAGAGCCACCCCTCCCCACCTTGGGGGTGGAGGTGGGGCTGACAGACCCTCAGCCCAAGACGCAGGCCGGCCGATCAGAACTCACCTCCACTCAGCCTGGTGATGGGCCTCCTCTTCTGGGCAGGAGTTGGGAGCAGGCAAGGTCAGCCTCATGGAAGAACACAGCCAAAGGGAGGAAGTGGAGCCCAGAAAAGGAGTCTCTGAGTCCAGAGCCCCTGGAACCAGCCATGCCTGAAGCCAGTATCCTAGTTTTCCCTTTTAGTCTGGGTTTCTCTGAGGCACCTGAATTGACCACGGGGCCAAGGGGCCAGAGACCCATTCTGGACAGAAGATGAAACTCAGCCTGAATGTCTCAAAGCACATCCCACAGACAACTGCAACAGTTAGAATGTCTCCTCTTCAAATACCGAGAGATGAATACAAGGGATGGGGTCCACATCACTAAACCCCCTGGACTGACAGAGACAGAGGGGGGTTTTTCTGTAGGAGGCGCTGAAGTCCAAGAAGGGGAGAGTGGATGGCAGGCAAGGCTGGATCAAGGAGCTCAGCAGAGATGACATCCGTGTGTCTCTGTGTACACGTGGTAAATGGAAAAACATATTTGTTTTATGGGGGCTTTCTGCTTTCTGCTTTTTGTTTCCCAGAATTCGTTTTCACTTAACAATATGTCTGAGTAGCCACGCTGTTACACCTGGATCCAGTCCGTTCTTTCCCACTTCAATATAGTGGTCCATCTTTGCAGTATATCTGGGTATGTTCAGCCCAGGGCAGCCACCGGCTTATACAGCACCTGTGGGTCTCAGAAAAGGTGCCCATTTCTCCAGAGGGACATGGCCCCACTCCAAGAAACACAGGCCAGCAAACAGGGTGCAGGGGGGCCTCCCAGGGTCACCCTGGTCCTTGACCACAGGTAGCCCCATCATACGGTTAGACAGTTTTTGATTTTACTATTACATCCTGCATTAGCTTTCTTGTGCAAAGACGAGAGTGTTTTTCTGGGGCAGACACCAAGAATGCTGGGCCATAGAAAATGTACTTTTTAAATTTTAATAGCTGCTCCCTGATGGCCTTCCAGCAAGGCTGTACCAGCTGGCAGTCCCTCCAGCAGCACCAAAGCCCCCACTTCCCTCCTCAGCGCATGATGATATACGACTTTCTCAACATTGCCCATCTGATGGGTGAAAAGTGGCTTTTCCTCAGTGCTTGGATTCTGGCCACGTTCAAATGCCAGAACTCAGTGGCAGGCTTGAAGAGAAAACAGCTTCATGGTATCACATAGCCCCCACCATGAAGTGACGTGTCCCCGGATGTCTAGCCAACCATGGTTCCCGCACCGTTCACCAGCCACCATCTGGACCTATCTGGGGAGAACCAGGTCCGTCTGGAGGCCCTTCTTATGTTTGTGACCCTAAGACACTGTCTCTTCACCACCTTCCATGTTAATGCCTCCTACAGCCCCTCAGCCAGCACTCCCCCTCCAAGTCCTCAAATGCAGGAAGAACTCTGTTACACGATGGGGTCGACAGCTCCAGCATCTCTTCTGAGCCCCTTGATCCAGCCCTGCCTGCCATCCACATGCCTTTACTCTGACGTCAGCATCTCCAGCTTCCTTCAGAAAACCCTTCCCACCATCAGCGCAGGCAGTTCAGCTAATGTCCATCCCCTGGCCACACGGTTGGTTCAGGGATGGACACACGATTCACAGCATCCAATGAGAGACAGCCCTGGGACTGTGGCTTGAGAAACTGTCTACTGGGTTTCCTAAGCTGGAAGAGTGTGGGGCGCAGCTGCTCGCCCTGTGTTTGCTGCCATTTCGAGAAATCTTGCCCGAGGATGAAGCCAACACAGAGATGGAGAGAGAGACCGTATTCCAGTCACATTCTTGTGCAACTTGATCCAGCCTTGCCTGACGTCAGTGTGCTCTAAGATGCCCCAGTTTAACGAGCCCATAAATTTCCTTTCCTTGTCTAGAGCCAGTCTGAGCTAGGTTTCTGCCACTGGCACTTGAGCAAAGTTGGGGGATGTGCCTGTGAAGGGTCACCGTATGCAGGCTGCCTCACTGCCCGCAGTCTCGACATGCCAGTATCATGGTCTTCTAAGCAGACGCAGAATCTCCATGCTCAGAAGGGGCCACTGAGGCTCTGAGACAAACAGGAATAGGAGGAGCAAGACCCCAGCTGGCGGAGGACAGTGGGGAGGGGGCTCTGCCTGGAACCCAGTCCTCATCTGGGTAGAAGGGACCCCTGTCTTGGCAGCACCAGCCGTGATTGGGTGGGGGGGTGAAGTGGTGGGGGAGGGGAGCAGTTGTAGCCCAGTAGGGTGAGGGGTATTTGCATTTCAATCTCAGCCCCGCCCACCACCACTCCCACCTCCACCCGCCACCCCTGTGCCCTGTCCAATATCCTTTGGCTCTGTGGCCTTCCAAGTCCCTCTGGGCCTCACTTTCCTCATCTGAAAAATGGGAATGATAGTTTCTGTCTCAAAAGATGTGAGAAGTGAATGAGATTAAATACAGTAGGCGCTGAGCACGTGCCGGGCACACACTAACCTCCCAAGAGGCGTCATCATTCCCCGTCCCAACTCCACAGTGACCACAAACCCCGGCCCTCGCTGACTCCCAACTGCGCCCAGACCCCACCAGGGTCAGTGCCGCCCCCGCGCCCCGCGCCCTTCTTATTCTCTCGCCCCACCCCCACCCACCCACCCTGGCCCGGCTCCTCCCACTGCCCCACTCCCAGCCCCTCCCTGCTCTCACCCCACCCCCCGACCCCTCCCACGCTCCCACCTCACCCTCCACCCGGCCCCCACCTCTCACTCCCATTTAGCCCCCACCTCCTTTCTATCGCAGTGCTAGGGCTCCACCAAGCGTCCGCCCGGCCCGCTGAGGAAGCCGCTCAGGGTCCCCAGCAGTGACCGCAAATCCCGGCTCGGCCGGGGTCCGCGTGCGCGCGGGCGGGCGGGAGGGGGGTTCGATCCCTAGGGGACGGCCAGGACCCCCGGACTGTGCGCCGGCCTGCACGCCTCTACCGTCCCGGGGCCGTCTGGGGACACTCGGGAAGCGCCTTTCTTCGAGCCGCCGCAGCCCAGGTCCCCTTGTGGACGCGCGAGGCGGAGCGTGGGTGGGGTCTGAGTATCCTCCCGGGGGCGCGGGACTCGGGCCCTTTAAGGCGGGGGCGGAGCGAGCGCAGGCGGCCGTCGTTAGCATATATTAGCATGCCCCGCCCCGGCGCTGGGAGGCGGTGCGGGGCTCAGTCGGGCCAGGAGCGGGAGCGGGCGCGGGGCGCACGGGCGCGGGGACTGCCACCGCCGCGCCGCCCGCCCTAGGAACGCGATGCGGCGCCGCGCCGCCCGGGGGCCTGGCCCGCCGCCCCCCTGGGCCTGGGTCCCGCCGCTGCCGCTGCTGCTGCTCGCGCTGGCCGCCCGTGGGGGCCGCGCGGCGCCCGCGCCCCGGGCCGAGGACCTCAGCCTGGGAGTGGTGAGTGCGCGGCCGGGATGCGAGGCTTCCGCGGGCCGGGGAGACCCCATCAGGGCGCTTCGGCGCCTGCGGGAACCCGGACGCCCTGGACCCATTTCCTGGGCAGGAAAGCTGAGGCTGGGGTGCAGGCTGTATCTGACGCGCGCGCACCAGAGTCTGGGAAAGAGGCACCGGGTCCCTTCCCCGCTCCGTGCGCTGAGAGCCCGCCGCAGCCGCAGGAGCCCGCGGAGGTTGGGGGTTCACCTGGCCGGAGCCCCGGCTCCGGCTTGGAGCAGCCCCAAAAGGGACCCCGAGGCGGACGGGACGGCAGTCGTAGCCGCCCAGAACAGTGCTTCCCGCGTGCGTTCCCAGTGGGAGTGGCGAGGGACGGGAGAGGGTGCGCACCCACAACCGAGGAAAGGCCGGGACTGCGGAGTGTGGGCGCCCCGTAAGCGGTGGTTTCGAGTTTGCTCCGTTGAGGGTGTTGAGGGCAAGGGAGCCAGCCTCCCAGTTCGCATTAGGCATGAATCTTGGCCCTGTTCCATGACCCCTTCCACTGCCAGGGTGGCCAGCCTTGCCTCCCTTTGACCCTGTCCTGAGCCTGATGGGGTCCCCCTGCCGTTCCCAGGCTCGGATGTAGCTCGACCGCCTTCCCCTGCAAACCCTTCCCTCAGTATCAGCTGTTCACTGGCTAGGAAACCATACTGAGAGGTGGCGGCAGTGGCCTCTTCCCACAACCCCTCCCCTGGGCAGCCCACCAGGCTTGGAGCCTCCTCCTCTGGACCTGGAAGATTTAGATCAGACTTTCTGGGTATTGCCACTCCCAGGACCCCAGGAAGCCAGACGAGGGCGCGAGGGGACCAGTAGATTAAGCAGATTGCTTCTGAGGCTTCCGCCCCTGCAGTTGCCCTCACTTGCTCAGAGGAAGGGATGGGGCCAGGGTGCTCGGCTCCCTGCCCCACACCCAGCCCGCTGCCTTCTCCTAAAGGGGTGCTGGTGGGGCCCCTCTCCCAGGCCGCTGGCATTCGGGAGTTCCGGTGGATTTCAGGCCGGTGCAGGGATTTGGACGGCATGCGCAGCCCCATGGTTGGCAGGACTTGGCCACGGGTTCTGGATGAGAAACAGGCTTGGGCCGCCCCCGCCCAGCTGCCCCAGCCCTCACAGCCATCTGGGCGGGCACAACCACAGCCCCTGCTTCCTGCATGGAGACGCCTGGGGACCCTACTGCCACTTCCTCCCAGCCAGACTGCTCTGAAGTTAGGGTGTCTGTGTCCACCTCCTCCGGGCCCTGGGGTTTCCTGGATCCCCTCCTGAGGTCATTAAGTCTCTAGGTCTGGACTAAGTGGCAGTAGAGCCAGGCCCCCACCTTCAGCTTTGAGGGGCCCAGGTCGAGGATTAATGGGGCTCAGGTCCGCACAGCCAGGCTGTGGAGTTCCCAGCCCAGCCAAGTTCATTTATCAGACCCTGTGCTGTTCTGAAGTTTCCTGCTGCCCACCCAGAGTAAACGGGTCAGGCACACTCCTCCCAGCTTGGACCTCCATGCCTCCTCCTCTCCCTGCTCCCCTGTGGTCCCCCGGCCCTCAGGAGGGTCACCCGGCCCCACACCCTGTGAAGGCACTGGGCAGGGGACGTGGGTCCCCAGCCTGGAGCCCCCAGAGACAGCCGATCCCTGTTGTCCGGCTCAGTAGGTGAAGAGCAGAGGATGCTGCCCCGGCCCCAAGAGATCCCCCCACCCAGGGAAGGCCAGGACCCCTCCTCCCTTGTGCAGGAGAAGCCTTCCTGCCTCCTGTCCCCAGTTTGCAGGCAGAGGGCGGTCTCTGGTGGCCTTTGGAGGAATGACACCCTGGAGCATCACACCGGAGGTGCGGGAAGGCCGCGAGACCAACAGGGATTTGTGGAGAGGAGGGGGGGACTCCCTTGTGCCCCACTCTGCAGACCGCCTTGGAGGCCCACTGACGCTGGATATTCAGATCCAGGGCTGCCAGTGAGGAGAAGGGCCCCTTTGTAAGTGTGACCCAGCTTCTGCCAGACAGACCCGGGAGGGGCTCGCCCAGCGCAGCCCGCCGGAACATTAGCGTGTGAACAAAGCACCGGATTGAGGCCCGCTGCGCCTCCCTGATGGTGGGCTTTCCAGCGCGGTGGAGTGGGACAAAAGAACCGCCGTGCCCTCCGGGGGGCTGAGCCTCCAGGCCTGAGCCCGCTTTCGTTCTTTTATTTTTGAGTAGCCAATACCCACAGGAAGATACTCAGGCCGTGCAGAAGCAGACGCAGGGGCCATCAGCGCCCTGATTTCCTGAGGAAACTTGCAGAGGCTGTCTGGGCACAGAAAAGGGCAGGGGATCGCGGACCCTTATTCTTGTGGATGGCAACCTGCTGCCCAGTGTCGTGGGCCGTGCTGTTTTCACTTTGCCGTCTGTGCTGGAAGATGGTCTGTGTTGGAACATCCAGACTTACCTGGCTCTTTCTGTCCACCGTCACCTTTTATTGCAAGGATGCCACATCCATTAGCCAGACCCCGGCACCGACGGACGCGCGGGCTGTTCCTAATACTTGGCCATAGCCAGGAGCTGCCAGGGCCGCCTGGGTACTGTGGCGTGAGTATGTGCGGGACCCAGCCCCAGAGAGCACCTAAGGCGTCGTGTGTTGGCAGATTTGCCGGCCTGTCCTCTAAAGCTTCTCCTCCGGCTTCTGTCCCAGCCTCAACGTCTGTGTGTCCTTGTGCCTCGTACCTCATGTGTTGGCAGATCTTTTGATCTCCAGCACCCAGGCAGTGGCGGTGGTTTGTGGCTGAGGTTGTGTGAGGGTGGCTGGGGATAAGCCGGGTCCTCAGTGGCCCAGGGGGCTGGGCAGAGGCTGGGTGATGGGTGGGGGGTGGGGGCAAGGGGAGCCAGGACCTTGGAGCACCTGTGAGCACGTGTTCTCTCCTGGGAATGGAGAGAGGGTGGCAGGGGTGACAGTCACCCTGGCCTCAGCCAGTGCCTCTAGGTCCCTGCTCCTTAGCGCCAGTGCCCAAGCCTCCAGGCCCTCCGTGCACTCAGGACCCGTGTCAGGCCTGGCCTGGGGCCAGGAATATCCCTCCTGGCTGCAGGCAGAGAAGCCGACCGAGCGCACGGCCTCAGCCAAGACCAGGGGAGCTTGAACTTAGCGTGAAGGTCCTAGGACCCAGCCAGCCCCCTCCCCGCTTCCCCCACCCCAGAGGCATGTTGTCAACAAGCAAGTTCACTTCCAGGACACTCACTGCCTTCAGCGTCTGGAGGACTGAGAAGTCTTTGTGGCGCCTTTGTGTGGGGGCCCGTGCGGCTTGGGCATAACCACGCTGGGCGCCTGTGGGGTGAGCCCCAGGAGTGCGGGCTCTGACTAACAGGCCAGCGGCCAGCCTGGCGGCGTAGGAGGTGTCGTTTCTCCTCCATGTGGAGCCCAGGCCTCTGCTCCCAGCCTGGGCTCCGAGTGCTGGCCTCCATCTCCTCACCTGTGAAATGGGACCATGAGAACAGGGCAGTTGGGATGTCAGCTGAGTGATGCCCCTGAATTGCGCACATCCTGCCGGACATAGGCTGCCTTCACGGTCTGAGGCCGGGGTGTGGGGAGGAGACTGGGAGGATTCAGGGGCCCATCAGAGTGCTCCCTGACTCAGTACCTTCCTCGGGATTTCTCGGGGTGCTTTGAACATACATGGCTTTTGTCTCTTGCTTAACGGTGGCTCTGAGCTTCCGGTGCAGCGCTCCAGGTGCAGGGTCTGTGCCACACGTGAAGGGTGACAGACGCATCTGCCACGTTGTAGCCGACAGCCTGCTCTGTCTCTCCCAGGCCCCTCCCAGCTCTCAGGAGGAATGAGGCAGTGGTCTGAGCAGGATGCCGAGCCCACCGTCCCGCCTTACCTGGCCGCCCACCCACCCTTCCCGTCCTCTCATCCCTCTGTGCTCCAGCCTCACCACCTCCTTTCCCAGGCTCCCTGAACTTCGCAAGTCGGTTCCTGCCACAGGGCCTTTGCACCTGCTGTTCCCACTGCCATGATTTCTCATCTCAGCTCATCAGCTGAGGTCAGGTCCTTCTCATGTTTCAGGTCCCTGGGTGATACCACCTCCCAACACCTTTTTAAGGAGCCCTCCACCCCATCTCACGTTCCTGGTAGCACAGTGGTCATGGGAACAGGCCCTGCAGCCAGCCAGCCTGGGTTCCAAGCCCGGCTCTGCCCATGCTGGCTGTGTGACTGTGGCAAGTGTCCTGACCTCTCTGCGCCTCAGGTTCCTCGTCAGGACCCACCGCGTTACTTATTAGGTGCCTACTGCATGCCAAGTGTGGACTGAGCCCTGCAGACCGCGCGCCCCGTCCTCACGGCCTTGCCCTGAGGGGCAGGTGGGTGACTGGGCAGCCTTCAGTGATGCTGACTGTTGGCATCACTCGTCACAGTCATTAACCCTGACATCACCCACGTCTCGCGGCACCTACTTCCAGGTTCACTTGCTTACCACTGGTCTTCCTTACAAGACCGTCCCCAGCGTGGTGGATAGCAGGGCGGGGTCTCCCTGGGTCTTCACTGACCCCTCAGCACACGGCACAGCGAGCCCTGGGTGGGATGTGGGGTGGACAGACGATGCTGGACAGGAAGATGCTGGGCGTGAGGTTACCCCAACCGCCAGCAGCCCCCAGGGGAAGACCCGCCCTGCGGGGGTTCCATAGCTCCTTTTCCTCTGGATCTTTAGAGCCCAGACCCCCAAGCGGGCCAGACACAGCCGGCAGCCAGAGCCGCGCTCTGTGAGGTGGCCATGGGCCCTCTTCCTCATCTACACGGGAGGTGATGGTGAGCCCGGCCTTGTGGGTGCTGAGGAGTGAGCGAGTGAAGGAGCAGGGGCGTGTGCAGTGGGCGCTGTTGGGACTGTTACTTGGGCCCAGGGACAGGTGCTCTAAAGCCACCCACCCCCCGATGCACTCGGCCGTGCCCCAACAGTGGCCCTGGGCCTGTTTCCTCATCTGTGCGGTGGGACTGATGACACCTGTGTCCAGACCCACCGTGAGGCCAGAGGTGTCCAGTTAGAGCTAGAACGTGAAGGGGGAGGGCCGGCAGTTCAGCCTTCTGTCCCCGCGGTCCTTGCAGAGCTGGCTCCACGCTGGCCCCTCAAGATGCATCAGGGACCATGGATGTGCCCTCCACCCAGTGCCAGCGGGCGGACAGCTGTCCGGGGTCACAGCTGGCTTCACTCCAGTCCTGCTCCCGCTGCCAGCACGTCGAGCTGACCCTTCTGTGCCTCCACTTCCCCACCTGTCAAAGGGGACGGCAGTGCCAGGCCTGGGGCCATGGGGAGGACCGGAGGAGACACGGCGTGCAGTCGGCGGCACAGCCTCCCCTCAGCCCACGGGTCCGCCCGTCAGCAGAAGGCTTGCTGAGCGCCCTTGGAGCCTGGACCGGGGCTGCAGCGGCGAAACAAAGCAGGCGCCTGCCCTTGGACGGCTGCCCTGCTGGGGCGGCCCCAGTGCGAGGCGGCTCCGCGGGGCAACGGCCCCTCCCCGAGCTCTGCGCAAGTCACGAGGGAGTTTTACGGTGTGCAGGTTAAACATCGTTAAGCAGCGTGAGCGCTGTAAACAGATGGACGTTGTACCAACCAGCAATAAAGGATGCGGAGGAAAGCAAGACCCAGCGGGCGCGGGCCAGGCCTCCGTGGGCAGGGCCAGTGCCCCCACTTCCCGCCAGGGCCTGGGGCAAGGCACCCATCTCTCTGGGCCTCAGTTTCCCATCTGCAGTAATGGCTCAGCTCACGGGGGTCCTTGGAATTATCCATGGTGCGGCAGCCCTGTGGGTTTGGGGCTCCCCTCCCATTCTCACCCCTGTCCGCCTCCCTTCCACCTCCTGGAAGGTTCACCCTTCTCCCACACAGCCTCGTTGCCCCGGAGACACAGTCGCCATGGCGATGGCGGAGGGAGGACGGGTGTGTGCGCACAGGAAGGGGCTGGCCCGGGCGACCCGTGG
The DNA here is from genome assembly GCF_036321535.1 of Camelus dromedarius. Classification (NCBI taxonomy): domain Eukaryota; kingdom Metazoa; phylum Chordata; class Mammalia; order Artiodactyla; family Camelidae; genus Camelus; species Camelus dromedarius. The sequence continues at coordinate 24,279,103 of NC_087466.1, forward strand.
GCTCTGTAGGTGCTGGGGGCTGGGGCAGGGCTGAGGACACCTGGGGAGCAGGAGTTCTGGGCCCCCACCCCAGGGGCCATCCTGCTGCGTTAACACTTCCACCCCCTCCCACCCTGTTGGCCCCTCTAATGTTCCAAAGTGTATTAACTACCAGGAAAATCATTCCACCCTGGCCACTGGGAGTTTGCATGTCTCCTCTGAAGACTGGCATGCGCTGGCGAGTCGAGGGAGAGACAGACAGGCAGACGCACGCCTACACCACTCCGTGGCTCGAGGGCTGATGGCTCCTCCCCGGCGGGGATGAGGGCTTCTTGTTGTGGACACTTGTGTTTCCACCAGACTTGGGACAACAGGGTGCCTCAGGGCCGGGCGAAGGTCCCTGTGGGCTCTTCAGGCCCACCTGCCAGCACCCTCCCCAACCCACCAGGGGCAGGTCCTTGTCAGACACCTCCTGAGGGTTTCCCTGATGCACTGGGGCCCCCCACTCCAGCTTGTCCTGGAATCGATGCAGAAGCCCGCCCCGGGAAGGAGCCGGGCTGGGCAGGGGCGTGAGTGGTGGAGACTGGCTTTGTGCCGGGGAGCAGGGCATCTGCACTGGGGGCAGGTGGGATGTCTGAGACTGGGGACAGACCCCCAAGCCCAAGCCTGAGGGGAGGTGGGCCCTTCCCTCCCCTGTCAGCCCCCCAGATTTGGTCCCATTCTTACGGTCCTGTCTGGCAGGGGCTGCGAGCTACAGTGCTCCCAGGGCCCGGGCAGGAGTGTCTGTCCCCAGGCAGCCCATGCCCTCAGCCCTGCCCTTGTCCTACAAGTTGACACAGAGCCTGGCCACTCAGACCTGCGCTAAAACCCCCAGCTTCTCGATGTGGGCACACATTTCAAAACCACCTCAAGTGCTCTTGAGGCCTGAAACCCAGAGACGTGTGTGGCCTCCCGGCTGGGCTGCCCAAAAACCAGAGGGAGCAGCTCCTCCGTGAACCCCGTGGAGCCCCGCGAGGGATGGGAGCAAGGGACTGCTCAGGCCAGACACCCAACTGTTACCATAGCCTTCAGGGGACAACCGGGAGGTAGGTGGTTCTCCAGCGGTATCTGAGCCCTGGCCTGCCCAAAGCAACTGGCCTGCGTGGGGACAGGCTCCCGTCTGGGTGAGCCATTACCTGGTTAGGGGGATGGGGACCAGCATCCCCCAGCTTCATCTATGGTCTGAGGAAATCCCTGAGGACTTCCCAGAGGAAGCAGCCATGGTGCTGGGAGGCAGCAGCCACGGTGGTGGGAGGCAGGCCTGCTATAACTACAAGGCTCTGGGCCTGTGATCTTAACAAAGAGTTGTGAAATGTGTGCGTGTGTGTGTGTGTTCTGACTTTCGGAAAGAAAACTGCAGAATTAGAACTTTCAGATGCCTGTAAAACTTGAAAGAAAAAAGCATAGCCACAAATACACATTTTAACACGAATGCTCTTGGGCATCTCCAGTGCCCGGACAGTGAATAGCCATGGGACATGCTCTGTAAGTCCTGTTGATGGCTGCCATGTTTGTAGTGACATGAAGGGGGCCTCCCAAAAAGAAGGGCCCTCAGGATGGCAGAGCCCAGAGGAAAGGGCATCTCCAGCCAGTGTCCCCCTTCTTCTGAGCAGTGTGTCACCTGCCCCCTGGGAGGAGCTGCCCCGCTGATCAGCAGTGTCCACTGGGAGCTTCCCCGGTTGCTGGTCACTGAGTAGTCATGTCCAGCTGCCAGTCCTGCCCAACAGCCTTTCAGGGGTCCCTAGACCCGAGGGGGTCTCCAAATTCTGCATATTCTGGTGGGCCTCCTGTCAGAACATGGGGAGGAGGTAAAGGAACAGAGAGAACCCCAGGAAGGACTCAGGGTTTCCTGGAAAGGGAGGAAGCTAGCTGAGTCTCTGCGGGCATATGCAAATTATATGCAAATCACCAAGCCCCCTCCTGATCAGTTGAGGCCCCTGGGAATTCCTGGGTTGGGAATTTACAGGCAGGGGCTGCAAACTCGAAAGCTTCTGGGGGCCCTGCAGGTAGCATAAATGAATCAAGAGGATTTTATAAATGTCCACAAAAACAAAAAAAGGCCTGCGTGTTGGTACATTTCTTGAAGCCTGGCCTGGGAGGGGGCGTGGCTCAGAATGTCCTGAAAACCCTGCCTTCCAGCCTCCTGTGGGTCCTCCCCAGGCTGGCTGGTGAGCCCACCCCTGGCACCATGTCCATGTGGCTGAGTGCTTTTCATGGGGTTGTCACACAGCCTGAGAAGTGGCCGTGAGCGCCATCTGGCGCCCCGCCGGGGTCCCCACGGATGGCATTGGTGCCTCCCCGTCCCCGGGGCCCCACATAGCTGGTAAAGGTGACTGGGGCTTGGGAATAGGGCTCTCTGTGCCCAAGGTTGCCCTCCACTCCTGCTTCCTGTTTGGCTCAGGGGATCCCCGCGGGAGCACTTTTCAGCAGAGCTATCCCCTGACAGTGCCACATGCGCTTTATAGAGAGAGCACCTGTGCCGGGGCTGGTGGGAGCACTTCCACATTGTCACCCACATGTGTCCTCACAGCCTCTCGACATCCACAGGTGAGGCAACAGCCCAGAGGGGCGAGGGGCTTACCTCAGCTGCAGCAAGGAGGTGGCTAGGTGGGACTTGGACCCAGGCAGCCTGGCTCCAGACTCCAGACTACGTGAACATGCAGCTCATGACCAGATGCCGTTGCCCTACTCAGCGTGGGTTTCAGACCTCGGGTCGTCAACTGCTGCCTCACAGGCCAGCTCAGGACCTGAATTTGGCACTCCAAATGTTTAATAAATAACCTTACTAAAATTTCACTTTCTTAAGTGTCCCCTGGGCACTCTGCTGCCTCAGGAGGAGTGAGGCGGGCAGGCTGCCATGAGCAGTTGTACAGGTTGTGCACTGCTCAAGCTCACCCCACCTGAAGGGCATTAGGTTTATGAAGACATTTCAGCAACCAACTGTAAAGTAACTGAAGGGAGGGGCAAGAGATGCCCTGTGGGCCAAGGGGCTGGGGCGGGGGTGGTGCTGATCGGGGATGGGAGAGACCTGCCCCTCACAGGGATGGGCCCTGGGCAGGGGGCTCTTCTGTGGGGCCCAGTCCCCACCTCCACCCTCACTCTGCTCTCTGCCCGCAGGAGTGGCTGAGCAAGTTCGGCTACCTGCCCCCAGCGGACCCCACGACGGGGCAGCTGCAGACACAGGAGGAGCTGTCCAAGGCCATTGCCGCCATGCAGCGGTTTGGAGGCCTGGAGGCCACTGGCGTCCTGGGTCAGTCCTTGGGGTGCAGTGGGAGACGGGTGCTGCGCCTGGGTCCTCCTGACCCTGCCTCCAGCCTGCCGTGGTGGGTGGGGTTAGGGCCAGGATGGAGGATTCCTGCCACGTGGGGACCCCTGCGTCGTCCCTTCCCCATCCTGCAGTGTGGGCACAGTGGTAGGTGAGTGTGTGCCAGCGCCCAGACCCCATCTCCACACTCACAGCCAGGTCTCAGTGCCATGGCCACAGGCCAGCTGTGGGGTGGGGGAGGTCTGGCCACCCACGCCCCAGGTGACTCTTGCCCTTGTGGGAGTGCCAGCCCTGTGCTGTCAAAACCCCAGCTTTCCAAGAGAAACCAGAAATCTGGGGTGTTTCTGTGAGCACCCCACTTTATTTTTGTAAAGACCCTCTGCAAGGCTGGCTGATTGAGACCCATCTGTTCCCAGGCCTCCCAGGAGTAGACACGTGTCACACACAGAGCTGGTCAGGTGTGTGTCCCGTGAGACACAGGAAGCATTGGCTACACGGGCCCAAGCTGGGGTCGTGTCCCTCTGGCTGCTCAGGGCCATCAGTTAGTCGATGCTCTGAATGACCCCACCCTGGTCCGTGGACATCCCCCCGCAGTGTGGCCTGAGGCAGCTGGAGGCCCGGGCCTCGCCCCCCGACCCCTAGACCTGGTGCGTGGAGTCCCAGGTGAGCTGGGCCTGGCTCCTGACCCCCACCCGCCCTGCAGATGAGGCCACCCTGGCACTGATGAAAACCCCGCGCTGTTCCCTCCCTGACCTCCCAGCGGCGGCCCCGGCTCGAAGGAGGCGCCAGGCTCCAGCCCCGACCAAGTGGAACAAAAGAAACCTGTCGTGGAGGTGGGTGGGTGGGCTCCCCCAGACAGGTCCTTCCCAGGGGCCTGAACTTTGGGGTGAGGAGGGGAAGCTGAAATAAACACCCACAGACGAGGGTTTAAGAGACGGGAATTGGTCTGCTCAGCTCTGGAGACCAGAAGTCTGAGATCCGTGGTCGCAGGGCTGGTCCCCTAGAGGCTCAAAGGGAGAGTCTGGCCCTGGCCTCTGCCCAGATGCTGCCGGCAACCCTGGGCCCTGTGGCTCCAGTCCCCGTTCCCGTCTTCACGTGGCCTTCTCCTTTCATGTCTGTGTCCTCTTCTGTCTCTTATAAGGACACTCACTCTGTTTAGGGGCCACCCTAACCCAGGACACCTCATCTCCACCCTTGCCTTAATTGTATCTGCAAACACACTTACAAATAAGGTCCCCAGTGCCCGGGGTGTTCCAGAAGCATAGCTTAGCCCAGGGCGGGGGCACTGGACCCATCCCCGTGACCCACCCCCATCTCTGGCCCTGCCTGCCCCCGCCCCAGGGTCCGCACATTCCCGCGGGACTCGCCCCTGGGCCGCGACACGGTGCGGGCGCTCATGCACTACGCGCTCAAAGTCTGGAGCGACATCACGCCCCTGAACTTCCACGAGGTGGCGGGCAGTGCTGCCGACATCCAGATCGACTTCTCCAAGGCCGACCACAACGACCGTTACCCCTTCGATGGCCCGGGCGGCACGGTGGCCCATGCCTTCTTCCCGGGGGACCACCACACCGCAGGGGACACCCACTTCGACGATGACGAGGCCTGGACGTTCCGCTCCTCAGGTGCGTCCTGCTGAGCGGGGGCGGTGCCAGGGACCCTGTGTAGCCCTGGGCCCCCCACAGACCCCACGAGGCTGTCGGGAGCCCCCCAGGATGAGGAAGCCGCCGTAACCTCCTTCCGGTCCAGGTGCCCTGGCCCAGAGCCCTGGGCCTCTGTCTAGCTCAGGAGGTCAGCTCTGCCATTTAGTTTAGGCTGACGTCCCCAGCCGTCTCTGCCTGGCTGGGCTCGTGGGCCTGGGACAGCAGGGCGACCTGACTCCATGGGGCGGGCCTGTCCTCATCCCGGCCTCTGCTTCCAAGAGGGAGCAGAAGCGTGCAAGGTCTCTGCAGGCCTGGGCGCGTCATCACCTCTGCTAAGTCCCACTGGCCAAGGAAGTCGCAGGCCCCCAGGTTCAGGTGGGGGGGTGGTCAGAGCCACGTGGCATTGGGCAGGGGAGACAGGAGCCCTCGTGGAGCTGGTCTGCATGGCAGCCCGGGGAGCCCAGCCCAGGTGGAGAGACCAGGTCTCTCGGCCAGGATGGGAGCCCAGGTCCCTCCTACAGGGCCTGGGGGATCTGTTCAACACTGTGAGGTTCAGGGCTCCCTGTGACGTGGGGTCCCGATGGACTGCAAGGCCTGAGATATTACCATGTGGCCTGTACAGAAAAGTTTACCAAGTTTACCGTGAGCAGCAGCTGTAGTTGGCAGGGGCGCCAAGAGACCCCAGGACCAGAGAAGCCCCTGGAGGCCCCATAGGGCCTCATGGGAACCAGACAAGTCCTGAGTGACTACAGAACCTGCTGGTCCAGAACCAGGGTCTCCTGTGTGACCCACACAACACACCACCACACCCCACCCCACAGGTCCCCGCCCCAGCCAGGGCTGGAGGTCGTTCCCATGGCTCACTGGCGCCTGTGTCCCCAGATACCCACGGTGTGGACCTGTTCGCGGTGGCTGTCCATGAGTTCGGCCACGCTATCGGGCTGGGCCACGTGGCGGCCACGCGCTCCATCATGCAGCCATACTACCAGGGCCCGGTGGGCGACCCGCTGCGCTACGGGCTCCCCTATGCGGACAGGGTGCGCATCTGGCAGCTGTACGGTGAGTCACCCCCCACCAAAGCCAGGTACAGGTCGCTCGGGGCGGGGCAGTGGTGCTGGGGACCCCCGGAGCACAGAACCCCACGTTCAGTGCCGCGCGCTCAGCATCTCGAACCCACCTGGCGACACCCTGCTCCGTAGCACGGGTGGACTGAGTTAGTGGGTGAGTTCTGTCACCAGGGGTCCCTGGGAGCTGGGGCCCCGCTGGCCTTTACCCGGATCTCTCAGAGCCGTGGACGAGATCCCACATTCAGCCCCCAAGTCGTTTCTGGTTGTGACAGCCGGCGTTGGTGGCCCGGTGCCCAGCACTTACAAGTATTAAGTTGTCCAGTCCTTACCACCTGTGAAGTGGGTCCTACAGCCCCCAGACCTCACCACCCTCCGACATCTGTGGGCTTTTCTTATTGTAGTAAAATTGCCTTTTTAACCATTCGAAAGCGAATGATTCCATGACATTTGGCACACTCATAGCGCTGTGCAACCACCACCTCCAGAACTGTTTCATCACCGCCTCCCCGCCATCCATCAGCAGTCACTCCCCACCTCCCGCCCCTGGTAAACACTCATCTCCTGACTCTTTGGATCTCCTATTCCAGACGTCTTGTGTAAATGGAATCATACAATGGGTGGCCTTTTGTGTCGGCCTCTTCCAGTTAGCGTGTGTTTTCAAGGGCCATCCCTGTCACGGTTGGATGCGTCAGTAATTCGTTCCTTTTTACGGCTGGATCATTGTATTTATCCATTCTTCCGCTGATGGACATTTGGGTTGTTTCCACCTTTGGGCCATTCTCAATAATGCCATGATGCACAGTCACGTGCAAGTTTCTGTTTGAACACCTGTTTTCTGTTCTCTTGGGTCTGTACCCAGCAGCCGAGCTGGGGGGCTGTGTAAACACTCCTTTGAGTCATTGAGGCACCTGTGTCTTCTACTCACCCCCCCCCAGCCCGGTGCCCGCCCATCCAGTAGCCTCGGGGCCACCCTGGGGGGTCCAGGAGGGGTGGTGGGACTTGCCAGCTTTGATTCAGCCTCTTTGTCTCCACAGGTGTGCGGGAGTCCGTGTCCCCCACGGCACAGCCGGGCACCCCAGAGCCTGAGGAGCCCCCCCTCCTGCCGGAGCCCCCCGACAATCGGTCCAGCATCTTGTAAGCTGTGGGCCCCTTGTCTCCACACCAGCACCACCCCAGCAGTGGCCCAGAGCCCTGAGCTCCGGGCTCTTCTGGGCCAGCTGAGTGCTGAGTGACACTGGCTTTTCTTCTGTCCTTCAGACAGCACAGGGGATGCTTGCTCACCGCAGCCCAGAACCAGATTTCAAATGCATGATTCCTCTCCCTTTGTCCTAGCCATCTACTGCTGTGTAACAAACACCCCAGTCTCGTGGCATCAACCACGGTGGAATTAGGTTCCCGCGTTCTGTGCGTCAGAGGTTTGGACAGCACAGTGCGGGGCTGGTCTCCACTCTGCAGCGTCGGGGACAGTAGCTGGAATCGTCCAGGGGCATCTTGACTCAGATCCAGTGCCTGGGCTGGGCTGACACGGGTGCTCCGCCAGGGCACCCATCTGTGGCCTGGGCTCAAGGCTGGATGCCGAGACTGAGGGTCCCAAGGGAGCATCCGTCCGCAGGGCTGGCATTGCGGGACACCAGGTGGAAGCTGCCCCCCGCCTTTTAAGGCCCTGCCTCAGCAGTTTCTTCAGTGAGCCCTTTGGTTAAGCAGTCGGAGCCCGCCCGCTCTCAGGGGGCCGGACATTGAGCCCCCAACCAACACAACAAGTGTCACAGAACCCGGGGAGGGGCGTCCCTGTCCACCCCCACCTCTGCACTCAGCCTGGCACGCCTCCTTGCTACCTTCACATCACACAAAAGCCTAAACACAGACAGAAATCTATGGCTTCTGTGACTTGCTGTGGTTTGGTTTGGGGTTTGGTTTTCCGAAAGTGGAATGGCTTCACACTTCCCTCACTTAGCTGTACGTGGTGAATTTCCACCGAGGGCGACAGATGTCGCCCCGGCTTCTGTTCATTGCGTTTATTTATTGAGTAAGTAAGTAGTACGCGTCAGTGGGACGCGGTGCCTGCGGTGAGAAGTTAGGCCCCACCCCGACCTCCCAGCCCCGCCCCGGGCAATGTGCGTCTTCCCAGAGAGGCTCCGCGCGCGCGCGTGTGTGAGGACGCTGCGCGTGTGTGAACGCGGCGGGGCCGTCGCGCGCGGCTGTGCGCCCGGGTTCTCGCCGGGTCGGCGGCGGCCTCCGCGTCTGTGTGAAGACGCCTGGTTCTCTGAGCTGTGCCGGTACCGCGGTGCGCTGGCGCCCTGCCCCGGGCTTAGCATTTAAGTTGTTCCTGATCCTTCGCCGTCACAAGGGGTGTGCGCGCCGTGCAGCGCTGCCGGGGCCAGCGCCCAGCGGGCTCCTCGGGGCCTCGCGGGGTCCCCCCCGCCGGCAGCGTTGAGCTCCCTGCCGCTCGTTGGCTCGGTGTTCCGTCTTCGCCGGCCTGAACGGCGAGAATGGGGCCCACTTCCTCTCGCCTCTCCCTTGACTAAACTGCTGTGGTCGCCGAGCCTGCAGGCAGTGACGTGAGGACCCTTTGGGGACGCTGGTCCCCTGGGCGGCTCGGGAGTGGGGCTGCCTCCCAGCCCAGCCCCCTCTCTCTGCACCCAGGCCCAGGAAGGACGTGCCCCACCGGTGCAGCGCCCACTTCGACGCGGTGGCCCAGATCCGCGGCGAGGCCTTCTTCTTCAAAGGTAACCGCCCCCCCCGCCGCCCCCACCGCTGGACCCCGTGGCCGGTGGACTGACGGGCGGGCGGGCCCCAGCCCCACCCCTTGAAGCTCCACCCCCTCTGTCTCCCTAGGCAAGTACTTCTGGCGGCTGACCCGGGACCGCCACCTGGTGTCGCTGCAGCCGGCCCAGATGCACCGCTTCTGGCGGGGCCTGCCGCTGCACCTGGACAGCGTGGATGCCGTGTATGAGCGCACCAGTGACCACAAGATCGTCTTCTTCAAAGGTGGGCAGGCCCCCACCCGGGTGCCTGCCGGGCATCGCTGGCGGGGAGCCGCAGCCTGCAGCCCCCAGGACCCCCAAAGCTTGTGTCTGCACGGGAGGCCAGTCCTGTGGCTGGCTCTGTGGGTCTAGAGCACAGAGCAGAGAGTAGCCGGTTCATCTGTGCGCCCAACCGGTTCGTACCGACTGAGCACCTGCCCCGTGCCCCGCGCTGCGGGAGGCTCGCAGCCCGCAGAACACTTTAAGTGCTTACTGACCCTTCCAATATCTCCCTTGGATTCCGGCCAAGGATTTGTAAACGTGTTGCTTCTTTGTTTTCTAAATAACGGGGTTGATGGTTGCTAAGCCTTGGTGAGGGTGGGCGTAGACATGGCAACCCCTCCCAGAGCGTAATGTCACACTCCCACCCTTCCGTGGCAGAGCAACCAAGGATGTTTCCAGAACACCAAGTCAAGGATATACCCAACAAGCCCCTTGATCACACCATGTTTGGAAAGTTTTGCATTCAGATTGGAAGTTCTTGGTGATTTCTAACCGCTCTGTCCTTGTCTGCCTGACGAGGGTGCACACGCGCACGCACGTGCGGTCAGGCCTCCACCCATGCCCTTCCTGCTTTGCGCGTGAGCGTGCTCAGCAGTGGTCAAGGCAGCGCGGAGCGAAGTGGCTTCTCGCGGGCTAGGCTCACCCCGGGTCTGTGAAGGGGCCGCCTTATCAGAAGCCGCGTCCTGGGCTGCTGTCCGGTGCAGGGCCCTGAGCCAGGCACGGAGCAGGTGCTCAGGGGTTACTCCTGCAGGCTGCCGGCGATGGCATCCGGGCGTCTACCTGGGGGAGGAGCAAGGGCTGGGGCCCCGCCCGGCGGGCTGGGCGGGGCCCCAGCCCACGGCTCTTTCTCTCGCCCCCAGGAGACAGATACTGGGTGTTTAAGGACAATAACGTAGAGGAAGGATACCCGCGGCCCATCTCGGACTTTGGCCTCCCGCCGGGCGGCGTCGATGCCGCCTTCTCCTGGGCCCACAATGACAAGACTTATTTCTTTAAGGACCAGCTGCACTGGCGCTACGATGAGCACACGCGTCGCATGGACCCCGGCCACCCCGCCCGGAGCCCCCCGTGGAGGGGCGTGCCCAGCACTCTCGACGACGCCATGCGCTGGTCCGACGGTGAGCCCGGCGGCCAGAGGGAAGGGCGAGCCCCGGGCGGCCTCAGAATCCCCGCCTGTGGAGTGGGGGTCGCGAGAGGGTCGTTGTGGGGTGCAGGGGCAGATGTGCACGCCTGTTCGGCCCGTCTGCCGCGGACCCTCGGGGGCCCCACCCTGCGTCGGGGCCCCGCCCCCTTTGGCTCTTGTTTACCTCCCCCCGCATCTCTTCCTCGACGCGAGTCCCTCCTCCAGCCTCTGCCTCCCGCTGCCACACACACACACACACACACAAGCACGCACGCATGCACACCAGGGCCTTTGCACCTGCCCTGCGTCCTCCCAGAACACTTTCCCCACGCACCCACGCCGCCCCTCCCTCCGTGCTTCAGCCCCGCATGGCAGGAGTGAGAACACACCCTCCCACGGGGAGGGTCTACCCCTACAGGAAGCTTCCTTTGTTCTGCTTTCAAAGGGTGTCCTCAGTACCTGGAACAGCCCGCCACAGAGTAGGCCCTCCGTAAACCCCAGCATGGAAAGAAGCAGTCCATCTCAGCCATCCCCCTGCCTCCAGGCTGCTCCTTGAGCTTTCCCCGGCCTGGGAGGCTCTAGGGCCCACCGATGGGCTTCCCGGGCTGAGACAAAGACTTTTGACTCTCGCATTAGACATTCTCCACCCTTCCTGCTGGCCCCACAGTTCTTGGCTGCCCTGTCCTCCTGCTGTCTGGCCTGAATCCCACATGCTGCAGGGGCCCAGAGCTCAACAGCCTTTTCTCTTCTCCCCCAGGTGCCGCCTACTTCTTCCGCGGCAAGGAGTACTGGAAGGTGCTGGACAGCGAGCTGGAGGTGGCGCCCGGGTACCCGCAGTCCACGGCCCGGGACTGGCTGGTGTGCAGAGACCTGCCGGCCGACCCCTCCGAGGGTGGGGACGGAGAGGCCGGGGCCCACGCCCCGCCGGGACAGCACGACCAGAGCCGCTCAGGGGACGGCTACGAGGTCTGCTCCTGCACCTCCCTCGCCGGCCCTCCCCCGCGGGCCTCGGGCCCGCTGCTGGCCACACTGCTCCCGCCGCTGAGCGTGCTGTGGACGGCGGCCCGGGCCCCAGCGCTATGACAGCCGCGCCGGCCTGCGAGAGGACAGATGGGACCACAGCCGGGGCCACAAAGTGCAAGGACTAGCGCCGGCCGCTCCGGCGCCAGAGGCAAGCGTCCCTGCAGGACCTCGCCTCGTAGATGGGGACCGGCCGCCGCCAGCCCCGGGCACAGTCCGCCGGGCCCAGCCTCCCTGCCGGGCAGAGACCAGCAGAGGGCGCTGCTCGCCGGGCGCCGGCCGCGGACACCACAGGAGCGCCGAGCTCTCCCCTCCCCTCGGCCCGGAGACGGCGCCAAGGCCGGGGTCGGGGGCCGGGGCCGCCTTTCCAGCGGGCGAGTGGCTGCCTCTCACGGAACTTCCTCGAGGATCCGGGGGTGGGCCGAGCCGGGGACGTGACTTCAGGCCACCAGGTCTGTGGACTCTGGAAAGTACAGCTCCGAGGGCACCTCTTCCCCACCCCGTGTCCACATTATCGCCCCTGGTGCTTCCGCCCACCCCTGGGGCTTCGTCTCCAGTCCCCTGACTTGATCAGGGCAGCCCCGAACGCACAGGCGAGCCCCGCAAGCTGGGGCCACAGCAGTCTTCCCTTGTGACGCATTTCAGACAAACATGACCTCTCCCTGCTTCTTCATGGTTCAGGCGTGGCTCCCTGACCCACCTCAGGAGGGGCGAGGGTCGCATCCTCTGCGGCCAGGAGGGGCTCTGAGGCCCCTGACCCCAGACCACCTGCCCTTCGGGTGATGGGGGACTTCCAGGAAGGCCTACAGCGGTCACCAACACCTCCCTGTCCATGACTCCTTGACTTCTCCTTGACCACAGGGTCCTTACACCCATTTGGCAGATGGGCAAGCTGAGGCTCAGCTCAGGGAAAGAAGTCTCCTGCCCTCAGGCAGGGGTCGGGCCGCGTCAGTCTCAGAACCCAAGGTTCTGGCACATTCACACAACCCTCCCTGATGGACAGAGTGCCTACCTGCACGGACAGGTACTGCGCTCAGCACAGGACGTGCAGAACGAGACAAGTTCTCAGCTGAGGCACCTGGGACACTGCCACCCAACAGGAAGTGCAGGGAGGTGGCTCGGCTGGCCAGTCCGGGGACGGCTGCCCGTCCCGTTGCTCCTTCTGCTCCTGGCTTTGAATCCAGGATGGCAGCCGCCGCTCTCCCACCCAGAGAGGCAGAGAGTGGGGGCTGTACCCCCTTCACTCAGGAGAGGTGGCCTTTCCCGGAAGCCCTGGCTGCCTGGCCACACTCAGTGGCAGCGAGCGATTTATCAGTGCTCTTCCTGGGGGCACGTGGACTTTGGGGGTGGGACATTCCTTATATATCACTGTAGCAGCCATAGATGTCCGTGGTGGGTAGGGCCACCTAGATCGAGAACCTCTGGTCTAGAGGAATCACCATCCCCTGCCTGGGGCTGCGGAAGGGCCTTCAAACGCCTGCAGCAAAACGGGGTTCATTAGGAAGAGGATAGTAGGTGGGGGTGACCAACAGGCTGGAAGGCGGTGCAAAGAGGGCCTGCAGGGGCCACATCACAGTAGAGGTTCTCCAGCGGGTACCCCGCCAGCGGCATCAGCATCGCCTGAACCTGGTGGAAATGCAGGTTCCTGGGTCCGCCCCGACCTGGTCATCAGTAGGCTAAGGTTGGGGCCGGCCATCTGTGGTATCTCCCTCCTCCTCCCCTGTAAGTGTGATGCACAGGAGGGTTTGTGAACCGCTGCTTTCCAGAGGGCTCCAGAAAGGCCACTCTGAGCAGGGAATGAGTAGAAACAGGAGGAGGAGATGATTTTGCAGCCATCAGAGAGACCAGGGAGGGGAGCAGCCGGTGCACCGTCCTGGTGTGCAATGGGCCCACTCGAGCAGAGGACCCTGCATCCTTTGGCCGAAGAGTTTCAAGGAGGAGGAGGTTGGGGGGAGCCCAGGAGGGCAGGGCCAGCCCACATGGGGGCCTGCAGGCTGCTGTAAGGCATTGGGATATACTCCTGCATAATGGGAAGTTATCACCCCCAGCTCTGGAGTAGGGCAGAAATGTGCCCATTTCTCTGGTGCAAGCAGCACAGACTCCCACAGCTCCATGCCTCCACCCCTACCTGACGCCCAGGTAGCAAGGCAGGCCCAGAACCCGGCCAGGCTCAGGGCCCATCTTCCCTTAATGTGGATGCCACGGCCAGTCAGGCAGTCTCCAGGCCAGGCTCTGTGCTCACTGAGCCAAGCCAGGCCACATCCCACGTCCATCTGTCCACCATCTGGTCCCTGGGCCTGGGAAAGGCCTCTGCCCATCAGACCGGACCAGATGGACCAAAGGTCCCTCCTCGGGGAACAGGCTGCCTCCGCTCCTCAAGGATGCCCCGCGTGGTCCCACCTAATTCTCCAGGGACCTGCAGGGGGGAGCCTGTCCTAGGCCCTCATGTAGCTGGGGAAAGGGCCCAGCTCGGGCCCCCAGGCACACAGCCTGTGGACCCGGTCTGCAAGAACCCAGGCTCTGTCATAGTGGGTGACGGTCTCACTACTGTGTGACAGCCTCACACTGTCTTATAAAACTCTCCCACCAATTTGATCTCCTTTGAAGTAAATAGACACAGAAGTGGTGAACCTCTGTTCGTTCAGTCGTAAGAGACAAATTGCAGGAAAAACTAAAGCAGCAGGAGGTGCTCCCACCAGGGGCTGCAGACCAGGGACCCAGGCACTGGGAAGCCTGCAGAAATGCTTGCTTTGATCTCATCTTTTTATAAACATAGGTTTTTTAAATTTTGAAATCATCTTATATTTACAGAGGAGATGCAGGGAGATGGGCAGACCTTTTTTTTTTTAACCTAAATTATTTGGGAGCACACTGATGACCCGGCACCTTTCTGTGTATTTCCTGCAAACCAGGCCTTTCCTTCACATCTCTTTAAAATCAGGAAATACGACGACATCAGAGTCCACTCGGGGCCCCAGCAGCATCCCCTGCTGACAGGACCCACCCCAGCACCTTGGTCCTTCCTTGGCCTCCCCGACTTGGCACCCGTGAAGGCCACAGGCCGGCTGTCCTGTCGACGGTCCCTCAATGCCAGCGGCCTCAGGTGTCCTCACAGTTCCATTCCGGACCTGCATCTTCGGCAGGGATGTCCCAGAATATTATGCTCACCAGAAGTTTTCAGTGTTATGTGAGTCACCGTGTAAACACCTGGAGTTCCAGGTGCCACCTGACCGCAGCACGGCTCGGCCTTGCGCGCAAACGCTCACATCCCTGTGTGCGTGGGTGTCAAGTTTACAAAACACATCGACACAGGTGGCCTCTGGGGCCAGAATGCCCCCGCTCCAGCTCCCGTTTTACAGGTGGGGAAGCCGAGGCGCTGGTCTTAGCGCCAGCTGGCGTGACGAACGCCACAGTGTGGGCTGAAATAGCACACATTTGTTCCTTAGGGCCCTGGAAGCTGGAAGTCCACGGCCAAGGTGACGGCAGATTTGGTTCCAGTGAGAGCCTGCTTCCTGCTGGCAGACAGCCACCTTCTGGCTGTGTGTTCACAAGGCAGCGAGAGCCAGTCCAGTCCCTTCTTCTCACAAGGCCACTAATTCCATCATGAGGGTCCCACCTTCATGGCCTCCTCTTCTCACCTCCCGGAGGTCCCACTGCCAAGTACCGCCACCCTGGGGCCTTGGGCCTCAAGGTAAAACTTTGTGGGGGCACATTCACAGTCCATAATACGTGGGGAGAGAGGACCCCTGGGACAGGACTGAGTCCAGACCCAGCCTCCAGCCACACCTTCCGCCTCCTGCCCCCTCTCCTGGGAGTGAGTGGGGGGGGGTGCTCAGGGGGCTCTGGGTGACTCGCCCCGAAGAACACTCAGGACTAGACAGTCACTGCCCTGCAGTTCTGCACATCACAAAGACAAGCTCATTTTAATCCTCCCCACAGTACAGGGAGGGAAGGTGTTTACTTCTGTTTTCCGGATGAGGAAACTGAGGCTCGGAGGCAGACAGTGAGTTTGAAAGATCAGGCACTTGGTGGGTGGGGGGCTGGAAGCAAACCCCAGCTGGCCCCGCTCTGAGGGCCCTGGGGAGGCTCCCCTGTGCCGAGGGCGGGCTGATTAGGGGACAGCAGGGTGGGTGCTCCACGTTAGAAGCCCAGAGAGGGTGAGCGGCTATTCCTCCAGGGTTCTGGGGCTGAGGCAGGGCCAGGCCGGCATCCTTCAGCTCCCAGGCTTCCCTAGTGGCTCTGTGCCCATGGGCCCCCCACCTGTGCTGGGCATTGGGCACCTGCTGGCTCTGTAGTCGGTCCCTGCCCCTCTCTGAGTCGGTAAAGGGTGACAGGACGCCGGTGTGTCCAAGGGAAACCAAAGTAGATGGGCCCCAGCACGACCGCCTGCTCCCCGCCACCTGCCCCCCAACAAGCTGGTGCTCACCCGGGGCCATCGAGGACTCGCAGCCAGGTGTGGCCAGGGCTGCGTCCTCCTCACCCACAAGGCTGTCACTGGAGCCCCGCCTGGCCTGGGCTTCCTCACTCTGGGGCCAGTGCCAAGAGTGAGAGTCCCAGGAGACCAGGCAGAAGCCACGGGTCACTTGTGTGGGTCTCAAGCCCGCCTGCCCCAGGGGAAGGGGACAGACCACACCTTGTAATGGTGACGCGTGTCAGTTCACATTCTAAGAAACCATATGAGATTCAAGGACTTGTTTGCCCATCTTGGAAGACCCGACAGGCTACACAGCTCCAACCTCACATGGGAAAAACCAAAGGCCCAAGCACCCTGCACCCGCTCCTCCCTGGACAGGCAGCTGTCACCCCCATCACTCAGGCGGAGACCTCATCGTCCATCTCTGCCCTCTTGCTCAGCTCAGGCCATCCTGTTGGCTCTGCCTTCAAGACACAACCAGAACGTGCCACTTCTGACCCCCGTCCAAGCCACGTCCACTTCACCTTCTAACTGGTCCCCTATATCCGCATGGCCCCCTCCCATCTGTTCTCCGCATGGCAGCTGCAGGATCCTGGGGAAAACTTCATCAGACCAGAAACCCTCCCATGGATCCCTTGACCTAGGGGGGATGGGGGGGTGGGGTAAAAACCCAGTCCTCACTGTGGCCTAGAACCAGCCCCACTGCCCTGCCCCCCACCCACCTCTCCTGCCTGCTTCCCTCCAGCCACTCCCCAGACCACGGCTCCTGCCTCAGGGCCTTTGCACATGCAGGTCCCCAGGCCTGTCTCCGGTGCCACCTCACAGCAACGCCTCTCTGACCACCCGCCTGAAATCACAAACAGCGCTCCCTCCCCACAAACACAGCCAAACCCCTTCCCTCTGTTACTTTTCTCCACGGCCCTTACTGCCATCCGACTTACGATATAGTCAGTTTATGTGTTCAACTTGTATTTTTCCAGCTGTCTTTCCTCTCCACTAGACTATCAAGATTTGGCCTATTTTGTTCAATGCTATGGTCCTGGCTTACTGAATGTTTGTTGAGTGAATAAATGACTGACAGGCGTGCTCAGGTAGACTCAGGCCCCCCGCTGGCATCTGGTCCAGGCCTTATTTCCCCTGTACCATCTCAGGAGCAGCTCCTCTTCCTCCTGGCCCAGGAAGCAGCCCTGGGGAGAGCGGATGTTCAATTTGGATGAAAACCAGGGCTGTCACCGACAGACCTGGACAACTGGCCCCCACGTTGTACGCCAGACCAGGGGTGCTGGTCTGCAGGATAGACCCCCTGGGACTTACACAAGCTCCCTGCCCGGGTCCTCCCTCCGGTGGTGACTCCATCCTGGTGTCGAGGGTGTTTGGATCTCTCTCCACCCCAGTGATGGTTGCAGAGGGGAGAAGCGAGCCCTTTGCGGCCAGCTAGGGGGAGAACCGAGGACGGGGCAGCAGAGGCCACCGACATGGTGGGTAGACCCCGGAGCAGCGCCAGGGGAGCCGCGGAGCCGCGGAGCGAGACAGGCAGGCTCCGCGAACAGAGGCCGCCCGGCGGCCCACTTGGTTACGAGGTCTCCTGGCTGTTTGTTTAGTGATAACACAGGCGACATAAACCGGTGAGACCTCAACAATATGGCTGCTTTCTGCCGAGCAGAGTCCATGTCACAGAGACCTAGTGACACAGAAAGTACTGGCTGTGCCCGCAGAGGACGCTGGCAGGCCCCGGGACAGGTGACGCCACGGCGTTTGCCCTCAAACCCATTTCACAGTGGCACCCGGAGCCACCAGGTGACTGTAGGAAGGGTGTTCTGTGCGGCGGGGCCCAGGTGGAGGCTGCCCGTGCGGGAGGCGAGCGAACAGCCGAGAAAACGGGTGGTAACCGCGAGCTGCGAGCCAGGGCGCCAGTTCCGGAAAGAGCGGAGCCCCGGGGGTCGAGGCGGGGCAGCAGGGGCTGAGAGCCGCGGGGCCGCCCAGGGCGTCTTCGGAGGGGGCGCTCCCCGGCCGGCCCCCTCGCGGTCATGGCCAGGGTTGCATCGCCGCAGCAAGGCCCCGGGAAGTCCAGCGTGGGCCCTGACGCATCCTCTGCCCTGCGCGGCCTGGCTCTGCCCTCCCTGCCCGACCCCCCCCCCCCGCCACCCAGCCTGCAGCTGCCCCCCTCCCAGGTTCCCCTGAGGAGCGCCCGGGGTTACCGATGTGTGTGGCGCCAAGCAAGTGCGGGTCTCTGAGCCTTCCTTTCCCACCTCGCAGGCGGCCCTGCGGTCTGAGAAGCCAGGTGTGCGCTCAAAGTGGGCGTGGGTTCCCCAGGCAGGCCCCCGTTCGCATCTGCTCCAATCCCTAGCAGTGTGATGCGGACAGATTACTCAGTTGCTTCAACTGTGAACTGGGGACGCATGCGCCTGCCTGGCGGGCTGGGCTAACGGAGCGCCCACGCCCGGAGGAGAGGCCCGGGCCAGGGGCCCAGGGCGAGCCCGGGGTCTGAGTCCTCGATGAACACTCTTCCCCCAGAAGCCAGGCTGTGTCTTCAGTTGATGGAGGATGAAAATACAGCCCACAGCATTTTGTTCCTGCTCGTGGCACGTGAATTGACGGGGGTCTTTCCGGCAGCGGCATTCAGACTAGACGGAAGACAGAAGTGTTTCTAAGCTCGACGGCCCGGGGTGTCGCAAAGCCCCAGGGCGGGAAAAGGCGGGGCAGCGCTCTGTGCGTCAGGAGTGTCACTAACGATGCCGGGGCTTGGGGACCCCAGGCTGCTGGAGGACTGCCTTTTCCTGGGGTCTCTGGGGCTGCACGATGCCAGCAGACGGTCATGAGCTCTCATTCCAGAGGCGGAAGTGAGTGCCACTGCCAACGAAAGGAGAGATTTTCAGTGGCGAAGGCAGTGGCCAGGATCCAGATGGCTGTGGGGCATTTTAGATCAGGTGGCCCCAGAAGACCTCTTGGAGGAGGTGACATTTGAGTGAGACCAGCATAATGGGAAGGAGCCAGCCTCAGGGAGGCCTGGGGGGAGCGTTCGGGGAGGGGGGGGGAACAGCCGGTGCAAAGGCCTTAGGCTGGGGCCAGCTTGAGAGGTGGGGGAAAAACCAAAAGGTCAAAGACCAGGGTAGCTGGCCCCGGTCCCCCGGCTCTAATTGGTGGACTTGAACCCTGGGCCCAGGTGCCTCCTACTGCACCTGCTTACCACGTTATTGGCAGCAGGACAAAGAGGAGGAGAGGGGGCAGCTCTGGGCAAGGGCAGGTGGGCTGTTGCCCACCTTTTGGCGACTGTGAACGGCGCTTCTGTGCAGGCGGCTGTGGGAGTGTTTGCTGAACCCTGGTTTCGGCTCACCGGGGCGGATACGCAGGAGCAGCAGCACTGGCTTTACCGAGGGGCCCACGTGGACTTCCAGGAGCACCCTGGGGGTTCGGGGGATATGTTGACTCACCCAGCCTGATTGGACCAAGCTCCTCACCCTCCCACCTGCTCCTCTGCCCAACCAACCCCGCACTTGTGCCTGGGGAGGTGGGGGCTGAACAGGTCTGACCTCCGGACTGGAGCCCAGGAGTTCCAACTCGCCAGCTGCTCAACAGCACAAATGCATGTAATGCCTTTGCCCGGGGCATGTGCAAATTCCCTGCAATCTCCATCTTCCTACAGAAGCTCTGTCCTGTCCCTGAAGGCATATGGGTTGGAGACCCCAGGCCTTCCAGGGAAAGGGAGGGGTTCCCACAAAGGCCCACTGGCTGGGGCCTGGAGGGTGAGTCCAGGCATCCCCAGGTCTGGGCTCTGCAGCGCGGCTGGACTGGACCGACTCCTCGCAGACACCTGCAGGGACTTTGGGGTGATTACCCCTACCAAAGATGCATGTTAGGCAAATTGATCTGGAGACGGAACCAAGGTTTATCACATCACCGAGGGGGAATAGCCAGAGATAAAAGAGTGCCCCTCCGAGAGGGTTTGGAGAATGTGGCTTAGGTATTTGGAAAGCAGGGTACCGATGACTGGCGGGCTTTTGTTTGTTTTGTTTTGTTTTTTAATTTAATGTTTTTATTATTATTATATGGAGGTACTGGGGATCGAACCCAGGACCTTATGCACGCTAAACACGCACTCTACCACTGAGCTATACCCACTCCACCAGCTGCCTGTTTTATTTTATGTGGTCCTAAAACATCAGGCCCCCATCAGTTTGTGGACAAAGAATGTCACCCGCCTTGTCAGTAAACAAAGGAGTCTGAGGCTGTAAAGGAACCAGGCACTCATCTGCCAGGCCTGTGCACCGAGGGGGCTCAGGACGGAGAAGACGGGACTCTGGCCCCAGTCAGCTCAGGTGCAGATCAGAGGAGTGATTCCAGTCAGCCCAGGCTCGCTCGTCTTCCCAGACAAAGAAAGGCAGTAAAATCATGAGCTTGAGGCGTCTGAGGGTCCTGCGTGCTGATTAGCAGGAATCCTGTGATGCTCGGATGCGTGTGTGGGTGTGTGTGTGTGTGTGTGTGTGTGTTTTCCCACCAAATAACTCCCATGCATCTAGGCTCCTCCTTTACCTCTTTGGAACAGAACTATCCCAGAGGCGGCTTCCCGGGCTGCAGTCCTCAGCAAGAGCCCCAAATAAAGCAAAATTCTCAACTTTTAGGTTGTGTGTGTGTGTGTGTGTGTTTTTTCTCAATTGACAGGTTGGTTGGTGAAATCGAGGCAGGGATGACCCAGGACCACCTCCCCGCCATGCCATTCTTCAGAATAACGCTAGCACATCCAAGAACTGCACGGTCAAACGGCCCCCAGCAAGGTCCCCCGTGGGCGTGGGCACAGTGTCAGGGTCCAGTCGTTTCCAAGAGATCCTCAAACTGCCAAGAAGGAGATTTGATTTCCAACCCCTATCCCGAGGTGCACACCAGGGGGCCCCGGGAGTGGCCTGCGGGCTTCTGCTCTGGGCAAGCAGAGGTAGGAGGAGAGGGTAGGACCAACTTGGGAAGGGCAGGAGCTCCATCCTTCCTCCCCACCCCCGCCCCCACCCCAAGCTACAGACCTCTGGTGGCCCAGGCCCCGCAGCTTTGCCCTCCGACCTGCCCAGCACAGAGCAGAGGTGCTCAGGTCTCAGGAAGTGTTAGCTACGTGCGTTCAGCAGACGCTCATCTGCGTGTTCATTCACCGCACAGCTATCTGCGGAGCACCCACTCTGTTCCAGGTGCTGTTCCAGGCACAGGGTACAGCAGTGAACTAGACGCCCATGGAGGGGGGGTCCTCCTTCGTCCAAGCCTGGGCCCCTGGGACATGAGCAGGCCCTTTACAAAAGAGGGAGCCTGGCTGGAAGAGCTGCAATTTGAGGCAGCAAAGAGGTGCTCTTTGAAATTGACACACTGTCCAGTGCCAAGTGCTGTCACAGGTCAGTGCTGGAGGAGGGAGAGCTGGCGGGTCAGGGGGCTCTGGTGAATGTGTAACCCTCAGCAGCCTCTTTGGAACACAAATCAGGATGGTTTTGTAACACTGAAACTTTGCTTACTTTGTTACTCTGCAATCCTCGCCCCTAG
The DNA here is from genome assembly GCF_036321535.1 of Camelus dromedarius. Classification (NCBI taxonomy): domain Eukaryota; kingdom Metazoa; phylum Chordata; class Mammalia; order Artiodactyla; family Camelidae; genus Camelus; species Camelus dromedarius. The sequence goes on from NC_087466.1 coordinate 24,300,193, forward strand.
GTAGGTCCCCAGAGGATCTCTGACAGAGGACAGCAGGGAACGTGAATGAGATTGTTTGTAGCAGTTCGTTCCTAACGGCGAAAATCTGGAACCAACCCACATGTCCATCATCAGAATGGATAATAATTCCGGGATCGATCTTACAGGGCACTGTTAGGCAGCAGTGAGGAGAATGAAATGCTGCTGTGGAACAACTCAAAGCTGACCTCAGCGACGCAAAGTTTCACGAGAAAATCGTGGTGCAAAAGGCCACCAATGCTATTGTTAAAAGAGGGTTTAAAAAAAGGAAACAGCGTGACTCGGAGCTGGAAAAAGGAGGAGATGTTAAAGACTTTGCACAAGGAGGGACCCAGGCAGATGTTAGAAAGTTGTTTGGTCCTTGCTTTGACAATTGGGGAAGTGAAGTAAAATATTGACATATACCTAAAGCAGGTTTTTTAATCAAATCAAATACAGACATTATGATGTATTCATGCTAAGTACATTGTATATCTCTCAGGGCATTTTAATATGTCAATTACATGTTAATTAAAAAGAAAAAGAATAAGATTGTCTTCTTACAAGACAGAGACATCATTGCCACACTTCCCAAAACGAACAGTGATGCCCTAATGTCATCTCCTTTTTTTTTTTTTTTTTTTTTTTAAATTGAAGTATAGTGGGTTTACAATGTTGGGTCAGTTTCTGGTGCCCTAACGTCAGTTCGTTCATGACCTTATTCAAAGTTGCCCCCTTTTCCCTGCCAAAGTCTTTACAGTGGATTTGTTCAGTCAAGCCTGGTCCAGGACCATGAGTTGCATTATAAACATCTTTTAATCTACAACAGACCCTTATTTTCCCCCGTGCTTTTAGCTTGATGAACAGCTGGGACCGATTGTCCTGAGAGGGTCTTGTAGATAAAGCAGACTCGGGAGAAGTGATGGGGACAGGGTGAGGGGGCGTGGCTTTGCTTTAAGTGGTCAGGGGTGACTCTCGGAGGAGGGAGCACCTACACTGAACGCTGACAGGCCCCCAGGAGCCAGCCACGCAAGGCGCCAGCGGGAGAGTGTGCCCAGCAGGGGCGAGGCGCAGGCTCAGGGTGTTTGAGGAGGAGCTTGGGGGCAGAGTGGGCGGGTCACTGAGCCAGGAGGAAAGGCTGGACGTGCAGGCAGAGAAGCCACCAAGCTACCGGGAGCCAGGTCATGGAGGAACTGAATGAGCAAGGGGACAAAGGCTTGCACAGACATTCCGGTTGGATGAATCATCTGTTGGGCGTGAGCTCTGCACTAGGCACTGCTCTAAACCTTTTCTGCTGTCAACTGGACCCATCCTCATGACAGCCGCATGATTCCCTGACCGTCAGCCAGGACCGGCTAGGTTATGGGGCAGTAACAAGCAGCTCCGGAAAGCTCAGTGACTCCAAACCATACGGGTTTCTTTCTTCTTCCTGCTATGTGGTCATCCGTCCTAAGTTTGGCTGGGGGCTCTATAATGAGCGTTTGACCGTCTCTGTCGTTGCCACACCGGGGGCCAGCTCAGGAGGAGCAGTTAGGCGCTCCATTCCAGAAACTTTTACCGACAGCTCATTGGCTGGGACTGATCGCAGGGTTCTAACCACGAGAAGGGCAGGACATGTGTCCCCATTGGGTGCCCAGAAGCTGGGAAACTAGAAACACCCTAGTAGCATTCTGGCCCCATTTTACAGATGAGGCAACTAGTTTAAAAAGGCTAAAAATAAGTTGCCCACGGCCTCACGCCTGCTCGTTGGAAAGGCAGGGAGAGCCAGCCCGGTCTTTGACTCTGATGGCGGGACAGTCCTGGGTGTGGTGGGCGTGGTCTTCCTCCCGCCCTGCGCCGCAGGGCAGAAAAGTGTGTCCATCTGTCTCAGGAGGTTGGAATCTGCCTCTGGACGCTTGTTTCCTAGCCTGGAGCTCCCTGAGCTCCCGGGAGGCTGTGCAGTTGGTAGCTGAGGGCCCGGGCCAGGAGTCAGGGCCTCCTCTGCCCAGGCCAGCGGAGGCACCTCAGCTTCTGCCTCCTTTCCTCCCCTGAAACGGAGCTCCAGCGAATGGGTGGGCCTGGTTCTGGGCCCTCCCTGGAGCCTGATCCCCTAGGGCTGCATCTCCTAGGGCCTCTGGGTTCTTCTGGGTGGGGCCAAGCAGAGACACTCAGAGATAACCGCCACTTCATCAGGCCTGGGAGTGACGGGGACCTTGCGTGTGACTGTCTCCACAACAAATAGCAACTGAGGGCCCAGCGCCAGCTGAGGATCTGGAAAATCCCCTCCATCATTGAGTTCCTGGTCCACTGAGGGAGACGGACAGTAAACACCATTGAACAAGGCCTGTTAGGCCGTGATACGTGCACTGGAGGAAATGCAGCGGGAAAGGGGATGGAGTGAGTGGGAAAGTCACTACTCTGAAAAGGGAGGTCGGCACCTGAGGGAGAGGGGAGAGCCGGGGGAGACAGGTCCTCCACGGCAGGGCGAGCAGCAAGTGCAAAGGCCCTGGGGCAGGAGCAATGCCCCGTGTGCTCAGGAGGAGCAGGAGGCCAGACTGCAGAGGCAAAGGTGCACAGCCTGGAGCACGAGGACCTGGGTTTCTGCTCTGCGTGAAGCGGGAGTCATTGGAGAGGAGCTGCAGGCTCCGACTTGGGTGTTTCAAGAACTGTGGGCCTGCAGAGGTGAGATGAGGTTGTGGTGGAAACCAGCTGGAGGCTGGGGATGTGGCCCAGGAGAGAGACCAGTGCCTCCTACCTGGGCTATCTGGGCTGAATAGTGTCCCCAAGAATTCAGAACCACCTGAAACCTCAGACTGTAACCTTATTTATGTATTTAAAGTTTACTTCTTTTTAAAAAAATTTTTTTTAACTGGAGGTACTGAGGACTGAACCCAGGACCACCACGTGCATGCTAAGCACCATGGGCTACCTCTCCCCTGTAACCTCCTTTAGAAATAGGGTTTTTGCAGACGTGTGCAGTTAAGTTGAGGTCGTGTTCAGTTAAGGTGGGTTCTAAATCCAATGGTTGGTGTTCTTATCAGGGGAGGGGGCACAGAGGCACGGGGAAGAGGGCAGGTGAAGGAGGGGAGGCTGGAGGGGTGCAGGTGCAAGACAAGGGGTGCCTGAAGCCCCCCAAGGGAGCGCAGGCCCGCCCGCACCTTGATTTCGGACTTCCGGCCTCCAGGACTGTAGTTTTAAGTGCCCGCAGTGTGTGTGGTCATTCGTCACAGCAGACCCGGAGACGAACACAGATGGTGAGGGGCCAGGACGCCAGGCTGTGTTGGATGTAGTGCCGACAGAGCTTCCAGATGTGCCAGCAACAGAAGGCTGCCCACACGGTTCCGGCTTGAGCAGCAGGGGGAGCGGGCACTGGAGAGGGTGGGAAGCATGGGGGCGGGGGTGTGAGGCGTCTGGGGTGCCAGGCGCCCCCCTGCCCACCTCAGCACACTTGGCTTGCTGAAGACAGCCTGGTTCACAGCTGAGCTCCAAGACTTCGCAGTGTGTGGCTCTGGGCCAGCCGGCCTCAGCTTTCTCACCTGTAAAATGGGGAGGGCAGGGGTACCCACCCGGGGGGTGGGGGTGAGAAGAAGCGGGTTCGTTTCTGTGGGGCCTTTAGAGCAGGGTCTGGACAGTGCCATCCAGCCATTCACGGACCTCTCGGAGTGCCTCTCTCCAAGCCAGAACCTCTTAAGACATTGTTTTTTAAAGAGACAATTCACGCGAGGCAAAATGCCCCATCTTAAAGTGAACAGTGCAGCAGCGTTTAGCGTAGTCACAATGCTGTGTGCCCACCACCTCTCTCAGTTCCAAGACTTTCACAAGCCTGAGATACACCCAGTAGCCACGGGCAGTCCCTCCCCACGCACCGCCTCCTGCAGACCCTGGCAACCACCGCGCAGTCCCTGTGGGTTACCTCTTCTGGATACTTCATATTTATGGACCACACAATAGGTGACCTTTGACATTCCATCGCTTGAGGCTGCTAGGAGATGAGAAAGTAAAAATGCGTCTCCACATGGTTAGACAAATCGTCCTTTAAACAAAAAGATCTAGCAGGGGAGGTTTTAGCTTAGTGGTAAAGTGTGTGCTTAGCATGCACGAGGTCCTGGATTCAATCCCCAGTACCCCCATTAAAAATTTAAAAATAAATAAGTAAATAAACCTAGTCACCGCCCCGCCCAAAACAACTAAAAGAAAAGAAAAGAAAAGAAAAATCTAACTGAACTCCAGATGTGCTACTTGGATGAATCTTAGTTCGTGGTAAGCTGTCATCACCAGCCTGAACTTCTTTTATTTACAGTATAAAAAAATCCATGAATTCACCACCCGGCTCAAGAATGAGAGCATTAACAAAAGCCTCCACCTGCCTCTGCGTCCCCATGCCTTCTTATCCCTCTGGGACCCCTGAGTTCTGCGTGGTCCTCACCTTCGTTGGAGGGTTGGGTTGCAGTTTTAGCACAAGAGGACCACCGCCCAGACAGCCGTCACCTCGGCGTTGCAATGTCATGTCGAGTCTGAGGGTCTTCAGCTTTGTAGAAAGGGCGTCATGTTCTAGGTCATCTTCTGGCGTGCATCCTTTCCCAGTGCCTATTATGTCAGTGAAAAGCATCTTGGCTGTTGCAGGAAGCTGGCAGCTGGTCCTTTGTTCACTGCTGTATATTAGTCCATCACAGAAATATAACTGAGGTTTGGGGTTTTGCTGTTGTTCAGTTTTTCCTTTTATAAAAACTACTGCTGTAGCATAAATTGCCCTGTGTGAGTGTGTGGGTGAGTGTGAGTGTGTGTGTCCCCTTACAAAAGAGGGCATGGGCCTGCAGGGCGTTCGGCAGGAACAGAGGGTCATGTTCCCGTGGCAGAGGAGGGTCTCCGGGGATGGACGGGAAGGTGGGTGCCCTCCCTTCCATTCATTGATTTGTTCATTCAACAACAATGTGCTGAAGGTCTCGTATGTTGCTTTTAGGTGAAAAACGGATTTCGAGTTCCCTGTCTTGGAAATTCCACACTAGTGGAGGGAGCTGGCAAGTAAGAAATCAGCAAGGATGGTCCCAATAATGACAAATCATGAAGAAAATAATCGGGGGCAAGGGGGCTGAGGAGTTTGTAGTCTTTTGGAATGGAGTTCATCTCAGCCACTTTGGAGGGAATAAATGCTGAATTTCTGTTGGAGGTGAGCAAACGTAAGGACATATATGTCTCTCCTGTCCCAGTCCACAGACCCTTGGCTGTGTTCCTTGGTCCACAGACACCACTGTTAGAGTGCCCAAGGGGAGGGGCTTCCCTAGATGGGATGGCAGTCTGGGAAAGCTTCTCAAGGCAGTGACTTTGGGGCTGAAACCAGTGTTTTGACAAACAGCCAGTCAGTGCAAAGGCCCTGTGATTGGGACAGGTTGAGTGGGGCTGGGTGAGGGCCATGAAGAGAGAAGACAGCCCTGCTCTGAGGAGATTGGCTGACCAGGAGGCAGCGAGACTAAGGGGTCCGGGGTCTCCTCTGTGGTCCAGGACCCAGACAGTGGTTTGGACCAGGGGATGGAATAGGGGAGGGAGAGGACAGCAGATTGTGGGAGGGAGGCAGGAGGAGTGAGAGCATCATTGGGAGACACACCTGGGTGCCACTTGAAACAGGGAAGACTAGAAAAAGAACAGGTTTGCCAGGTTGGGAGAGCAGGATATTGGAGAATCCTGGGGTTGGGGCCCAGAGGCTCAGCAGGGAACTCGAGGAAGCTCCAGGCCCTGGACTCGGCCCGCCCCAGGCCTGGCAGTGGCTTCTGCATGCCTTTAAGATGCCCTGCGAGGCTCCTGACTGCCTGTCATCCACCGGCTGGGCAGCTATTGTCCTTGTCGGGCTGAGTCACCAAAGGCCTGGGGGCACTCTGCTCTGACTTCTGCAGGAACCAGTCTAGCCGGCCGCAGGCTCTCCAGCTTAGGTCTCCTTCAGGAGCTGCTGACTTGCAGGGCCGGAGCCCTCTGGGGCTGGGGAGATGCGGGATGAAGATGCAGCCAGTGGCTCCTCCCTCCAGGCCTCTGCGGAGGGCTTTTCCGTCCTTCACCTGCAATAGACACTGGTGCCCAGTGTGCGTCCCAGGACCAAGCCCCCCCCCCGCCCCCAGGGCAGCCCCGAAGGCCGCTGTCGGACACTCCATTTCCATCAGCAGTCACTCCCCAGTCCCTCTCCCTATAGCCTGCCAACCACCGGTCTGCTATCTGTCCCTACGGACTTGCCTGTCCAGACGTGTCACACAAACGCAAGCGTACAAGACCTTTTGTATCTGGCTTCTTTCACGTCTCAGAATGTTCTCCGGGTCCATCCGCACTGTGGCCTGTGTCAGTGCTTCCTTTTAAATCAACTTTATTGAGGGTTAACTCACACGCAATTACACACTCGCGTTTTAAGAATCCAGGTCAGTGAGTTCTGACGACTGTATAAAACCGGGTAGCCGCCCCACCCCCGTCAGCGTAGAGCACGTGTCACCCCCAAAGCCCTTCCCGTCCCTCCCCAGGCAACCCTCCGACCCCAGGCAGCCAACAAGTGGCCCAGTTTCTGATGAGTCCCACACAGATGGCTGCTACGGGGTGTGTGTGGTGGTCTCTGATATCTGGCTTCTTTGGCTTTGCATTCGTGGTTTTGGGGTTCACCTGCACTGTTGCATGGACGAAATGGTTGTCCCACCCATTCCAGAGTGTGGATATGCCCCGTCTCTTCTTCCCTTCACCTGTTGATGGACGTTTGTTTCTAGCTCTGGGCTATTACAAACAATGCTATTATGAGTAATTAACGTTTCCAGGCAGGGAATTTGTATAAATGTCCAGGAGTGGGATGGCTGGGTTGAAAGGTAAGTTTATGTTTGGTGTTCCCTGCTGGGGGACCCAGAGACAGCCCCGCCCTCGGAGCCTGGGGCCGAGCAGCCAGCGCCACCCAGGACTGAAACCAGCCCAGAGCCTCCTTGGAACTCCTAGGCACCCCAGCCCTCCGGGAGCCCGGAAGCGAAGCCCCATGCTGCCCCTCCCAGAGCTGAGAGCTAGTACTGGAGCCAGGGCAAGAGTGGTTCACGCCCCTCTTGTTGTTTAAACAAAGACTGGGAGAGGCCCCCAGGAGGAGCCTGGGCACCCAGTCCCCTAGGGGAGGAAACCCACCCCTCTCCCTTGAGCATATTTCCTGAGGGCCGGCTCGGGGCTGGAGATAGCTTGGGATGGGGCCGGGAGGAGGCGTTATCTGGAGGAAACAGCTCACCTACATTGTTCTAGCTAAGCCACTTGATTATCCCAGGTGAGATAGCCCAGGCCCAGAGCACCTTGGTGGTGACGCCAGGCTCCACCCTGGTGCCTACCGGGGACCCACCCAGGCAATTTCCATCCACCTAGCTCTCAGCTGTCTGGCTGTGGGGGCAGACGAGTCAGGGCTGGGGGAAAAGGGCCAATCCGACGTGCAGACCCACCTCTGGGCATCGCAGGCGAGGGGATACAGACAGACCCCTAGGTTTCCTTGTATCCCCTATCCCTGTTTGGAAAAATTATCCGAAACTCATAAGCTACGACTTCCACACACTCATTTATGGTCATATTGGAGCATCATGGATGGATTACTTAATAATTTGAGGCCAGGGTCACCAAACTTGTTCTTTACAGGGCCAGATGGCAAACACGGCTTTGCAGGCCACACGGCCACCTCTGCCGGGACTCAGCTTTCCAGGTTCAGCGCAAAAGCAGCCCCAGATAATAAATAATAAGCAAGTGGGCGTGGATGGGTTTCAATAAACTTTATTTACCAAGATAGGCAGCTCATATCCAGAATATATAAAGAACTAATTATTCAAGCAATCCAAATAGAAACTGGAAAAAAAATAAATTAAAAAAAGGGGGGGGGGAAGGGTGTAGCTCAGTGGTAGAGTGTGTGCTTAGCATGCATGGGGGCCTGGGTTCAATCCCCAGTCCCTCTCTTAAAAACAAACAAACCTACTTACCTACCTCTCCAAAACAAACAAACAAACAAACAAACAAACAAACAAACAAACAAACAAAAACTCATCAAAGTTTAGCAGACATTTCTCCAAAGAAGATAAAAAAAAAGGGCCAGTAAGCACGGGAAAAGATGCTCAACATGACTAACCATTAGGGAAATACAAATCAAAGCCACAGCAAGAAGCCACTTCACAACCACTAGGATAGCTATTTTTTAAAAAAAGCGGAAAATAACAAGCGTTGGTGAGGATGTGGAGAAACCAGTTGCTGATGGGAATGTGAAATGGTTCAGCTTCCATGGAAAACCGTGGTAGTTCCTTAAAGTATTAAAAATAGAATTACCAGTAACCCCACTTCCGGGCATACATCCAAAAGAATTGAAAACAGGACCTGTCCACCCATGTTCATAGCTGCATTACCCACAACAGCTAAGCTGTGGGGGCAACCCAAGTGCCCAGGGATGGATGAATGGATAAACCAAGTGTTTTATATCCACACAATGGAATATCATTTAGCCTTAAGCGGAGGGAAATTCTGACACATGCTACAACATGGGTGAACATCTTGGACGTGGTCCTAAGGGAAATAAGGCAGACACTTGTCATAAGACAACTACTGGGTGATTCCACTTGTGTGAGGAACCTAGAACTGTCAGATCCACAGACAGAAAGTAGGAGGGTGGGGGCCCGGGGCTGGGGGTGGGGGATGACGGTTAGTGTTTAATGGGGACAGAGTTTCAGTTTGGGAAGATGAAAAACTTTCTGAGAGGGATGGTGGTGATGGTTGCACAACAATATGAATATACTGAACACCACTGACCTGTACACTTAAAAAGGGTTAAGATGTGAAACAGCCTATAATGAAAAAGAACATGGAAAGGAATGTATGTATAACTGAATCCCTATGCCGTACACCAGAAATTAACACAACACTGTAAACCAACTACACTTCAATTTAAAAAATTGGTTAAGACGGCAATTTGGGGTGGGGAGGGCATAGCTCCGTGGTAGAGCATGTGCTTAGCACGCACGAGGTCCTCGGTTCAATCCCCAGGACCTCCAGTGAAAAAAAAAAAAGAGTAAAAGATGGCAATTTTAAAGTTATGTGTATTTTACCACAATTACAAAAAAATTAAAAAAGGAAGCAGAAGCCAAGGGTAGGGCTGGATGTGGCGCCTTAGCTGTAGGTTTGCTGACCCTTAACGCAGGACCTTTTCTCTTGACTATTTTTGTGTGTTTTTTGTTTATATTTTTGTTTTTTTGGGGGTGGAGATAATTAGGTTTATTTGTTTGTTTGTTTGTTTTAGAGGAGGGACTGGGGATTGAAGCCAGGACTGCATGCATGCTGAGCATGCGCTCTACCATTTGAGCTACACCCTCCTCCATCTTTCTCTTGACTATTGATAGAAGGCTCTGGGGCTGAACAATTCCTCTGAGATAGAAAAGATAATCAAAGGTGAAGGTTTTGCCATGGGGAACAGGAACCAGCTGTGAATCTAACTGACCAAATCTTATCCTCACATTCTCCTTTTCAGATCTCCATAAATAACCAGCTCCTCAAATTCCACCCAGGAATCATCTTTACTATCTGGCTGGTTCCCTCATTCATGACTTAAGTAAACCTCCAGCCCATGTTTTTCCATATTCATATGAGAGTTAGTTGTTAATTTTTGAAAACCACACCAGTGAAGTCTCAATGACACAACAACAACAACGTGACCTTACACCTGTTTCCAGGTACACAAACCACCCCACGCCCCCAGCACCTGTGACAGACATTACTAATTGATCACACACCCCTCAGACTCCACTTAAGGCCCTGAGCAGCCAGCCACCACCCGTTCCTTTGCAATCACACCCATTCACCATTCCTCTCGTAGAAGGTGGCCCCAGCACTGGAGCCCTGTCCGAGGGAGCCAACGGCGTCTCCGTGGGAGGTGGTGCGTTTCTGTGTGCTCAGTGAGCAGTTGGTGGGGTGGTTTCCTTCATTCAACATCTTAAAAAAAAAACCATCTTTTAAACAAGTTTCCTTACTGCTTGCTGGGCCTCGGGCTGCAGGTCAGAGAGGAACAGGATTTTTAGTCCTTGCCTTGGGAGGTTCGGAGACCCAGGAGGACGAGGGGCAGGTGGTGGCAGTGGAGTGCAGTTGGTTTACACCCTAGAGCTCCCACTTCTTGTATGACCTTGGGCAAGTCACTTCCCCTGCCCTCAGTTTCTTCTCCCGTGAGTTGGAGTAATCATAAGAAGTTACTTCCTGTAAACCTTATTTAACATTTCACATTGCTTTTTTTTTTTTAAATTTTTTTTAGGGGGGGAGGTAATTAGATTTTTATTTATTTATCTTTAATGGAGGTACTGGGGATTGAACCCAGGACCTTGTACATGCTAAGCATATACTCTACCACTGAGCTATACCCTCCCCGCAACATTTTGAACATTTTGAACAGCGAAATCACCAACAAAGATGCAAAAGATGTGGCCCTGAACAGCCCACAGGAAACTCTGCAGTGTGAGAGCCGACACAGGCAGTGGCAGCTGGGAACGTGTGCCTCAGGAGACTCAAAGTTTAGCCCAAACGTTTTGCATGTAAGTACTGATTTGGTGGTTACCAAAAAAAAAAAAAAAAAAAAGAAAGAAAGAAAGAAAAAAGAAAAAATTGTGAGTAGGCAAATTTGCAGATATGAAATCTGAATAATGAGCATGCACTCTGCACCAGTAGGGGTGGGTACGTCACACACAGGAGAGCTGGGCAGCAGCCTGTGCGACTGAGCAGAGCCCAAGGCCATGGGGATTGGGCACACCTAGCCTCCCTTCCCTTTCTTCCTTGAGGGCCCAATAAACCTTTTCCAAATGCAAATCCCATCTCACCCACCCGCTCCTAACTTGTGTCCTGTCCTCTGCCCTTCCCCAGTTTTGGGTGAAGATCTCCTTCCCAGTCGGCTGGGCTCCCGCAGGCATGTCTCCTGGGGAACTAGGCCCCCACTGACTGCCTGGCCTGTTTCCCTCACTTTCCTGGGTTGCAGTTTTATGACTGTTTGTACAGTTATTGCCCATCTTGTCCCCTCCACCCCAACCACTGAAGGGGATGGTCTTGAATGAAGGAATTCTCTTTTTCTCTTGTGGCAACTCTAGCTGTTGAATGAACACTCACTGAATAAGTGAGGGGACAGGTAAGGAGGAGAGGGTATGCTACGGCTGACCATGTGGCACTAGGGGACCTCTTCCTTGGGAATCAAAGATGGTGGGCCAGGAGACCCCTTATCCTGACCCCATTCAGCTCTGATGATAGCCTCTGGCCCCAGTCTGGGGTGGGGAGCCTGCCTGTCCTGGGGCCTGGAGTGGGGGTCTAGGGCAGTCACTGAAGGCTGGAGGTGGCAGGGAGGATTGCTTAGAATTCTGCATTTGCAAAAGCAATACTGGAATGTGGGTAAAGGCAATTCACACTAGTACTCAAGAGGTTTGATGAAAAGGATGGACCCTTCCCAAAGCAACCACTGTTCCCAGTTCCCCCTGTGAAAATCCTGGCTCTTCCTCTTGCTGGCTGTGTAACTTCTTGGCATACGACCTAAATTCTTGGGGCTGCAATTTTCTCATCTGTAAAATAGGGATGTATAATGGCAAGTACTTCATGGAATCATTGTGAGAAATAAATAAATTAATATATGAAAAGACTACTGCTTGGTATATGGTAAGCAATGTCTTACCTGTTATAAGCATGCAATATACTATACATGCATATCTGGTAAAATACTACGCACCGTATGTATACACATGTATAAAACTAGATACATATGTAGGTATTGTGTAAACACACATCCCTCTCCAGTGACATTTTTTTAAATCATTTAGAATCTTTTCATTGTAATATAAAGTGTGAAGACAGAGAAGGCATAAAAAAATATTAACTCAAGAAATTATTATAAGGCAAACATACCTTGGTCAAGAAGTAGAATCTTGCCAGCAACTCCAGGAGCTGCTTCCAGGTATCCCATCCCAGTCACCGCCCTCCCCCCTTACCTCCAGCGACTAGTCTAGTTCCTTGTTCTGCATCTTGCTTCCACTGAGTTAAAAACTTTGGAGCACTTTTCATGTGAGCACATGAGTATTTAACTCTGCCTCTAAGAATCTGCTGTGTATTACTGCATAGAAAGTATGTACCAGGATTTATCTACTCTTAGGACTCCTGGGCTATCTCCTAGGTTTGTTGCAAGTTGGTGGACAGTTTGTAACTCTCGAATGCAACTTTATATGCATAACCTGTAACACATCCGCTAAGAATTTACTCTATCCAGCCTCCAGCGCTGGGGTAAACGGGCCACGTCCCAGGAATTAATGGTGGTTATGGCAAACGTGCACCCCCCCCTACCCGGATGCACAGACAAGGGACCCAGGGAAAGGCTGCAGCAGGGGAACCGGCTGGGGAGCGACCCTCGGCCCTTGCCCAGGCTTGCAACTCCCGGACCATCCCAAAGGGGCGGGCCTGCTTCTGGCCCCGCCCCAACCACCTGGTACCGCCCCCAGGCAAGCCCTGCTTCTCAGGGACCCGCCCCGCCGCCGACGCCGCCACCCACTAAGCGCAGCCGCCCGCCAGGCCCCGCCCCGTCCAGGCCAGGCCCCGCCCCACCCTGGCCAGGCCCGCCCCCAGGCCCCGCCCCGCCCGGCGCGCACTGCGCTTGCGCCGGCGTCTCTGGCTCTGGGGCCCGGCGGCCGCGGCTCTTTTGTTTCCCTGCCGGAGCCCGAGCCGCATCCCGGGATAGGGTCGGAACCCGGGTCAAGACCGGGTTGGAGTCGGATCGCGTCGGCAGCCCGGGCTGCCCGATGGGGCGCGCCCCCTGCCCTCCGCCCCCGGCCCGTGCCCTCGCCTGAGCCCCGGCCTGCCTGGCCCGGCGCGCGCCATGGAGCCCGGCCGCGGCGGCCTGGAGGCCGTGGGCAAGTTCGAGTTCTCGCGCAAGGACCTGATTGGGCACGGCGCCTTCGCCGTGGTCTTCAAGGGGCGCCACCGCGAGGTGAGGGGCCGGCGGGCCCTGACAGAGCCCGGGCGAGGGCGGCCTTCCACCGCGGGGGCCCCTCTCTCCCCCACACTCCGGACACCCCCTCATCCCCACCTCCACACTCCAGAGCGCCCCTCACCCAGCCCTGGACCGCACATCTGCACGGCCGGATACCCCCTCATCCCCACCCCACACCCAGAGACCCCCACATCCCCTTCACTCACACCCCTGACCCTCCTTCATCTCCCGGGACCTGCCAGGTGCTCACCTGGCTTGGGCAAGGCCTTCAAGGGGTTCCCGGTTCCGGGCCCCTGAGGGACACCCGCGCTTGGTTTTCAGAAACACGACCTGGAGGTCGCTGTCAAGTGCATTAACAAGAAGAACCTCGCTAAGTCCCAGACTCTGCTGGGGAAGGAAATCAAGATCCTCAAGGTGAGCTGGCGTTGGAAGCAGGAGGGGGACAGGTGGTGGGTGAGTCCATCTTGCTCACGGGAAACCTGGGTTTCTGTCCTAGGAATTGAAGCATGAAAACATCGTGGCTTTGTATGACTTCCAGGTAAGTCTCGGGGCTGTGGTCATGGTGGGGAGGGGGTGTTCCCTTCCAGGCTGGCCCAAGCACAGCCTTGGGCCCTGGTGACCTGAGTCTCAGGCCAGCCTGGTCGGTAGTGGACTGTTTCAGGCCAGCATCTCATGTTGGGGGAAGGAGCTGGGCACCCCCAAGTGTGGGTGGGTGTCTGACCTGCCCAGCTGGAAGAGGGGCAGGGGAACTTGGAGATCCCATCCTCAGCTCAGTTCTTGGGGCTGGGCTTCCTCTGGGCACATTAGGAGAGCTTCCACCTTCCCTGGCTGCCTGACTGCTACAGGCATCAGCAGCGATCCACCGGGTAAGGTCTGGCTACAGCGTGGCCCTCCGGAGATGTCTGACCCAGTGGCCCTGACTGTAAGTCCTGTCCCCAGCGCAGGCCCAGGGCAGTCCTGCCGGCCTGGACCACCTGTCTGGGCCAACCGATTGTTTGTTGACATTACTCCAGCGGCCTGGCATTGGCCAGTCTCTCCCTGCGTCAGACTGGGGGAGGGGAGGGGCCAAGGGAGATTCCTTCTTGTTGGCAGTTGGGGCCAGCCACCCCTAGCTGGAGGCAGGAGGGAGGCGGTTGCCTGTCTGATCGGGCCACCTCAGGCCTAGCTGGCCCAGAAGGCTGTGGCTGGCTTCCCCCTGTGCACCCTGGCCTCTGGGCCTGGCGGTGGGGCCCAGCCTCGGCAAGGGTCTGGGGCCCTGGATACCCAGTTTGGGGACCAGGAATCTGAGGCAGCAGATTTGAGGGCTAAAGTGCTGACTAATGGTTTTGAAACCTGTTTACTGAGGCCACGGGACCAGCCCCTGGCTGAGGGGAAGTTCCCGTCCTGGCTGTCTGTCTTGGTGGCCTCCTCCCTCTTCCCCTGTCCTCTCCCTCCCCCTTCAGAGCTGGGCTGTGGCATGACATGAGGTGACATGGGGAGGGCCCACGTCCACTGTGACAGCAAGTACCTAGAAGCCTGGAAGCTGTCCTGGGACCAAGAGGGCGGCCCCCTTCCCCTCCTCCTCTTCCTGCTCCCCTCCCACCCTTCCCTGGCCTCCCCTCCCCTTGCCTCCCTTTTCCCTTCCCGCCCCCCTCTCCCCAGCCTGGATGGGCCACACACCTGGTGGTGGGCCCTGCCACTTCCTCCAGGGCTGGCAGTGCTGTGGCTTCCCCTGTGTGGAGGACGTGCTTAGAGGCCAGCCAGCCTCTCCCCTCCAGGCCCCATGCCCCCCACCGCACCCAGGGCTCCTAGCTCTCAGTGCGTGGGGTGCTTCCCTCAGTCCTTAGATGCCGGTCTGAGACACACCTGAGACCCAGGGGAAAATGGCTTTTAAAAACAGTAAATGATTTGGCTAAAAGAAAAAAAAAAAAAGATGAACTTGTACAAAAGGGGTGTGGGAAAAGATGACTGCCATCTCTGTCCCAGCGGAGCCCCGTCCCCCCATGGGCTCTCTGGGGGCGAGGACACGTCCTTGTACGTGTATTGCTTTGCTGCCACGCTGTCCACTGCACTGCAGCGTGGCATTTTTCACTTAAACATGTGTCTCAGAGAAGGTCTGTGTCACTCCACGTTAACTGTCTCAATCTGTCTGTGAGAAATTACACTCCTCTCCTCCCAAGAAAGTTACCCCCGATTCCTTCTGCAAGGTTCAGAGCCCAGACTCTGAAGCTAGATGACCAGGTTCCAGTCCTGGTTCTGTCAGTGAAACTAGCTGTGTGTCCTTGGACAAGTGTCTTAATCTCTCTGTGCTGCCATCGCTTTCTGTCTAACCCAGTGACCGTGGAGTTGTTTGGCTGAAATGGGTAGTGAGTGTTCGCTGATGTTAGGATTGTGGCTGTGGGCGTTATTGGCAGCCTGTGGTGCTCTGTGCCCTGCATTCCACGGCTGACCTCACCAGGCCCCGCTGATGGGACGTGAGGTTATTCTGGGATTCTGACATGTCAGCAGGGTGCCGGTGACTCTCCTTCCACTCACCTTTGCCATGTGTGTATCTGCAGGGTAGATTCCTAGAAGTAAGAGGATGCGTGTTTTAGTTTGGAACAGTTGCCAGATTGTGGTCTGTAGAGGATGGACCGTAGGCACAGGAGGGCTGCCCAAGGGAAGCCTGTCTCCCCATCCTTGCCAGGAGGTCAGTTATCAGACTTTCATCTTGGCCCGTCTTAGAGCTGGAAAATGGCATCTCGTACGGCTTTGTTTTTCACTTACCGGTGAGGCTCAGCATTTCTCGGTGCGCACGTGACTGTAGGAAGTGCCTCCTGCCTCGGAGTGTATTCCTGTCGGTCTCTTTGTCACGGAGGCTGGTTGGCACTGTGGTTGGTGGCGCGGGCCCTGAGCTATGCTGCCCTTCTCTGAGCCCAGCTCCCCCGTTTACTGACACTTGCTGACCTGTGTGATCTTGGGCGAGTTACTGAGCCTTCTGGTGCTTCAGTGTTGCCCAGGAAACGGGGGATCACGTCAGCACACCCCTGTGGTAGGGGCTTGTGATGACAGCCTGAGTCAGTATGTGTTAGGACTGCTGCTTCGTAAGTGTTACACAGGTGTTGCTGATTCATAGGGACTCTTTATATATTAAGGAAAGCTCTCCCACGATGGGTTGGAAATATCTCTCCTCAGCTTGTTTCTTATCTGCTGAGGTGGTTCTGATTTGTGGCCCTACGGAATAGAGACTGTTGCCAGGCCGATGTGGGTGCCTGGGACGTGGGCCCCGTGAATTGTGCCCCGAGGCCCCCAGACATGTGGGCAGTCGGCTGGAGCCCCAGGCTTTTCATTGAGGGGTAGAGGAGTGGGCTCTCAGTCTTACCCTCGCGTGCTGGGTGGTATCTGGATGTGCTCTCTCTGGACAGAGTGGCCACCCTGGGAATCGGGGTGTGAGACTATGTGGCCAGGACCAGCCGTGCCCAGTGTGCCCTGGGAGGCCAGCACACCATCCGGCCGGCTGGTTCCCACAGCTGGAGTGACTCACTCACCCCAGCCTGGCAGACAGAGCCAGCTCCTTGTGACGTTTGGCTGGTGGAGACCTCAGTCAAGGGCAGTTACCGTGGGCTCGTTCAAGACAGTGCCGACCCTTGGCCTTGCTTTTCCCAGACCCCAGGCTCTGGGTGACGGTGGGGCACCACGACCCAGGAGAGCCTGGTGGAGGAATGTGTCAGTTCTGTGTTTTCCATTCTGAAAGTGCCCCCTGCTTTTCCGGAGTCAGGCAGGCTGGGCTTGAGGAAAGAAGAGGGCTGGAGAGTGCAGGCTGCCTGCCCGCCCCCCAGGGGCCCACAGGGACACAATGGGCAGCCGAAGGAGGCTCCCTGAGGAAGGAGGGTGGGCCTTCCTCACCAGGGTGGGGCCGGGCATCCTTTTCCGTCTGGGAGCCTTCCAGAGGAGCCTGGCCTGGGGGAGGGGAGCAGTGCTGCTCCCGTGGGCGGCTGTGGCTTCTGCCACCTTCGGGAGCCCAGAGAGCCACCCCGAGGAGTTAACTAGGTCAGTGCCTGCCTCCCCACCCACCCACCAGGTCCAGCCCAGGATCACCAGACAGAGGGGGCTTGGCCGAGCCAGGGAGCTGGGATCCTATTAAGCAAAGCACCTTAGCACCCTGTGGCGGGGCGGCCTCCTACGTGCCTGGGCGCCCGTGCCAGGCTGCCCAGGACACCTGGCCCCGACACCTGGGCCAGCCCTGTCCCCAGGGCTTGTGGGCACGCCCCCAAGAGACAGAGGGCTCCGTTTCCTCCTGCCTTTGAGGCTTTGTCTTACCCACTTCAGGTGCGAGGCTGGAATTCATCACCCGCTTCCTTGGGGGCTGCGCAGTGGCGTGGTCAGCACTCAGTGTCCGGCCCTGCCCCTCCCTTGCCAGCTGTGCAACAGCAGAACTTCAGGGCCTCTCTGTGCCCATTTCTCCCCCTTAAGCAGGCTGGGACATTGTTGGAACCTTCCTGGGCCGCAGGTTGCGCTGGCGGAGAGGGGACGACCGTGCGGAGTGGTGGGGGGCTGGCGGGCCCGCGCCTCTCCCATATTGGTCTTTGTTACTAACAGGACAGGCTCCTGAGGACGAGAAACCGACCAGTAGCCCTCGTCTACCTCCCCTAGGATGAGAGCCCTTCTGGGCTCCGGCGGTCACTGCGCCCCAGGAGCAGTCCTGGCCCTTCCAAGTGTCTAGACTGAGTCTGGACTGACCCCCCAGGAGGTGACTTGCTGTCTGGAGCCCACTTGGTCCCCACTCCCTGGGGGAGCTGGTGAAAACCAAATTTAGGTCATGAGGAGGCAGGCAGAGGCGGGACCTGCGGCCTTTCCGGGTTCGGGTGGGTGGCAGGCTGGGCGAGGGCACGTCAGCTGTGCCAAGCAGGCCGCCCTGACCTCCTCCTTCCCCTGGGGGCCCAGAGAGCCGGCTGCTTCAGGGCGGGGTGGGGCACCCAGCATGGCCCCTGGGGGGCCTGGGCACGCAGCCTCCCTGGAGAAGCTCCCTGCCGGGCGGCTGTGGACCCTGTGACTGGTCCTGCTGGGGCCCTGGGACCTGCCTCGGCGTTGGCGTGGGGGCAGGCGGAGGACCCTCTCAGGCCGGCCTCTGCCTCCCGGCCCTGGGCGCATTTCCTGACCTCACCTGGGTACCGGCCGAGCCTCTGGCCGGCTGCTGGCAGTGAGGAGCCGCTGCCTCCGAGGGCCCAGCCCATCGACGGGGCGCGGGCGCCTGCGGGGGGGGCCGGGTTTCCTGGGCTTTCGCAGGCCCGGGTCCCCGGCAGTGAGGCGAGGCGGGTGCAGCCCCCAGCCCTGCTGCGCTCTCCCCCCGGGCCCTGACCCCGGTGCTTGGTGCCCGGCAGGGGACGCCCTCGGTCTCTGCCAGGTGACGCACCTGGGTGCAGAGACAGAGGGCAGAGGACCCCTACCGTCGCGCTTGGCCGCAGAGCCCCTGGCCCCCTGCTCACTGGGCGCTCTCTGAGGCCTGGGAGGTGCCAGGACAGCTGCAGGGTAGTCTTGGGGGAGATGTCAGGGATGGGGTTGGCGTGGGAGCGGCGCCCCGTTCAGGGGTTGTCACTGATGCCGCAGGACCTCCTTTCGGGGGGAGGTGGTCCTGGATCCAGGGGTGTGCCCGGAAGTGGAATGGGCAGTGCAGCGGGTTGCCTGTCCCAGCCAGCCAGCCGCTCGTCCCCGCACGGTCCTGGGTGGCCTTTCTGCCAGTCCTGGTGCAGCCTCCTGGGAACACTCAGTGGGGATGAGTGCTGCCTCTGTCTCCAGCTTGTCTGTCCTTGTCACTTTGTTCTTGCCTGTCTAGGCTCAGCGGGCCCTTTGGTGAGTTGGGGGCTTTCCTGGGGAGCAGGGTGCCAGCCGTCAGGAGGAAACTCGGGCCCTGCTCTGCCTTCTGGCTGCGTGGCCCTGGCAAAGGGCTCTTAGCCTCTCTGGGCCATGCATGACAAGAGTGCTCAGAGCGCCCCCAGAGCTCACTGGAGGGGAGTGGATTCGGGAGCTGAGCATGCGTGGGATGTTGCCAGAGGTGGCCGTGGTTGGGGTGAGGGCAGGTGAGGGAGCAGGTGGCCTGGGTGTCACGGGGAGCGTGTGTTTAGATCTCTGGGGTTATTTCGGGTACTTATCTCTGGCCCCTCCCTCCGCCCTCTGCTGGGTCCTCCTGAGAGCCTCCAGTTCTGCTCCCTGCTGTAAGAGCCTCTGCGTCCTCCCTCCGTCTCCCTCATCTCCCTCCGGGCCCTGCCCCTCTGGCCTGGCCCACCCAGTGGGCCCACGTGGCTGGGGATTCTGGGACCTGCCCCGTGTTATCTCTTCCCCGCAGCCGGCCTGGAGAGGCTGGCCCAGCAGGTGCGGCCGAGGCCAGCTCCCAGGCTTGCATTCCTGCCAGTGGGGTGGGCCTGGCTGGGCTGGGGCCTGCCTTTGCGGACGGAGCCCGCCCCTTCCCAGGCGAGCCCTGGCTGGGCGCTCTGGAAGGCTTCTGCGTCCCTGCTGGGACGTGCCCCGAGCCATGGGCCTGGGGTGCAGGGCTGAGGCGTGCGGGGACAGGCCTGTCTGGGCCCGGCCAGCCCCGAGAGTTTCAGTGTCGCCCTCTCACCCCTGCTCCCTGAGGCCTCCCGCCCTGTTGGTGGAGCTCTGGAGGCGTGAGGGGCTTACCTTGTTTCGGGGCGCTGACATTACACATGACGTGTCACCCAGTGGCTTTGTGTCCCTCCTCGCCTGCTGGTGTGGGTCTGAGCCCAGGCCCCACCTCCTGGAGGCAGGAGACTGACCATGGGTCCTTCTCCTGCTGGGTGGGGTTGGGGAGCAGCCCTGGGATCTGAGTAGGGAGCACCTACTGGTCCCCTGAAGGCTACCTCCCTCCCCTAGGCAGCCTCCCTCGGAGCTCCCCATGGGGCTTTGCGAGCTTTGGGACCAGCTCCCAGGCTTGTCCCCTTGCTCTATGGGGTTTAGAAGTTGGGGCTTCCTGTGAGCAGAGTGCTGGGTGGGGATGGGGACTTTGGGCCTCCTGTTGAGGGCAGGTGGGGCACCTCCAGTTTCCCAAGGCCCAGCAGTGTGCTGGTGCCGAAGGGGTTTGGGGACCTGGCCTGGCTCGTGGCTGGCAGAGCCCCTCAGTGACCTGGCCTGGGAGAGAGTGGAGGGCACTGCTTGCAGGAGAGCTGAGAGACTAGGACCCCACCTGCCTGTCGACTTGGCTTTTCCGGCCTCGGTTTACTTCTCTGTGACCTAGGATCTCAGTGGCCCCTCACATGCAGATTCTGGGTGTTGGGGGTGGTGTCTGTGCAGTGACCTGAGTGCCAGGCCCCTCAGTCTCACTGGGGTGGACGTGCCGAGGATGCTGGCGGTACCCGTAGGCTGTGGGTGGCCGAGGGCTGAGCCAGAAGCTGGCCTAGTGCTACTGGGCAGCAGTGGGCTGGCTGCCGTGACCTGTGATTCTGTTGGCATCTCTGGTTTTGGAGCCGGGAGCTGAGCAGTTTCCACGGCCTGAGGTTCAAGGCCCTCACACTGTGGCCTTGTCCCTTCTTGGGGACTTGGGTCCCTACTCCCCCAGGACTCACAGAACAACAAGCTGAGCCCCTCAGAACCTCAGGGCTGAGACCAACCCTGACTTTGATAGAGACCTGGCTGCTGAGGGCTCTCCCTGGGAGGTGGGGTCCACGTTCCACCCCTGACACCTCTCCTGGGACCTCAGCCCCTTTCCCAGACGTGATAAGCAGAGTGATCTGACTGGCCGCTACTCCTGTCAGTCCAGTCCACGTGCAGACGGCCTCAAAAACAAAAACAACACATGTCAGCCCGCTTGGCCTGCAGACGTCCTTGTCTCTTGGCCACGAAGTGCAGCTGGCTCAGCCCTGGCATGGGAAGCCCTGGGGCCTCCAGGCCAGCTGATGTCCCCCCTCACTGGCCTCTCCTCCCTGGAGCGCAGCGGTGTGTTGAGGGCCCCATGGGTGCAGGTGGCCAGGTCAGGCTTCCCAGAGGGCTGGCAGCGCAGAGGTCGCGGTGCACTCCCCTCCACCTCTCACTGCCTCTTCTGTGTCCTGCAGGAAATGGCCAATTCCGTCTACCTGGTCATGGAGGTGAGTCCCCGGAGGCCAGCTGTGAGGACAGGGAGATTGAGCCCTCCCAGCTCTTGGGCCTTTGTCACCTGGGGGTTAGATGTTGCCCACATGTCCATGGACTTAGGGCCATCTCATCAGGAGCCCCGGTGGCCACAGCAGGTGCTGGGGGGTGATGAGCACACCCATTGACCTCTTCAGGCATCAACTGCAGGGGACATCTGCCCCAGGGTGGAGACAGGGTACCCAGGTGCCCAGGAAGCAGACATCCAGGGTGGGGTGGCGGGGAGACCTGGGCAGGGCTGGCGGGTCTGCCCTGGCTGCTGACCGAGGCACGTGGCTGGTCTTTTACAGTACTGTAACGGCGGGGACCTGGCGGACTACCTGCACAGTGAGTGGACGCCCTGTGGCTGGACGGGCTGCACGCCTGGGCTTGCCCTGACCCAGCCTGAGTGGTGGCCTGGCATGAATGCGCTTTCCTGAGCCCAATGGGGACACATGGTGTGTCAAAACCATCAGGGACGGCCTCGCGGGGCAGACTTGGTCTGGGAGATCCACTCTTGGGCACATCCTTGGGCGGTCTCTGGGAGGCAGTGCCCTCGGAGTGGCCCCTTGGCCCTGCCGGGTCCCTGAGGCTCCTGGTTGGCTGGTCTGCGGGGGGCAGGCCTCCCCTGGGTCCTGCTGTCTGTAGTTTCAGCCCCTCACTTGCTGAGGGCCTGGCCTGGGGCTGGTGGCAGAGCCGTTGGCCATGGTGCTTCCCCTGAGCAGTGGGTAGAGGAGGCTACTGAGAAGTGGTCCTGAACAGAGATGGGGCAGGGAGTGCTGGACCGCCACTCGGAGCTGGCAGGTCAGAGGCCAGCGGAGCCAGGGGAGGAAGATTCCAGGCAGAGCCGGCCACGGATGGGCTCAGGGGACGGGAGCGAGTGCCTGCGTTGTGAGGGACAGGCTGGGGACTGCAGGGGAGTGGCTTGGGAGCAGCACAGGGCCGAGGCCCCTCCGGAAGGGAGGGTCTGTACCATCCCTGTCCCGCCAGGCTCGCGGCCCCTCGTTCTAACTCGAGGCCCGTCTCCCCGCAGCCATGCGAACGCTGAGCGAGGACACTATCCGGCTGTTCCTGCAGCAGATCGCGGGCGCCATGCGGCTCCTGCACAGCAAGGGCATCATCCACCGGGACCTGAAGCCACAGAACATCCTGCTCTCTAACCCAGGCGGGCGCCGCGCCAACCCCAACAACATCCGGGTCAAGATTGGTGAGGCGGCCGGGCCGGCACCTGGGAGGCCGGGGGGGCCTGGGGCGCCTGGGGCCGCAGCCGCCCTCCTCACACACCTCTCCTCGCCTGCAGCCGACTTCGGCTTCGCCCGGTACCTTCAGAGCAACATGATGGCGGCCACACTCTGCGGCTCCCCCATGTACATGGTAGGTGGGCCACCCCCGGCCCCTGCTGCCCTGTGGAAGGGGCGTAGGCAGTGGGATCCGGTCCTGTGTCCAGAGCTGAGCCCCATCCTGTGGCCTCACCTCGTGTGGCATGTGAGGGCACTTGGGGGACACCTGGCTGGCATGTGATCGGCCGGTACTTGGCTGGCGCTGGGCTTTGGTCAGCGCACACCTGGTGTCCATCCTCGCCACAGCGCTGATGTGCACCCGCACCCCGCAGGCCCCCGAAGTCATCATGTCCCAGCACTATGACGGGAAGGCGGACCTGTGGAGCATCGGCACCATCGTGTACCAGTGCCTGACAGGGAAGGCGCCCTTCCAGGTGAGTGGGCTGGCAGGGTGGGTGGATGTGCCAGCATGGGCACACTCGGCTCCGGGTCCCCGGCAGAGTTGCCGGTCATTACGGTCCTGCAGCCTCCTTCACTGAAGTGATGGGGCCTCCCAGCCCCCATGGTACAGTCCTGCTCAGAGCCAAGGCCGGTCTTGGCTGGCTCCAGGGTGCATCCGTGTGTCCGTGTGTGCCTGAACCCAATTTCATGGCCTTCCTCCTGCCACCTCCAATGTTGGCACGACCTCCTAGATTAGCGTCAAGTGCTGGGTGCGCCCTGTGTTTGGAAGGCGTGGCCTGCTCTGCGGTGGACCCCGTCCTGCAGACCTCTGCTTCCTGTAGTGACTTCACGGCCCCGCCTGGCAGCTCTCCGCTGTCGCCAGCTGGCCGCAGAGCCCTGTCTGACTGCCTGGTGACCTGGGCTGTCCCCCCTTACTCCTTTCACCCCTCCCCGTCTGCGAGAGCGGGCAAGGGCTGGGCCCCACTGGCATGTCCACCTAGGGAAGGCAGGGGCCCGTCTTGCTCTTGGCTGTTGCTCCAGGCCCACCAGGTCACCCTCGTGCGGTCCCTGTGGTCCCACAGCCGGGATGGGGGGAGGGGGTAGTGGCCCCTTCCTAGGAAGCACATGAGGGCACTTGGTGTTTAGACAGGGCCCTAGAGTCCTGGCCAGCAGTGCTTGCCAACGGACCCCGTCGGGCATGGAGGCCCTGAACGAGCAGTGGCTAAATGCAGGGGGTACACTCATACCTAACCTCTTCCCCACTCAGGCTAGCAGCCCCCAGGACCTCCGCCTCTTCTACGAGAAGAACAAGACGCTGGTCCCCACGTGAGTGACCCTGCCGCTGGCCTCAGCCCCCCGCCCCCCCCCCCGCCAGCTGCCCGGTCACCGTTGTGCTCTGTGCCCGCAGCATCCCCCGGGAGACCTCGGCCCCGCTGAGACAGCTGCTCCTGGCTCTGCTTCAGCGCAACCACAAAGACCGCATGGACTTCGGTGAGCATGGCAGCTCACCCCCACTCCCGCCCCGCAGGGGCCCGCCCGGCTTGCACCCTGCACCCCGTGTCCCGCACACCCGGCTCCCGCGGGCCTCTGGGGGCCGCAGCGAGCAGGTTCCCGGGTGCCTGCGGCTCCTTTCCCAGCAGCGCTGCTGGTAAAACCCCCAGGTTTGCAATGGGAGGTGCTGCTGGGAAGCCTTCTGCAGGCTGGGTGGGGCCAGGCTCCGGCCACACTGTGGGGGCCAGATGTGTTCAAGAGCTGCCAGCTGAGGCTCTGTCTCCCTCTGGGCTTGGCTGGCGTGAGGCAGCGGGACGGGGCCCAAAGCCAGCTGGAGCTCAGGCCCCAGGGGACGGCGGGGGCCCAGCCTTCACCCTGGAAACCCTGGCGTTGGAGCCTTCCTGAGGCCTGGCCCATCCTTCCTCCTGCAGATGAGTTTTTCCATCACCCTTTCCTTGATGCCAGCGCCGCTGTGAAGAAGTGTGAGTCCCCTGAAGGTCCCGGGGACTCCTGTGCCCCCCCTTCCTCACCACAGGCTGCCATCCCCACCCTGGGAGGTTGGGGGGTACCAGCTCCTGAGCCCACCTCCAGCTTGGAGTCCCCCTGGGGCCCCCAAGGCCACGGGGTGGGCCGGAGCTCAGCTGACTTGGTGAAGTGTGGAGAGCTGGGGGTGGGGCCTCCCACAGGTCAGCGAGGGAGGGGGGGGGCGCCCCTCCTTTCCTGTCCCTGGGCTCCTCTGTCTGGGGGCCCGAGCTGGAGGTGGCTGGGAGTGGGGGTGTGCAGGGCCGGGGGAGACTGTTGGGTCCTGACCACGCCACCCCGCCCCCGCCAGCCCCGCCGGTGCCCGTGCCCTCCTACCCCAGCTCGGGCTCCGGCAGCAGCTCCAGCAGCAGCTCCACCTCCCACCTGGCCTCCCCGCCGGTGAGTCACGCACTGGGGTCCGGGCTGTGGGCTTCTCTCCCCTCATATTTGGAACGCGTAGACCCCGGCAAGAACCGTGTCTGGGCTTCGGCCCCACCCAGACACCCGCCTTTGTTGCTGCTGACGGGTGGGGTGAGGCCTGCTGAGGTTGTGCTCAGGGCGGGGGGATTGGGGCTTGAACTGCTATCCGTCCTGGCAGGCCGGGGCCGGGGCAGGTGGTCGAGGGGTCGGCTCTCGCTCACGTCTGAAGGCAGACGTTCCGGGCGCACCGTGTACTGAGTGTAGTGCAGGGCTGGCCGACGGGCAGCCTTTCCCTCCACACACGTCCCCGGATGGAAAAGTGGGGGGTCACCTGAAAGAGGGCCTCCCCGGATCTCTGGGAGCCCAGTGCTCCCTCACCCTGGGTGACGGGCGATTCCGTCAGGTGTCTGTCCCTGTGGGGCCCAGGCTTAGCCGAGGTGTGGCATTTCAGAAATCAGGAGAGAGGGCAAGGCCCCGGGGGAGAACACGCAGAGCCCCTTCCCCAGCAGTCCCCCTTCACCCAGGCCCCGGGGCCGGGTCTCAGTGGCCTCCCCTCTGCCCCCCAGTCCCTGGGGGACATGCAGCAGCAGCTTCAGAAGACCCTGACCTCCCCGGCCGACGCCGCCGGCTTCCTGCAGGGCTCCCGGGACTCAGGCAGCAGCAGCAAGGACTCGTCTTGTGACACGGATGACTTCGTCATGGTCCCGGCCCAGCTTCCAGGTCAGGGGGCCGCCAGTGGGAGTGGGCGGGGGTAGGCCTCGAGTGGGCCCCATGTTGGGAGGAGAGGCCCCGTACCCAGCCTTGGCAGTGGGAAGATGGGGACCCAGGGGTCCTGGAGGAGGGGTCCCAGGCCAGACTGGGAGCTGTGGATGCCTGGCTGGACACTGGTGGGTGGGGAGGGTACACCTCTGAGAGCCCTAAGGTTCCTATGGGCAAAGGGAGCTCTCAGTACAAGTGACAAGTTAGGGACATGAGAGCCCGGGGTCCCTGCGTGGCCCTTCTCCCAACCCCTGCGCCTCCGACCTGCCCCAGAGGAGGTGCCTTGTCTCACGAAGCTGCCACTCGTGGACCCTCCGCCCACTGTCCGCAGCCAGGACAGGTGTGGCCTGGGAGGGCACAGTGGGCACGCTTCCTGGGCCCGGCCTCACCGGTCTCCCATCCACAGGTGACCTGGTGGCTGAGGCAGCCGGCGCCAAGCCCCCACCGGATAGCCTGATGTGCAGCGGGTAAGCCCCCACCTCGAGCCCTCCTTGCCCTGGGAGAGGGAGACGCGTGCTCTCGCAGGCTGTCCTTTGCCCTGCCTGGGTCAGACACTCTGGGAAGGGCCAAGGCTGTGTGCATGCTTGGCCTGAGGTGTGGCCCTGCCTGTCCACCAGGAGCTCACTGGCGGCCTCGGCTGGCCTGGAGAGCCGTGGCCGGACCCCCTCTCCTTCCCCGCCCTGCAGCAGCTCCCTCAGCCCCTCAGGGTAAGCAGGGGCCCGGACCTGGCAGGGGTTGTAAGCTGCCCCAGGGCCACCGTTAGGGCTTCCCTCAGAGTCGTGGCCCCCTAGCCCTGAGCCAGGTTGTGTCCAGAGGTCCCGCCTTCATTC
The DNA here is from genome assembly GCF_036321535.1 of Camelus dromedarius. Lineage (NCBI taxonomy): Eukaryota > Metazoa > Chordata > Mammalia > Artiodactyla > Camelidae > Camelus > Camelus dromedarius. Next base: position 24,326,451 of record NC_087466.1, read on the forward strand.
AGGCCTGGCTCCTCGTGGGTGGTCCAGCGGATGGAGGGGATTGTGGTGGAAGGGACACAGGCCAGGGTGGGGGTGGGGGCAAGGGGCAGCTGTGTCAGAGACTGGTGTCACCACCACCCCGAGTTTGCTGGGCCAGGAGGGCATGGACTGGAGCCAGCAGGTGTTGGTCTGGCCTCATTGTCCTCTGTCCCACCTCCTACTGGCCAGTCCTAGCCAGAAGCCACCTGGGTGCAGAGTGTGAATGGGGTGTGAACAGACAGGCCCTGGTGCCCAAACCGCAGCGGTGCTGGCCGTGTGCAGGTGGCCTGGAGTGGCCTCTGCCCCAGAATGCCACATCTGCAGTGACCCCAGCCTTTCTCCACCCACCACAGCCGGGCTGGCCCGTTCTCTAGCAGCAGGTGCGGTGCCTCTGTCCCCATCCCAGTTCCCACTCAGGTGCAGAACTACCAGCGCATTGAGCAGAACCTTCAGTCACCCACCCAGTACCAGACTGCGCGGTGAGTGGGGGGTCCCCCGGTGGCCAGGCACGCCCTAGAGGGCTAGTGAGACCCCCACTGTAGCCCACCTGGAGAGGAGCAGGGCCTGCTCACACGCACGGCTGTGCAGGCTGTGCACCGCGTGACTGTCAGTGCCACCCTCGCTCTGTGCACGGACTGGGCTTCTAGATGTGTTACGACTGCTGTCTGGTAGATACCAGTCAGGTGTTTTCTGTTGATAAAACTAGTTTCGGTTTTTGCGAATTTCAACAGATGGGAGAGAGAGCACCTTTTTCGTGTGATTCACAGAGACCCCTGTGGGTGGGGGGGTCTCCCGGTCAGAATCTGCGACCTTGGGCCTTTCACCTGGTTGTCGCTCCTGGTGAGGCCCGTCATTTGAACGGAGCGGGGACAGACACGTGGTGTGTGCTCGTGGCCCTCGCTGGGCGTGGCTGGGGGGCCTCTCACTTTGTGTCTGCTTGTGTCCCCAGGTCCTCCGCCATCCGCAGGTCAGGCAGCACCAGCCCCCTGGGCTTTGTGCGGGCCAGTCCGTCGCCCCCGTCTTATGCAGAGCATGGTGCTGCCTTGGCCAGGAAGCTCTCCCTGGGTGGGGGCCGGCCCTACACACCGTCTCCCCAGGGTGAGCCCGAGCCCCGCGGAGGGACGCAGCCTGAGTTGGGAGCGGGCATCTCCGAGCTCCCTCCATCCCACACTGACCTTGGCAACCCCTCTTTCCCTCAAGTCGGAACTATCCCCGAGCGGCCAGGCTGGAGCGGGGCGCCCTCCCCACAAGCCGCCGAGATGCGGGGGGGCAGGTCCCCTCGTCCAGGTGGGTACAGCCCCCGCCTGGGGGGTGGGAGGGTGGAGCTGGGGAGGGGTGGCGGAGCCGGGCTGACCTCCCCGGGCTGACCTGCCGCTGCTTGAAACAGTGGCTGTCTTCCTGTCTCACAAACATCATTGCTTAGGAGTTACGGGAAGGGAGAAAATTTCATGAGACTATTTTTAACAAGCTCAAGCCTTCAGGTTATGGGGGCCGACTTGGGTGGGGTTCAAATCCCACCTCCACCCCAGCCCCAGCCCTGCCATGCTGTGTGACCTTGAGCTGGCATCCCTTTGCCTTTTTCCATGTGCGCACAGTGGAGCGCAGGCGCAGTGCCTCACAGGTGGCCGTTGAGGGTGAAGGGCATTGTTGGCAGACCTGGGCCTCCAGACCCTGTCCTGGTGGGTGGCGCAGGCTGGGCCAGGCAGCTCACGGACAGCTGTGACTGGGCCCATCCTGTCCGGTCGTAGGCTCCTCTGCACCCGAGCGCTCTCCCCACACTGCCGGGCTGGGCTGCCGCCTGCACAGTGCCCCCAACCTGTCCGACCTGCACGCCGTCCGCCCTAAGCTGCCCAAGCCCCCCACAGACCCACTGGGGGTGGCGTTTGGCCACCCCCAAGCCAGCCCCCCCCAGCCCTCCCACGCGCTACAGTCCTGCCGGCCCCTGCGTGGCTCGCCCAAGTTGCCCGACTTCCTGCAGCGGAACCCCCTGCCCCCTATTCTGGGCTCCCCCACCAAGGTAAGAGGGCCCCAGACCTCCAGGGGGATGGGTGAGGAGTGGCCAGTCCTGGGAGAAGACCACAGGGCTCGGCTCTGTCCTGAGGAGACCCCCGCATGCTCGGGCGCCAGGCTTTCAGTGCCGACACCTCTAGCGCTGGTGGTGGCCGGCTCCTGAGTCGCCCTGTTTCCATGTGGGGTGGCCACGTTCCCATGATGATGGCTGGCCTGCAGAGCTGGAACTTCTGCTCTCTGGCCTTTGACAGGAAGTGTCCTGTCCCAGGTCCAGCATCCACAGCCCCAGAGAGCCCAGGTTGCCACTGTGGGCAGGCTATTTAGTTTGTCCTGTGCCTCAGTTTTCCTATCTGTGAAATGGGGCCAGACCCCGCAGCTACCTCCTCATGTCTCTGAGGCCCAGGTACACACGTGTGTACCCTGTGTTGTGCACATGTGAGGGTCGCTTTCCTCCAGCACAGGGTGGAGCCGGCCACACACAGTCTCCCGCCTTTGCTGTGAAGATCAGGGTTGTGGCGGTTGGGGCTTTGCAGTGTGGGGCTTTGCAGTGTAGGGCCTTGCAGACACAGGGTGGCACTGCTGACCCCACTGGGGTTTCAGCATCATGCTGGTGGGTAGCTCTCAGCCCCCTACCTGCCCCTCCTAGGCCCCACCTGCCTTTGACTTCACCAAGACCCCCAGCTCCCAGAACCTGCTGACCCTCCTGGCCCGGCAGGGCGTGGTCATGACTCCGCCTCGGAACCGGACGCTGCCCGACCTCTCGGAGGCAGGGCCCTTCCAGGGGCAGCAGCTGGGCGCGGGCCTGCGGCCCACAGAGGACGCCAAGGGCCCCTTTGGCAGGTGAGTGGGTGGGGCCTCCCTGACACTGGCCATGGGAGGAGAGGTCCAGCCTCTGCACCTCTTCACTGCCCTTCGCCCTGCAGGTCCCTCAGCACCGGCCGCCTCACCGATCTGCTCCTTAAGGCCGCATTTGGAACGCAGGCCCCCGACTCGGGCAGCACGGACAGCCTGCAGGAGAAGCCCATGGAGATCGGTGCATGGCGGTGGGGCGGTGGGGAGTGCTCTGGGAAGTGAGGGGGCCGAGGTGGGAAGATTCCCTGAGCCCCTCTTCTCGCTCCCCCAGCGCCCTCTGCTGGCTTCGGAGGGAACCTGCACGCAGGAGCCCGCGCTGGGGGGGCCAGCAGCCCCTCCCCTGTGGTGTTCACTGTGGGCTCGCCCCCCAGCGGGAGCACGCCGCCGCAGGGCCCCCGCACCACCATGTTCTCAGGTGAGGGCCGTCCCGTGGCTGCGGTGAGTACACAGCCCGCGCTGGTCTGTCAGGAAGCGTGAGAGCTCTGCTGTTGTCACGAGTGGAGCAGGGACAACGTCCTGGCCGCCAGGCTGTGGCACTTTGTGTCCAGGCGCCCTGAACGTCAGACTTGTAGAATCAGGAGTCCCGGGCCTGGGGCCGCCTCGGGGTGCGCACCAGCCCCGCAGCCCCAGGCTCTGGATGGAGGGTCCCGTCTGCAGCGGGCGGGGCCTCGGGGGGTGAGGCCTCCCTGCGGGGTCTGCTCACCAAGGCACCGCTGGGCCCCCAAAGGGGTGGGGATGGGTCTTGTGTCACTGAGTTGGGGAGGGTTCCCAGGGAGGCGGGAGCGCGCCCTGAGCTGGGGAGTGGCGGTCCAGGGGGGCCTCCGCTCAGTGCCCTCTCCCCGTAGTGGGTTCCTCCAGCTCCCTCAGCTCTGCCGGCTCCTCGTCTGCCCGCCACCTGGCTCCCGGAGCCTACAGCGAGGCTGCCCTCGAGGTCCCCGGCCCTGGCCACTGCTGCAGCTTTGCCGACCCCGTCGCCGCCAACCTGGAGGGGGCCGTGACCTTTGAGGCCCCTGACCTCCCCGAGGAGACTCTCATGGAGGTGAGGCTGGGGCTGAGCGTTGTCTCTGGGCCTCGGGCCTCGGGTCTCGGGCAGGGCTGGGCCTGGGGGTGTGGAGGGCTGTGCCCGGCACTGCGGCCCCTCAGCCGCCTGCTTCCCCCCAGCAAGAGCACACGGAGACCCTGCACAGCCTGCGCTTCACCCTGGTCTTCGTCCAGCACGTCCTGGAGATCGCAGCCCTGAAGGGCAGCGCCAGCGAGGCGGCCGGGGGGCCTGAGTACCAGCTGCAGGAGAGCGTGGTGGCCGACCAGATCAGCCTGCTGAGCCGCGAGTGGGGGTGGGTGTGCCCGGCGGGCCCGGGGGGAGGCAGGTGGGGGGGGCAGCCCTGGGAGGGGTAGCGGGGGGCCCCCCAGCTGTCTGACACGCCCTCGCCGCCCTCCAGCTTCGCGGAGCAGCTGGTGCTCTACCTGAAGGTGGCTGAGCTCCTCTCCTCCGGCCTGCAGACCGCCATCGAGCAGATCCGGGCCGGCAAGCTGTGCCTGTCGTCCACCGTGAAGCAGGGTGAGTGTGAACTCAGCTCGCGCCCCCAGGGTATGCGGGGCCGGCACTGGGTCGTCAGGGAGGGGTAGGTAACCACTGGGGGAAAGACAGTGAGGAAGAGGTGGGGACGGGCCTTTCTGAGGAGGTGACCCACTGTGGGCCCGGCCCGGGTAGGGGAGCAGCCAGGGGAGACCAGGAAGGGCAGGGCAACGGCCCCGAGGCAGGGCCCGTGTGCTGGGGGATGCGAGGTCGCAGTGTGCGTGGCTGGAGCAGAGCACAGAGGAGAGGGGCCGGGCAGCGGCCTTTGCCTGCCGCGGGGCTGGGGCCCCCCTTGGGGCCGGCTGGAGCTGAGGTTCCCCCTGCCCACCGCAGTGGTGCGAAAGCTGAACGAGCTGTACAAGGCGAGCGTGGTGTCCTGCCAAGGCCTGAGCCTCCGGCTGCAGCGCTTCTTCCTGGACAAGCAGCGGCTCCTGGACCGCGTCCAGAGCGTCACCGCCGAGAAGCTCATCTTCAGCCACGCCGTGCAGACGGTAGGACGGGGAGGGGAGGGGCTGGGGGCAGCGGCCTGGGAGCAGGCAGGGGGCGGCTGATGGCCACAGCTCCCCTGGGCTCTAGGGGCGTCGCTCCCGGGTTGGGAAGGGCACCACGCTGTCCCCGCAGCCAGCTAACGGCACACGGGCCCCTCCAGGCTCCCGCACAGCCCAGGCGGCATCCCTGGCCGCAGTTTTCCGACCTGGGAAACGAGAGGCCTGGTGTGCAAGCCTCTTAGTGGGCGAGGTGGCCTCCAGAAGAAACCAGCGCAGGCGGCCCAGCTCGGAACGCAGTGTGAAGGCAGCAGGGGACCTGGAGGGACCCTGCTTGGTTCCCTGCATCCATTGTTTGGGGCCCTTGTGCCCCAAAGGAGCTATCTAAAGAAGTGCTTGTTTTTTGAGAAAATTCACTTGTGTAGTAAAAACACGTTGTCTGAACAGATGTTCGAGAAAAGTCTGCCTCTTCATCCCTGAGTTCCCACTCCCCCAGGGTTGACCCCTGGAAAGTTACCCCATTGCTAGTAGTGACTCAGACCTGGGGGTGGAGCTGGCCAGGCATCTGATCTGTAACCCCCAGCTGCCCGAGGCACGCGCATATCTGATCAGCCCCCCACGTGGCCTGCACACCACCCTGTACTGTCACTTGTGCCCTCCAGCACAAGGGCTGGACATGGTGGTTCAGGGTGGTCAGCCCTGGTCCCCTGTCCCCTGGTGGGGGCCGCCCGGGCAGCCGGGCCCAGCCTCCACCGTCGCCCGGCAGGTGCAGTCGGCTGCCCTGGACGAGATGTTCCACCGCCGGGAGGACTGCGTCCAGCGCTACCACAAGGCCCTGCTGCTCATGGAGGGGCTGCAGCAGATCCTCACGGACCAGGCGGATGTGGAGAACATCGCCAAGTGTCAGTGCCCGCGGGCCGCCGGGGGAGGGGCCGGGGCCGGGGCCGGGGCCGCGGGTGCCCCGCTCACTGCGGTGCCCTCCCTCCTTCCTTCCCTCCCTGCAGGCAAGCTGTGCATCGAGCGGAGACTCTCGGCCCTGCTGACCGGCATCTGTGCCTGACCCCCCCACTCCCCAAGGCCCGGCTCATGGTGCCCGAGGGTCTGGACCTTCTCTGCCGATCCTGCAGGGTGGGGAGCATCGTGCTGGCCGGGCAAGCCAGCGGCCTTGGCACTGCTCGCTGGTGCCTGGGCAAGGACTGCCCAACGCCCCACCCAGTGTCCAGAGCTGGGTCTCCAGCTGCATCTCCCGGGGTCTGTGGCCATGAACTTCAGGGCACTGGAAGGCCTCACCCAGAACCTCAACTCAGGCCAGTCCTCTGGCCTTGCTGACGGACGGGCAGAACTCCCAGCCGGCAATCAGAACTTCTCTCCCGGCTGCCTCGATGGCAGGTGGGGATGCGTGGGCATCTCCTGAGCCTGCCATGACCCCAGGGCCGTCCCGCCCAGGACAGGCAGAGGCCCTGAGACCGTGATGCCCGCTCAAGCCAAAGCCGCCAGGCCTGCCCAGCGGACCCACCCAGGAAAAGGTGTGTCCTCCTGGCTCCTTCCTCTGTCCTTCCCTGAGACCACCCCTCAGCTTTGTGAGTCACCCAGCACTTTATTCAGGCGGACTGGAACCGGGACACCCTCGGTCCCATCGGTTGCACTACAAGGCGCGTGTACACATCTGTACCCACGTGTACGTGTGTAAATAGCCCCACGAGCGCGTGCGCTGTGCCTGCCGCCCGGGGCCTCTCGGGGACACACAGCCGTCTTAAGTAATGTTCTTTTAGGGACGGACAGTATGAAGCACCAAGCTTCCTGAACCCAGCATAGACGTTGCGGTCTTTCACACTTTACTGCTAAAATGTGTCTTATTTTCTGCAGCTCTTTTTTTAAGAAGACTTGTACGAGTTGAGGACGTTTTGTTTTGAAAGGGTGAGGGCAGGATGGGGGCAGCCTCGGCGTCATCGGGGATGCGGAGACCTAGGGGACATGTGGTCTGCCCAGCCCCTGCCCACGCTCCCTGCCTGCACGTGGTGGGCAGGTGAGCTGGACCCTTTTTGTGCGCCAGCTTTCACAGTGGGTTTTGATGTCAAGTCCCCCCCGGCTCCCAGCCAGGTCCTGGCCGCCAGGGCGGGGTCGGCGGGGAAGCAGCCTTCCCCGGTCGGCCCAGCTCTGCCCAGCTCCCCTCGAGCACGTCCCCAAGAGCGCAGAGGGATCCTGTGCCCATCCAGGCACCTGGGGCGGGGGCTTTGAGGCCTCACCACAGACGTGGTGAGTGAAGACCCTCCGTGTTTCTCTCTGCAATACTTGAAGTCTTGCCGCTGTGCTTGGGCCTGGAAGAGCAGCAGCCCTGGGACTCGTTTCTGTCTCACCACCGTTGACTTGAGTTTCTCCTCCCGCGCAGAACGTGTTTGTATTTATTGCTTTATGGTCGGCTGGAATCCGGGGCCCCGGGAGGCTGGCACCCCAGGAGGGGCCTTGCAGCTTCCCGTCCCCCTGCCCGCCGACCCTGTTCTCCATGACATGGCTGTCGACCCTTGGTCTACTTTAAGGGAAGTTTCGTGTGGCCCCCTTTGCGTTAAGTTGTGTAATATCAATTTAAGGAGATAAACCTTTGGAGATGTTAAGCTGGTGTGACTGATGGTTGGTTTGTCACTGTCTCTGGTTCTCCTGTCGCCTCTGTTCTGCAGCACCAGGATTTTGGAGGTCAGGCTCAGGGCCGGGCTGGGCGCTCAGAGATGTGGGGTCCAGCTTGTGCCTGTCCCCCACCCGTGTCCCTGCCGAGTTGGCTCACCCAGGCCCTCGGGATGCCTGCCTCCCAGTCCCCTGGGGCTACATGGAGGAGGGGGATGTGGGTGGGGAGGGGACTCCGCGTTTCCCCATGACGCACCAGGCTGGACTTGGACAGCGGCCGCACCATTTCCACCCCCAACCACTCTCCACATCCGGGTCAGTGGGAGGCGATCGTCGCTGTGGTTTTCATTTGCATGTCCCTGATGGTTAGTGACTTTGAGTGTCTTTTCCTGTGTTTTGATGGCACTTTTCTAGCTCTTTTTTGGAGAAACATCTCTTCCAGGCTTTTGCCTGCTTTTTTCTCTTTTTTGTTGAGTGGTATGGTTTGCATTTTTTAAACGATGTATTGTTTTAATAAGTTAAAAATAACTTGTTAAGTTACCAAAAAGGCTAACCACAATGTGAATCGAAAGTTCGTGGAGAGGCAGTGTGAGAGGAAGTGGAAGGTGGGGCCTCAGAAGGCCGGGTCCCAGCAGGCTGCCCCAGTCTGGCTTCCTGGAGCGCCTGCCCCTGGTCTGCAGACAGGAAGGGCCCGGCCTGGCGGAGAGTGGCCCCGGGGACTGCAGCCCCTTCCTCTCTGTGGGGCTCCTGGGAAGTCGGGAGCAGAAAGAAATGCCAAAATAGGATTAAGGCAATCGTGGCATTTTGTTTGTCTATTTAAATTAAATAGACCTCATTTCTTAGAGCAGTTTTAGGTTTCCAGAAAAATCGTGCAGGAAGTACAGAGATCTCCCAAAGGCGCCCTCTCCCCCCGCCACCCCCTCCCCTTCCTCTGTTAACCCCTCACCTTGGTGGGATTCATTTGCTACAACTGAGGGACCTACACGAACAGGGATGCACCAACCCCCCTGAGCTGTACCTGCGATGGGTTTGGACACGTGTGTAATGCCATGTGCCATGTCCTGGCAACCCTCGGTGCCCTGTGTTCATTCCGACTTCAACCCCTGAGCCCTGTGCTGTCCCCACAATTTTACCTCTTCCAGAGTGTCGCAGAGTTGGAATCCTACAGAGGGTCGCCTTATCAGATTGCCTTTTTCTGTGTCTTCACGGCTTGGTGGTTCATGTCTTTGCAGCACTAAATGACACTCCCAGCCTCTCTCCCTTCTGAGTGAGACGGACCGCACTCTCGAGTGTGCATCTGCTGAGCACCCAACCTCCATACCTTGTGGCCTTTCTTTTGCCTTCTGAAACAGCCTGCACCCCGTCTATGGAGTATGTATCTTTCTAAATAAATCTATCTTTACGCCAAGAAAAAAACGACACTCCTCTGTCTGGATGGACCATAATTTATTCTCCGTTCACCTACTGAAGGATGTTGTCTTGCTTCCAAGTTTGGGTATTTATGGATAAAGCTGCTGTAAACATCCCTGTGCAGAAGCATGACAGTAAGGCAGGCCCAGGAGGGCTGGCAGGGCCTGGGGGTACAGCAACCACTGGCTCCCACCTTTCTTTCTGAGGACTTGGTATTCCCCTGCATGCTCCAGAAGGACCCCCCAGCCAGGAGGCTCAGCTTGGGTGTCTGCACCGCCTCAAACTGTGCCCCTCTGGGCACCAGTCCTAATCCCACAGGCCTCAGTTTACCCTCTATAAATCAGAGATGCAAGATCCCCCTCCGAGGCCAGTGGCAGGGAAGAAGTGTCCCCTGGCATAAGAGTCTCTGTGGTAAGGGGTGGTGGGCTCTGTGTGGAGGTAGGGTGCTGTGTGAAGGTGCCCCAGTGCTTCCTCAGGCCACTCGGCCTCCTGAGTTCCCCACATCACACGTGACCTTGACCTTCCTCACACCTGGAACCCTGGGGTGGCTCCTCCTTCCCTTCTGCAGAGGGCGGCCTGTCCTGGGGGGTGTTCAGCACAGGTGAGCTGTCCCCTCCTACCTGCCTGAGTGCTTTCCCATCTAGGCCTGACTTCTGAGCTCAGAGAGGCTGAGCAGAGTTTGGTCCAGGAGAGAGTCCTTGTCACAAGCACTGGCCCACTTCCTGTCTCATGGCTCTGCTTGTTCTGGACATTGCACATATGATCAACTCATAAACATGCAGTTAGGGGCACAGACCCTGCAACACAGTTGAAAATCTGGACGTAACTTACGGTTGGCTCTCCGTATCCGCAGTTACGCAGCACTGGACTCACCACTGGCAGATCCAGTAGGGCTGCCGTTCATATTTAGTGAAAAAAATTCTGTGTAAGTGGCCCCGCACATTCAAGCTCATGTTGTTTGAGGGTCAGCTGTAAACGGAGTCATCCGCTACGTGGTGTTTTGCACTTGGCTTCTTTCCCTGAACATGTTTTAGAGGTTCACCCACAGCTGTAGCCTGAGTCAGTCTTTCTGAGGCCCTTTTCGCCGACTAGTTTGTCGGTGTCTGTCCCCCACTGGAACGGAAGCTTCCCAAGGGCAAGGATGTTGCTCACCAGTGTATTCCCAGCCTCCGAGGTGCTGGGAAACCAGCAGGTGCTCAGCAAATGGCTCCTGACTGACTGGCCCGTCTCCAGGGAGGTGTGAGTCCCTAGCCTCTGGTGGCACCCCCTTTCACCTTCTGTGTGTGCTGTCACCCACTCCTCCCCAGCTGGGCTGGCATCTGCGACGCCTCCCAAGTCCCACGTGGGACGAGTTTCCCATCTGTCTCCCAGCAGTCTCCGGGAGGGCTTCACTCCTGGGAGCTCGCACACAAGCCGCGCCCAGCACGATGCACTCTCTCCCTGGCATTTCGGCGCCTCTCTGTGCCTCAGCTTCCTCATCTGTCAAACGGGGCAAGAGAACCCTACTCAAGGTTCCAGGAGGACTGAATAAGCTGAAAGGCATCAAGTGACTAGAATAACACGTGGCTCGGCACATGCTGTATTATTACTGGTCTGTGAGATTAAGGAGGTCTGGGGGGGGGCGCCAGTCTGCACGCAGTCAAGTCAGCAGATGTTTTAAGTTAAAAGACAGGCTGTCATTCCAAATACCAGGCTGGTGCTGTGTGACTTCAGGCAAGAGGCTCAGCCTCTCCGTGCCTCGGGTTCCTCTTCAGGTAGGCACATAGGGGTCATACGGTGCCTGCTCCTTAGGGCGGGAGAAAACACTAAATGAGTTAACACGTGTGACACGGAGCAGCGCCTGGAAGTGTCAGCTGTCAGGATGATTCTTTTCGCTGCGAGGAGGCGAGTTGACAGCGGCCTGGCGGACGCGGCGGGGAAGCCCCGTCCCCGCCCCAAGCCCCGCCCAAGCCCCGCCCCATCACTCCCCCGGCGCCAAGCCCCGCCCCGCCCCGCCCCGCCCCGCGCCCCCGCCTCGCCCAGAAGGAGTTTTTGTCCGCAGCCGGCCGCCGTCGGCCACCGCTCTCCACTTCCGCCTTCGCCCACGTGGTTCGGCTCGGGCTCAGTCCGCGGCGCCGTGAGTGGGGCCGGGTCGAGGCGCGCCCCTCTGGTCCCGGCGGGGGTGGCCGGGGTCTCTCCGACTCCCAAGGGAAAGCTTGCGGGGCGAGGAGAGAGTACGGTGGGGAAGGAAGAACTGGGGAGGTCAGAGGTCAGCCTGGGGGTCAGGGGGCGTCGGAGGTTATCATCGGGCGGGGCTGGAGCGCGAGGGGGCTCGGAAGGAGGTTAGAGTTCAGGAGGGACGGAGCTGGAGCGTAAGGGGTCCCGGGGGCGTCAGAGTTCAGAAGGGGCGGGGCTGGAGCGTGGGGGTTGTTTGAGTTCAGGAGGGGCGGGCTGCTGTGTAGGGAGTGCCGGGGAGGTCAGGGGTCAAGAGGGCCCGGGCAAGTGCGTCCCGGGTGAGGTCAGGGGTCGGGCGCGTGCCCCCCCCGCCCCCCCCCCGGCCCTGCATGGGGCTCTCCAGCCTGCGGGCGGCGGCCTGGGCCCTGAGGAGAGCCAGCGGACCGTGGACCCCGCGCCTGGGACCGCGCCTCCTCTGGTAATGACAGCGCACTTGTCCGTGACCGGGGGGTAGCACGCTGGCCCGCCCTGAGCCTGACTGCATGCCGGCGCAGCGCCAAGCCCTGATCGCGTGAAGTGCTGTCATTGCCCCCTTTCTCGGACAGTGAAACCGAGGCCCACGTTGGTGGTTGTGCGAGGTCTCCGATTAGCGCCCAGCCGCGGTTTGAACACCTCGTGGTCAGTCCGGGGTGTCTCCCGGACCACGCTGCCACCATGGCTCCTTCCCTGAACTCTGCTGTGTTGCTCACGCCTGCCGTGTCTCTCCAGTTTGCCCCCCATGGCAGGGAACGGGGAGGCGCTGGCACCGGTGGGGGCCAGGCAGGAGCAGGGCACAAAGGCCCGCAGCGGCTGGCAGGGCGCGGCCAGGACCTGGGAGGAAACAGCGCAGCAGGCCAAGAAGCTCAAGAGCAGCGAGGACGGGGAGCAGCCCCGCAAGCTGCCCAAGAGGAAGATTGTGCTGCTCATGGCCTATTCCGGGAAGGGCTACCACGGCATGCAGGTGAGGGCGCCCGTAGCCGGGCAGACCGGCTTCTCTCCTGGCCGCTGCCTGCTTTGCGTAGGGACCTCAGAGGGACAGTCAGGCTTCCAGGGAGGCCAAGTCAGGAAACGGCAGAAAGCGGGGTCTTCACCTGTTCACCTGTTCCTGTGGCTCCCGTCAAGCCAGATCTACATTCGAATCCAAGCGGCTTTGAGCCCTGCTTCGTCCCTGTGAGATGTGTGCCCTGGTGTTCCCGAGTCTCCCAGGGTGGTTAAGGGCCCCGCCCCGCTGTTGACCAGCGACGTGGCCTTGGGTACGTGACTGGAGCTCTCGGTGCCTCATTTTTAAGCGCTGATTTTATGAAGCATGACGGTTCACGAGGCTGAGCCACGCTGTGCTGCTGCGCCCCAGGACCCAGGACAGTGCCAGGGAAGCTCAGGAGTGAGACCCTGTTACTGTCTGTCTGTGGGTTTGCAGCACTTGAGAATCCCTCCCTAGCCCGGCGACGTGACCCTTTCCTGAAAGGCAGAGGGTCCAGGTGCCCTGACAGATGGACCGACTTGCTTCTTGCTCCTTGTGGTCGACTCTGTGGCTCTTAAACTTGGGTTCCTTGTTCTTTAAATTTCTCTAAGCTTGACTCACAGGAAGGAATTCACTGCTGTGCAGAGTATCTGATACCCAAGTTTTCGAAAACAGTGCCCAGTCTCACCAGGTGCTACGATAACCTTTACTATGAATAACGATAGTAGTAAGATACTTGGTATCCTGTTTGGTTTTTTTTTTAACGTTTCGGTTGCACCCATGAAACTAATTTGATGACCACTGGTGGATTGTGGTGGAGGGCAGAAACGCTGCTTCAGTCTAACTTAGCGGAACAGACAACCCACCTCTGCTCCTCTTTGTGGATGTTTACATGTGTTTCTGAGCGTGATTTTGGTTCCTGTGTTTTTGCCTTATGCGCCGTCTGGAGAATGTTGCCAGTGTCTCATCAACTTCTGTTTGCCTCAGTTTCTCCGTGAGGAAAATGGGGGTAGAGCGTGGCCATAGCTCCCAGGGCGGACGGAAGGACAAATACGTGGAGGGGTTGTCATCCCTGTTTCTTAACGTCCATTCCAAGCCTTTGAGACGCATTTGTAACATTTGAGAGAAGGGATTGGACCTAAGTTGCAGTGGGAACCGCGAGGTAGACTTTGGGAAGAACCTCCCCACCCTGGTGAGTCTTGGCAAAGTGCTTGTTGGCCTGTGTCCCTTGTGCTGCAGAGGTTTTCTTTGAGAAGGTCAGGGTGGTGATCCTGCCCATGTCATCGGGTCCTGTGCGCCCTGGACTATGACTGTGCTGCAGCTCGCACTCAGCCATCCCCACCACCTGGGTGCTGGCAGCGTCCTGGGGTGAGGTCCTGCTTTAGCAGAGGGGCTTGTGCCCTGTGGTGGAAGGGGGTGCTCTCCTGGAGTGATGAGGGTAGGGGTTCCCTGGGGTGATGAGGGAGGGGGTCCCTGGGGTGATGAGGGTAGGGGTTCCCTGGGGTGATGAGGGAGGGGGTCCCTGGGGTGATGAGGGTAGGGGGTCCCTGGGGTGATGAGGGTAGGGGTTCCCTGGGGTGATGAGGGAGGGGGTCCCTGGGGTGATGCGGGCGGGGGTCCTTGCAGACAAATGGGTCTCCGGCAGGAGGGATGCTGGTTTCACATCGGAACAGGTTGGGGAAATGATGTCTCAGGTGATGCCCACTGTTGGCTGTCCAGGTTGGGAGTTTCTAGGACTGGGCGCCCTCAGGTGGCTTTCCTGCTCCCGTGGGAGGGAACATGCTACAGGGTCTCTCTGTGGCCACAGGTGTGGCCCCCAGGCTGCTGGGTGCCAGCACACCACACATGCCCCTACCTGGACCAGCTCCACCCAGGGCCCCTTGTGGGTAGCGACTGAGTGAAAAACACTGTCTTCTCCTCAGAGGAATGCTGGGTCCTCGCAATTCAAGACCATTGAAGATGACCTGGTGTCCGCCCTGGTCCGGTCAGGCTGTATTCCTGAGAATCATGGGGAAGACATGAGGAAGATGTCCTTCCAGCGCTGTGCTCGGACAGACAAGGTAGGTGGCCGTCCCCGCCCCACCCCCGCAGGTGGCAACAGCACCGAAACCGCTGGTCTGTCTTGGGGTTTGTCTTTACCCCACTTCTATCCTGGCATCTTTCTCCATCAAGATTCTTTTGGTTACGAATGAGACGTACAAATCTAACTAGTCTGAGTGGAAAGAAAGTTGTTGCCTCATGTAACTAAGCTCCTCGGGCATTTCCGGTTCAGGTGTGGCTGGATCTAGGTGCTCGCTGCCCCCAGAGCCTGCGTCCTGTCAGCCTGTGCCTTCTCTGTCGCTCCTGCAGGCGGCACGGTGGCCACAACACCTGCCTTAGATCCACTTTCTCAGGCTCGCGACACAAGGAGGGCCGTGTGGCCGCAGAAGCACAGCCTGTTTGTAATGTTAAATTTTCCAGTAGCCACAGTCCAGAGGGAAAAGGAAACAGATGAAATTGGTTTCCATAATCAATTTCATTTAACTGAGTATATCCAAGGTAGTCTCCTGTCAGTGCGCAATCCACATAAAAAATGACGAATGGGAAATATTTTCCATTCTGGGAGTGTGAGTTCCAAGTCTGTGAAACCCAGTGCGTGTGGTACGCTCACAGCATCCCCACCACACAGGCCGCCCTCTCCTGGGTTCAGGAGTCACGGGTGGCTGTGGCCCAGCGCTGCCCATGCAGAGTCACAAGGTCAAGTCCTGCTGTCTGATTGGCTCTCGCATCCGTCCTGGGCTCAGCCACTGGCTGATCCTGCCCTGTCGTGTTCCCAGCCATGGGTCTGGCGTGGGCAGGGGCCCCCAAAGGAGAATGGAGGGGTGACGCTGAGATGGGGCCCAGTGCCAGGCGGGTAGGACAACAGGAAGTTCTTCTCTAGTAGATAAAAAAAATTGACACGCTCTCTGTGCCTCTCACCCTGCTCTCTGAGACCCTGGCCCTCAAAGCACCTCTCCTGCCACCTAAGGTCAGTGGGAGCCGATGTGCACGTAGCTCTTTGTGGGCCAGGGTCCCGGGAATCTGAATGATGTCTAGTTTCAAAGGTACACACATTCCCTGGGATCCGCAGACCCAGGCCAGAACCCCAGAGCTGGAGCTGCTCTCCTTGTTTTTAATTCTTCCACTTACAGCTCTCTGGTTATTTTCAAGGCAGAAGGAAAAAAAACGTCTACCTGCGCTAAGGAAGGGAGCATCTCAAAATATAGTGCTAGCATTTGTTTTAATTTCCACTGTTATTAGAGAGACTTTCATTCTAATGTTTTCCTTCTTACAAATGGAGAAACCAAAAGAATCAGAAAACCTCCAATCCTGACATCCCATGCATCCAGCCCGCTGCGAGAACAAATGATCATCTTGGGTTAGTTTTTGTTTCAGATTTTTTTAAAAAAGCTTTATTGAGCTATAACTCCCTCCCATACAGTCCGCTCGTTTAGAGTACAATTCAGCGGATCTCGTCTTTTCTCAGAGTTGCGTAGCCATCACCGCGGTCAACCTTAGAACGTTTTCATTGTCCCTAAAAGGCCCCTGAAACTATCCTCCCCACCCCACTGAAATCTCCGGAATATTCTCATTTCAACACGTAACCAACATAAGAAGGTTAGGAGTGAGAGGGGTGAGAAGTATTTCCGTTCCGTTTTGTTTTTCCTACCAAGTGTTTGAGACCTGCCCTGTGCTTCCCGTCCACAGCGCCTCACTTCAGGACAGCCGTTCCCTGCCCTCAGGCCGCACACGCGGCCGGGTGCCTTGGTGTTGGAGGGTGTGGGTCTGGGAAACGGTGCACTTGGCCGCGTGGCATCTCACCAGTTTATTTTTTGCACGCCTGCCTCTTTTTTTTTTTTTTATCTCTGCAACTTTTTATTTGGAAAACCTTCAGACCTTTAGAAGTCTCAGGAGCCATGTGTGAATACCCAATAATCTCTCCTTGGATTCAGCAGTGTGAAATTTTTTTGGCCAAATTTGATTTCTATCTGACTCCTTTTTTGCCTCTGATTGGAACCATTTGAGAGTAAGTTGCACCGTCCTCCCCCTTCACCCCGAAATATGTCACCTGAGTCTCCTATGAGCAGTGGTGTCCCTGGGCAACACCTGAATGTAACTGTCACCCATGGGAAATTTAACCTCGACATGTTACCGCTTCTAACGTGCTTTGGGTTTGGGCGTGATCCAGCCTCTAACCCAGGGTCCAGGGCTGCGTTCAGCCATCCTCTCTTTTGAGTTTCCTTTAACTGAAAACGGTCTCCTTGTCTCCGTTCTGCCCTTCCTGACGTGGTGTCTTCGGCGAGTTCGGGCTGGTTATTTTGAAGCAGGTCCTCCGGCTGCATTTGTCTGACTGTTCTCATGACTAGGTCCAGACTCAAAACGTTTTTGGGGGCAGGGGCAGTACACGGGTTCCACGATATTCTATTTTCTTTGCATAGATCTTAAAACCTTTCTTAGAAAATGGGATTGCAGTAAGCAGAAAGGTGCATCCAGTGTGAGTGCAAAGTAAAACAGTTGACTCTCCGGGGACACCTGGGCTGTCTCCACCTAGGTCAGCACGCGGGACTCTGTCCACATCCCGGGAGCCCTCCTCGGCCACCTTGCGAATAGCCCCTCCCCTCCCGCTAGGCCTCACCCCCACTCTGATTTGATGGAAACTTCCTTTAGAAAAAAGGCTCAATACACAGATGTTAACGTGCACTCGTCCCCAGCGCAGAGACTGATCGGTTTGCCTGCTTAACCAGCACCCGTCCCCACAGAATGACTGCTATTGTGATGTAGGTGGCCATCTCTTCCTCGCTTTGCCCCAGAGTTCGGTCGATTCCGTTGCGTTTTCTTTTCCCCTGAGTCCTTGAGAGTCACACCCAAGGTGGGACTTTATTTCCTATCTGCATGGTGTTGTACGTCCCCTAGTTCCTGTCTTGTTGGGTTTGAGGGTCACTTACGATATCTTGTGAGCTCTGCTGCCCACCCTTGGCGTGCAGAGCACCCTTCTCATATCTGATCAGTCCCTTCAGGTGTGTTTCTGAAACCAGAAGTCCTGTGAAGGATGTCATGTTTGCACGGTCCTTCTGCCAAAGAGGCCGACCTGCCGAGGGTCATGCTAGAAGAGCGGGCCCCACTGACCCTGCCTTCTGCTTCCTTTGCAGGGGGTGTCTGCGGCCGGCCAGGTCGTGTCCCTCAAGGTGTGGCTGGTCGACGACATTTTAGACAAGATCAACAGCCACCTCCCATCTCAGATCCGGATACTGGGTAAGCCCCGCCACCCAGGGCTGCGTCGCAGGTGGTGGCCAGTCTGGTGGTGTCCGGTCTGGCAGAGACACACAACTTCTTCTTTCCCTTAATGCCCCTGGTGTCTGTAGATAAGAGTGGTTGTAAGTCACCTTGGAAAAAGAGTCCAGTGTCCCCGCCTCCTCCAGGAAGGGACACGTGGGATAGACAGACATGGAAGGTCCACCCCTGCTCCTTCTCCGTGCTAAACACGCCTGTAATAACTGGATGCTTGCATGTGAAAGTCTGGATTTTTTGGGGGGGGGGTTTGTTTTGGAGGGGGAGGTAATTTGGTTTGTTTGTTTAATGGAAGTGCTGGGAATTGAACTCAGGACCTCTTGCACACTAAGTATGCGCTCTACCTCTGAGCTATCCCCTCCTGCCTCGTGAAAGTCCAGATTTGATAAAGTTGAAATGGGGGCAGTCATTCGCTTTCGTAGCAAGGCCTGATACGAGGTATTTAGGTCTTGTTCGTTTAAAAAAATCCAGCCTGACTCCCTCTGCCGTCTAAGTGGCGTGTCTGTGCCGTTCATGGTTGGTGCAGCGGTGGGGTCCGGGTGCAGAGCTTCCTCCCGTTTCTCTGTGTCCCGTCTGTTACTTGTTCCCCTTTCCTTTCCCCCCTCCTTTTGGATTAAGCGATGTTTTCCATAGTTCTATTTAATTATCACCTGGGCTAGCTTATTAGCTATGACTGGCTCTGGGTTTTTTAGTGACTATTTTGGGGTTTAAAGCGAGGGTTGGCTACTTTTTTCTGTAGAGGGCCAGGTGGTAAGATGTTTTAGGCTTTGTGGCCCACAGATTACTTTCTGTGTTGCATCTTCTTCCTTTTTTTTAACCACTCTTTCAGGCTTAGCTCAGAGGCTGTACAAAAATGGCCCTGGTTTTGGTCCCCGCTTGCCAGTTCCCGGGTTAAAGCATCAGTCGCTCACACAGCCTCTGCCAGGTGCAGTCATGCCACCTCGTGCGTAGTCCAAAACCTGCGACCCAGGCCTGCATCTCTGCCCTCTTGGCCTGGGGGCTCTGCGGATCTGTCTGTCAGGTCTACGAATAGGACAGCCCCCACACTACATGGTTGTTGTTTTTCCTTTAAGCAGCCAAGTGAAAAAACATTTCACTGATTTTAAAATGGGAGTATAGCCACATATTTAACTGTACAACTACAAAGCTTTAATAAATGTGTATACTTGTAAAATTATCCCAACTGAGACAGTGAGCCTGTCCCCCAGCCCCTGAAGACGGTAGCCCTCCCCCCACCGCCCCGTTCCTCACCAGGCAGCCACTTCTCTGCTTTCTGTCACTGACGTTACTCTGTGTTTCTTGACGTTAATAGAAATAGGATCACAGAGAACGTATTCCTTTTTGTCTGGCCTCTTTCATAGAGCCACACGTTGCACGTGTCTCCCGTTTGCTCCATTTCACTGCTGCGAGGCTGGGTTTATGTCGTTTATCCGCTTACCTTCTAGGGAGCATTAGCGGTGGTTCCAGTGTGGGGGTGTTACTTCACTTAGAATGATGATCTCTAGGTCCATCCATGTTGCTGCAAATGACATTATTTCATTCTTTTTTATGGCTGAGTAGTATTCCATTGTATAGATATACCACAATTTCTTTATCCAGTCATCTGTCAATGGACATTTAGCCAAAATTGCGTTCTTAATGCTGGACAAAAAACAAAAATAAGACCACCCCAGATCAAACATGACAGCAGAGACAGAAGATGGGGTGCAGTGCAGATGCAGCCGTGAACCAGCAGCCCCAGGGCTGGGCCATCCTGCCCGGAGAATGGAGTGGGTCCACATCAACCCTTGTAAATGGAGCTGGAGTTGGCCTTGAAGTCGAACGCCTTGTGAGGTTGAATCCTCGTAACCTGGTGGCCCTGCAGTCTCGGGTCATGACCTCAGTGTGAGGCCAGCCAGGCAATGCAGTGTGCCCAGGACAAGGAGGGCGCTTCTTGGTCCCCGGCTCCTGGACACCATCCCTGCTGACCTGCTATTCTTCCAGAAGTTTTCTGTACAGAGACAGACAGCATCCATGTGTTTGCATTCTTCTCACAGCTGGAATCCCCCTGCATATAGGCCTTCATTTGGCCTTTCTTGTTTCAGTTACTGGTCACAGATCTTTGTGTGGCACCTGCCGGGTCAGTGGCGCCCAGAAGCGGGGGCCTCGGCTCCGGGGGCTCGCTGCCTGGACATCGGGACTGCGCGTGTCCAGAGCACATTATCTTCCCGTCGCTGGACTTTTCTGATTGTCTTTTGCTGTTGAATGTGCTGTGGCCTCCTCTGCAGGGCGGCTCCGGGTCAGAGGCCCGCGGCTGGTGCTTCTGTCTGTGGGCCGGCGGCGCCAGGTCGCACCGCCCTTTGCTGACCCTGGGTTTTAACAAACACTTACGTTTTCCTTGTGCTGCTCTGTTCAGCTCTGAGACTGAGCATCCTGCAGGCGAAGAGCTGAGTGCATGAAAGCCAGGTCTCTCCTGGGCCCCCCCAGGCTCGGGAGGTGAGCAGCCAGTGCCCCGCCCCGGTCAGGGTGGTGTTTCTCATGGCCTCCTCTCCCCGCAGGGCTGAAGAGGGTCACGGGCGGCTTCAACTCCAAGAACAAGTGCGACGCCAGGACCTACTTCTACATGCTGCCCACGTTCGCCTTCGCGCACAAGGACCACGATGTGCAGGACGAGACCTACCGGCTGAGCGCGGACACCTTGCGGCACGTGAACCGGCTCCTCGCCTGCTACAAGGGCACCCACAACTTCCACAACTTCACCTCGCAGAAGGGGCCCCGGGAGCCCAGCGCCCGGCGCTACATCCTGGACATGTTCTGCGAGGAGCCCTTCGTGCGGGAGGGCATGGAGTTCGCGGTGATCAAGGTCAAGGGCCAGAGCTTCATGACGCACCAGATCCGGAAGATGGTGGGCCTGGTGGTGGCCATCGTCAAGGGCTACGCGCCCGAGAGCGAGCTGGAGCGCAGCTGGGGGGAGGCCAAGGTGGACGTGCCCAAGGCGCCCGGGCTCGGCCTGGTGCTGGAGCGTGTGCACTTTGAGAAGTACAACCAGCGCTTCGGCCGCGACGGGCTGCACGAGCCGCTGGACTGGGCGCGGGAGGAGGCGGAGGCCACGGCCTTCAAGGAGCAGCACATCTACCCCACCATCATCAGCACCGAGCGCCACGAGAGGTCCATGGCCCAATGGCTGAGCACCCTGCCCGTGCACAACTTCAGCGCCACCGCCCTCGCGGCGGCTGGCCCAGACACCAAGGTGGGGCTGGGGGCTGGCGCTGTGGGGAAGCTGGGGGCTGTGGGAGACTAGGGGCTGGGGTCGGGGAGGCCAGGGGGACAGCCATGCGGCTAGGGGTGGAGGTGGTGGGGTCTGGCTCCCCAGGAGCTCAGCCAGGCGCTTGTCCACATTTGTCATTGTCCATGGCTAAGCTTCTGACTGACTCTGCCCCCATGTCACTGTGCCCATTGTGCAGATGAGTAAGCTCTCCCAGAGTCCCACTGATCGGGGCTCTGCCCCGCGAGCGCAGGGGCCGGGCCTGTTGTCCGAAACCTGCTAGGGGCCGGCTGGAAGGGTGGCTCACCTGTTAGCTAACTGCCAGCCTTACTCTAGAAAGGGGACATCCAGGATTCAGGGCACTGGAGCTCAGAGCAGGGGGAGTTAATATTTCACTTTAGTTCTCCATTCTTTACCCTGGGGTGAGAGGTGGCCCCAAAGCCCACGTCCTCTCATGGTGGCCCAGCAGGCTGTGAAAGGGTGAGAGTCCCACCTGCGTTTCTGGGAGAGCCCTTCCCACTGTCTAGGTGTCCAGGAACCCAGTGTCCTCCCTCTGCGCCTGCACTTGTCAGCTCGGGGGCACACAGGTGAGGCAAGCAGGCCGGGGGACCTGATGTAAGAGCAGCAGGAGCGCAGGTCGGATGACGGTTGGCGGCCCGCGTCCGGGAGGCGGTAGGGATCAGTGGAGACTACGACAAATAGGGGAGCCTTTGTTCCACCTGAAGGGGGCTGCGGCAGCTTGGCCCCAGCCAGCAGGAGGCGGGCCCAAGTGTTGTCAGAGTGGCTGTTTTTCCAAGAGAATCTGGCATTCCAGAGTTTATGCAAAATAGTCCACTCTAAGTGTTGACAGTTACTAATTTTCTTAAGCGCCGTGAGGTCAAATCGAGCATGTGTACAGATCTGACCTGGGGCCAGACTCTGCCTCCTGCTCAATCCCACCAAGAGAGGCTTCTGACTGTTTGCCATCTGTACACAATGCTGGGGGGCCTGTCATTGTCCAGCTTTGCAGTAGCCCAAGTTTATGTTCCTAAGGTCATTGCAGCCTCTGGGGATTTGAAGGAGTCCATTGAAGACCCTCCTCTCGCCCCCAGCTCCTGGCTTTCCCGGTTGAAGACAGGTTCTCAGACCAGTCAAGAGGAAGACAAGGAATCAGGCTGAGCCCGCCTTGGGCAGCTCTGGGGGCAGCCCTCTTTCCAGGGAGAAGTACCCAGACCCAGGCGGCGTGCTCCTCAACAGTCACATTCCTGTCTGTTCGTGCTCTGCAGGTCCCCAGCCCCCTGGAAGGCAGTGAAGGGGACGGAGACAGTGACTGAGGCACGGCCACCCCCCGGAGTGTCTTGGAGTTGGCCCACGACTCCTGCACCAGGACCCACCAGCCTGCTGTTGGCTGTTTGCCTCGGCCAGACAGGAGAGCCTGCTGGTGGCCTCCCAACCTCAGGATCTTGAGACCTGCGTCATTTTGTTTTCATCAGGGGGAAAACCTGCTGCGAATCTATTTTCAGCTCATGCGGATCTATATACACCTCGGCGTGTAAAAACACTATTTTTTTAAAGAAGCGATTTTCTTATTAAATGAGCGCAAACTTTGCTTAGTCACTTCTTTTATCTTTTTCTCGGTCTTTTCCAAGGGCCTCTGATCGAGAGGGATGAAAGGAGCACTGTGCGCTGTGTTAGCAACAGACCTGGCCCCGCCTGGGCTGGGAACCGGGGACCCTGGCAAGGGCGTGTGCGGGCGCGGGGAGGCCAAGCAGGTGGGACGGCGCCTGCGGGCCGGCAGATGGGCGGAGGCTCGAGCCCAGTGGGAGGCTCTGCTCAGGACTCGCTGTCAAGCTGTCAGGATGGGGCTGGCTGCAAGCAGCAGGAGCCAGGCAGGTGGCACAGGCACACACACAACAGCGCTGCAGTCAGGACAGGTGCAGCAGTCCCCAGCGCAGGAGGCCACGGGCTCCTTCTGTGTCCACCTGGCCCTCTTCAGCAGGCAGCTTTCATCCCGGTCCGTCCATCCCTGGCACTGTCCGTGTTCCAGGCGGGAGGAGTGAGGGCAGAAGGAAGGGGCACGTCGTTGAACACGTCCCTTAGCGAGCTCTCCCGGAAGACCCGCCAGCAGCTTCTTTTCCTCACTGGCCGGAAGTGTGTCCCGTAGCTGTAAGGGAGGCTGGGAAATGCTTTTTATTAAGTGGTGATTTTCTGTCCGCAAGTAAAAGGGGATCACATAGTGGGCTGGCAGTTGGCAAGTCTGCTGCAGAAGGCACGGAGGATTTCATGTGGGGAAGTGGTGTGTGTGTGTTCTGCATGTGTGGACACGTGTGCACGTGTGATGGGCACATACATATGCTCTGTGGTGTGTGTGGCCATGTGTATGCACATGTGGTATGCGAGTGGCTTGTACGTGTGCATTTGTGTGACGTGTGTGATTGTAGGTGATGTGTGTCTGGGCATGTGTGCCTGTGTCATGTATGTGCACATGCTGTGTGTGTTGTGCACACGTGTGCACAGGGGCCCTGGGCAGATCTCTTCCAGGGCCCGTTCCCTTTCAGAGAGCAGATGGGGGGTGGTGGTGACTGGAATCAGGAAGACCGTTCAGGAGACCGGCAGTGATGTGCAGGAGGCCGAGCCAGGTGTGCCTCTGGGTCAGAGAGACGGCAGTGCTTGTTGCTGCCGGGTGGCCTGGAGCTGGGACGGGAGGGTTTAAGGCTCACTTGGGCTTCGGGTTGGATGAACTGATGAGAACAGGATGGGGTGATTGGGAACAGGATGACCTTGAAGTGTTGGGAGTTGGCTTCAGACATGTTAATTTTACCTGTGATAGGACTTTTAAAGTCCCTTTCCAGAGCATAAAGTAACCTAAAAACTGCTGGGACCGTGGGGTTCTCCCCATGGAAGTCTACATGGTCTCGGGTTGAGGGTGAAATCAAGCCACTGTGCTAGACAATTCCCAGTTGTGACTCCAGGTAATGAGTGAGTGACTCATTTAAATCACCTTGGAGGGTCCATGGGTATAAGATATTGTAAATAATACATGTATGTGGAAAAACCAGAGTACAAAAAAAGAGAAGTCGCTGTCCATCCCTAATTCTCAGTTATCTCTCCATAGGCCCCTACTCTTTTTTTTTTTTTTTAATTGAAGCACAGTTAGTTACAATGTGTCAATTTCTGGTGTTCAGCACAATGTCCCAGTCATGCATACACATACATATATTCGTTTTCATACTCTTTTTCATTAAAGGTTCTCACAAGATATTGAATATAGTTCCCTGTGCTATACAGAAGAAATTTTTTTTATCTATTTTTATATATAGTGGCTAACATTTGCAAATCTCAGACTCTCAAATTTATCCCTTCCCACCCCCTTTCCCCCGGTTACTATACGACTGTTTACTATGTCTGAGAGTCTGTTTCTGTTCATTAGTGTATTCTTTTTTACTTTTTGTTTTAGATTCCACATATGAATGATATCATATGGTATTTTTCTTTCTCTTTCTGGGTTACTTCACTTAGAATGACG
The DNA here is from genome assembly GCF_036321535.1 of Camelus dromedarius. NCBI lineage: Eukaryota > Metazoa > Chordata > Mammalia > Artiodactyla > Camelidae > Camelus > Camelus dromedarius. Next base: position 24,350,631 of record NC_087466.1, read on the forward strand.
ATCTCCATGTCCATCCACGTTGCTGCAAATGGCATTATTTTATTCTTTTTTATGGTTGAGTAGTATTCCATTGTATTATTTATATATATATATATATTATAATACATAATAAATATACCACACCTTCTTTATCCAGTCATCTGTCAGTGGACATTTAGGTTGTTTCCATGTCTTGGCTATTGTAAATAGTGCTGCTGTGAACATTGGGGTGAATGTATCTTTTCAAATTAGAATTCCCTCCAGATATATGCCCAGGAGTGGGATTGCTGGATCATATGGTAAGTCTATTTTCAGCTTTTGGAGGAATCTCCATACTGTTTTCCATAACGGCTGCAACAAACTTCGTATGCCCCTACTCTTACTTTTTTCTTGTGGCTTTTTCCAAGGAGCTCTGTGCATATATGAGCATGTTTGACCCTTGTCTTCACACAGATGATGACTTTTCTCAATTTAGCATGTCTTTGCAATCACAGAAGTCTGCGTCCTTCTTGCCGGTGGCCCACCGTGTACATGGTCCGTGCTACTCAGTTTGCTGGTGAACATTTGTCGTCTGTGATTTTACATGCGATGAGCATCCCGGTACATCCCTGTCCACACGTGTGAGTGTTCCTGGATGCAGACATGGCGGTGAGATGGGTTTCTAATGCCCTCTGTAGAGGGGGTTGAAGACTGCATCCCTGACAGTATCACATGACAGTGCCTGTCCCCCGACTCTCCACAACGCCGGGGAGCAAATCTTTTCTCAGGGATGGACTCTGACTGGGCCCCTTTCCTCCTCCCTGAGTATGGAAGCCCACTCAGGAAAAAGTTAGAGTCTGGGTCTCAGCTGTCAGCAACTGATACTGACTCTGCTTTAAGCAGAAAAGCACTGTAGCTCCAGATGCGGGAGCCCAGGCGGAGCCTGAGCTGCTCCTCCCTTCTCCACCCCAGTCCTCCTGGCCGAGCGAAGGGCTCAGCTGTTCCCGCCTTCCCAGTGGCCCGGCAGATCCCCATGCTGGCCAAGTGAGACGTGCGAGGAATCAGCCGTCTGGGAGAATGGTGGGAAAATCATTTAAGCAGGTTTTTTTTTTTTTTTTAATGGAGGTGCTGGGGATTGAATCCAGGACCTCATGCATGCTGTAACAGCTGATTCACAATTTTTAAAGGTTACATTTAAGCAGTTGTTTTTGGTTTTCTTTTGTTTTTATTATTGTATTTTGTTCTATTTATTTATTAGTTTTTAATTAAAGTATAGTTGGTTTACAATTTGTATTAATTTCTGGTGTACAGTATAGTGATTTAGTTATACATACATTTGTATATATTCCTTTTTGTATTTTTCATTATAGGCTAATACAAGGTAGTGAATAGTTCCCTGTGCTCCACAGCAGGGCCTTACTGTTTATCTATTTTGTATATAGTAGAGTGTATCTGCAAATCTGGAACTCCTAATTTATCCCTCCACCCCCACCCTTTCCATGTGAGCAGTTCTGATCTGTGTGTATTGAAACTGAACTTAGAAAGGATCCAAGAGGGAAGATGTCACAATCTGGAAACAGAAACCACTCTGCATATTCAGTTGGGCAGACATTTTCTATGGGAAATTTGGGGCTTACGAATTGTTGGAGGCACTGAAGGACCTGGTTCGGACTGGGTCTCCTGGATGACTCCCAGAACAATACAGAACTGACCCATCAAGGCGCCTCCTGTTTCTGACGCAGCCTCTGGAGCCAAGAGGGATGGGAGGACCCCTCTAACGGCCCCACACCTGGAGCTGTGTGACACGCAGCCTGGAGCCCTGGCCCAGGGTGAGGACTTCAGGTCAAGAAGCCACCCAGCTCTGGACCTCTCTGACAGGAGAGACTCAAATCTGTCAACCCTGCTTGCGGACAGCAGGTGCAGACAGGAGCAGCAGGAGGGAGGACGCCACCTGCCTTGCACCCCGAGCCTTGCGCAGATGAGCAAGTGGGAGGGCCTAGGTCTCAGCTGGGACTCTGACCTCCAAGGAGGCTGGTAGACATCGTTTTTAACTTTCCAACTTATCAAGCCTACTTCGATGGAATGAAGGTTGATAGACACCCCCCTACGACACTGCTGGTGGGACTGTAGTTTGGTGTTGCCACTATGGAGAACAGTATGGAGGTTCCTTAAAAAACTAAAAATAGAGTTATCATATGATCAAGCAATCCCACTCCCAGGTATATATCAGAAAAAGATGAAAACTCTACTTTGAAAAGATACATGCACCTCAGTGTTCATAGCAGCACTGCTTACAATAGCCAGGACATGGAAGCTACCTACGTGTCCATCAGTAGATGACTGGATAAAGAAGATGTGGTGTATATACACAATGGAATACTACTCAGCCATAAAAAAGAATGAAATAGTGCCATTTGCAGTAACATGGATGAACCTAGAGATTATCATACTAAGTGAAGTAAGTCAAACAGAGAAAGACCAATATCATATGATATCATGTATATGTGGAATCTAAAAAAATGACACAAATGAACTTATTTACAAAACAGAAACAGACTCACAGACATAGAAAACAAACTATGGTTACCAAAGGGGAAAGGGGGTGGGGAGGGATAAATTAGGAGTTTGGGATGAGCAGATACAAACTACTGTATATAAAACAGATAAGCAACAAGAACCAACTGTACAGCACAGGGAACTATATTCAATATCTTATACTAACCTATAATGGAAAAGAATCTGAAAAGGAATACATACACATACATACGTATACCTGAATCACTTTGCTGTACACTTGAAACATTTTAAATCAACTATACTTTAATTTTTTTTTAAAAAGAGCCGCATTTTCAGCACTTAGAAACATGAAATCACTCCCCTCTTTTATCCACCTAATCTTATCCCCTTCCAGCTGCCCTTGTCTCATCTCTTTTATAGCCATGTTTTTTTCTTTTTAAAATGTTCAGTGTGTTTAACATCAGAGAGATCATTTGCGTCTGCATTTTGCTGAGGAATTGATCACTTTATCCTGTATTTTTTTTTTAATTTTTAAAAAATTTTATGCAAGTTAGTTTTTAAAAAAAATTTTAATGGTAGTACTGGGGATTCAACCCGGGACCTCACACATGCTAAGCATGCCCTCTACCACTGAGCTATGACTCACCCCTCATTTCTTTTTTTTAATGGATTTTTGAGATATGACACACACACCACAAAACTTATCCTTTCAAAGTGCACAGTTCAGTGGTGTTCAGTAAGTTCAAAAAGTTGTGCAACCATCAGCCCTACCTAATTTCACGGTTTCACAAACCTCAAAGGGAAATCCCACATCCAGCTGCAGTCACCCGACCCCTGACCCCTGGAAACCACTCATCTACTTCCCATCTCAGTGGATTTGCATGTTCTGTACATTTTATATAAATGGAATATGATATGTGGCCATATGATATCTGGCTTCTCTCGACTAAGTGTAATGTTTTTGAAGTTCTTCTATGTTGTAGCCTGTGTCAATATTTCATCCTTCCTTTTTTGGGTGAGTAATATTCCATTAGATGTAAGCCATCAGTTGATGGATATTTGGGTTGTTTCCATTTCTTGGGAATTATGAATAATGCTTCTAAGAATATTTTCACACGCATTTTTGTGTGGATATGTGTTTTAAATTCTCTTGGGTATTTGCTTAGGAGTGGAATTCCTGGGTCATGTTAAGTCTTAGCTTTTTTTGGAGAACTGCCAAACCATTTTTCAAAGTGGCTGCGTCATTTAAAATTCCTACCAGCAGTGTCTGAGGGTTCAGATTTCGCCACATTCTTGTCAACACTTACTGACTTTTTGATTCAAGCCATCCTAGTGGTTTTTGGGTTTTATTTCCCTGATCCCTAATGATGTTGAACATCTTTTCATGTGTTTGTACATCTTCTGTTGAGGCATGTATTCAAGTCCTTTGCCCATTTAAAAACTAGTTGTCTTTTAACACTTTTTACAATTTTTATTATATTTTATTTTTAATTGAATTACAGCTACAATGTGTCAATTTCTGCTGTACAGCACAATGTCCCAGTCGTGCATACACATACAAATTGTCTTTTAACTCTTGAATTGTAAGTTCTTTATATGGTATGATTCATAAATATTTTCTCTCATTCTGTGGGTTGCCTTTTCTTAATGGTGTCATTTGAAGCACAGAAGTTTTTAATTTTGGTGATATCCAACGTATCTGATTTTTCCTTTGTTACTTGTGCTTTTGGTGTCATGTGCGTTTTCCTCTGAGAGTTTGGTCATTTCTGCGCTCACACTTAGGGCTTGGGTCCATTTGGAGCTCACCTTTGCATGTAGTGCGAGGTTGGGGTCCAAACCCGGTGTTCACAGGTGGAGGCCGGTTTCCAGCACCATCTGCTGGAAAGCCCAGCTGATTTGAGGGATGCGGTCCTCCGCCCTCCGCCCCCTTTCTGCGCCGCTTGCTCCCCTCTCGGCCCCAGCAGGGAGCCTCCCCCGCCCCCCCGCCCCGGCGGGGTCCCTTCCCCCCCCGCAGACCCCTGCTCGGCCGGCCCGCCCCCCCGCCAGGGCGTCCGCAGGCATCCCAGCGCCGGGGTCCTGAGGCCCCCTCCCCGGGCTCACAGCCGGCGCTCGACAGGCGCTCCCGCGGAGGCATCTCAGCAGGTGCCCCGGTCCGGCGCATACTCCACTCTCCGCAAACCTGGCGCGGGTCCGCCGCCGGCCCGTAGGCCCGCGCCCTCGCCCCGCCTCTCTAGCCCTCCGGGCCGTCTCGACGCCTCCCGCCCCGCCGACGTCTGCGGGCGCCGGGCGCGCGTCCCTTCCGGCTCGCCGTAGCGGCGCGCCGCCGCTTCCTCCGCCCGGGCCCCGGATGTGTCGAGCGGAACGGCGCCGCCTGCACCCGGACGCAGCCCAGCCCAACGCGGAGGAGCGCGGCCCAGGCCCCGGTAGGTGTGGGCGCGGCGGGGACGCGGGGCGGGGTCGCGGGGCCCGCGCCCCGGCCTGGGCCCTCCCTGGAGCACCGGGGCGCGGCGCGGAGCGCCGGAGGGAGGCCCCGCGAGGCTCCGGCTGTGGGCGAGACTGGCCCGGCGCGGGGCCCGGCGCGTCGTGACGGGGGCCGGCGGCGGGCGGCGCTGCGGGCGCCGGCTCCTCCCGGTGAGCAGGCGCTGGGCCGCGGGCGCCTCGCGTCGCCGCCCCTGCGCGCGGTGAGTCGGCTGTGGGCCCGGGGCTTCCTTGTGATTGGCCTCCCGGCTTCCGCGGACGGGGAGCCCCGCCGCGTTGCTTCTCGGCGCGAGGTGGTCGCTCGCAGCTGTGGGAGAGGGTGCGGAGGGAAGCTGACTCGCCCGACTCGCCCGCGGGGCACGCTGGGGCGCGGCCCGGCCGTCGCGAGGTTCCGGTCTCCAGCTCCCTCGCAGCCCGCCTGCAGCCCCGGACGGCTCAGCCCGCTCCGCCCGGCCTTGGCGCTGCCCTTCCCTCCGCCCGGGACGCGTTCCCGTAGAGCTGCGGCCCTCGTCCCTGCTGAGACGCCACCTCGTCGGTCAGAAAAACAACAGCGAGATGCTAGTAGTGCTTATCCTGGGGGTTGCGAGTTTTATTCTCTTCATTGTTTTGTATCTTCTGTTGATATATTTTTAAACTTTTTTGTTTTCTAAAAAAATTATTATTATTGTCATTTTACTCTTTTTTTGGAGGGGGAGGTAATTAGGGTTGTTTGCTTGTTTGTTTATAATGGAGGGACTGGGGATTGAGCCCAGGACCTCATGCATGCTAAACACGCTCTGTACCACTGAGCTATATACTCTCCCCGTTCTGTTAATATTTTTTTACGTGACAGGTACAATAAAATGGTTTTGGTAACTTTTTTTAGGGGAGTCAATGAAATATAAATATGCTCCTGAATGGTTGGGAGAAAAATGTAAAAAATGTATTTAAAAAGTCTTAACTTGTTCCACCCCAAGATAAGCACAATTAGCAGTTTCTTTGTGGCCCTTTTTTCTTTCTATGTAATTCTTTTTTTGATAATTGGGATTGCATAATGTAACTTTTATATGCTTTTAAAAACACGTAGGTAGCGTGATCAGGTGCCTTTCCGTCCTCCACAGTGATAGCTGTTAGTGCTGTAGTATGTGTGAACCATTATTTCTTGCCTTTTCCACGCCATGGCTTCCAGCTTATCTTCTCTCCAGAATATTCTTCCTCATCAACAGCCAGCCCCTCCAGCTATTTCTACCTTTTCCAGGTCTCAGCTTCCTTTTATACTGGAGGTAGGAGTTAGGAACAGTGGCGTGCTCCCTGTCACCATTTCCTCTCCTCCTTGCTCTTGAATCAGCCTCAGCTGAGCTTTTGGTCCCACCTGTACTGTGAAACAGCTTCTCTTGGGGTTAGGTGCCGCCATATTGCCACGTCCCCCTGTTAGCAGCCTTTGACCGGGCTGCCCATGGCTTCCTTGAGTCACTGTCTCTCCGTGGCAGTGAGACACAGCTCTGTTGGTTCTCCTGTTGCTTTGCTGGCTTCTACCCCCGTGTCCTTGCTGGTTTCTTCTCATCTCCCTGACGTATAAATGCTAAAATGCCTTGGGGTGATCCCCCTCCTCATTGGTCTGCACACTTGGGCGATCTCATCCTGGGTCATGACTGTTGGAGGAATGTCTTGAATGTGTATTTCCTGGCTGGATCTTCCCTTTCCAAACAGTCACTTTTACTTGATTGAAACCTGCTTCTACACTGTTGGCGTCTCAGTCGGAGGCAGCTCCATTACTCCTGTTGCTCAGGTCAGAACTCCTTGTGTGATCTCTGTTTCTTCCACATCCTGCATTAGATTGGTCAGCACTTTAAAAATCGATCTGAGTGCTGACTGCTTCTCCTGCCCTCTTGCCTACAGTTGTTCAAGCCCCCCATGTCATCTCGCCTGGGTTATTCCAGTGACCTGCTTTCTGCTCACCTAAGTGGCTCTGCAGGTGACTCTCAGCACAGATCCGGGTGGTGCCCTCCGTGGTTTCTCATCTCCCTCAGAAAATAAGCCAGTCCTTAAGGGAGTTTATGAAGCCCCTTGTACCCAGGTCCCTGCTGCCCCTGTGACCTCGTGTCCCGACACCCCTGCTCCCTGGCTCCAGCCACACTCCGCTCAGGGCTTGCTCACATGTCGGCTCTGCCTGGAACATCGGGTCCCTACATACCACAGGCCTGCCTCTCAGTCGGTCAGTTCTCTTCAGAAGTTTCCAATTCAGAGAGTCTTCTGTTTAACCCAGCACCTCGCCCGCTCACCCACGGGCTCCATCCCTTACCCTGAGCTTCGCCGTCGTGCTCACGGTCTGGCACCTACTGCTTTGTTCATTGCCTGCTGCCCATCTTGGGGCAGGAACTGCGCTTTGTTCACGCTTGTGCACACAGTCTTTCAGATAGTGTCTGATGGAGTCAGTGCCTCATAAATACTGTTGAGTAAGTAAATCAACAAACAGGTTCTTTCCTAAAGCAGGTGGATTTGGTAGGACCTAGGCATACAGGGGTAGTTAAAACTACAGGGGAAGCTGAGGAGCAGACTTCACATGCAGTGCGTTAGAGGAGGGAGGTTGCCTTTTCTAGGCTCACACACGGGGTGAAGTTTGTTGTGGACTTCGGGTTTCGTAGGTAGAAGTGAAGAGAAGGGAGTCAAGCTGGGGATGAGCACTTGAGGCCATTCAAGGAGGGATTCAGCTACCAGACTGCATTCATGGGGCCCCCTGCGAAGTTGGACATCCTGCAGGGGCAGCGTGGTGTCTCTTCACGTGGGCCATTCACAGGATCTGTCCATCTTGTTTCCTGGCAGTGAATTCTCGTATTGATGCTATCTCTGCCAACCCCCCCCCCCCCATCCAGAGAGGTCTGCAGATCCCCCTGGGGTTCCCCATTCCCAGTGCGGTGGCAGTGAGCGCTTGGCGGGTCTGCTTTCTCCCTCTGCAAAGGCAAGCAGCTGACTGTGGCTGCAACCTGCGGCCAGTTGAGCCTCTTTTTCCAGGTGAGGGGCGTCTCCCTCTGGAGCCTGGCTCTGCTCCGTAGCCGCCAGGAGGGGCTGGAGTGCTCACTGCCCGTAGAGCAGAGCATCCCTTGGGCCTGTCATCTCAGCCTCGCCCCATCTGTGGTTTCTGCTTTATTTCTAATCAGCGGAATTTTTTGTCTTGTTTTAATGCATTATTATATTGTAGAAATTAATTCAAAAAATCATTTTATGTTCTGAGTGGAAGGGAAGGTCTTTAAGTATCCTCACTTTACTATTTTACCTTTTATGTAGTTTTCATTTTTTTTTTTTTTTTTTTGGTGTAGAATTCGGAGAACTTTGACAGTTGTGTGATTTCCCCGATGGTCAGGGTGCAGAATAGTTCCTCCCTCCCAGCTATTCCCTTGCGCTGCCAGCCTGCAGCCAGCTCCTCCCGCAGCCCTTGGCAGCCTTGCCCTCTGTGTGTGTCTGGCTTCCCCAGGATGTCAGTGAAAGGCACTCACACAGGGTTGGAGCCTTTTGAGTCTGGCTTCTTCCACTGAGCGTAATGCATTTGACATTAGTCCAGGGTGCTGCGTGTACCAGGGGTTTGTCTCTCTTTGTGGAGTGGTAGTCCGCAGTGTGGACAGAGCACAGGTTAACATTCACCTGTTGAAGGGCATTTGGATCGTCGCCAGTCTTAATACAAGTAATTGCACGACCGTCAAACAGTGCAGAAGTGCCCAGAGGGCGGTGGGGTCCTCTTTGCCCTTTCTCCTCGTTCTTGGCTTCCCCCAGCTGCCTGGTTCAGTAGCCGTTTTTCCAGGTCTCTTTCTACACACTAGAGCCTGCATTCTCCGTGAGAATGATATTTCCCGTGAGGGGCCAGAACTGGCTCTTGGGAGGAGGGTGAAGTATCAGACACGACGGTGGTTTGTGGCCTCCCGCAGGGTCATAGGGCATCACGGGTGAACTGTCCTGCTGTGGTAGTAAGATTTCACGGGGGGGTGGCTAGGAGAGAAAGGCCTAAGTGGACTTCTTAGGGGACGATGGGGAAGATAGCTGAGCAGCAGCAGCAGAATGATGAATTGGCGTTTGTAACTTTGCTGCCTGGTGTTTGAGAAAGCACCTCTTCGGTTTGTGGTAGGTGCTCTTCTCGCGCCGAGGCGGACCCCACCTGCTGTAGTACGGGGCCTTGGTCTCTCAGGCTAAGGACCCCCCCCCCCCCCAACTGCCGTGATGTTCAGCTTGTGGCACCGGAGCCTGTTAAACTGCAAGGCCTCCTGGGAGCTTGTGTCTGGGCTTCCCTGTCTCTGCACGGCGGACCCCGACAGGTCGGCTCTGTACAGCACGCGGTGTCGCGCGTCCAGCACAGCACTTAGACTCAGGCTGTTTTATGTCATTTGGAAATTAGGCATTTTAGGAACTAGTGAGTAGGAACTAGTACAGAGCCTTCATAATCTGCTCTGAGGTGGGAGAAGAATGAACCTTTTGTTAGGAAATAGAATCTTTAGTGCAGTCCTTTATTTGTTAAGTGACATCTGGTGTTGCCATCTTATGTAGATGGTTACATTCTACTGTGAAGAATTTCAACGATACATGAAGATTGAAATAACTTTATAGTAAACACCTGTATACCCACCCCCTAGCCTTCTGCTGTACCTGCTTCATCCGTCCATCCATCTTTTAAAAATTTTGGGTAGCATTTCAAGGTAAGTGAAAGCATAGTTTTTAATGTATTTAAGCTTTTTTTTTTTTTTTTTTAACTCCCTGTGGCAGAGGTGGCTGGTCTGTTTCTTAGGGTCTGTCACAGTACTTGGAACAACACAGAGACCGCGTATTTATTTATTTTTATTTATTTTTGCAGGGAGGAGGTAATTAGTTTTATTTATTTATTCGATTTTTCGGTGGAGATACTGGGGATTGAACCCAGGACCTCAGGCACGCTAGGCGTGTGCTCTACCACTTGAGATATACCCTCCCCCCAAAGACCACTTACGAAGCGACTTGAGTATAAGTTACCAGAGAGCATTCTCTGCGGAGGGACGTCCTGGAGGATGGCCGTGCTTTTTTGGGAGAAGAGGGAGGTTTCATGTGGCTAGACACGGGGTGTTTAGGGATGAAGGTTCTCATGGCCTGGCTGCCGCTGCTCTGCTGGTGGAGTGGTCTCCGCCCCGCCTTGGCTCTCCTGGAGCTGCTTTCTCACAGACCTGAAACAGTGGTGGTGTCTGGATCTCGTGGTCCTCAGACTGCACCTGGCCATCGCTGAGCACATTTTAGCCACGCAGAGGCCCGCTCTGTGCGGACTGCTGGGGACGCCACTCAGGCGGTGCCCTGAGCATTGCCCTCAACCCTCCTGTGCCCGTTACCAGGCCTGCCAGTCTCAACCGTGCTGGTTTTCAGGAGTCTCAGTGTGTGTGCATCTGTCTGGGGAGAGTCCAGTTTGAAAGGAGAAGCTCTACATAGTCTTACTTTGATTTGTTGCTAGTCCACTCAGTAACTTTAGTTTGAAACACAGATAATGTTAAACGAGGGCTTGACTGAATTTTTCCAAAGACAGAGATAAAACAGCCGAGACCACTGTCCTGAAATTTCCTAGCTCCTCTGTCCCTAGACTGCATCACGGCCCCGGCCGAGGCTGTGTGTGCTGCTGCGTGTTCCGTAGAGTTCTCTGACCCTGGGTTCCTCCGCTCTACTGGGACGTAACTGCTTTCAGGCCATTTCAGGAAGCAGAATTAGGAAATGTGTTACAAGGAAAAACTCATGTATCGATATGACTCCTAGTTCTTATCCAGCACCATGGGGCTGATCCGTGTCCTTCCTTCTCTGTTCCTTTGGTGATTATGTTGTCCTTTCCAGAGTCAGATTTGTTTCTGTTTATATTCAGTTTTAGGAAGTTCTTCATCCTTACTGATTTAATTTTGCTTTTTGAATATGTAACCCTTTAACATGATTCTCAAAGTCACACTGATACGAGATGGTGTGCTCAGAAGCGCCTTTCACTGTCCACCAGTCTGCTTGCACCCGCCCCCTGTGGGTCACCCCCACATGCATTTCTGGCGTATCCTTCCTGGATTTCTTTTTGGCAAAAGTAAGCAGATATTTACGGGGTGTTACTGCTTCCAGACTCTTTTGGTGGACATAACTAAGAAATATATTTGTTAAGAAAAAAATGTATGTGCAGATATGTATGTATCTGCTTGCTGTTTTTATTGAAGTGTAATTGACATACATTATGTTAGTTTCAGGTGTACAAAATAACGATTTCACATTTGTATACAGTGCAGGATGGTCACCACAACAAGTCTGGTTACAGTCTATCACCATACAGAGTTACAAATTTTTTTCCTTGTTATGAGAACTTTCAAGATTTCCTCTTTCAGCAACTTTCAAATCTGCAGTACTGTAGTATGGACTGTAGTCACCATGCTCCACACCCCCATGACTTAATCATTTTCTAACTGGAAGTCTGTACCTTTTGATCCCTTAACCCATGTAGCCAACTGCCCAGTCCTCGTCCCCTCTGGCAGCCACCAGTTTGTTCTCTGTATCTGTGAGTTTTGTTTTGTTTTGTTTAGATTTCATATATGAGTGAGATCATATGGTATTTATTTCTTGTCTGATTTATTTAACTTAGCATAATACTTTCAAGGTCCATCCGGTGTTGTGGCAAATGGCAGGATTCCATTCTTTTTTTCTTTGTGTGTGTGTGTGTGTGTATATATATATAGTCAGTTTACAATATTGTGTCAATTTCTGGTGTACAGCACAATGCCTCAGTCATATATGAACATGCAAATGTTCTCATATTCTTTCTCACCATAACTTACTGCAAGATACTGAATATAATTCCCTGCACTATACAGCATGGAACTTGTTGCTTTTTTTTGCTTCACTCTTTTTTATGTCTGAGTAATACTCCATTTTAAATACATCATGTCTTTATTCATTTATTCATTCATGATGGGCACTTAGGTTGCTTCCGTATCTTAACTATTGTAAATAATGCTGTGTATGAACATAGGGGTGCGTATATCTTTTCAAATTAGTGATTTTGTTTTCTTCTTTTTAGATAAAGTGGGATTGCTTGGTCATATGGCAGTTCTATTTTTAACTTTTTTGAGGAGCCTCCATACTGTTTTCCATAGTGGCTGCACCACCAGAAGTGCGTGAGGGCTCCCTTTCTCCACATCCTCGCTTGTTATTTGTTGTCTTTCTCATGATAGCCATTCTGACAGGTGTGAAGTGGTATCTCATTGTGGTTTGATTTGTGTTTCTCTGACGATTGGTGATGCTGAGTGTCTTTTCTAGTGTCTGTTGGCCACCTGTGCCTTCTTTGGAAAAATGTCTCTTCAGATCCTGTCACTTTGTAAATTGGATTCTTTTTGATATTGAGCTGCATGAGATCTTTATGTATTTTAGATATTAACCCCTTATCAAATACGTGATTTGCAGATGTCTTCCCCCGTTCCGTAGGCTGGCTGTTTATTTTGATTATGGTCTTCTTCGCTGTGCAGGGCTTCTAAGTTCGGCGTCTCCCATTTGTTTGTTTTTGCTTTTGTTGCCATTGCCTTTGGAGTCAGGTCAAAAAAAAGAAAAAAATCTTCAAGAGTGATGCCAAGAAGCTTAATTGCCTGTGCTTTCTTCTAGTAGTTTTGAGTTAATTTTTGTGTATGGTGTAAAATAGTGGTCTTTGCATGTGGCTGTCTGGTTTTCCCAACACCATTTATTGAAGAGGCTGTCTTTTCCCCCATAGTTCATGCCTCCTTTGACGTAAATTAATTGACTGTATATGCGTGGCTTTATTCCTTGGTTCTCTGTTCTGTTCCACTGACCTATATAGGTTTGTGTTTATACCAATAACAGACTGTTGTGATTACTGACACTTTGTAATGTAGTTTGAAATCAGGGAGCTTGAGGCCTCTAGTGTTGTTCCTTCTCAAGATCACTGTGTCTGTTCATGATATATTATGGTTCCATACAAATTTTTAAATTGTTCTGTTTTTGTGAAAAATGTCATTGGGATTTTGATAAGGATTGCATTGAATCTGTAGATTACGTTAGGTAGTATGGACATTTTAGCAATATTAATTTCATATTAATCTATGCGTGCAGACTGCCTTTCCATTTATTTGTGTAGTCATCTGTTTCTTTCATCAGTGTTGTGTCTTACAGTTCTCAGTGTACAGGTCTTTGACCTCCTTGGCCAGGAAATTCCAGAGTATTTTATTCTGTTTGATGCAGTTGTAAATGGGATTGTTTTCTTAATTTCCCTGATAGTTCTTAGTATGTGAAAATGCAACAGACTTTGCATTTTGACTTTGTGTTTTGTATTTTGATTTGATTTTGTATCTTGCAACTTTATTGAATTCATTTATTAACTCTAATAGTTTTTTTTGGTGGAGTCTTGAGGGTTTTCTGTATATAATATGTTGTCTGAAAATAATGACAGTTTTACTTCTTTCCAATTTGAATGCCTTTTATTTATTTTTTAAATTAAATTTTTTTTGGTGGGGGAGGAGGTAATTAGGCTCATTTATATATTTATTTATTTATTTATTATTATTTTTTAATGGAGGTACTGGGAATTGAACCCAGGACCCTGTGCATGCTAAGCATGCACTTCACTACTGAGCTATACCCTCCCCACCTGGATGCCTTTTATTCCTTTTTCCTGTCTAATTGCTCTGGTTAGGGCTTCCAATAGTATGTTGGATAAAAGTGGCAGGAGTAGGTGGGTACCTTATGTTGTTCCCGATCTTAGGGGAAATGCTTTCAGCTTTTCACTGTTGAATGTGATGTTAGCTTGTCATATGTGGCCTTTAGTATGTAGAGGTATGTTCCTCTGTACCCACTTTGTTTTTTGAGTTCTTATTCTAAATGGACGTTGAATTTTGTCGAATGTTTTCCCTGCATCTATTGAGATGACTATATGATTTTTCTTCATTTTGTTAATGTGGTTTATCACATTGGTTGATTTGTGGATGTTGAACCTTCCTTGCACCCCTGGAATAAATCCCAGTTGATCATGGTTTATTATCCTTTTAATGTGCTGTTGAGTTCAGTTTGCTAGTATTTTGCTGAGGATTTTTGCATCTATGTTGATCTGGGATATTAACCTATAATTTTCTTTTTTTGTGGTGTCTTTGTCTGGTTTTGATATCAGTAATGCTGGCCTTGTGAAATGAATTTGGGAGTGTTGCCTCCTCTTCATTTTTTGGGAAGAGTTTGGGAAGGATATGCATTGAATCTTCTTTGAATGTTTGGTAGAATTCACCAGTGAAGCCGTCCAGGACTTTTGTTTGTTGGGACATATCGCTTTGCTTTTGGAAAAAGAATGCAGGAAAGATACCTCTATCCATGCATCAGTCCACCTGTCTGTCTCTCTTCCCCCTTTCTTATACAAACTTATTGCCCCGTATGTAGTCTTTTGCACTTTGCTTTTTTGACTTAACAGTATATGTTCTGGAAATTGCTTTACACCGTTTCATGAGGTCTCCCTCTTTTTTCATACAGCTATGCAGCACTCCATTAAAGTGAATGTACCATAACACAGTTAGCCAGTCTCTGAAATATTTTGGGCATGTCTCTAATTTCCAGTACTTTGCATTTACGAGTAACGCCACAGTGAATAACTCTGTGCTATGTGTTTTCATTTTGGAGTTGGATATTCATGGTGAATTTGTCGTGGGACTGCTGGGAACAAGGGTAAGAGCCTGTGTGGTTTGTTAAATGGTGCCGTTTGTAGGGCTGGACAGCTTATACCCTGCAGCAGAGCTAAGTGGCCTGGCTCCCTACAGCCTCACCAACAGCTGTCTGGCTTTTGGATTTTGTGTGGCTGATAGATGAGAAGTCATAGTTCAGCTTAGTTTTTATTTGCATTTCTTTTATTATGAGTGATGGATTTATAAGTGAATATGCTTGAAAAATTCAGCTTCAAGTCTTGGAGTTTCGTTTTGTTTTACTAATTTTTGCAATAGGAAACCCCATTTCGTTAACATAGGCTAGGAGTGAGTGAATTGAATCAAATGTTTAGTTCGTTACTCGTGAGCTGCCTTGAAGAGATATGCTCAGGGTTTTGGTGGATTGGGTTGTTTGGCTCTCTTTGATTTGTGAGAATTCTTAAGAATGGATAAGCCTTTTGTCATATATGCTTCAAACATTTTTTATCTCAGTTTTTTATTGCAATGTTTCTCTTTAGTAAAATTTTCAATTATTGTATTTTAAAAATAAATATTGTTTCTAGGTTTTATGCCATATTTAGGAAACTCTTCTTCACTGCTGGGTTATAAAAATATTCTCGTATGTTTTAAAAATATTTTTATGGCTTGATTCCCCTCCCCTCCGAATAATTTTTGAGAATGGTGTGAGGTGTGGGGGTGGGCAGAGCTCAGGGGGTTAGAGCTGACCGTTATTTTTCTAAATGGATTGAGCTAAGAAAGTTTGAATTTTAATTCTCTAGCATCACAGAACGCTGTTAAGAATTTAGTAATGCTTTAAAATGACTTTTTTTTTGGTGTGTGTGTTGGCTGTTGAAGTTCACTTTTATTTCCATATGCATTTTTACCAAAATAGTAATGGGATTTTTCAGGGAATTATGTTAAATCATTACATAAATTTGGGGGAAATGGACAATGCTACATGTCCCTATTAATGACATTGGTATAAAGTTCTTTTCGTTTGCTCTTCTTTAAATTCTTTTAAAATGACTTTTTATTTAAAAAAATCTCAGCAGCGGTCAGAAAGCCTTAGTCTTGGAAAAAACATCTGTCGGTGGGAGGCATTTTTCTCTTTGGTCTGCAGATCTTGATGAGGCACAGATTTGTGGATGCCGCAGAACCCTGAGAGGCCCCCTGGGTGAACCGCTGCCGGAGGTGGCGGGGACGCAGGGACAGGTGTGTTAGCGTAGTCTTGTTTCTTAAGGCAGAGAATTGCCGGGGTTTGTGTGATGGGCTGGAGTGGAGCGTGTGGAGTGTCTTCTATTACATGGTGTTTTCTTTTTTTTCCTGGTTGAAATGTAGTTGTGCAATGTTACGTTAGTTTCAGGTGTGCTGGTGACTTGACCCGTGCACATGTTATGAAGTGATCGCCGTGATAAGTCCAGTATCTTTCTGTCCCCATGCAGAGTTATTACAATACTGTTGCCATGTTCCTTATGCTGTGTATTACTTCCCGTGACTGACTGACCACGTGACTGGAGGTCTGCACCTTTCAATCTCCTTCACCCATTTCGCCCGCCTCCCGCCCCTCCCTTCCAGTATTCTGTATCCATGAGTCTCTCTTCGTTTATTGTTCTTTATGTGCTGGACCAGCCAAGATGAGCCTGAGTCTCACAGTTAACAGGTATGCTCCAGATGCCAGGGCTTCCCGCGCGAGGGCGGAGTGCCCACCACAAGTCTCTGCAGTTAGCTCACCCTTCATGCTGCCTTGGGACCTCATCTCTGTGCTTTGTGTCCTCCCAGAGCTGCAGAGTCAGTGTGGCAAATAGCATGCCCCGTCTTTGCCAAATCACGTCACGTAACCACCCAGCCCAGGGCAGGGAAATGCACACGTGTGTTGTGACCGGCAGGAGAATTGGGATATTTGGTGAACAGCACTAATGACTGTGACAAATGCCAGTTAAGGACAACTTTGGAAAGCATAGAAAGGTAGCAGGAAAAAAATCGAAGTGTCACATATTCAGTTTTGACACTTTTTTGCATAGATGTATCAAAATTTATCGATTATTTGTTGTCGGGCATGTTGCCTTTTTGCTGTAGATAATATTTCAGTGCACATCCTTGTCTATTGAACACAGCTCTGACTTTTTCTTAGGCTGATCTGGAAGTTGGGTCCCTGGGCCAGAAGATGTGAATGTGCTGTAAGACTCTTGTACCTACTGCCAAATTGCTTTCTGGAGTTCCCAGTTGAACATACTGCCAGACACTATTTTTGGCCTCTATCCTCCCTCCACTCCCATCACATTCTGTCTGTCCCTGTGCCCTGAATTCACTCTTGAGTGTCGCAGCCATTGTTCCATCCTCTTCCTTGTTCCCTTTGCCGCACTCGCCGTCCATCCCGGGTGCTGTTGACTAGCAGGACTGCCCTAGTGGGTGAGGGCCGGGAGGTTGGGTCTGTGGGGAAACGTAGGGGCAGAGAGGGGGGTAGGTTTGGAGAGGGAGCAAGGCTCATGCCTGAGCGCTCAGCTAGTTGAAGGGGCAGACCAGGATGCCCACTCCCTTGCTGTCTGGACTGGGAGCTCCCTGAGGAGGGGCTGGCAGCTGGAGCAGTTCCAGCCCCAGCGGGTGGGTTGGGAGCAGCTGCTGTCAGGACCTGGCTCCTGAGCCCTCCACCCCTCACTCTTTGGAGTTCTGACCTGTGGACCCCTGCCCTACACTGAGGATAGGGCCCAGGTAGGTGTTTTTTAGAGTGGCATTTTCCTGGCGCCGTGTGCCCCTTTGTGGTATCAGTGTTGCCCTGAGAAAGCAGGAGCCGCACTGTCCGTGAGCCTGTGTCCCGTCTGTGGTTGGCGCTGTCCTCGCCGGTGGCACTGGGGGGCGCTGTACGCAGTGGTCCGATGGCTGGCCCCTGCTGCTGGCAGCCCGAGGACCTTGGCCTCCCCACAGTGGTGCCCTCCTCGAGCCCTGAGTTGAGCAGTCCACTCCAGCTGCTTCTGGTGGCATCGCTGTCAGCAGTTAAAAAGTCGTGTTGTCACTGGTGATAGCTTTGCTTTCCAGCCGGTGCGTTTTGTGCGGGATGCAGGTTTAGATGAGCAGTTTCTTTACATTATCGCTGATTGGTTTGTTTTTCTAACTTGACTATAAGCTCACTGAAGTCAGGAACCACTTTTTAAAAAGTTGAGGTGTAGCTTACGGCTCTATGAATTTGGACAAACACATCCAGGCGTTGCCGCAAATCAAATGTAAAAACAGTTCCATGCCCCCAGGTCCCCTCCTGCCTTCTCAGCTACCCCCACCGTCAGACCATCAGGCCCTGTCTGATATGTCCCTGCGGTTTTGCCTGTTCCAGGACGTCTTGACATGTCACTGGCCTGCAGTTTGCGGTCCTCGCATCTGGCGCTCCTTGACGTCCTCGTGGTGTGGGTGTGTCGGTAGCTCGGCGCCGTGTGGCTCACCCAGGCGTTCTGTCCCCTCGCCAGGTGAAGGTCAGTATTCACGTTTTGATATGTTTTAGTAGGTAGTTTTTTCATTTTTATTTCTAACCGATTTAAAGTTGTACACTTGATTTTTGGGGGGTGGGGGGAGGTAATCGGATTTTTTTATTTATTCATCTTTAATGGAGATCCTGGGGTAAGAAATTTTTCATTTTTATAACATAGTCTCCACCTAGAACTTGAGCATTGGATATTTCTGGTTACACTTCTTTTTATTTTTACTGTATTATCCTGTAGTGTGTTTTTATGCACAATTGAAAAAATTGGTAGGTGAGTTTCCTTAGAAGGATTGCTAGGGCAGAGGCGTCGGGGTCTGTTTCCCCGCCGTCGCTGCCCAAGCCGTTAGGCAGGCTCTGAGCTCCGAGCCCTTTGGGGTCTCTGCTCCATCTCCCTCCGCATTTTCTCAACACATCCATCAGTTGTCACAGCATATTCCCCCGCCGCCCCGGCTTTTGTAAATTACTACACGTAAGAGAGTTTCTCTTTGGCCTTCCTTCTCTCTTACTGATCACCTTTGGTATTCTGGGAATGTATTCTCAGGAAATAACCCTAAACACGTGCTGATGTGTTTATTCTTGGATCTCTGTGCCTGTTGCACACTTATCTCCCTCATGGTGCTTGTTTAAAAACATCAGGAAGAAAAGCTTGTTTTGAAAGCAATAAGCACGTTTCTGAGCCTCCCCCGCCCCCGCTGTGCCCCTCAGCTCACAGCCCCACCCGGTATGCTGGGCCCTGTGCTGGGGGGCTGGGGGGCTGGGGTGGGAGTGGGCTCCTGGCTCGGTGACGAAGGCCATCCTCACTGCAGTCCTGGGTTCCCATTCACCTCTCTAATCTGGTATCTGACGTGTTTAGTACATTCGCTGCAGTTTGCGCGTGACCTTCAGGCTGCATCTTCAGAGACCGCCATCAGAGCAGGAAGTGCCTCCTCCTGCTGGTTTAAATGTGGTCCCATGTGTCTGTTTCCCCGGCCTTTACCTGCGCATCTGTGACTTCTGCAGCTTTTATTTCATCTGTATGCGCATTTCAGCCAGGAGCGTGGCCTGTGGGAGCACTCACTCACACGTTAGTGTATTTCCACTTTTCAGTTTTGTAACTTTTGGTTTATAATGTTTTCATCCCTTGTCTGTTTTCTCAGTGAAATAACAGTAGTGCCCTGACGATGAAAGGGCGCTCCTACTTGTGTTCGGGGGAGGTGTGGGAGGAACACCAAGAAATGGGGAGCTAGGTGTGTCAGTTGAGATGAGGATTTTTAAATAGTAGGTGTTCCTGTGGCTTGACCCAGCCACAGTGGGGAGCAGACAGGCTGTGGCTGTTGTCCTGCTCCAAGTGGGCTCGGCCCCGTGTCGCCAGGTGTGACTGTGAGCATATGCCCTGCCTCACCTCGGGGGTGGCCTCTCCCTGCTCCGTCCTCTGCTGTCTCCTGTCCCAGAAAAGCTGATCTCCCTCAGGGTCCCTTCCCCTCTCCCACACTCTCTCTGGTCCTCCGCACAAGCAGCTTTTGGCCTTTGAGCTCCTGTGAAGCTGAGGTCCCACCTCCCCAGAGTTTGCAGATCCCTAACCAGGAGTCCCCAGAGGGAAGGCCGGAGTCCTGGCCATTCCTCTCTCTCCCTGTGAGCTTTTCTTCTTGACATTCCTCTCTGTGTGCTCTTGCAGACATTGCTGAGATGAGAGGCTGTCGCAGCCAGGCCTGGGCTCTCTCCTGGGAGGCAGAGTCTGACATGGAATGGAGGCTCCGTGCGTCCACACTTGATTGACACTGGGTGTTTGTAGTTAGTGTGGCACAGATGGGTGTGAGAACTGCTGGCTACCGGGGGTGGGTGTTCTGGTGATGGGGTGACAGTGGCATATGACCCATGCCTGCACACCCGCCTTCCTGGGCACCGTCCCTCCCCTGGGAGAGACAGGCAGACAGCCCCACTCATGGGGAGGACCACGAGGCCAGGAGCACCTGCTGGGAGGAAACGTGCCAGTCACAGCACCCGCGCTCAGCTCACAGCCTGCTGGCCTTAAGCAGGTGATGCTAGTTACCTTCCCAGGTAGCTGCTTGGGACCACCCACCTGCTCCCGCCAGGCGGTGCCCTGGCACGCTCCGCCCCCTCTGTGCTGAGGGAGGGCATCCCTGGTGCCCTCGCGGGTGGGGCCTGATGAGTGAGACAGGCGTTTGCATCTCCGCCAGAAGCTTCTGCTCAGCGTCTGTGCGGTGCTGCCGAGGGTTCTCGGAATAGTGGCGACCACTGGGTGACTCGACTTTACCTTTGATCTTCCAGGCGAGCGCTAAGTCGGATAAGGAAGGAGGGCGACCATGCACCATGGCGGCGGCCCTCAGAGTGTCCCACACCAGCTGCAGAGGTCCCGGGCCTTTGGCGGCAGCGAAGGGGAAGAGCAGCAGGTCCACCCGAACCCGCCGCCGTCCCCCGCCACGCCCTTCGCGCCATCGGCCAGCCCTTCGGCACCCCAGTCCCCCGGGTACCAGGTTCAGCAGCTCATGAGTCGGA
Source organism: Camelus dromedarius (assembly GCF_036321535.1). Lineage (NCBI taxonomy): Eukaryota > Metazoa > Chordata > Mammalia > Artiodactyla > Camelidae > Camelus > Camelus dromedarius. Next base: position 24,371,181 of record NC_087466.1, read on the forward strand.
GCCCCGTGGCTGGGCAGAACGTGAACATCGCCCTTCAGAATGTCGGGCCAGTGGTGGGAGGGAGCCCTCAGATCACGCTGGCCCCTCTGCCGCTGCCCAGCCCCACGTCTCCCGGATTCCAGTTCAGTGCCCAGCAGAGGCGGTTTGAGCACGGCTCTCCCTCGTACATCCAGGTCACCTCGCCACTGTCCCAGCAGGTCCAGACGCAGAGCCCCACACAGCCCAGCCCTGGGCCGGGGCCGGGCCTGCAGGGCGTGCGGGCGGGTGCCCCCGGCCCCGGCCTGGGCCTCTGCAGCAGCAGCCCCACTGGGGGCTTCGTGGATGCCAGCGTGCTGGTGAGGCAGATCAGCCTGAGCCCGTCCGGCGGCGGCCATTTCGTGTTCCAGGAGGGCTCGGGCCTGGCACAGGTGGCCCAGGGCGCCCAGGTCCCGCTGCAGCACGCAGGCGCGCCCGTCACTGTCAGGGAACGGAGACTCTCGCAGCCTCACGCACAACCCGGGGGCACCGTCCACCACCTGGGACCCCAGAGCCCTGCGGCTGCGGGCGGGGCCAGCCTGCAGCCCCTGTCCAGCCCCGGCCACATCACCACGGCGAGCTTGCCGCCCCAGATCAGCAGCATCATCCAGGGGCAGCTGATCCAGCAGCAGCAGGTGCTGCAGGGGCCGCCGCTGACCAGACCTCTGCTCCCTGGGGTCGGGGTCGGGGTCGGGGGGGCCTCAGCGTTTGGGATGACGTCCCCACCGCCCCCAACCAGCCCTTCCAGGACTGCGGTGCCCCCGGGCCTCTCCAGCCTTCCTCTCCCGTCTGCGGGGAGTGCTGGGGTGAGAAGGGCTCCCAGGAAGCTGGAGGAGATCCCCCCGGCCTCCCAGGAGCTGGCTCAGATGCGGAAGCAGTGCCTGGACTACCACTACCGAGAGATGGAGGCGCTGAAGGAGGCCTTCAAGGAATATCTCATCGAACTGTTCTTCTTGCAACACCTTCAAGGGAACATGATGGATTTCTTAGCTTTTAAGAAGAAGCATTATGCCCCGTTACAAGCTTACCTTAGGCAGAATGATTTGGACCTGGAGGAAGAGGAGGAGGAGGAGGAGGAGGAGGAAGAGGAAGAGAAGTCTGAGGTTATCAATGATGAGGTGAGAAATAGCGGTTTCATAATCAGCCGGCTATGTTACGTGCATGTGAGTCTAGGCAGCCGTGAATTAAAAATGACCTATGAGCCTGGGGTGCCTCTGACATGCAGTTTCATAAGAGTTTGATCCAGGAGTGAAATTGACGTGGATTTGCTTTTTCCTTCATGGAGGGGGAGAGCTGCTCTTGCTGGGAGGTCGATGCAGAATGGTGCTGTGAGTTGGGCTGGTGCACCTGGAACCGGGGTGCTCCCCTGACTTGGAGACTGGCCCGGCGAGGCCCAGCTTTCCCCCGTGCTCTGCTGGGCGTGGGGGATTGGCTGACCCTGCAGGGTTGCAGAGGCCAGAGGCGTGGACAGCGCCTGCTGGTTCCCGTAACTTACGTAGGTCCACCCGTTAAAAACACTGTGCCCGTGGTTTTTAAAGAAGGGGTTTGAAACACTAGCTTTTTATGGTGTACTAGTTACAATTCTACATCACTAGATATGTTTATAAGGTATCTTCACGATTAAACTATGATGATTATGACAAAAAGTTATTTGAGAATTTTTTCAGGTTTTAGATGTAGTCTTAGACTTTGAGATCATATATTAAAGTCACTTCCCAGATACCTATTGAATGACATTTAAGGTAGAATCTTTTTTAGGTAGTGAAGTTTTTGGGTGCCTGGAATGGGTGCTTAATAAATCCTCGGTTTGAGATTTCTCAGTATCTCAGTGACTCCTTAGATCCTTGTATTTGTACTTCCTAAAAACAACGCTGAGCAGACAGTGAGGTGCACTGTGATGCACTGTACTTGTGCCTTTGTGTTGTGTACTGTACACTATGTTGGTGGAGCTTATTTTGTTTTTCGATATAGCTAAAATAACGTAAATCTTTGTCAGCTCTTCTCCTGCAAAGAAATCAGCCTTTGCTGAACAAAAGCTGGTCTCTTTGCTCGTCTCATTGATACTTATTTTGTGTGGCTTTGCCATGTGGTGTTTTCTTTAACACCCTTTCCAGGATGAACCATTTTTATTTTCTAAAAGGTTTATATGATTACTTTGAGGATTTCACCTCTGTTGCTGTGAAATAGTGAAATTCAGGTCTCTCTCTGTTTGTGCACCAATGTTGTCTTTAGGCTCAGTCCCCGTATCTGTCGTTGCCATTCTGACCTACATGAAGTAGGCCAGGGTCTGTCGTACAAACTGCCTATCAGGTTGTTAGGGTTTTGCCACTTGAAGACTGTCTCCCATTCCCATTTTTAAAATTTTAGGTTGCAGAATCTAAGGATATTGCACTTGTGACTTAAATTGGAGTTTCTGCAGGATTTGCAGTTGAGTTAGGTTGTTACGTTATAAATCCATCATATTATAGCAATTCAGTGTCCTTTCACAGGATTTGATGCAAAAACATTCCATTTTAAAACACCAAACATCAGTGAGCTGTCAGCAATAAAATTCTAACAGAATTTTGAGCAGTCTTAAAAATTATGTTGCCTTTTTTTCTCAAAATATTTCCTCTCAGGTAAAGGTTGTGACAGGAAAGGATGGGCAGACTGGTACTCCTGTTGCTATAGCAACCCAGCTTCCTCCAAATGTTTCTGCTGCTTTTTCATCCCAGCAGCAACCATTTCAGGTACTTTTCGATGGTTCTAAAATGTAGTCTCATCCGAAACTTTTCCTTCATCCAATATTTTAACCTTCGATTCACTATTTGCTCTTCAGCATTTTTTCCCAGAGCCCATTCCTTATTTTGAAAAAGTAAAAAACTCTTCCTGCATATAAAATTATAAAACTAAACTGCATGAGTAAATGACAACGCAGATCTTAACGTGTTATTTTTTGTGTGTGTTGACCTGTAACGCAGTAGTAGCTTCGGCATGCATGTCACCTGATACTTACAGTCCTGTTGAATGTACGCTCCGGATTCCTTGTGTGCTGTGTTTTAAATGTTGGTTCTTTCTTGTGTCTTCTATCTGTATTTTTGAGAACAGTGCAAAACAGAACAACAACAACAAAAAGATTAAACATGCTAACTTAGTGTTCTCTGTAGCTGGAAGAAGCACTGAGGTGAAACATACCTGAAATATCAGGACTTCAGGCTTCTAAGTGGATGTTAATTGAATGCAAACTTTAATTTTAAAAAATTTTTTGAAAATTAAATCACTGAGCGTGACATTAATAAATGCCAGGAACCTAAAAGTACAGGTCAGAGTACCTTTAGTCATTTTGGAATAGGTTGTGCTGGGTTCTGAAAGCAGCTTCATCTTGTGAATGTTCAAGGTTTTATTTTAAACTTCGGTGTAATTTCAGTTGTGCGTGGAAGTCGGAGTAGGCTCGAAGAGCGCCGCCTGCGCCCTCTGTTCAGAGCCTCCGGTTGCTGCCTTTCTGCCCCGTTTGCATTGCTTTCATTCTCTCTCTTCCTCCCTCCCTCTCTCTCTCTTATGCACACATATGCACATCCCCCGGGGGCTGTGTGAGCCGCACTGCCCCCGAGCGCTTGCGCACGTGGTGTCAGGGGTGGCTGTTACCCGGCCTACCCTCAGTGTGAGGGTCAGTCCCCGGAGTCTCCCGGCAGCTGTCCCGTGACTGAGCCGCGGCTCGGCTCGTGCAGGTCTTGTCTGCTGTTCTGGTGGTGCCCTTTGTGGTTGCTTCTCCCCGGGCTGGGGCCACCCACTGTGCTGAGTTGTCATGCCCCTCTGGTCTTCTTTAATCGGGGCTGGCTCCTCACTCTTTGATGACCTTCACGTCTTTGAGGAGTACAGGCCAGTTACTTTGTAGACGGTCCTTTGATGCGGGCCACTAACTCTGCCTTCTGTCCACAAGTCTGGCCAGAATTAGTCCTCACGTTAAAGACTGCAGAGTAGATTTTCTGACTCCGCTATTCTTACGTTCATTAGTTGGCATCCACTATCATGATGAGCTTTTTTCCCCATTCTTACATTCATATATGGATTCTTACTTTAATCGGTGGGTTATAGATGTCATTAACAGTATTTATTTGTTTAAATTATTTAATTCAATAAAATTCACTCATTTTTTTGTCTGTAGTTTTGTGAGCTTTGACAAACTCACAGAGTTGTGTAAACACCACCACCACAGTCAAGAAACAGGAGTCCATCATCCCCCAAAATGCCCCTCCTGCTACACTTTATGGTCAGACTCCCTCCCTCCGTCTTGGTTCCCCATCTCTATGACTTTGCCGCTCCCAGGTAAAATGTGAGAGGAATCACAGCATGCTGCCTTTTCAATGCACGCGGTGAACTCAAGATGTAGCTGCGTTGCTGAGTTTACCTGTGGTTTGTTTCTTTTTTTGCTGAGTGCTATTCCTTTGTATGAGTGTCCCCCCATCTGTCCAGTTTCCCTTTGAAGGACCTTGGGTTGTTTTCCAGTTTTTAGCATATGTAAGAGGAAGATTGCTGGGTATGTTAATAAGTTTATGTTCAGTTTTGTAAGAAACTGCCAGACTTTTTCACAGTGGCTGCACCATTTTGAATTCCCACCAGCAGTAAGAGTTCTGTTTTTCTGCATTCTCCCCACTACTTGTTTTTGTCCGTTTCCTTTTGTAGTTATTCTAATATGTATGTAGTTTTAGTTTGTGTATCTCTAAAGACTAACGATGTTGAACAAGTTTCCATGTGTTCATTTGCCATTTGTATATCCTCTTTGGTGAAGTATCTCTTCATTTCTTTCACCAGTTTTTTTCACTGCGTCATTTGCTTTATTGTTGCGTTTGAGAATTCTTTATATAATTTGGATTGAAGTTTTTTTTATCAGATATAAATTTGCAAATATTTTTCTCTCCTGCGGTTTATCTTTTTCTTCTTTTATACTGTTTTTTTTTTTTTACAGAGCAAAAGTTCTGAATTTTGATGCAGTCTATTTTACCATTTTTTTCTTTCATGGATTGTGCTTTTGACATATATGTAAGAATTCTTTGCTCAACCCAAGGTCACAAAAACGTCCTCTGTTTTCGTCTAGAAGTTGTATAGTTTTAGGTTTTACATTTAGGTCTGTGATCCACTTTGAGTAAAGTTTTATATAACATATAAGTGTAAGTAAAGGTTCATATCTTTACATGTTGATAGCCAGCTAGTTGAGCACCATTTCTTAAAAAGACTGTTCTGAATTGACTTTGCATCTTTGACAAAAGTCAGTTGATTCTACCTGTATGGGTCCATTTGTGGGCTCTCTTCTCTTCCATTGACCGATGTGTCTTTGTTTTTGCTTATGACACACTGTCTTTACTACTGTAGCTTTGTAGTAAGTCCTGAAATCAGTTAGCATGAATTCTTCAACTTTATTCTTTTTCAGAATTGTTTTGGTCATTCTGGTTCCTTTTGATATCTACAGAACGCTCTGCTAGGATTTTGGTTGGGATTGCACTGAATCTATTGACCTGTTTGGGGAGAAGTAATATCTTGATAACATTGAGTCTTCTAGCCCAGGAATATGTTACAGCTCTCCATTTATATTTATCTTCTTTGATTTCTTTCATCAGTATTTTGTAGTTTTCAGCATGCCAATTCTATACATATTTTGTTAGACTTACACCCAAGTATTCTAATTTTTCTGTGGTGCTACAGATGGTACTTAAATTTTTAAAAGTTTTCCTGGTTGTTCATTCCCAGTTTATAGGAATACAATTGACTATGCAACCTTGCTAAGTTCCTTTTCTAGAGTCAGGAGCTGTTCTGTATATTCTACAGGATTTTCTCCTTGGAGACCATGTCTGCAAAGAAGCAAAGTTTATATTTTCTTTTCCTGTCTATGCCTTTTATTTCTTTTTCCTGTCTTACTGCACTGGCGTGGAATTCCACGGTGATGCTGGATAGGAGTGGTGAGAACAGACATTCTTACCTTTTTCCTGGTCTTAGGGGGAAGGCGGTTAGTCTTTTACCTTGAAGTCTGATGCTAGCTGTAGATTTTGTAGGTATCCTTTATCAAGTTAAGGAAATTCCTTTATTCCTAGTGTTTATCATGAAAGGAAGTTGAATTTTCTCAAATGCTATTTCTGCATCTGTTCACTTAATCATGCAATTTTTCTTGTTTGGTCCGGAAGAATGGTGAATTACGTCATATGAAGATACAATTTATATGCAGGGACTACACAGGTCTTTAGTGTTACAGTTTATCAAGTTTAACAAGCAGCACTTAACTTGTACACCTGTCAGACGTCCATTTCCATCATCTCCTGTGTCCCTGCAGGCCACCCACTGCCCACCCCCCATGTTTTGATATGTTTATTCTGCTCTTACTGCTTTTTTCGGTGTTCAACTTGTCTGTGATTTGAGCAGTCGGAGCTCTTCCGAGCTGGCTCTAGTATACTCTTGACACATCCCTGCCACTCTCTGAGCACTTGCTTACTTTCTTCTACGAGATGTTTAAGGTTTATCTTGCATATTCCTTGATCAAGCCCGAGATCAGCCATTTCTCCAGGGAGCCTGGTTCCTTTCGGTGGGGAATAGTAATTTGAACCTGATGTTCAGGTGCTTCTTGAGATGAATTTGATACAACTGAAGATAAGATTTCTTCAGTTGGAAATTGTCAGAAGAGTTGTCCGTGGCACGTCTTTTCTGTTAATGCTAGAGGAATGTGATACATCAGTATGCTTATAGACCACACTGATACTTGCCTAAGAACAGTGGGACCGTGAAAGGCACCAAGTACCTGTAAACTTAGGTGGTTTCCACAGTGACACGAATTAAACCTTCTGATTTACCGTTGTGCTTACCAGATGGCCAGAAATCAAATTGTTGATTTAGGTCTGCAGGGTTCTCATCCACTTTTGATGGCAGTGTATTGTGGAAACATTTGGAAACATTTCAGGTGATCGGGGAAAAAGTGAGCATGGGTGGGCCCTTTGCCCAGCCAGCATGCTCTAAAGATACTCTGTTTGTGCCCCAGAAAACATGTCTAGTGCTGTTCCCAGCAGCACTGTTTGTAAGTGGCCCCAGTCTGAGAAGAACCAGCATGTCCACCAGCAGCAGACAGGTCAGTGAGTGGTGCACATTCGCGCAGAGGAGTGTGAACGAGAGCAGTCAGCAGTGGGAGCACGGGAGTGGGTCACTGCACGCCTGGGCGTGGTGGGTCTCAGCGACACCGTGTGGGGGGCAGGGGTTGTGGGAGGCGCAGGCGGCACTGCTTCAGGTCCAGTTCCAGGGGAAGCAGAGCCAGACACAGTGCTGGGCGAGCTGAGCCCGTAGCTGCCGACCCTGGGGAAGTGTCCCCGCGCCGTCCAGGTCACCGGGGCTGTGGGGAGGGGCTGCCTGCACGGTGCCGGGGTCTTCACGGCACGAGTAGCAGTTGATTCTTAAGCCTCGTGATGAGTACGTGGGTGATCTTTATTACTTTTTACACTGTAATCATTTTTCTTTTCTTTCTTCCTTTTTTTAATTGAAGTACCGTCAGTTATATTGTGTCAGTTTCTAGGGTACAGCACACTGTCCAAGTCATGCATATACGTACATGTTTGTTAACCATATAGGTTTTTCTGCCTCTCAGCATTTTATTACGAAAAATTGCAAACAGAGAGAAAAGTTCAACAGTGTTCAGTGAACACCTGTATCCCAGTATTTAAAATCTATGATCAATTTTCTCATGCTTTTAAAATCACATTATAGAATATATTAAATATTTAAGAGACCAAAAGAGGAAAACCAAGGAGTGTCCGTTTTGAATTATAGATCTTTGAGGCAAATACTAGTGGATGTCTAAGGAGACAAGAAAATGGAGTCTGTCAGAAGACATTCTGAAATGAAAAATATATCCTTTGCTTCCTTTGGGGGGGAAAAAATCTCAGTACGAGTTTTATCATTTACAACCAGCTGTAGAATTTTCATACTGGCTAATCTATATTGACTAGTGAAACTCCAGAAATAAATTCAGAATTCTTTGCATTATATATATATAGTCTGCTTCCAAAAGATTTTGAGGTAATATTACTGAGTGCAGAGGAATTGTATATAAAATAATACACACTCACATGCACTCACATATTTATTAATAAAAAGAACCGTTCTAAGTAGACAGTATCTTTCAGTGGCTTTTCTGTTAGAGAAAGTGAACAGTCATCCATAGTTCCATCATTCTAACAAAGCTTTTAAATATTTATTACATACATACCAGTTGACACAGTGTATTCACACTTTTCTTTGGCCATTTCATTTGACAAGTGCCCTATGTTTTATTCACTTTCAGTAATTCTGACTTTAATGGCTTCTCATATATCATTCTGAGGAACTGTGATTTCTTAAGCCACTTTTCTCATTTTAATTCTATTTAGAAAAAGTTTTCAGGAGTAGCATTGGTGACGCAAGGAAGTCTTAGTGTCTGTGCGGTGCTCGCCATGCACCGTCGCTTTGGTGTTGGCAGAAGGTGCTGCTGGAAGCCTGTGAGTGGTCCCGGGTTTGTTACCGCCTTGTCAGCACTGGCAAGCGTTCTAAACAGAGTTCAAGACATTACCAGGATGAATATTGTTACTTGCAACCAGTTACTGGATTTTTACAACAAACTGCTCTGCTGGTGATTAAACTCTGGAAGTAAATCCAGAGTTGTCGGTGTGTGTATTAGTTTCTGCTTCCATGAAGTTTTGAGGTGCTGTTCTAGAGTGCAGTTATTATGTACAAAGTAGTTTTTACTGCAGTTACTTAGACCTTAAAAGATCCCAATCGGAGGTTATTTTTCAGCGGTTATAATGTTACAAGAAATGAATACTTACAGGTCTTTAACCCTGCCGCAACTATTGATTTTTTATTCTTACTTACGTGTTCGTATTTTTACGTGTCCAGTTAAAGCTTCGTAGGTGTGAAGTGGAAGCTTACTTGTTTAACTGACATGCGTGTGGAAAGAAGGCGTGAGAGATTCTCTCTCGCTCACCCTCCCCCCAGATTAACCTCGGGGGGGTTTCTTTCAGAACCTTGAACTGAGAGACCTCTGGTCACCGAGCCCAAAGCCTTGTCCATTACAGGTGGGTCCTTTGAAGGGACTCAGGATGGTCATCACCTCGTTGACCATGCCCTTCTCTTTCGGTGACTGGGCATCACCACAGGTTCCACTTAGTTTACACTTGTTTCTTTAAACTGGACAGAAATGTACTCCTTGGTGACCACCAGCTGCAGCTGTTGGCCTTAGTTCCTCCCTCCGGAGGCTGCTCTTTCTGGTAGCAGGCATTCCAGATTTTCTTTTCTGTGAGCTACATCCCCGGTTCCTTCGACTGTTGTTTTCCCCTTGGCGTAGTTTCTAGACTCCCTCTAAGTTGTACTGTCTGCTCTGGAAAAGTCTGTTTCGCTGTTGTCTTTCTTCAGATGGGCATCCAGAATTCTGTTCCCATCAAGGAGTATCTTTTTTTCTATGAGAATTTTTCTTTCTTATTTTTTAAAGAGTTCCAGTATATGATTGTTAATTAAAACCAAATTTGTATTTTATAAACAGCAGTGTCTTTCCTATTAAAATACTCATGAAGACTGTAAGATAAAACTGAAAACCATTCTGAAAACCAAGAGTCAGTGGCAGTCAGGAGTTAGGGAAAGAGAAGCCTTCCCTGTCAGTGTCTTTGATGATGTATTTTTTCTTTGAATGAAGTCCAGTGTATCAGTTTTTTCGTAAGGATGTCCAGTCTTCTAACATCCCCTGGTTGAGAAGACTTCGTTCCCTCTGGGTAACTTTGGAGTCTTCAGGAAGTGACATTGTGTGGGAGCGTGAGTCTCCCTCTGCGCTCTGCTCAGTTCTCTCCGTCTGCCGTCCGTCCTTCAGCGGCACTAGGCCCCCCGATGCCCGAGGTCTGCGGTGCGCCTGGACATCCTTCTCTCCTCTTGTCCTTCTCTCAGGAATCTGCTTTCAGTTTGCTGACCTCTGCGTCCCCACTCTGCTGCTCAGCCTAGCCAGTGAACTCTTTTATTTTAGATACTTTATTTTTCAGTTGTCGAATCTCCATTTGGCTCTCTTTTTTAACAGTTTCTTTTTTTCCTGACAAGGTCTCCTTCGTCCTTCATAACAGCATACTTCCTCTTGTGTCCTTGGGCACACTCACTAAAGCCACGGTGAAGTCCCTGCTGCCAGTTACAGCATGTGGGCCGTCTTGGGGTTGGGGTCCATTGACTGTGTTCTGAGTGTGGCTCCTGTTTTCTCGTCTCTCTGTGTTCTGGAGTAAGTTTGAATTAGATTTTGGATGTCATGAGTGATACATCGTAGAAACTCTGGGTTCTGTTCTGTTCTTCTGAAGAGTGCGATCGTTTTGCTTTCACATGTAGTTAATGTGATTGAATTGGAACTGTAAACCCTGTCTCCCGATCGCGGTGCTGGAGACGTCCGTGCGGTTGTTTTGGCTGGGGCTTGGAGTCTTTGTGCAGGTGTGGTTTAGGAGGCAGCCAGACACCGAGGAGAGGACTCTGGGCCTCCCCCACCTCCAGCTGCCTCCTGTGGCTCTGCTCTGATCTCCTGCCCTCCGTCTTCAAAGTGGCCTTCAAGCCAGTGAGGCCCTGCACGTCTCTGGATCTGAGCTGGTCCACGCAGTGCAGCCTGGGGCCTGCTCTTGCCGAATGCTGTAAAATCAGCACTCTCCCCTAGCTCCATTCCCTTCTTGCAAGGGTGAAGTGTTCCATCTTGTAGCTGCCTACCCTTTCATATCTTTTTATATTTCATCTAGAGTTTGTGTTTATCTACAGTGTGTTTGGCCCAACAGGAAGTACTTAGCCATTACCGGACACGGAACCCTGTATCAATTTCTTTTATTTTAAGAAAGGCCTTTTTTCAATTCCAGAAGTAATACATGTTCACTACAGAACATTTGGAAAATTTAGAAAAGTGCACACAAACACGAATTATAAATTACCTATAGTCTTGTCCCCAGAGATAACCACTGTTCACATACTGGTTTTCAAATCATTCTTTTCTTTCTTCCTCCTTCCTTCCGTCTCTCTGTCCATCCCTCCCTCTCTCGCCCCATCTTTGTTAAGTGTAGATGGGGGGTGCTTGCTTTCCTTTTTACTCTGAGACCTCTTGCCATGTGAGGCAGTGACCTGCAGCGCGGCCAGTACTGGCAGCGTAGTGCCTGTTCCCAGGGCTGCAGGGGTCAGCAGCCCCTCGCACAGAGCAGTTACTGTGTTTAGACGTTTAAAAGAAAGCCTCACTAAGTAGAGTAGATGTAATTGAATTATTAAAAACACAGGCAACTAGCAGCTGTTCAGCATAATTCTCAGCATTTGGTGTCCCTGCAAGCGTGGTGCAGAGCTGTGAGAGGCGCAGGGTGCCCACACTCAGCTGGTTTCTGTCTTCTCTGGTAGCTTTTCATTTAAACATTCAAAGTAGAGCCTGTATATATTTCACATAGCTTTATGTCATGTATGGTGCTAACTGCAAAAATGCCATTTTGAAGTTAATTGGGTTGTTACGAATTAGCATGTTAGTGTCATTTTCCAGTACCAAGACAGTTTCAGCCTTTCTTGTTGTCACTCGGTTTTTGTGTTTCTGGCGGGGTGATGCCGGGCAGGGTGACTGGTGAGGGAGGCTGAGCTGCAGCCCTAGGTCCGAGACTGAGGTTCCCGCGTTAGTTTCTGCTGTCTTCTTTGCGCAAAGCTAGCTTGTTTCTGAAGGACTCTAGATTTGCATTGATCTGAAAGTACATTTAAAACCAGAATACAAGTCCTTTTTTTTAATCCTCCAGAGGTAAGTTAGAACTTACTTATTACAATACATTGGGTAGATAACATTTCTCTTCTTAAGAAGGAATGAGGTCAGTGTTTGGGATAATTATGATAGTTTTAGTTTATATTCATTCTTGTAATGCACTTAAATGATCAAGAGCTCAGTTTTTCTTTTTTTTTTTTCTTCCCAGCAGCAAGCCCTAGCAGGGACCCTGGTGGCAGGGGCCGGAAATGCGATAGAAACGGACCCCTTTAAGAGGCAGCAGGCGGGACCCCCGTCAGGTATGTTCCGGAGCCCAGGCTGAGGTGCCCTCAGGGCCCAGGTAGCGGCTTAGTTTGGGAATTCCTGTGTGGCGGCCACATGTTTCTGAAGCACGGCCCCTAAATGGAACTTGGTTTTGGTTAGTTTCTACTTTGAAAGTTAATTTTTCTTTGGTGATAATCAGCTAAACAAAATGTTTATGTGAATATTTACGTGTCCTGAAGTTAGAGAAGTTTGTCGGTTGAACCGATATGTTCCAGTTTGATTTTCTGTGTGCATTTGTAGGCTCCTTAGTCCTCATGATATGGTTAAATGCAAAACCATTTGCTTTTTCAAGTTGTCATTCATTTTTCAAACTGAATTTTTTCTTCAGCTTATGAACTTAATGCACAATTTGTGTAAAAGATCCAGACAGTTCAGAAGAGGGTAATTTAAGTCTACCTCTGTCTGTTGTTCCTTCCTTGTTCCCTAGCCACAGACGTAGCTGCTAAGATTTGTTCACATTCACATACATTTTTCTGTCCACACACAAGCATTGTTACAGATGTGTCATTCTGAAAAAATTCCAGTGTGACCCTGTGTACACCGTTTTGTCTTTTTTTTTGGTGGGGGTAGGTAATTAGGTTTATTTATTTATTTTTTAAATAGTATTTATTTTATTTTTTAATCTAAGTACTGGGGATTGAACCCAGGACCTCCTGCATGCTAAGCACACACCCTACCACTGAGCTACGCCCTCCCCCCACACCACTGTGTCTCTAATATTAACTGTGGGCCGTCTTTCCCAGCGGTGGACCTCTTCCTTTTTGACGGCTGCAGGATATTCCATTGCATGGTGCTTCCTGCTTTGTTCATCAGACCCTTGTTAGCATTCATTTATTAGTATCCTTTTTTCCTGTTATAATCAAAACAGGACTGAGCATTTAATTGTGTATTTTTTCCTACGTCTTTCCCCACACATCTGAAAGAAGAGCTCCTAGGAATGAAATTGCTGGATCAGGCGTCTGCGTAGTTAAATACTGGTGATGCTGAGTAGCCCTCCAGCAGGACAGGGCCAGTTGTCACTTCCGTCAGCTATTTCCAGCCATTTTTATTTAAGTATGATCAGTCTTTTAATCATTGTTGATCCAGTGGGTGAAAAATCAAGTCTTTCGTTTTGATGTGACTTTCATTTTGATGAGGTTGCAGTACCTCTTCACCTTTCTAACCACCTGTGGGTGTTGCTCTGCCAGCTGCTGGTGTTCTCTGCCCGTTCTGTCTGGATGTCGGTCCTCTCACGTTAATTTGCAAGAGCTCTCAGAGTGTGGAGTGGGTGGAGCGAGTCAGCCTTTGGCCCGTCATGTATGTTGCAGATGTTGTCTCGTAGGTTGTCGCTTGTCCTTTGCCTTTTTATGATGCTTTTTCTTATATTTACAGACATTTAACGGAAAGAAATTATACTTATCAACCTTATCTTTTATGGCTTCTGCATTTTGGTTCATGTTTAGAAATGCCTCTGTGCTCAAAGATGATAAGAACACTTACACTTTTTTTTCTACTACTTTTGTGGTTTTATTTTTACATCAAACTGCACCTTTTCTGAAAATTATTCTAGAGCAGTCTAAGAGACCTCGACTTGAAGTGGGTCACCAAGGGGTAGTTTTCCAGCACCCAGGGGTGAACACAGGAGTTCCTCTTCAGCAGTTAATGCCGACAGCTCAAGGTAAGACCCAGCACCAGAGCCAGCTCTCTTAGCTCAGAAGGAGGGAGTGCAGGGAGGTCTTAAGAAACCAGCATCAGGCTAAAATGTGTGGAGTCAGGTAGCATATTTGAAGTGGTTTCTGGAAATGGGATGTTCCTCTGAGTCCCGGTTAACTCTGAAGAAACCACGGAGACCAGTTCTGGACACTTCAGCGGAGCCGCATGTCCCTCTGTCCTCCAGCTGCCTCCAGCTGCCCCCAGCGCTCACTGCTGTGTCTCCTGCCCTGCCGCTGTGGTAGGGACCCCGCGGCGCTGCCACGCCTGTGCTGCTTGGCGCCAGCTTGCAGAAGCCAAGGGCCTTCCTTTCCTTTTTTGTGTGCTCGTGTATAACATCAGAGCTAATATACACAGATTTCCCGCCAGTTAAATTTGCCATTTGCGTGTGCGATGTTCTGAGTTGAGGGGTCTGTGACACACAGGAGTCAGTGCTGGGGGGGTCTGCCCTCTTCTGCAGGAGGAATGCCGCCTGCCCCGCAGGCCGCTCAGCTCGCCGGCCAGAAGCCGAGCCAGCAGCAGTACGACCCATCCACGGGGCCGCCGGTGCAGAACGCCGCCAGCCTGCACACGCCGCCGCCGCAGCTCCCGGGCCGGCTGCCCCCCGCCAGTCTCCCTGCCGCGCCCCTCCCGTCAGCGCTGCAGTTCTCACAGCAGCCACCGGTGGTGGAGCCGCAGACCCAGCTCCAGGTCCCTGTGAAGACGCAGCCGCCAAGTGCCCCGGTCCCTGCTGCACCGCCCGGCCAGCTGCCCGCTCCCCCGCCGGTGCAGCCGGCCCTCCACGTCCCGGTGCCTGGGAAGGTGCAGATGCAGGCCCCGCCACTTTCGGCCCAGTCACAGGTACCGGCCCCTTGCCGCTACCCTGGTGAGAAATGGCCGAGAGGGCAGGACATGTGTGGGCAGGACGGGGCACTGCGTGGTAATTCACTCTCCCAGCAGTTCCTCTCCTGCGTCAGAGCTGTAGTTAATTTGGTAGCTACGAAGTAATGTTATTGAGTGTGTAACGGCAGTTACCATTATTAAATTATCAGGAAACGACACGGTTCTTATTGCTGCTCTCAGTACAGGGAGGCCTGTGAAGGGCCTTGTGTCCCTTGTCCCACCTGGTGGAGGTCAGTGGCAGGAGCCCCCTTACCAGGCGGGAGGGAAGGCCGGGGCGGGGGCGTGCTCTGGCTCCCCCTCCGCGGGTGCCGGCCCTCCGGACAGTCCGCTCTGCAGGCAGAATGAGGCACTTCCCTGCCAGGCTTGAGGTGCATTTCTCGTGTGTATAATGCTCCCCCGCACCCCCCGCTAGTTCATTGTACCCAGATGCCTTCGAACCGCGCACAGTGAACCGCGTGGGGCCCTGACGACTGGTGCGGCTCTGAGCGCGGGTGCAGCCTGTCTGCAGCCCCGAAGTGGGGGCGGTGTTTCCGGAGACTCAGCAGTGTGTGGTCGGCCAGAGCAGGAAAGCCCCCCCTTCCTCTCCCCCTCCCTCAGTAACAAGGAGGTTTCCTAGCTGGGCTTTGAGTTCAAGTTCTTCTGGTGACTGGGGAAGTCTGCTGCTCCTTCACCAGGTGGAGGGCGGGGCGACCAGCACTTACCCGCACACCAGCTCCTTTACCCCCATTTAGCTGGGAAAGGACTCAGGCCAGAGAGGCCCGGTAACCTGACGGGATCGGGCAGTCGGCGCTAGAGGAGCTCTGTTGATTGATTCTAGAGCCTTTCATGAAAGACTCTCCTTCCAGGTTGGGCAGGGGCTGGCAGCGTGTTCTGTGAAGGGCCCCAGAGAGCGGGCTGAGCAGGCCATGCGGTTCCTGCTGAGCCGCTCAGCCGTGCTGTTGAAGGTGCAAGGGGCCCCAGGCCCACAGATGAGTGGCTGTGGCCAGTCGAGCTTTACAGAAGTGTGTGGCCGGCCGGGCTTGACCGGGCGCTGAGGTGGGCGCTGAGGAAGATGCATGGGGGGACCGGCCTCGCTGCGGGGCGCCTCCACGTTCTGGGCTGTGAATTGGTGCCTTCTCCCTGCACCCGTCCGCAGCCCTCCCTGCCCCGCCTCCCCCCCCCCCCCGACGGAATCCCTGTGTGGACTTAGCTCCACCTTCAGTCGCTGTGGGAGGAGCCTGCCTGTGCCGGGCCTGATCTTTAGGGCCTGATCTTTACAGGGCTGTGCCGTCGGGACAGCCCAGAGCAGGCCTTCTGACCTTGTGCTCGCCTGCACGCCAGGTTGCGGAGAATTTGTATTTGCCCTTCAGAGAAAAGGCACAGGATGAGCATTTGGTATTTTTCAATTAAAAAGAAGCTTACTTAGTTAAAAATTCTAAAACATTATTTGAGAAAGTGAGAAAAAGCCGGAAATTGTGAAAAAGCAGGAAAGAAAAAGCTTACATGACATAAGAAAATACGTGAAAGCACAGTTTATGGTTGTTCTGACTGTGGCTTTGTGACGAAGGGGCCAGTGTTCTCTGGGGACACAGCTTGGGTTGTGTGTTTCTGTGCTTTGCGTGATCATGTGTGGTGTGTCGGCAGGGGGGGGGGCGGCCCTGGGGTACATTCCCCTCTGTTGGCGAGGCCGGCTCTGGCCCTTGGTTCTGGGAGCGGCACTGAGGCCCTATTCCTCCCCACTAGCCAGTGGCGCCAACACGACCCTCTGTGGACCCCGCCCAGCCCGGTCAGCGGCCCTCGGCCTCCTCATCTACCTCATCTGTTGCTCCTGCAAGCGGCCCGGGCCCATCGCCTGCACGGGCCTCCCCGGTGAATAGACCCTCCTCAGCAGCCAACAAGTCACTCTCTCCAGTCACCTCCCGGTCCCCGGGGGCAGCTGTGTCGGCGCCCCCAAAACCGCAGAGCCCAGCTCAGAATGCCGCCCCGCCCCAGGACAGTTCTCAGGACAAGCTCGCAGAACAGATAGCACTGGTAAGTGCGCTGCATTTGTTTAAAAAGTGTGCTGCATTTTTTAAAAAGTTAAGCTGAAGGAAATTGTACAGTCTATTCCAGTTTGCGAGATGCGTTTGAGTTTAATGTCTGCGGGACAATAGTTTAAAACTGAGCACCTGAATGTAAGGGTGATTGAACGTGGTTTGGGATCCGCAGAAACCAAGCTGAAAACCGAGTAGTTGACCTGCCCTGCTGGAAGTCGACGTGTGTGGAGACGGGCTTTCCTGTGCCGAGAGCAGCGATCTGGGGCCGCTGTCGCTGCATGCTGGGGGGCCGGGGCGTGCAGGGCAGGCCCGTGTGGGTCACGGCCTGCCCTCAGTGCCTGCTGCCCTTGGGTGACAAGGCAGTTGTTCTGCTCGGCTTCATCAGGGGAGTTGAAAGAGACGTAAAATAGGCCGAACGCCATGAGCCCGGCAGTCCCCGTCGCTGTTTGACGTGGGGTTGGTCCGGGGCCCGCTTGTAGATCTCCTTCCCTTCCCGGGGGGGAGGCGGGTTCCCGGCGGGTGTCGCCTCCCGTAAGTGCTCCGCTGTGAGCGCTGGTCTGCACACGCTGTCCCTAGTCTCCGGGCTGGGGCAGGACTGTGGCTTCAGCTGCTTCTGGTGCCCCTGGGGGCCGCACACCCCCGCCCCTGATCTTTCATGGAGCTGCTGTTGGCTTCGTGTCTGGCTCGCTCTTTGTTACCGAGACTTCTGCGTAGTAGGCGTGCAGCGATCATGGTGTGAGTTAGCAGTGTGCCTTCAGCTGTGTGCTGGACCTCCTTCACCCCTTCGCTCCTTACAGGAAAACCAGATCCATCAGCGAATTGCAGATTTAAGGAAAGAAGGCCTATGGTCCCTCAGACGGCTGCCGAAACTGCAGGAGGCGCCCCGTCCCAAATCGCACTGGGATTATCTGCTGGAGGAGATGCAGTGGATGGCCACAGACTTCGCCCAGGAGAGGAGGTGGAAGGTGGCCGCTGCCAAGAAGGTAGTCCTGCGGCGCAGGCAACGGCGCTTCTCTCTCGTCACTGGGTGGTGTGAGGGGCTTAAAGGGCTAGAGATGGGAAGTCTCCCAGCCCCGCCGTCTGAAGGATTTCTTGGCTCGTGAGTAGATGGAGAATGCTTCGCTGCTGTTGAGAAAGCAACTGCTGAGTGACTCACTTCTGAGGGCTGTCAGCCGTGCTCCAGCGTGGCCTGTCGGGCTGTAGGGTGCAGGCGTGGCTGCCCTGCCGCAGCTCTGGCCTGGGGTTTAGGCTCTTTGTCTCGCTGGAATGAGGATGCCTGCAGCCCTGAGAGCGAGGTGAGAGCTGGAGTGGGGAGAGGCCAGTGGATGGTGAGCAGCCCGGGCGCCGTCCCCGGGCCTCCCGGCCGTGCGCCGCCCTGGGGCCTGCTCTGCGCAGCCTAGTCTCCGGTCCAGCTTCTCTAGTTCCGGCTCAGAGTTTGTTTCCTTCTCTCTGCTCCCCGAGCAGGCACCCAGCCCTGGGGGATGCCTGGCAGCTGGGAGGTGCTGCCGCTAACGCTGGCAATGTAGAAGGTGATAGATCTCTAGAAACCTTAGATCCTGAAACGGGGAGCACCTGTCCTGCGTGTGTGCGCACAGCTCGGGGCCCGTCATCTCCCACCTCCATCGCCGTGCCAGTGTCTTTGCTCCTCGGGCCCGTGTGCCGTCTTCGTGTTTCCTGTACCCTCAGGACTGGGGACTGAGTCTGTGTGCCCTGCCTGTCCACCTTCCTCCCCTGAGCTCTCCCCTCACTCTCCCCACGTAGTTTTGGTAGAGAAAAGCTGAGACCACGGGGATAACAGAGTTCTGAGTATAAAGGGTCTTAAATCAGATCCATGGGTATTTCAGAAGAAAACCCAGGTTGCTCCTTAAGCGTGTCCTTTTTCACCAAGGAAGATGGTCCTGAGCATGTAGACACAGGGCTGGACAGAGCGGTGGACGGGGACACTGACACTGAACCACGAGCTGTGGCCGCGTGAAGCAGGAGGCTTCACTCAGGGGGGTGTGATCGACCAAGACCAGGCCCCTGGAGTCGTGTGGCGGGAGGCCGCGTCAGTGTCCACCTGGCCTCCGGCACGCTTCTCACCAGAATCAGGGCGCCACAGCGTGCTGTGCTTAGGGCTGGGGGCATGCTCATTTCTAAGTTATTTCTGCACCTTTCTGAGGCACTGCTGGTGGGGGTGTAGAGAGTATAAACTCTGGAAGCAGTTGGCAATATAAAGCAAAAACCTTAAAAAAGAAATGAATTATCCCAACCCAACTTTTTTAATACCTAGGAATTAAATAAATTTTACCGCATTCATGCAATGGAAATGGTAACCATTAAAACTGATCTTGATCAGTGTTGATTGGTAGAAAGATGTTAGTCACATGTTAAAGGGGGAAAGAAGATTGTAGCACATGTGACGTTGCATTTTGGAGAGAAACGCGTGGACTTAGTAAAACGGCACTTTCTGGAAAAGTCAGGCGGAACGTCAGCAGCGGTTCTTGCTGGCCTCCGGGCTTCTCCTTTGCGTCCCGGGCCGTGTGTGCGGCCTCAGGCTCAGGGCGGTGTGGAGAGACGCGTGTGTCTTCCTGGCCCGACGTGGCGCAGCGTTAAGGGTCTCGAACTTCGCTCACCAGCTCGTGAGGACCGTGGCGCGCCGGCTGGAGGAGCAGCAGCTCCGGGAGGAGCGCGGGCGCAGGGAGGCGCAGAGCCGCC
Organism: Camelus dromedarius; assembly: GCF_036321535.1. Taxonomy (NCBI): domain Eukaryota; kingdom Metazoa; phylum Chordata; class Mammalia; order Artiodactyla; family Camelidae; genus Camelus; species Camelus dromedarius. Next base: position 24,390,522 of record NC_087466.1, read on the forward strand.
TGAGGCGCATCGCCGCGTCGGCGGCTCGCGAGATAGAGCACTTCTGGTGGAACATCGAGCAGGTGAGTGCTGGCGCTGACGGGGCCCTGGGAACATGGCACGTCCTGCCTGGCGGGGCTGCCTCCTGAACGCTGCCCGGCTGAGGGAGGGGGATGCCCACGGCAGGTGGCCCGGGGGGGGGGGTCCCCGCGCTGCCTGTCGGCACCCCTGACTGTTGGCTCCTTAGGAGACCTGGCTTCCCGCTGTTTCTCTTAGCGCGTTGAATACCCGCCAGCTGTAGCCCGCATGCCCCCGGCGGCGTGTGAGCCTTCCTGCGGGGTCTTTCAGGCCGTTCTGCTTGGCAGCAGTGCCGGTCACTACAGGCAGCTTGTCTCCAGAACGGCTGCTCTGTCTCTAGCTTCCTTTCAATAAAAATTCACATTTTGCTGTCTGGCAGTATCTGGGCAGGATGCCGCGGCCACAGAACAGTGCAAAGGTGCCAGACCGAGCGTTTCTTTCTGAAGTGCCGCTGGCCTTTGAACAACGCGAGGGCTGGGGCGCCGACCCTCCGCGCGGGTAATTGGCCCCCGTGTCTGCGGTTCCATCTGCGGGTTCAGCCAGCTGCAGACCGTGTCGTTCTGTAGTGGTTACTCTTGGAAAAAACCCGTGTGAAAGTGGCCCCGTGCCGCTCAAACCCATGTTGTACAAGGGTCAGCTGTAGTTTGAAAGGAGGCTGGGACAACTGTGCTTCTGGACGATGTGTGTGAGTTTTAACGTTTTCGTATACAGAACTTTATTGTTTACGTTCCTAGTCACATGCTTACTTAACTCTTTGCATTTAGGTTGTGGAAATAAAACTACAAGTAGAATTAGAAGAAAAAAGGAAAAAGGCCTTAAATTTACAGAAAGGATCCAGAAGAGGTATGACACCCGTTCAGAAGCCGTCCCCTCTCCCAGGCTGTGTTAGTCCCGATGGCTCGCCGTCGCCTCGTGGACCCAGGGGGGTCCTCTGCTTACCAGCCTGGTTCTGGTTTCTCTTGTGTGCTGTGGGAGCTGACTGTCTCAGTTCTTTTGAGATTCACCAGGATGAGTCAGTACCCTCGGGTTGATCAGCTTTGGGGTGCTCTCAGAACCGGGGTTCTGAGCCTGCCCCTGGCCCGTCCCTGGACAGGGAGTGAGCTCCCCAAGGGCAGTGCCCACCGGGGTGCCTGTGCACCATTGCCTGGCTTCGACCACGTCTGTAGTGGCAGCCCCATCACTGGACGCTCTGAGGTGTGCCAGGCCCTGGGGAGCGGTCCTCACCGCGAGAATTCTGGGCGCAACACCTCCCTTTTACTGATGGGGAAACTGAGGCAGAGAGGCAGCCGCCGCCGGAAGTCTTGGGACTGTAAGATCACGCAGATCATCAAATAAGAACTTTCCCAGATGGGAGGCTTCTGGGTACCTGCAGAATCATGGGTGCTGAAAGCTGAGAGCGGCCAGCGCTTGGCGGGTGTGGAGGTGGGGCCGCCGCCCGGCGTGACTGGGAGGAAGGCAGCGGGACTGGCTCTTGCTGTCTGCTCCTCACGGGGGCAGGTAGCCGGCGGCCTCCGTCAGCACAGGTGCCCTGGGTGCGTGTGAAGGTCACCTCCTCCTCGGCCCTGGGGAAAACGAACCACATCACCTGTCGTTTTAGGGAAAGAACTGAGACCTCAGGGACTCGATGTGTCACTGGACAGCTTCCTGGTAAGTTCCGGGTTGTGCTCTCACGGTGTCATTGAGATACAGTGTCTGGCAAGATGCACTGACTTGTTTTATCTGAGAAACTTGCAGATTGTAAATAGCGTTTCATTATAAAATTAGTCTGCCTTTGGCACAGAACTGTTCCTTTATAGCTTTAGCTCACGTGGGGTGTCAGGCTGGTGGTCTGGGGAGACGCAGCTGAACGCAGTGACTGTGGGTTGTCTCACTCCTCTGCTGCCCCCTGCCTTTCCCGTGACTATGTGGGCGGGTGGCCCGCACGCCTGCCTCCGGCTCTCCTTGTCTTTTAGGTGCGTGTTAGGTAGACATGTCTGCTTTGGCTTCTCATTGTGTTTTCAGATCTCGGGCGTGCATACGATTTGTGTTCTGTGTTTCAGGATCCGGGAACATCCGGGAGGAAAAGAAAAGCCAGCATGTCACTGACGGATGATGAAGGTCTGTCCCCGGTGCTCTCTACTGTGCAGGGCTCCCTGAGGTTGCAGGTGGAGCGCTCGCTCCGTGCGGCCTGCGTGGCGAGCGTGGCCTTGACCAGAAGAGCCCAGTGGCCCAGGGGCTTGTGTTGTGGGGCAGGTGCCTTGGTGGATGGTGGGGCTTTGCAGTGAGGAGATGAGGAGTTGGAGTGTGTGTGTGTCTGCGTGTCTGTGTGTGTGCTCGCGTGTGTGTGCGGAGGAGGGGCAGTAAGTGTTGGTGGGAAGGAGTCAGCTAAGAGGGGCTGAGGCTGGCGGGAGAGAAGGTGCAGGCTGCCTGGGAAGGCCTCGTGTGGTGGGCGCTCACGCCCAGCTGGAGAAGTGGCCCATGGGCGGTGGAGCTCTGCCTGGGGTGCTGGTAGACTCTTCTCCACCAGCATGGGGTTTGGGGGTGCAGGGCCGAAGCCGGTTTGAGACGGTGGTTGCACAGGACGGGGGCTGAGCTGAGGGAATCCTGAGCTGGGCAGTGGCCGGGGCCTCTGAAATGGGTGAGGACGCATGCCTAGTGACCCTGGCAGCATGTCTGTGGGTCTCCGGCAGTGGAGCAGCGGACTCCCCAGGCGGGAAGGGAGTTTCGCCTCCCGCCCTGTGCTGGCCTGAGTATGTCTGTCACATAGTGAGGAACCAGGCTCTCTCTCACCCTGAAATGTAAGAGGAAGTATGGTCTCTGTTGATTGCTCACTTAATAAACTATCATTTCCAGGTTTAACCTGAGAAGTGACAAGACTTCGTTTTCTCCTCTAATAACAGAGCAGTTTTGAAGCTTTGTAGCGTTTCATGAATAACTTTCTCGCTGGTGTTTCCTGGTAACCGTTTCAGTGGAAGACGAGGAGGAGACGATCGAGGAGGAGGAGGCGAACGAGGGGGCTGTGGATCACCAGGCCGAGCTGTCTGACCTAGCCAAGGAAGGTGGGCTGCGAGTAGCTTACTAAAGTGCTCAGCCGCACGTTCAGAACCCACGCGTGGTACCGAGTGCAGGGCGACCAGCCGCGCTGCCCGGGGTAGGAAGGGCGCCCGTTCCTGCCCCTCCGCTCCCCGGGGGCGACGGCCACGCTGGGTCCTGGGCTTGTCCTTCCCTTGTTTCTGTTCTCCCCCCACCCACGTGGGTCCTGAACGCAGCACTTTGCTCGCCGTGTTGGAACTTTGTAGAAACAGGCTCATGCTGCAGGTTCACCCGCCTGCTCTTCTCGCTCAGTTCTGTCCCCAGGTTTCGTCCCCGTTGTTGTGTGAACTCGATTCATTCTTTCTCACTGCTGGACGGTGTCCTGGTGCCGGCCTGTCCCGGGCCATCAGTGTGCCACCGGGGTGAGCCGTGGCCCCTGCCTCTGTCCACGCGGACGCCGCGCACACAGCTCCCTCTCTTTCCTGTGCACATGGGCGTGGCGTCTGCTCAGAGCAGAGGCCCCGGTGGTCGTCCCGGGCTCCGCGGCTCAGGGCACTTGCTGTCCTGGTGACCAGCGAGGCGGGGCGCAGCGTTTCTCCATGGGTTTCCCGGGGCGGCGGGCCTTGCCTGTTGGGTTTTGAGTTTTTCTCTTTGTGTGTCCTGGGCACGAATTCCTTGTCAGCGATGTGTGTGGTAGTGACCTTTTCCCAGTTCACGGTGTGTCTTCATTCTCTTTGTGGTGCCTTTTGAGGAACAAGTGTTCTTAATTTCAGCGTAGTTGAAGAGAAAAAAACTTTGTAACCTCAAGATCAAAAGGCTGTTTTTCTGGACTGTCTGAAAGGTTTTGTTTTTGCTCTCGTGTTGCTGTCTTTAGTTCATCACGTGTGGCTTTTGTCTGTGGTGTGAGGTAAGAGTGCAGCCCCTCTTCCCCGCACGGTGGACTGCTCATCTTCCCTCAGTGTGCTCGGCGCACCCTCCTCCAGGCGGCCACGTGTCCGGGGACCTTTGTTGTTCTGTTGATCGGTTTGTCCCGGTAGCACACCATCTCGATTGCTCTGGTTCCGTAGTCATTCTTGGGGTCTGGCTGCGTAAGTCCTTCTGCCCAGTTGTTGTTTAGGGGAGTCCTGACAGTTGGGGGCCTATTTCAGATACATCTCCGAATCAGCTCATCAGGTTTCAGAGAAAAAACTGGGGATTTTAATTTGAAAGTGGTTGAATCAGTGGGTGTTTGGTCAGAACTGCGTCTTTATGAAGTTGAGCTTTTCCAGCCTATGGTCAGAGTGTCCTCTCCGTTTACTTAGGTCTTTGTTTTTATTTTTATTTTTTAATTGAGGTACAGTCAGCTTACAGCGCTGTGCTAATTCCTGGTGGGCAGCACAGGGCTTCAGCTGTGCATGAATGCACATGCATTCATTCTCACATGCTTTCTCACCGTGAGCTGCTACGAGACGCTGAACAGATCTCCTCGTGCTGCGCAGTAGCACGTGTTTATCTGTGCTTAGCTCTTAAGTGGCTTCCACGAGTGTTACAGGGGTTCGTCTTTTTTGTTAGATCTATTTCTAGACGCGTTACCTTTTTTGAAGTTGTAGTAAATGGCATATGTTTAAGACTGCAGGTTTAATTTGTTGCTGGTACGTAGAAGTGCAGTTGATTGTCACGTGTTGCTCCGCTGAACTCTCGAGTTACTTCTGTGGACATAACCTCTTATCTCCAGAGAATGACAGTTTTTCCTTTGTGACCCTGGTCATTTTATGACTGTTCCTCGCGATAAAGTGTAGAAATAGAGGTGCCGATGGTGGACACCTTTGGCTTGTTCCTGAGCTGAGAGGGGCACTTACACCGGAAAGGCAGTAGACGGTGGTGGTCAGTCATGATGGCTCGGTTCAGATCCAGTGTTCCAGCTTGTCTCTTCTCTTAGCCTTCCGCTGCCCCTTGTTTTGGGTTCGTGTGGCAGGAACGGCGGGTGGCCTTGACTGGCTGGGGCCCGCGTGCACATGGTGCTCCAGCTCTCTCCCCTCCCCGCAGGGCAGGAGTGGGGAGCAGCCCGGCTGGGTGGTCCCGGCTTGGGGCTTGCGAAGATGCTGCCGTCAGGAGGCTTGGCTTCCATTCCCCGTGGGTTCAACCCCCCAGCTGGCAGGCTGGCCGGCTGTTGGCAGGCAAGCCCAGTGCTCAGCTGTGTGAGTGTCCTGGTGACGGGGGTGGGGGTGCTGGGGGGTTTGGCGCTTGGGGCCTGGTGTCCCCGGAGCAGGTGAGCTCTGCGAGGCAGCATCTCTTACAGCAGAACCTTGTCAGCTGCTCACTGTCGTTTCACACCATCTGGTGGTCTCCCGGGTTGGCCCTGGCCAGCGAGGGGACTGCACTGGCTGTGACCACCGGGAGGTGGCGGCGTTGGGCACTGCCTCGCCCCCATTGTCCACAGGGCGCCGCCCCCCCCGCCCCCGTCAGGCCCCCTCTTGCCCCTCACAAGCCTCTCAGCACTTCTGTGTAGGTGGTGTGCGTTTTTAAAAAGCTTAATTCCAGTTATTTAACTGTTTTATCTAAACAATTTTTTTTCCTGTTATATCTTCAAACTAGTTTATATGTGTGCGGGCTGTTGATTTCTGTGAGTTAAGTTGGTTCCAAGACACTTTACTGAATTATCTTATTTTCATAGCAGTTTTTCAGTTCTTTCTCATGCTTTTTCCCTACTTCAATAGCCACTGTGTGAGATTTCTCAGCGTCTCGTTATGAAAACATTCAGACGTGCAGAAAAGTCAAAGAACCTTCTGATGAACACCACATACTCTAGTTGCTTCTGCTTGGCTTTATCACGTACCTACCCAGTGTGGCGAGTGGTTTGAATCATGAGCAGAACAAGTCTGTGGATTGTTATTATCTTGAATAGTGCCTCTAACGTGGTTCTTTCGGGGTCCTTTCTGCGTAGCGTTTGTTATTTTGACCACATATTTTATTGACATATGACACACACGCAGAAAAGCTCACGCATCACAGGGGCACAGCTCACAGTGTTGTCGCCTTGCTGCGTGTAACACTGTGCGGAGCAGTGTTTGAACATGAACCTGGGCCCAGGTTTCTGATCGCTTCCCTGGACAGACTCACGGAAGTGGGAAACAGTGAGGTCAGAGGGCATGAACTTGAAAGCCTTTTAGCTTTTCCTACTGGTTTCCAAAAAGTTAAGCCTGTTTCTACCATCGCCTGCAGTGTTGAGGGTGTTTGACATTATATTTGTCCAAATTACGGTCTTTAAGAGGCTGCTGTTGCGACGGAGGACCGCCGTGTGCTGGCTTCTGGAGATGCTCAGCACACGGGCACTTTGCGAGCCCTCTGCAGTGTTTTGTGTGTGAAGCCTTTGTCCGTGGTGGATGGGCTTTAGCTTGGGGATTATCTGATCAGTTAGAGGGAGCCCTTTTCACAGAAAGTCTGACAGTCTTATTGTACCTTTTGAACTTTTTTTTTATTTGCTGTTTTGTGTATTTATGTATCATATTCAGCAGTTATTTCCATCAAATGTATTTTTAGACTTTCATTTATTAAAATACAGGTTTTACTGTATATTTATTAGGTTATTTTGGGGAATATTTGTTCTTTTATGAGTAGTTGTTGAATTTCTTCATTTAAAAAATTTTCGTCTTATTCTATAAAGAAAATACCTTATACCTTATATCAGTGGTGGACCATCATTATTAGTTTTAGGGAAAAAGAAATGTGCTTTTAGAAAATACATCCTTTTCCCAAGGAATTGTTTACAGCCAGGAAAAGGAACACACGTCTGACGCTTGAGGCGCGCGTGTGTGAGCTGCACGGGTCCACGTGGACGTGGGTGCTTCAGCGGTGAACTGCAGCCCCGCACAGCCCACGGCGGGCGGGACTGTGGGTGTGGAGGGACCCCGCGTGGTGGGGCTGTGAGGCATACAGAGTCCGTGCCCCTAAACCCCAAGCTGTCCACGGTCGGCTGTGTGTGGAGGGGCCCGTTCCTGATCGTGTTTTCTTCCCAGTCGGCACTGTTGGTGTAAAGTAACCGTTCTTCCTGCAAATCCTTTCCAGCTGAGTTGCCCTTAATTGACCTCATGAAGCTGTATGAAGGTGCCTTTCTGCCAAACCTCCAGTGGCCCCAGCCTAAACCTGACAGTGCGGAGACCAGTGAAGAAGAAGGTCTGTTTTAACATCTTTCAAGAGTTCAGCTTTAAAACAGAAGCCATAATACTTAGATGGAGGGTGCTTAAAACGGAGTTTAAAAACTACCTTCGTTTCTCTCAGTCTGGTGAAGGAAAAAGCTGAAAATGTATTGTATGTGCAATTTTCTATTGAACAGCTTTGTTGAGTTCTGTGCTTTTTACTTTTACTGATAAACTTGGCGGTTATCAGAGCACTTGGTCCAGTTGTGGACAGTGTGGACATACGTTTCCCCAGATTCACAAGAGTCATCGTCGATGGACTAGATGTTACGTATTTATTCAGGCTGTGCCCTGTTTATTCAACGCGCCTGTTTGAAGGGGTTCGTTTTACTTTATGAGACGTTCCAAGCAGGTACACAGGCTGCACCAGACAGGGCCTGCTTGCTCTTGTTTCCACTGCACTTGTTCTGGTCATCAGACTGGTCACCGGCTGGCAGGGCGCGGTGGGAGGGGCCCAGGAGAGTTGTGTGGGGAGGCCGGGGCTTTCAGGACCCCGCGCTGCGGCAGGGCTGGAGGAGGGCCGTCAACCCCTCACTTGCCTAGACTGGGAGGTGCTTCTCGTTCTTCCTTCCTTGGCGGTGGAGGGCAGTCACTAAAGCCTTTGATGGCCGCAGGCCTGTTGGTGATACTGGCTCCTGGCTGCTGCACAGGCCTTCTCCAGTTCTGCCTGAGGGCTTTCCCAGAGTGGTGCTACTTGCGATGGTTTCCTAACATAAAGAGTTGCTACCAGTTTACCTGGATGGCGTTGTAAGCTATACGAAGTAGGTTAAAAACAAAAGAATTACTGCTTAATTCTGTATGTGAAATATTTGAGTTCTGTCAACTTCCCTCCCCTCCCCTCCCATCAAGTGGACTCGTAACACCCTCACGGCCATCTCGAATCCCACGAACCCCGGTTCTCTCTTGTTGGCAGAAGCGGAAGCCTGCTCAGGCGACCGGGAGAGCCGGAAGGGCGTGGTTCTCATCGACTCTTTGTTCATCATGGACCAGTTCAAAGCCGCTGAGAGAGTGAACGTTGGGAAGCCTCACACGAAGGACATCGCGGAAGTGACTGCTGTGGCTGAAGCCATCCTGCCCAAGGGCAGTGCCCGGATCAGCACCGCGGTGAGGCGCTGCACTTCACGCGAGGGTGGTGTCTCTGTGAGGCAGGGGAAGGCTTCCTGCTCCCAGAAAAGCTCTGTATCCCAGTTGCGGAAGTTGTCAGGAAGAACCCATGCGGCTTATCTTTCCTGTTACCCGTGAATGATTTTGCGGCTTTCCCGGGGGCCTGTCTGTCACGTGACTGGTCTGCGCTCACGGGGGGAAGCACGCTGCTGGCTGTTGTGGGGGGTGCTCACGGGGCCCGTCTGTCCATGCAGGCGAAGCTGAGCGCCCCGGCCCTGTTGTACGGCGCGCTCCGGGACTACCAGAAGATCGGCCTGGACTGGCTGGCCAAGCTCTACCGGAAGAATCTCAACGGCATCCTGGCTGACGACGCCGGGCTGGGCAAAACCGTGCAGATCATTGCTTTCTTTGCCCACCTTGCTTGTAACGAAGGTGAGAGCTTGTCATTTTTTGAACCATTTGTGTTTGCTGAGACCGGGCTGTAGGCGGTGAATCTGGCATGAGGGTGGGGAGCGGCTTTCTGTCTCTGCTCACTTGCCACGGCCAGGCCCCGAGAGCAAGGGCCCCCGCCACCTCCCCCGTGCAGTGACGCCTGCCCTTCTGTCTCTCCACTGGATCCCACCCGTGCGACCGTGTCTTTGCTGCTCAGGTCCCGTGGGCAGCGGCCTGGAGCCCTACGAGGGCTCGGCAGCTGAGCAGCAGCAGAGGGGTGGGCTGCCAGCTACCTGCCGGCTGCCTCCTCACCCCTTGGCTCTCAGGGCTCACGCGGTGTTCAGCCCCCACTCACTGCCCTCCGCTCGGCCTGTGGGTCGGGGTTGCCTGGTCCCCATCCTGCACCTGTGGTGCCTGTGTCTCTAGTGCAGAACAGGGTCTTGGAGGCTTCCTCTTGCAGAGGGAGCGTTTGATAGCATTCTGTTCTGGACTCACGCTTCAGTCAGCTCCCGGAGACACACGGACATGCCACCTCCCTCTTCACCATTGGAGCTTTGGAAGTGAGGAGGGCCTGTCTGACTCCGGACGGAGTTGGCACCCTGAGTAGGTTGAATGGAAGCAAGTGAAATTCAGTAGCCTTGTGAGCTCCAGAAATGAAGAGGGGAGTTATTTGGTTCTGAAAACTTCTTTTGTCTGGCCGTTAGTTTTAATACGAATGGATCAACTTTGGTGCCTTGTTTTCTTGTATTAATATGTTTCTGCTTTTGAGCCAGTCCGACTGTTCAATGTAGTGCTTTAAAATGGGTTTTAATATATTTAGTTATCACAAGATGAAAAAAACCACCTTGCCTACTATTTTATTGTTCAAGTGAAAAAGTATTCATTACTATATTTATAATATTAAGAAATTGGAAGCAGCCTTCATCTCTAAAAACAGGACATTTTATTTCATTAATTGAATGAATGAGTGAGTCAATTATTCATTCTTCATGACTTGCCTGGCACCTGCCCCCTTCCAGGCAGTGTTCTGGGCACTGAGGGTACTGCCATGACCAGAACACATGCCCCCTTGCAGGCCCACACCGGGCATGGTGAATCCGTGATGCGGACTCAGCCCGTAGGGAGTGGCGTGGCGGCTCTGAGCAGGCGCATCCAGGGTGGCCTGTCATGGAGTACGTGGGCCGAGGCCTGGACAGCCGTGGCCGCTGGCAGCAGGGTCTCAGGGAGAGGAGGCGGTGTGTGCGGAGGTGAACGGGTAGCCGCTGTGTCTGTGGGGCAGCTTGGTGGCAGGAGTACGAGGGCCAGGAGGGTTGTCGGCTGACTGGGGCGGGGGGCCTCGCCGGCTGCGGGGCCTGGCTCTTCCTCATGAGAGATCTGCTTGGTGCCGGCCTGAGGAGTCACTCGGTGGACTCCACCAGGGGCAGACCTGGAGGGCCCGCCGCCGGGCAGCTGACTGTTGGGACGGCGGGGCTGATGCGCTGGCTCTGAAGGACGAGGCCCGTGTGCCGCCTGCTCCACTTCCACACATGGATGCACCGCAGACACCACACCTGTGTGTCCCCTGGAACATGGCTTCTTGTCTGTCCCCCATCCCGTGCGGCCACTGTCCTCGGGTTCCTCATCGCTGTGTAACCGTCAAACCAGACTCCCTGGTGCTTCAGGCGTAGTGGGGCTCACTCCAGGAGACTTGTTTACACAGTGAAAGTCGCTCACAAACTCAACTGTTTTCTTTTGCTATTTAAAGTTAAAGAAAAAAAGAGTAGTCTGCTGCAGTCCACCTCCTTCCATTCGCAGTGGTGACCGCTCAGGGTGCCTGCTGTGTGCCCTGCCTTGCTTTGCCCAAGTGTTAAACAGGCGCGTTCACAAACACACATATAGATGCTTTGTTCCTCTCCAGAAATGGGGCGGTGTGCTAAATTCTAGTGGGAAAGAACATCCTGCCTCTCACTGGGGAGAACCGGCACCTGGGGTTGACCAGCATTTCCCTGCTCGTGAGGTGGTCCCTGTTTGTGACTTTATTTTCTGTTGGTACTCTTTCCTTCGTGAAGTTTCTGTCCGCTTGTCCATTTTGCTCTTGGGTGGTTCTCTTTGTTTATTGAAGTATAGTTGACTTTCTGTATTGTGTTAGTTTTAGGGGCAAAGCAAAGTGATTCCGTGTTATGTATATACACATTTTTATTTTCAGATTGTTTTCCGTTATGGGTTATTACGAGATGCTGGGTATAGTTCCCTGTGCTGGGCAGTAGGACCTTGCTGCTTGTCTGTTGTGTGTGCGGTAGTTGTAGCTGCCGATCCCAGACTCCTCATTTGTCCCCTCTTCCCTTTGGTAACCGCAAGTTTGTTTTTTGTGTCTATGAGCCTGTTTTGTATGTAGATCCATTTGTTTTACTTTTGAGGTTCCACATGTAAGTGATACCATATGGTGTTTGTCTTTGTCTGACTTTCTTCACTCAGTATAACGATCTCCAGGTTCATCCAAGTTGCTGCGAATGGCAATGTTTTATTCTTTTTTTATGGCTGAGTAGTAGTCCAGTGTATAAATACACTGTGTCATCTGTATCCAGTCCTCTGTTGATGGGCATTTAAGTTGCTTCCATGTCTTGGCTACTATGAATAGTGCTGGCGTGAACACTGGGTTGTGTGTATCTTCTCAAAGCAGAGCTTTCTCTGCTGGGACTGGGATTGCTGGAATATATGGTAGTTCTGTTTTTAGTCTTTTTAAGGAATCTCCATACTGTTTTCCATAGTGACTACACCAAACTACATTCCTACCCACAGTGTAAGAGGGTTCCCTTTTCTCCACACCCTGTCCAGCACTTACTATTTATTGACTTTTTGGTGATGGCCATTCTGACTAGTGTGAGGTGATACCTCATTGTCGTTTTGATTTGCATTTTTCTGATAATTAGCGATACTGAGCATCTTTTACTTGCCTGTTGGCCATCTTCATGTCTTCTTTGGAGAGACGTCCGTTTAGGTCTTCTGCCCATTTTTTGATTGGATTGCTTTTTTGTTACTGAGTTGTGTGAGCAGTTTGTATATTTTGGATGTTAACCCCTTATTGATTACATTGTTTGCGAATATTTTCTTCTGTTTTGGGTGGCTATAATACAGCAGTTGAAATTTATGTGTGTATTAATCTAATAATTTTTTAAAAACCCTTATTTTTCTGAAGAATGAAACTGGAAGTGTCCTGGGACGGTCGGGTGCGTTGACTGGCGGCCGGGAACCGCGATGGGCCTGGGCGTTGGGCCAGTGCCCGTACGCAGTGGTGCGCCGTGGGCCATGCTGGCTGGGGGGCTCGGGCAGGTGCAGGGCCCAGGGCTCGTGGGTGGAGGGGACCTTCAGTCTGGGTGCTCTCCTCCCTTCTGAGCGTGGTTCGTGGTAGGTGAGTGGTCTTCCCCCTGCTTACATTGGGGGTCACTGTGTTTTTGACTAGATACTCATTTTATTGAGAAGCGACCACTGAGCAGCTCTTTCGAGTGCAGCCGCAGGGGGTAGGTTGCTCTGGGGCTGTGTCATCGTGAGGCCCGAGGACGCCGGTGCCCCCGGCTGGATGCTGGCCGTGGGTGTGCGCCGGGCCCCCCGCACGTGCCTGCCAGCCTGGCAGGGTGCCGTGGCCCGGACTTGCCCGGGGGTCTCACTCAAAGAGGAAACGTCTGTGTCTTCTTTCCTTTGAAGGCAACTGGGGCCCTCACCTGGTGGTGGCGCGGAGCTGTAACATCCTCAAGTGGGAGCTCGAGCTGAAGCGCTGGTGTCCCGGGCTGAAGGCGCTCCTGTACGCGGGCAGCCGCGGGGAGCTCAGGGCCAAGAGACAGGTGTGTCATCCTCAGCTTGAAGCTCTGCTAGGCAGAGAGCCCGCTGAACTCCTGCGGAAGGCAGACGCAGAACGCCAGCGCGTGCCTGTTAGTGGAATCACCGTAGGTCGCTCCTCGGTGGGATTCCAGACCCTGCAGCTGTCCCTGGGTTTAGAGCCCCTCGAAGTCGAGGACACCTGGTGACCCAGTCATTGCCTGCAGGGAGGGCCCGGGCTGACGGCCTCCGTCCCTGCGGGGCCCGTATTCACTTCCCAGGGAGAGAGCGAGCGTCCCCCAGAACTGAGCGGTCTCTGGACGTCCTTTTAAACTGTAGACCTGCTGATCATCACAAGCAGAAGTGAGAGATTACGGCGCAACCACGTTCCGAATTATGAATCTGTGAAGTAATCCCCGTGGAAGTGCTCATTAGGAGTATTTGTGATGGACAGATTCTAGAGCAAATCTGGACTCTTTTCCTTGCCCAGTAGTTTGTAGTACTAGATTGTAGGTAGAAGTATGGCGCAGATCACAGTTTTTCACTGAAGAGATTTCTTTTATTAGACTGTATTGTGTTGAGTAGTGTTTACTGAAAAAGCACCTTGAGGTGTATTTTTTTTAACCATCTCTGGTTACGAATTTGCTTTTAAAAAGCTTATAATGCTGTCAGTTGCAACATCGATGTTCACACTTCCTGTCATTTTCTGAGTATGTTTTCCCCTCACTCAGATTTCATGCTGTGAAAGCTGGTGTGTACTTCAGGGTGCTGTGTGCTAATAACCCTTTTCCAAAACCAGTTGTTACTGCCCCCAGAGCCGTTTCTTAATTTGCCAACACAGTGCTTTGGGCTCCAGGAGGGAAAGATGAGGGAGCATGTGCAGCTCCTGTGCGGGGAGAGCAGTCACTGGAGGGGCGGGGGGGGGTACCGTGGGGGCAGGGGCACCCAGCAGTGGAGACGCCCTGCGGTGGGAGCGGAGGGCGAGGCCTGTGTCCTGTGTCGCAGGAGTGGAGCGAGCCCAACAGCTTCCACGTCTGCATCACGTCCTACAAGCAGTTCTTCAGGGGCCGCGCGGCCTTCTCTCGGCTGCGGTGGAGGTGCCTGGTGGTCGACGAGATGCAGCGCGTCAAGGGCCTGACCGAGCGGCACTGGGGCGCTGTGCTCGCCCTGCACAGGTCTGGCCACCCCACGCAGGCCCGGGTGGTGGTGTGGCCGGAAAGGCTCCCGGGGAGAAAGGGGGGTGGTGCAGACGCCCAGAGCGTGGCCTGTCAGCTCCGGCCTCCCCCCTCCCCCCCACCCGCCCACCTCTGTCATTGTCCGTTGGGTCAGAGTCACCATCCCTCGCCCGCGCGCCCTCCGAGCAGGTGGCTCTGCCCCGGGCCGCTGCGTCCACGGGTTCCGACGCCATCTCTGCTTGTGTTCAGTCAGCAGCGCCTGCTCCTCGTGGACGCGCCCCTGCACAACACCTTCCTGGAGCTGTGGACCATGGTGCACTTCCTCATCCCGGGCCTGTCCCGGCCCTACCTGCACCTGCCCCTGCGTGCGCCCAGCGAGGAGAACCAGGACTACTACCACAAGGTGGTCATCCGGCTGCACCGGGTACGCGCGGCCCCGAGGGGCACGGCTCCCGTGAGTGTGGGGCGCGGGGCCTCGTCCGCGGGAAGGAGACCACGGATAGCGTCCCTTTTTCAGGTGACACAGCCCTTTATTTTGAGGAGAACTAAGAGAGACGTGGAGAAGCAGCTGACCAAGAAGTATGAGCACGTTCTGAAGTGCCGCCTGTCCAGCCGGCAGAAGGCCTTGTACGAGGACGTCATCCTGCAGCCAGGGTGAGTGCGGGCGGCTAGCCCGGGCCGAGTGGAGCCTCCCGCCCCGCCCTCAGCACAGGGTGGCTTGCAATGCTGGTTCAGAGTCACGCAGGAGACGCCATCTGCCTGGCAACCTGTCTGTTCAGAGCCTCACGTGGGATGTGGGGCTGAGGGCGCGGGAGGGGCAGGGTGGGTGGCCCCGCCGCGCTCCGTGCTCGCCAGTGTGGGACCCGGGACCGGCAGGCCCCCTCCCGTCCTCTCTGTGGTCCTCTCTGTGGTCCCCTCCGTGACCTGTTAGACTCTCCCCGTCGTGGTCTTTGTGTCCCCGAGTTCTGATAAGACAAACACACAAATGAGGGTAAAACCTTGGAGACACTGACTACACTCGTCCTCGGTCATGATGCCCGTGCTGCCCCTCCTCGGGGGAGGCCAGAAAGTCACACGCAGTCTCACCACTTCTCCCGACTCATCCTCGCGGCCTGAGGGCCTCATCATTCTGAAGCGAGCCCCCGAGTTTCTGCAGCTGGGACTGACAGGCTGCTCACCGGCTGCCCTGTGCCCACCCCTTGCGGGGGCAACACGGAGGGCGATGGTGTGACGCGGGGGACCGAGGTTCAGGAGGTGCTGTGGTGATGGGCTCCCTCACTATGACGCATGGGCACAGCCCCATATAAAATGAGGGTAGACGCTGTGGCGCTGTGAGGGTTGTGTTGTTAAGGGCAAAATTGTCAGAACAGTGCTCACCATGCTTGCTTTGTAGGGTTATTTTTGGAAGATTTTAGGACAGGAAGTAAGTGTGCATTATTACTCCCGCGGCTTCTCAGCCTGGCCTTGATTAGCTGCTCTCACGGGCAACAGTCAGTGCGTCAGTTAAGCCCAGAATAGGAGCTGTGACAGCCCCCACCCCTGACGGCATGCCCAGTGACGAAGCGTCCTTCCTGGGTGTTGGGGATGTTCCTTGTGCAGGAGCAGAAAGACTGTACTGTCGGTCAGATGCGTCAGCAGGTACTGACTCCAGTCCACGGGGAGTGCGCTCAGTGGGGAGGGTTGCAGCTCATGCAGAGCAGGTCCCAGGCCAGCGCGTAAGGGGCTCCTGTGGAGTCAGGGCCCCCGGCTGTCCTTCACCAAGACAGCCCCGTGGCGTCCTCAGGATGCCTGCTCTGTCTCTCTCTGGTGGCGTGTTGTGGGACGTTGGCCTGCACTTGGGGGTGACGGCCCCAGTCCCACTGTGAGTGGAGGGGCCTCTGGATCTGGGAGCTGCTGGTGCCCGCAGAGCTTAGGTGTTCTGTGGCTCGGCTCCTGGTGGAGCGGCAGGGAGAGCCTTCCCTCCGGGCCTGTCGAGTCAAGGCCCACTGCAGCTTCTGGTTCCCGACTCCCTAGGGGCTGCCAGCACGACTCGCTGCATGTTGATGCGAAGGTCTTGAGGTCCCGGGGGCGCTCTGAGCCTCTCTCCCGGTCAGCCCCTCCCCTTCCTCTGCACAGGGACCATGTCGCACAATTCTAACGTCTTCACCCTCTTCTCAGCCCCGTTCATCTCCGCCCTCCTTCCAAGAGAGCCCTGCAGAGCTGCCCACGTTTGCATCACCTCCTCCTGGTCTCCATCATCAGTCCGTTCCCCCCAGCAACCTCCATTCTCAGTTTCTGCATTTGTTGCTGGCGGCTGCTCCTGTGTCTCATACAGACATCTTTCGTCTTCGAGTGTCCCCCCCCCCCTTCCCTTCTGCTCTCCGCAGACATACCCTCTGCTTCTCTGTCTCCACCCTGCTCAGCCCCGCGCTGCCCAGGGCTGCTCATGGAGCTCCGTGCTCCACGGTCACCCGAGCTGACCGCGTCCTCCCGTGGCTGCTTGAGCAGTGCGGGTTCAACACACTCAGCACTGCTCTCACTGTGACTTCCCCAGCGTGCTTGTCCTCCAGGCTCTTCTGTCTTGGGATGTTGGTGCTCCATCGGCCCGGCCTCTCGGTCACCTCCTCATCCCTCCCTCTCCCTCCATTCTACCCGGAGCTCCTGGGTTGGTGCCCTCTGCTTTCTGACGGCCCTCAGGGCGGCCCCTCCTCATCCCGGAGGTCTGCGCTGGAACCTGGCCGCGCACCCAGCTGCAGCTTCTCTGCTTCCTGCCCTGCCTTGTGCTCGCTCCCCGCACCTCGAGGGCCTTTCTTCTCCCGGGTCAGGTGACCTCACCTAGAGCTTTGCCCGATGCCGTTGCTAAGGTGGTCTTCCCCGCCGCCGGAGGGAGGCATGGACAGCAGCGCCCATGTCTGGCCCATGTTATTTCAGAGGGGTGTTGTGCAGGTCAGAGGGCACGTGGAGGTGAATTGAGACCTGAGTGTTCCAACAGAACTCACTTCCTAGCCGGGTCTGGGCTGAATGTGCCGGCTGTGATTCTGGAGTGGGGCAGGAGTAAGGCAGGAGCGGAGCGGAGTCTGGCCGTGCACGCGCCCATGGGTGCTCGTGTCTCTCCTGGTGCAGGACCCAAGAAGCACTGAAGAGCGGGCACTTCGTGGACGTGCTGAGCATCCTCCTGAGGCTGCAGCGGATCTGCAACCACCCCGGGCTGGTGGAGCCCCGGCTCCCGGAGTCCTCGTACACGGCAGGACCGCTGCACTACCGCGCCGCCTCCCTGGTCCTGAAGGCGCGGGATGTGGACTTCTGGAAGGTAAAGAGGTTGCAGAGGGTGGGCTCTGCCTGCGGCTTGTTCAGCTGGGTCTGGGCCACCGTCTCCGTTGACTCTTGTCCTGTGTTTTGAAATCACCTGATGCCGGGCAGCATCGAGTGGCACTTGTGACGTGCCTTCTGCTCCACCTAGAGCAGCTTTGGAATTGACCCTCAGGGACGAGCCCATAGTATGAATGCTGGGGGGGTGTTTCCTTGCATTGCTGCGGTCATGAGAAACAGCAGAGCAGGTGGAGTGCAGCGGTTAGAGCTGCGGGCTGGGGCCTCACAGGCGCAGGTCTGAGGCCTGGGGGGGCGCCCCTCTCCTGTGCGCATGTGCGTGCGTGCATGTGTGCGCATGTACGTGTGCGCGCGCGCGCTGAGGGCCTGGAGTTCCCCTCGTGTCCCCGCCTCCTCACTGACTGGGGGCTCCAGGCTGAGCATTCCCTCCAGGGGGGTGGGTAGCGGTGCACGGCCCTTGCCGGGGGTGAGGTGGACGTTGGGGATGAGCCTTGTGCCGCCCCTGCACCCAGGAGCATGGCGCCCGCTGTTTGCTGTGTTTCACTCGTGTTCAGCAAACATACCGAGGGCCTGCAGGGTAGCCTCTGGGACAGCAGTGGATGAGACACGGAGAGTCCTGCTCCTCTGGGCTCTTGCTCTCCCTGTTTATCCATCACTTGTTACCGTTTTCACGTGCGTGGAAAGTTTTCTGTTCAAGTGTTAGTAATTATCTCTAGGTTGTGGAGATGGGATATTTTTCAGCCAAAAAATTGTCTCGTATGTCTTTCTGTGTTTGAATTTGGGGGCGGTGAAAATCATGTTTACAAAAAGTAAACTTTTTAAGGAAAGAGGTTGGGTCAGGTTGAGTGACCCTGAGCACAGTGTGCTGAGCTCCTGGGTCTCGGCGGGGCCGGGGCCTCGGGGGCTGTCCTGCCTGCTCGGGCTTCTGCGTAGGACTCGGGCCCCGTATCTTGCGTGAGGACTGAGTGTCCCCAGGGCTCTGGACACGCCACGTGTCACCCCCCCCACACCTGCACCAGCATACTCGGGTCCCTCCCCAGCCCCTCAGGGAGGCCAGGCATCTCCCTCGGCTCAGACCAGGGTTTTCCAGCCCCCCACCACGGCCCCTGCTGAGGCCGGTCCGGCTGCCCGCTGCCTCTCCTTTCCCAGTGCCTCTCGGGATGACCAGGCGCCGCAGTCCCACTTAGCGACGGGGCCGAGTGCCTCGAGGAGGCGGCCGCCGGGGACCTCGCCGCCTGGCGTGGGGCCCGCCTTGACTCTTAGGCGTTTCTTCTACTGCCTCACGGAGCACGATTGTTCTCTTTTTCTCCGTAGGAAGCCGACCTTTCTATATTTGATCTCGTTGGTTTAGAAAATAAAATGACTCGCCACGAGGCAGAACTGCTGAGTAAGAAAAAGGTGTCACGGAAACTCTTTGAGGAGCTGTTCGCTGCGCCACCCCCGCCGGGCAGGCCGGCGGCCGTCAGGCTGAAGCCCAGCAGGTGTGTGGTGGAGCGCGTCCCTCCGCTCACCGGCGGCTCTGGCTGTGAACCGGCCCCTGGGGGCTCTGGGTGACATCCCGCCTCGCCCTGCTGAAAGGGGCCCGGAGCCCCTTGGGGGGACTGGGCGCCGGCTATGAGTTCACACAGGACCTGGGGCTGCGGCTTGTGCAGAGCGTGGTGGCTGACCTAGCTGCTGCTCCTGGGAAGTGCCCAGCACCCTGGATTTCTGGGGTGAAGGGTGCATGAGGGCTGGGCAGCTGGCTGCTCCCCGCTATCAGCTCTGGGCTGTGTTGGGCTGTAGGAGGGCCCTGCGTGGGGAGCAGGTCAGGCATGGGGGTCAGGTGCGTCTGGTCGGATGTGCCGTGTGCTGGCAGCTGCGTGGCCAGCGTCCAACAGCAAGGGCAGGGGGTGCGCTGTGGGAATGGGTGGCGCTGGGGCCCTGAGGGCTGGCAGAGGGCTCTCCCCGAGACTGCAGCATCAGGGACATCCAAGAGACAACAGGAACAGTCATTTGCAGGTGGCATGAGACTGGGAGGAGCAGAGTAGGTTAGATGGTGGAGCTAAAACACGAATGGTTCAGAACAGGCTGGATTCATCGAGTGGGAGGTATGCAAAATTCCGTGCTCCATTTAAAAAGAACAGAGGAAGTAGGTATTTTAGAGGGAAGAGGGGTCAGCTCTGCAAATTGCAGATCGTTCTTGTTGCCTCTTCTCTGTGAGACTTGGAGCTGACCACCCTGGCCTCAGCTGCCTGGCCCACGCTCGTGGGAGCCTGTAGCCCTCGGTTACATGAGGAGCCAGGGCAAGCGAGCTGCGGTCCTCTCCGGGCTGGCCCAGCCTTGTTTAGTGGCTTCCTGCTGGCTGCCTCTACCTGTGTGTTGCACAGGGTTTTGAAAACGGTTCACTTGCCATCGAGGTTTTCCAGGTGAAAGACGTGAGAGGAGCGTGTTGCCCTCTGGTAGAGCCAGGCAGGCGCCTGTGCCGTCTCTGCTGCTTCTGTCCTCACCTGTGCCACCGCGTTTGTGCTCTCACTTGGAAGAGTAGCATCGTGGAACGTGTGTGTTAAGTGTAGTTTTCCTCGTCCATGTTGATGGGAACTTAAAAGATTAAAATCCCGTTCCCTCCTCCGTCGCCCGGGCGTTGGGGTGGGTGTGTGGCTTTCGGGTGCTCAGTGCCTCCTCCCTGGGTCCCAGGGGGTCTGCTGCTGCTTCGCACAGCATTTAGAGGTCCCCCCGCCCCCTTAAACTGTGAACGGGAGTGGGCAGCCCCGCTGCGGCACCCCCACGTGCCGCTGCGTCTCAGCAGCGCTCGTCTCCCGCCTGCCCGCTGGGCGTCTAGGTTGTTTCAGCCTGTGCAGTACGGTCAGAAGCCCGAGGGGCGCACCGTGGCCTTCCCCAGCGCACACCCGCCCCGGACAGCTGCTGCCGCGGCCACCGCACCACAGGGCCACGTGCGAGGCCGGCCACCCATCGCCACGTTCTCTGCAAACCCCGATGCAAAAGGTATGCCTGTAGGGGGCGTGCTCGGTGTCACAGGGCTCGTGTGGAAGACGCTCCTCTCACGTTCCCTGACCCCATGGGAGCGTGTGACTGCTGCAGTGACAGGAGTGGGGCCATCCACCCTGGCTCTGCCCAGGAGACCACGTGCAGGTCTCACGCGAGGTTCAGGCTCTCTACGTCTCTGAGCTGATCCGCCCAAACCAGACCCGCTCCCCGGGGAGACGCCGCGGACGTGCCGGCGAAGGCATCCCTCGGCAGGAGCGTTCTCTCGCCAGGGACACGTGGCGGGCGATACGGAACTTCTGAGGGAGCCTGCTCTGTGTTGTGCTGCCGCTTCAGCATCACCTGAGTGTCCCTGCTGAGGGGGGCAGGGCTGGGTGGCAGAACAGGCAACAGTAACAGTGTTGTGACCGTCAGCGGGGTCCTCCGTGTCACATCCACTGCGCTTACTTTCTTGGGATCTGTGTGACCCTCCAGCGCTCCTCCTGCGGCTGGGGGTGTGGGCGCCACCTCTCGGGGTGGTTAGGATGGGGTCTGACGACACGCGGGAGGGGTGACTTCACTCCAGTGACTCCAGAAATGTACCCCGTGGCGGCCTTCCGACCTCCGAGTGCAAATAGCTAACGACGATGAAACACCGGATTTCTGACTCTGTAGACCACCCCGCCCCCGTTTTAGAGAGGGCGCCTCACTTGAGAGGCAGTGTGTGATGTTTATTTACTTCTTTAAAATGCGGGTTTAAAGCTGCGTTTTACTGAGAACTGCTAACGGCTTTGCACCAACGAACTTATCGATTGCAGCGGCAGCAGCCCCGTTGCAGACCTCTCAGGCCCCTGCTGGTGCGCCGAGACTCCCGCCCGCCGCGACCTGCAGCACCGCGCCTGGCCCGGCCCACCCTGCGAAGCTGCGGGCGCAGACTGCTGCCCAGGCCTCCGCCCCCGGCCCGCCCCCGCCCCCGCCCCAGCCCCCTTCGCTGGCGGCCGGGCAGAGTGCCCTGCCGCAGGGGCTGGTGCTCACCTCGCAGGCCCAGGCGCGCCTGCCCAGTAAGTGGCCTCGCCTCTCCGGGTTCTGCCGCCTCTCTGCACGAGGACGCTGGGCTGTGATGAGGGCGTGCGAAGGGCCTTGTGTCCGCTCCCTTTGTCTCCCAGCCCCGGGTCCCGTGCCGCCTTCCGCCACGCTGTCCTTTCTGCCCTCAGCCTGCAGAGGGAGGGCCGGCCTCCGGGGTCTTGTCCTCTCTCTGTCCTTTCTCCTGGCCCCCGCCGTCAGCTCCACCGCCCTCCCGAGCTCCGAGCGAGGGTTCGTCAGTAAGAAAGCAGTGTGAGCTCTTTTCAGTCTCTCACTTGCTACCAAACTTAAACCTGGCATGAATTACTGCTCAAGCGAGATGTTTTGTAGTAAGTTGCTGATAGAACATCACAACCTTATCAAATGCTTCTTAATAGCACTTTTTGTTGTGACCAGGGTGACAAGCTCCTTCCAAATCTTGTACATGCTCCTGTGTGCTCTGCTGTAGGAAGTGTCCTCACTGACACTGCCAGGGCTGCCCTGTTTCTCAGGTGCCACCGAAGCACTTAATTGGTCGGCATAACAAGTTGTGCTGAGAGCTTCCTGGGAAGATGGGAGAGAGAGATGGTGTCCCGAGGAGGCCCTGAGTTCCAGCGAGTTTCCTCTCGTGACAAGGCTCTCTCTTCCATCGCCAGCCAGTGAAGAGTCCCTGCCCTGGTTCACTGCCCGAGGCAGGAGCGCCCTTGCATGTGTCTGGTTTTATCTGCCGGGATCGGAGTGCCATGGGCGGTGCCACTGGAGCTGTGCTGAGCGGGGCACGAGGGGCCGGGCTGCCTTCCTCTTGCTGCCTCCACCTCTCTGGACTGGGCGGGGCTCAGGGCAGGTTCAGGTTTCCGTGCACAGATCTCTGCGTCTCCTTTTCCCGTTTTCCCTTCCTTGTTTACAGTTTCTGTGGGCAAAATAGATGTGTTTCTAGTCTTTTGCTAACTGTTCTGTTCATTGTATCACTAATAACTCTGGCATGAATTTTCATGGGTGCAACGTGTAGACTCGAATATCAACCATTGGGTAGAAAAAAACTTCAAACCTGTTATTCGGTTACATCCTAAAGGTAGTACCTTTTTGAGTGAGGTGCATATGACTCCATCTGAGTTATGCTTTCAAAAAAAACCTCCTAAGCAATGTTAAGTCACGTTTTTTCATGGTAAATGTAATAGATTGAATCCTACAGTCTAGTTAAAATCAGTGTGAAAAATGTATCTTAAAGTGTGATGTATTTATGTACTTTTAACATACATTTCCAGATTTTGAAAACGTTATGGGTGTAGTTGAAGCTATTTACTCTTTTATCTGTAGCGACGTAATCTTGTTTATCTCTGAGCTGAACTGGGCATATACTTTTTCACATTTTGAAAGTTCTGTGAAGTTAAGAGGTTGATATGAGAGGTTCAAAGTGTATTACCAGTACATTTCTGCTGTGTTCCGTATTTGCGACTTTCTTACTGTTTGGAAAGAAAAGCGAAATGTTCCTTAATAGTTTGGTTAATTATATTAATATTTGATCATCTAAGATCTCTACCAGTTATGGTTAAGTCAGTTGACTGTTAAGGTCTGATGTTAATTTTAATTATTTTCTCTCTTCCGTTGAAGTAATTATTTTCTGCAAGTGTTAAAAAGCGGTACCTAACAGACGCTTCTGTGACACTTCAGTGCACTGCAGATAGCCATTCTGCACCACGAGTGACCGTCAGTGCAGCAGTCGTGAACTTTTCCCACAAGTTTTAATTCCTTTCCCTCTGCGTTTCTGCAGGTGGGGAGGTCGTCAAAATAGCCCAGCTGGCGTCCCTCGCGGGCCCGCCGAGCCGAGTGGCCCAGCCGGAGACGCCGGTGACGCTGCAGTTCCAGGGGAACAAGTTCACCCTGTCCCACAGCCAGCTCCGGCAGCTCACGGCTGGCCAGCCCCTGCAGCTCCAAGGTGAGAGCCCGCTGCCTGCGGTGGCCCGCCAGGACGTTAGCCAGGGTATCCTGGCCGGCCGACGCCCCCCGCGGCTGTGACTTGGGCCCCTCTAGAGTGCAGGTGCTTTGCCTGTAAGTGCCTTCATGAGTCTCACCTTGTAGGTGTCTGGAGGACCAGTGAGATGACATGTGAGTCGCCTGGTGGCCTGGTACTTGATACATGTTAAATAGAGGGTACTCGTTTTTTTAAATAAAATCTGCCCTTTGAAAAAAGTTTCCTGTTTTCAAAATCAGACTAGAAGTGCTTGTTCCTTTTCAATTTTATTGTGAGGTAGGTTGTCCTAAAAATGCCAAAGGGCAGCGGTTTATGCAGGAGAAGTTGTTTTCTTTTACATACAGATTTTATTTTATTACTAAAAATTTTTTTTTTAATGGACTGGGAATTGAACCCAGGACCTGTTGCGTGCTGAGCACGTGCTCTGCCATTGAACTGTATCCCTGCCCCCCAGGTACAGATTTTAAAACTAACTCGCAGACCAAAGCGAGCCTCCAGGCCCTTGGCTGAGAGCGCGTGTTCACGTAGTAACTGCTGCTTGGGGGAAACGGGATGCGGTTTGGGTGGAATGTTACGTTAGTCGCAGGGGAAGGCCGCAGCAGGTCCGTCACTTCAGTTCCTCGCAGCTGGAGCTTAGGGTCCGCAGGTGGGGTCCAAGCAGTTGGCCCCGACGTGTCGTTCGAGGCTGTTGCCTGGCAGACGCTTCCGTTGTCAGCCAGGCCTGGGGTGTGCCACGCAGACACTGGAGAGACAAACAGTGTTAGTGGAGTGGAGGCCCCCAGGAAACCTACAGCCAAGAAATGGTTTAGTTTGGTTTAATTCTATATTTCTCCAGTTTTTTGACCACAGAGAAAATTTCTGGCGGACTCTAGTTTTTGGGGAGTACATCTCCACACTAGAAGATGTTGGAAAGACTTAATCCCACAAAGGGTTGAAAAAAACGAGTGTTTAGATGTTTCTTCATTCAGCCTGATCTGCTGGCAGGCACCATCGCTTGATGTGGGAGCTGGGGCTGTACCCCTGTGACGGCTCAGGGCTTCGCGCAGCTGTGACGGGCCCTCAGCGGGCACCTGCTGCGTTACCTGGGATCAGGAACTGCAAGGAGAGGATGAGCTTTTTTTGACGTTAAGCAAAATGACTGTGTTCCTTGTTTTCATTTGTTGTGAATGGGATGTTTCCCGTTTTCTCCAAGTGACTGGACTTTGCATCGCCTTGCCTTGTCAGAGTAAATTTGATCTTGGATTTTCGGTTTGTTGCCTGGTTTCTGTGCGTTGGGAGTGAGCGTGGCCCGTGGGCCAGAGGCACACACAGCTCGCGGCTGAGCCTGGGTGTGTGTGATTGCAGGCAGCGTCCTTCAGATCGTGTCCGCTCCCGGGCAGTCCTACCTGCGACCTCCAGGCCCCGTGGTGATGCAGACCGTGCCCCCGGCGGGGGCCCTGAGCGCCCTGGGAAGCAAGCCCCCTGCCGGCGGCCCCGGCCCCGGCCCTGCGCCCGTGACCCCACCAGGTAGGGTGTGTGAGCAGGATGGAGACTGGGCTTTGAAACTTCGTTCTGCCGTTCTTTGCTTCTGAGGGAGCTGGAAGGTGTTTATGATTTCTGAGCGTGGTGCCTCAGAGCCTGGTTCTGCGGCGGCCGGTTCAGCGGGAGTTTGTCTTCTTTGTCTTTTGTCCGCAAAGGTATTGGCTGAATAGAACCAGTCTCCACTCACCTTAGGTTTTTATTTTTTGGTTTTGCTCAAACAAGAGACTTGGAATCATGAGAAAATTTGCTTGTTAATGTTACAAACACACTCAGCGACCGTGCTGGGATCTCCCCTGGGGTGGTCACGGACCCTTTCCCTTCTGCAGTGTGTGCTGTGACCCGCGGACACACCCGTTCTCGCGTTCCTGCGCAGGGTCCCTGCGTGGGGCCCTGGGCAGGCACTTGGACGGGGTGGCTGTGTAGAAGCAGCGGGGACCTCTCCCAACCCGAATCCCTCGTCACTGCTCAGCCCCAGTCCCAGGGGCATCTGCGGTGCAGCTGGGGTGGTGTCCCTGCACCCCCTCCCCGTTGGGCCCTGTTAGCGTCACCTGGTGGCAGCTCTGCTTCCAATTAGCTTAGTTGTTCGGGTTTTCGCACCCCCCCCCCCAACCCTCCACCAGCTGCTAGCCGCCCTCCCTAGAGGGCCCTATGCACCCTAGCCCGGAGCCAGTCCAGCCACTGGGTTCTAGTTGCCTCATCCCTTCCCCGCTCCTGCCCTGAAGCGGCCCCTTTTCAGGCCTCAGACCCTCTCTCATAGCCCCTTGTGTCCTGTCTCTGTCGGGACATGCAGCATAACGTGGCCAATGGGACCCCTCTGTCCTGGTCTGCAGGGCAGTGCTGGCTCCCTGCCTCGGGCAGACCGGGTTGATGCCGCTGAGATGCTGAGGGAAGCGGGTGCCAGGGCCACGAGGGCTTGATGGCAGGGAGCCCTGCGGGTTTGAGGTGCGTGCTGGGCACTCGCCACAGAAGAGGGACAGACCTCGGTGCACAGCTCACACCGTGGCTGGAGAGCAGGCTTCCTCACTGGTGGTTCTGGGGTTTCACAGCTAGCTGGGTGCTCCAGGTGGAGGAAGAGGGTCTGTCTGGAGAGCATGTCAGTAGCTTTGTTTTCCAACCCCTGGTTTTTGCATTTGTAGTGGGTGTGCCTGGTCGAGTGGCAGTCAACCCCCTGGCTGCAGGAGAACCTGGAGGGGCCTCCAAACCAGCCTCTCCCATCGGAGGGCCGACCCAGGTACGGTGCAGCACTCACGCCCCAGCGCCACGCGGCCCCGGCGGCCACACCTTCCCCACGGAAGTTGGTTTTCAGAAGCTGCTTGTTACAGTGGCTGGCTGTGGTATTTAACTGCTTCCATGCGGCTTCATCAGTATCAAAACACGTTGTCTCTCCGAGTTCTAGAATTTTGATCTTACGAACACATTTCTTAATAGAAGAAATGAATTTGGGCTTTAGGAATGCAGACCTTCCCCTCCCCATGTTTTTGTGTTCTTTTGCCCGTCTTCCAGGCGTTAGAGATGTTCACTGTGTCTCAGAAAATGCTTTTCACGTATTTCTTCCTTTCCTGTCACTGCTTCCTGTGGAGCCAGGCCCCGCGTGTCTGTGTGTGCGGGGCCCTCAGGGCTTGCTGAGGCCAAGTAAGCCTCGTGTCTCAGTAACCACTCTCATCGCTGTTTTCCATAAAGGAGGACAAGACCAGACTTTTGAAAGAACGGCTGGACCAGATTTACTTTGTCAACGAGCGGCGCTGCTCCCGCGCCCCCGTCTACGGCAGGGATGTGATGGGGATCTGCTCCCTGGCCGGCCGAGCGCCGGGGCCTTGGCTTGGGGCGTCCGGCGGCAGTTGCGGGAAGGGGGCTGGGCCTGCGAGCCGTCACACGTGGCCCTTGAGAAGCCGGAGGGACCTGATTTTGACGCTGACCCAGCGTCAGGAGACCCTCCAGGACGTCATCGACAGGTAGGGCAGCCTGTGTGTGAGGCTGTGTTGTGAGCGTTCTTGCTCGCTCGCCGTGTCTCACCCCCGCAGCTCCCGTCGTCGTTCTGTGGACGTCCCTCTTACTCCTGTTTCTCCAGAGCTGTCCCTTGGAAGTCTGTTTGGGGTCCCTTTTGGGGTCTTCAGCTTTGGCATCAGGTGGTCTCTCCGCTCCCCAGGAGGCCTCCGCGCCCGCCCCGAGGGCTGAGTCCTTGCCCCACAGGCGTGGGCCTGGGGGGTGGGGTCGGGACGGTCGTGGGCCGCCTGTGGGCAGAGCACAGTCCCGCTAACTCGGGGTGGGGGGCCATACCGCTGTGCTGCTGGCCGCTTTCTCCATTATGCCCTTTTAAAAAAATGTGATTAAAAAGCCACACAAATGATTTAACGTTGCCTGATGAGAAAATGTGTTTAAGAGCTGAGCTCAAACAGGCTTTAAGAGAGAAGACTGAAGTCCAGAGGCGGCTGCGGCCCCGCGGCCACACCAGGCGCTGCTCCAAGCCCGCGTCCTTACGTGGGGCGTTGGCCCTGCTCTCGCCTGATTGCCGGGTTCAGCCTGAGAGTGTTTTCTCTCCCTCTTCTGTTCTGTCTGTGCTGCTGAGCGGCGGTTCCCGTCTTACTCGTTTACAGCGGGGAACCGAGCAGTGCTGTGCCCTGGCTCCGCTCTCGGGGTGTGTCTGCTTTAGGTCCCTCAGATCAGGGACGGAGAAATGGGAAAGAGAAAAGTGGGGTGGTTCTCCTGCTGTGAGTGAGCCGGCCCCTAACCCACAGCTCCGCCCTCCGCCTTCTGCGTCTGGGGTTGGTGACCTCTTGTCTCTGCTCTCTTCTTTCCTTCTCCTTCCTCTGACGTTGCAGGTAACTTTCTAAAACAGAGACACTTCTTAGGGCAGTTACAGGTCCACAGTAGAACTGAGGGGAAGGTGCAGAGATTCCCTGTGCCCCCGCAGCCCCCAGGGTAGTGCCTCTGCTACAGCTGATGGACCTACGCTCGCGCATCAGTACCCGGAGCTTACATGCAGGTTCACGTGTGTCAGTGCCCCCTGACGTGTGTCCACCGTCACAGTCGCACTGAGCGGTTCCACTGCCCTAAAACGCCGGCTGCGCACCCACTGCTCCTCCCGCCCCACCAAACCCTGGCAGCCACCGAGCTTTCCATGGCGTGCACCGTTCTGCCTTTCCCAGAATGTCACTCAGTTGGAGTTATGCAGTAGGCAGCCTTTTCAGATGGGCTGCTTTCGCTCAGTGATGTGCATTTGAGGTTCCTCCATGTCCTCGTGGTCTGACAGCTCCTCCCTTCAGTGCAGAGTGACGTTTTCTCATCTGCATGCACCTCCACGTGCTTTTCCATTCACTTACTGCAGGACACAATCCCTGCTTGGATTTGTGTGTGGACGTAGTTCTTAACTCATTTGGATGAGTCCCAAGGAGCGTGATTGCTAGCTCAAACGGGGAAAGGGTGTTCAGTTGTGTTAGAAATGGCCGTCCTGCACGCCCACCAGCGAGCGGTGAGTGAGCTCCTGCCGCTCCGCGTCCTTGCCAGCAGCCAGTGTCGTCGGTGTCGGTTTGGCCGTTTTGAGGGGTGTGTGCTGTGTCTTGCGGCTTTAGCTGGCGTCCCCCGACGTCACACGTGTTGGGCTTCATTTCATACACTTACCTGCCGTCTGGTAACACGTGCTAAGGCCTGGGTCCACCTTTAAGACAAGTTGCTTGTCTCCCGATGGCTGCGTGTCAGGGATTCTCTGTATCCTTTGGGTCACGGTCCTTCAGCAAGTGTGTCTTTTGCAGGTATTTCCTGCTAGTCTGCAGCCTTCCTTTTCACTCTCTGGACGTCGTCTTTACAGAGCAAGTGTTTTAAATCTTGAGCTGATTAATTCTTCCACGGATTGTGCCTCTGATGTTGCATCTAAGGTGTCACTGCCAAGCCCAAGGTCACCTAGATTTTCTCCTGTGTGATCTGCTAGGGGTTTTTATTGTTTTGCATTTTACATATAGACCTGTGATCTATTTTGAGTAAATTTTTCAAATTTTACTTTTTATTTTTATTTTTGGGGCAGGTTAATTAGGTTTATTTATTTTTGATGGAGGGACTGGGGATTGAACCCAGGACCTTGTGCTTGCTAAGCGTGCCCTTTACCACTGAGCTGTGCCCTCTCCCCTTGAGTTAATGTTTGTGAAGGGAATGGGTCTTTGTCTAGATTTACTTTTTCCCCTCCCGTTTAAAAAATCCTGTATCAAGGGAAACTTTGAGACGTTTGAAGTAGAATAATACAGCGAACCGCAGTGTGACCATTGCCTGTTTTCCACGGTTGTTAACTCAGTCCTGCTTCCTCTGTGCCCGTTCCCCTGAGCACAGAATATTTTGAAATAAATTCTTGACAAACACAATTTTTCCCTCTGTAAGATTTCTCTGTGCCCTGAAAGGCTGGGAGTCTTTAAACACATTCACAATACTGTTACGACACCTAAAAAATTAATTTTGTCTCATCATCAAATGTCTATTCAGTATTTATTTTATTGATTATCTCATAAGTAATCTTTTTTATAGTTGAAGCCAGCATCACAGTAAGGCGGATGCACAGCAATCAGTTTGTGTCTCCTGTGTATCTTTTAATCTATAGGCTCTATTTCTGTTTCTCCTTTTTTACCCCTTGCAGTTTATTTGTTGACGAAACCTGGGGCTTTGCTGTGTGGAATTTCCCGCAGCCTGGGTTTGCTGACTGAGTCCCCATGGTGTAATTTAGCGTGTTGCTTTGTTCTCTGTATTGATCAACTTCAGTTATTTGTTGTTTGTGTGTGTGTGTGCGCGCACGCAGGAATAGGTGACACTGTGTCCTGCCGTTAGTAAGCACGTAGCGTCTCTTCTGGGGCCGTCGTTTTGCACGTGGATGTCCGGTTGTCCTAGCTCTGCTGAAAAGACTGTCTTTGCTCCCTTGTGTTCCCTGTGCTCCTTTGTCAAAGGTCAGATGGCTGTGTTTATGAGAGTCTGTCTCTGGGCTTGCTTTTCTGTTCCATTGATCTGCTTATTATTACTTATTCACCAGCACCACACAGTCTTGATTTCTGGTGCTTTATAGTGAGTCTTGAAGGCGGTGGTGCCAGTGCTCCAACTTTCTCCAGTTCAGGGTTGTGTTGGCTCTTCTGGTCTGCTGCTTCTCCACATAAACTTTATTATTTTTTCCTTCCTTCCTCCCTCCCCCCCCCCCACTCCTTTCCTCTTATTTATTTTTATTTGAGTAAAGTTGATTTACCACGTTAGTTCTAGGTGTACAGCAGTGATTCGATTGTATACATAAACACATGTATATATGTATTCGTTTTCAGATTCTCTTCTGTTACAGGTCATTACGAGGTGCTGAATGTGGGCTCCTGTGCCGTCTGTTTGTCTGCTCTATGTACAGCAATGCTGCTTTTCTGTAGACGCTTCAGACTCAGTTTGTCGGTATCTACAAAATCACTGCCTGGGGCTGCGTTGAATGTCTAGATCAGGTTGGGAAGAACTGACATCTTGACAATACTGGGTCTTCCTGTCCGTGAACTTGGAATCTGTCTCCTTTGGTTTAGTGCTTCTTTGAGTTCACTGATCAGAGCTTTGGCCGTCAGTGGCTGTTCACTTTGCATGTGGTTGGTCGCAAGTCTTGCGAGCCCAGTTCTTGCTGATGCCCAGAGTGAGGGCTTTCCTGGAGGTCAGGGCGGGCGCCAGGGTGGCCCAGTGGCTCGTCTGAGTCGTGATGGTGCTGCTCTCTGCCACCCCCAAGCCTGGCTCCCTCCTGGGGGCACGGTGGCCGTGGCAGCTGCGGGGCTCACCTCCCCCAAGACCGTCCAGAAGACGGAGCATCTGTGCCCCAGGACTCCCAGCAGAAGGCCGGCGCTGCAGGGCCCCGTCTCCACGCCCGGTCCTGTGGCCTGGGGGCTGCCTACGCCGCTCCTTCTGGTCTGGGTGGCCCTTGCTGGCTGCGGCGGGTTGGGCATGCTTCCAGCAGCTGTGTCACCCACCCGGTGCTGACTGGAGTCAGGCACCTGGCTTCTCCGACGGTTCTGTCCTCTTCCTTCTTGAGCCTTCGCTGCCTGAGACAGAGGTGCTACCTGGTGGGGACGCCGTGGGAGCCACCGGTGACGGGTGTGCTTTCTGCTTCTCAGGGTGGTGTGTGTGATCCCTCCAGTGGTGGCTGCACCCCCGTGCTTGTGGGTGGCAAGGCCGCCCTCGCTCTACAGCCACAGGGTGAGGCTCTTGAGGCAGGGCCTGAAGGAGCACATGGCCGCCTATGCCCAGCAGCTGCAGCAGGTGACGGCCCCGCGCTCGCTGCGCTTTCCTGAGCTGAGACTGGTCCAGTTTGACTCAGGTACGGGGGGCCCGCCTGCCCTGCTGCCGTGCCGGGTCTGCGCCCCGGGGTCACAGGCCCTCTGATGTGACTCGTTTCCTAGGGAAGCTGGAGGCTTTAGCCATCCTACTCCAGAAGCTGAGATCTGAAGGACGCCGAGTGCTGATTTTGTCTCAGATGGTGCTAATGTTAGACATCTTAGAGATGTTCCTCAACTTCCATTACCTCACCTACGTGAGGATCGACGAAAATGCCAACAGCGAGCAGCGGCAGGTGAGGAGGGGGTGTTCTGTTTCGTTACCACTTGTGATTCAGCTGCGTTAGCTTTAACCTCCAGCTGTGCAGACCCAGCACGCTCGTGCCCTCTGAACAAAGGGGACAGTGTCTCGGGGTCTCTGGACTTCAGCTGCGTCCTGTCATTCAGGACGTGCAGTCGGCTCGGCGCTCGGATCAGGTGGTGGCCGGCCGTCAGGACAGCACGAGACGGGTGAACTTCAGGCGGCAGCCACGTGAAGCGTGCAAACTCCCAGAGTAATCACAGTTACAGGCCCGCTTTTCTCTTGTGCAGTTAGCCCAGGGTGACTTGATGCCGTCAGGCTCAGGGTGACAGGCACGCTCAGACCCTGCAGTGGGGGCGCGGATGAGGGCAGCTTCCCGGAAGGCGAGCGGAGAGGAGGGCCGTGTGCTTGAGCACGGATTGCGTGTGCAGGGCTCCCTCCTGCAGCAGCACCCCCGCACCTCTCAGAGGTTTACGTGCACAGCCGCCCAGTGCGGCAGGGTCTGTAACGGCCCCAGTCAGGAGCCGAGTGAACGGCCAGGAGGATGAGAGCGGGTGCCAGGCTGTCTGCGTGCCGCAGGGCCTGGCCCTGTCGTGAACACACAGCGTCCCGAGCATTCCGTAGGATGAACTAGGAAGCCTCCAGCCGCCGTTCAGAGCAGGCTGTAGCGTCCTGGCGGAGCATTCCTAAGCGCAGACACACCGCTGGGCTGGGGGTCGTGTCACCCGCACCCGCAGGACAGCGCAGGGGACTCCTCTCAGCGGCTGCATGCCGGGGCGGCCTGGAGGACGTACACTGCGGTCTTAAGTGACAGGTTTTCCTGGTGCTGATGTAACAGATCATGTAGAGAACTTACGGGAAGAAGAGGGTCGGTCACCTGTTGAGGTGTGTTTTGGTGCTGAAGTGAGTGCAGAAGAGAAGTGGGAACCAGGCCAGCTGGGCCGCGGGAGGCGGGGGCCCCTCTTCCTGGCCGGTTTCGCTCCCTCAGCCTTACTGCAGGGCACTTTTGCTGTAGAGTGCCCTGACATTGCCTGAGGGCACAGGAAAGAGCGCCCATCCCTCCCCAGAGAGACTCTGTGTTCTTGTGGGGCCTACACGGTGAGCTCACAGTTCCCGTCGTGGGGGTCTGTAAGCGAGGCCTGGCGAGGTTGGGACCGGTGGGAATGTCGGGCAGCAGGGAGTGAGCCATGTGTGGTGCCCACAAGAGAGCGGGCCACGTGCCCGGTGAGACCCAGGCTGAGCGGTTTTGTGCTGGGCTAGCGTCCAGCTGTGGAATATCAGCACATGGGAGGTGCCATCCTTTATACCAACCCGAGGACTTGTCCCCCTGCAGGAGCTGATGAGGACCTTCAACCGAGACCGACGGGTCTTCTGCGCCCTCCTCTCCACCCACAGCCGCGCTACGGGTGTGAGCCTGGTGGAGGCGGATGCGGTGGTCTTCTATGACCATGACCTGAACCCGGTGATGGATGCCAAGGCCCAGGAGTGGTGTGACCGGATTGGGAGGCGCAGGGACGTGCACATTTACAGGTGGGCACGGCCCCGCCCTCCCTAGCCCGCTGCGCTCCGCGTGCCTGCCCTCAGGCCGACGGCAGGTCTCTCCCGCCGCCGCCTGTCGGCTTCCTTCCCGCTCAGCGTTTGCCTGGAGTGTGCCTGGGCTGAGTTGCGGGGACGTGCCATGGTGTTCTTCCACCACAGCCTGGCACCTCTCCTGGGGCAGCTGGCCCTCAAAGGGTGGTTCACGCTTTAGGCTGTTTCCCGCGTCATCAGATGTGAACTATCTGCAACAGCTTTCTGCTGTCAGTTCCTAAGTCGGCTCTTCAAAGTGCCTGAGTCTCGTACTTGGCTCCACGCCAGCAGCTGAGGACGAGGGAGAGGCTCTGGTGCGTGTGGAAGCACTGGTGGCGACAGCGTGGTGGCCTGGCCTGTACTGTTGGCTGGGCGTGTGCCTGGTGGCCCAGCACGTGCTCACCTGCCAGTCCTGGGAGGTGTTGCCGCGGGAGCTGAGGTTCCTGCCGCCGGCCTGGACCGCGTGCTATTTCAGTCAAGACGTGGAAATCCGTACGCTGAATTTAAATAACTATTTAAAAAAAATTATAAGTGTATCACTTGTTTATTGAAAAGAAAAAAAGAAGGAAAGCATGTGGAGAAAAATACCCTGTCCAGAGGCAGTTAGTAGCATCTTAGTGTGTTTTTCCAGACAGTGCCCTTATTTTTCAGATGACTCAGGCCAGCAGTCTTATTTCGTAATCCCGTTTTCTTTTAACGATATAAGTGTATTTCCATGCTGATAAATATAAATTTGGTACATTGTGTATCTTGAAAGAATTAGTGTTTCACTGTGTAACTGCTCCCTTACTGTTGACCTGTTAGTAATTGCTAGCTAGAAATGAGCTAGAAATGGGAAAGACATTTTATCCTCAGTGGCCAGTCTGTCGACAGTCAGGAAGGATCTTAGCCGCAGAGGGGCAGAGTGTCCAGGCAGCGGAGGGTGAAACTGGGTGGGAGTGAGGAGAGAGATGTCCCGAGCAGGGGGACGTGCTGTGTTCTTGGATGGGAAGACCTGGTTCGTAAGATTGTGACGTTTCCCCGCAGCGATGGTAAAAGTTAGTGTAACTGTAATGAGGGCCCTGAAGGTGGGTGTGGTGGTGGCGGCTCCTGCGGCCTTTCCAGGGCTGAAAGCAGGAGCCAGGGGATGTGTGCTCTGGCCCCTTGGGGGTCCTGCACACACTGCTTGGTGGGAGGCACAGCGCTGGGGGAGGGTGCAGCCGGGCAGAGGTCCTGCTGCCGAGTGTGGACGTGGTCCTGGGGGAGCTGGGGCCAGGCGGTCGGCAGGGCTGCTGGACTGAGGTGGGAGGTGGTGACACACAAAGGCAGGAACTGCATGGTCTGCGAGCTGGGCCAGCCCGGGCGCTGTGCGGAGCCTCCAGGCGACTTAGTGGGCGTGCCTGCCTGTGTTCTGCTTGTAGGCTTGTGAGTGGTAATTCCATCGAAGAGAAGTTGCTGAAAAACGGAACCAAAGACTTGATCCGAGAAGTGGCTGCCCAGGGAAACGACTACTCCACGGCGTTCCTCACGCAGGTGCCCTGCTCCGTCCAGGCCGGGGCCGCCGCGCGCGGCTGGGGTCGCGTGGCACTGCCATGCCGG
The DNA here is from genome assembly GCF_036321535.1 of Camelus dromedarius. Lineage (NCBI taxonomy): Eukaryota > Metazoa > Chordata > Mammalia > Artiodactyla > Camelidae > Camelus > Camelus dromedarius. Next base: position 24,424,799 of record NC_087466.1, read on the forward strand.
TCACACCTCGCAATGGGCGTCTCTCTTTCCAGCGGACCATCCAGGAGCTGTTCGAGATCTGCTCACCCGTGGACGACACTGGCTTCCCGGTGAAAGCTGAGGAGTTTGTCGTCCTTTCCCAGGAGCCTTCCGTCACGGAAACCATTGCGCCCAAGATTGCAAGACCTTTCATCGAGGTAAGGCTGACTGGCGCCTGCCTGGAGTCTGACCCAGGCCGCGTGCCAGCCGTGTGCCTCCGCCGTCGTGCTTTCCGTTCGTGCCCCTTGGCCACACTTGATCTCCGGGGCCATCAGTCTCCAGCCGCTGCGTGCCTGTCCTGAGTGGCCATCTGCCCTGCCCCCACTGGCCTCCCTGGTCCCAGCTCCTCCTCTGTCACTGTGAGGCTGGAGGAGCTGCCAGGCCCTGGCATCCACGTCATGTTCTGAGGACAGAACCAAAAGGAGCACCGGCCACCTCACTTGGCTTTCTTACGCGGGTTGCAGGGTGAATAGTAATGCTTCAGATTTACTGGATTAAACAGTGCTTTTACATTTTTGACATGGGCACTAGAGACGTCAGACTGCACGCTCGACTCACATGCTGCTGCCTCTGGGCAGCGCTGCTGTGTAGACACGTCCCAGACTCACCTGTCAGGGCCCCTCACTTCCCTTCCCAAGGCCCTGCTCCCATCCTGCCTCTTGGAGGGGCCTTTGGCTGCAGGGCACCTCATTTTCTATTTTTTAAAATTAATTGTTTGGTTACTGAGAAGTAATACGTACACATGGTAGAACCTTCAGGAATTTACAATGGAAAGTAAGCCTCCTGCACCAGGCCCTCATCCCTGCTTAGACAGCCGCGGCCTGCTGTTCCCGTTTCCTCCCGGAGCTGTCCGTGTGTAGTGTCGCTTTGCACGGAAATGCCTTGCCCCGTCTCTGTCTCGAAAAGCTCTAAGAAGAAGGCGATAGAAGCGTTAGGGCGAAAAGGGAAAAACAGCACGAAGTGGGAGGAGGGAGGTAACCGTTCAGCCGTTGTCACGGATCTCACAGGCCTCCTGGGAGACAGACGTGGGGCGTGAGGATGCGTGTGCGTGAGAAGTGCGCGTGTGCTGCACACCCTGCTGCTGCGCTCAGCGCGTCTTGGAGACACTGGCACAGAAGTGTCTCCTGTCTCTGAAGCAGCGCAGCTTGCGGCATGCAGACCCTTGGCAGCGTCTCTCTGGGTGTCGGGCCCCGTCCCAGCAGGAGGGCTGTGGCCTTGAGGAGACGCAGGTCTCAGCTGTGAAGGTTGCGTCCTAGTGGGCGAGACGTGTCACCTGCAGGCGGCAGCAGTCGGGGCCCCTGGGAGTCTGGGGCAGAGGGTCAGGTGTGGCCTGGGGCAAGGAGGGGGAGCGGAGGCCTCCACGGCGGGCGGGCCCTGTCTGTGCTGGCAGCAGCCGGGGCCAGCTCAGAGCCGCAGGTGCGGGGTGGCTTCCTGGGCTGGGTTGCAGTTTGCTGTCGGCTGATGAGCTTGTGTGTTCGTCGGCAGTGCGGATAATAGCTTTTTACAAGGTGCTCGGTCGCATCTTTTTCCTGCTTTTTTTTAACTGGGTTGTCTCTTTCTCCATGGCTTTTTGGCATCCTTTCTGTGTTCTGGGTGCAGGGCCTTTGTGGGTTACATGTACGGTGTCTTCTTCCAGCCTGGGCTTTGGTCTTCCTAATGCTGTGTTTTGGTGAGCAGGAATTAATTGGTCCTTGGCCACCCAGCAGACCGTTTTTCTCACGTGCTTGGTGCTTCTGTGTTCTGCTAAGAGAGGGCCTCCTTTATTTTCTTCATCCTTAGATGAGCGATCTGTCTGGAAATGGCTTCCGTGTACAGTGTGAGATAGGGTTGCATCTTAAACTTGGCAGATTTTGCTCAGTTGCCCTAGAAGGAGGTTGTTCCAGTTGCTAATTGGCGACCTCTAAGCTGCAGGTTGTCCCCTCGGCTGCCGGGAGAGGCGTACCTGACGTCTGCCTCACTCGTTTGCATTTCTTGAACTGGGGTGATGCTGACTGTCTTCTGTGTCTGCCATCACCGCAGCACATCTGTTTATACCTCCGACGGTGGCTTGTGTCCTCCGCACCATGAAGAATTGTTCTCGCTGGCCGGGACCCGAGGCCAGGGCAGGTGTCGGGTGTGAGACTGACCCAGGCGCCCTGTCTTGCTGGGTCTCTTAAAAGCCTCGTGCGCGTGTCGGCCAGCGCGCCCCTGGCCCTCCGCAAGGCCTTCCGTTTGCCGTGTCCCCTTAGGCGTGTGGGCAGTTCTCGAGGACTGAACGAGTCATCGTAGGGGCGCTTGGTGTGCGGTGTGGGCGTGCAGTCAGATCTGTGTGGTGTGGTTCTTTCTTAAAAGCCTTTAATTAAAAATTTAAGTCTATCAGAGGAGCCTAACCCAAGCCCGTCCTCAGGCCCTCAAGAGCATCGAGCACCTGGAGGAAGATGAGCAGAAGCCCACGGAGGAGGCGGCGCTGGGGTCCTCGGACGCTGCCGGGTCCCAGGGGGACAAGGAGCCGTCGCAGCTGGAGGAGTTGGCTGACTTCATGGGACAGGTTTGGGCGTCTTCTCTTTGGGCCTTAAGTTAATTCCTTTCTTTACACCTAAATATTTTAAACTTGTGACCCTTTTATGAAATATTTCTTGGTTGTTTTAACTGAGAACAATCACTGTTTTGATTCAAGTGTCGGTAGGGGTTGTATAAGGAATTAAACCCTTGTTAACTTGCTGTTAACTCTATTCAAAAAATACATTTTTGAAACAGCTTACACCCATTGAAAAATACGCTTTGAATTACCTGGAGTTATTCCATACTTCCATTGATCAAGAGAGAGGGAGAAGTAGCGAGGTAAGAGAATGAACTTTCGTTACCTGAACACGCGGGAACCTCAGATTCTTCAGTGTCAAATTTGTTGTGAAATAGGAGTGACCTGCCTGGAATTAAAGGAACAGTCCATGTGTGCACTCACTGGAAACGCGAGTGCGCAGTTGGACTTGGTCTTGAGGCGGTGTGGTGCTGGGCGCCGTCCAGGCCAAGGGCCCGTGGGCAGGAGGGGTCCCGGGGGCTGCTTCATCTCTGCCCTGGGGCGGGGATGGTGCGGGTGGCCACGGGAGCCCTGTCTTTCCCGCCAGGGCACCATGCTGACCGCGGTGCAGGAGTGGGAGGCCCAGAACGCCAGGACGCTGCGGGAGTGGGAGGCCCAGGCACTGCGCGAGCAGGAGCAGGAGCAGCTCCTCACCTACACGCGGGAGGACGCCTACAGCGCGGTAGGTGCCCAGCCGGCGCCCAGCAGGTATGCCGGCTTCTCCCCGAGGCCTGGCCGCTGTGCTGAGACCGCGTTGTCAGTCCTGTGCGCAGTCGAGCTTATTTTAAAGACTTGAGAGGTGTGGACATAGGTAGTCGGTGGCTTGCACCTCAAGGCTGGGACTGTGTGGGCTTGAAATGTCTCCCCTTTCCCGCAGGAGTACGTGTGTGAAGGTGCCGACGGGCAGACGGAAGTCATGCCGGTAAGTGTCCCAACCCCCTGTCCCCTCGTCCCCCCATTCCCCCCATCTCCCCATCCCTCTGTTCCCTTGTTCCCTCTGTTCCCCTGTCCCCTTATCTCCCCGTCACCCCATCCTCTGTCCCCCTTTCCCCCGTCTCCTCCATCCCTATCCTCCTACCCACCTTTCCCCATCCCCTCCATCCCCCGTCCCCTCCGTCATCCTGTCCCCCCCCCCGTCCTCCTGTTCCCCCATCCCCTCCATCCCCTTCTCCGTGGCACAGCTCATGGCCCTCCCTTCCCCATGCAGCTCTGGACCCCGCCCACGCCCCCCCAGGATGACAACGACATCTACATTGACTCGGTCATGTGTCTCATGTACGAGACCACGCCCATCCCAGAGGCCAAGCTGCCACCTGTGTATGTTCGGAAGGAGCGCCGGCGACACAAGACGGACCCCTCAGGTGGGCTTCCACCACACCCGCCTGCCAGCAAGCCCGGGTCAGCCGCCAGTGGGGGCGGGTGGGTTTCCCTGGGCCCCACCGTGGTCTCCTTTGTTCCCCCTGCTTCTCTGGCTGAGGCGAGGCCTGCTGGCTGGCCAGCTCACTGAGGACAGCCTCTCTGCTCAGCCGCGGGTAGGAAGAAGAAGCAGCGCCACGGGGAGGCGGTGGTGCCCCCGCGGTCGCTGTTCGACCGTGCAACGCCTGGCATGCTGAAAATCCGGCGGGAGGGGAAGGAGCAGAAGAAGAACATCCTGCTGAAGCAGCAGACGCAGTTCGCCAAGCCTCTGCCAACGTTTGCCAAGCCAAGCGCCGAGGCGGGCCCCGACAACCCCGAGTGGCTCATCAGCGAGGACTGGGCACTGCTGCAGGTGAGCGTGGCCCTGCGTGGCTGGCCTGGCCCTGGGGGCCCTTCAGGAGGGGCGCCACTGACCTGCCGCCCTATGCTGACCTGCCCTGCCTGGCCTCCATCCCCTAGGCCGTGAAGCAGCTCCTAGAGCTGCCGCTGAACCTCACGATCGTGTCCCCGGCCCACACGCCCAACTGGGACCTTGTCAGTGACGTCGTCAACTCTTGCAGCCGCATCTACCGCTCCTCCAAGCAGTGCCGGACCCGCTACGAGAGCGTGCTCATCCCGAGGGAGGAGGGCAGGGTGAGGCGGCCCCCGCACCCGCGCTCTGGCCTGGGCCTTGGCTCGCTGTTTGGTGTTGGCTGTGACGTACCTGTGGTGGTCTTACCCTCTCTTTGTCCCCGGTGTCCGTGTTTAATTTTACCATGAGGTGGGAAGGCCTCCGTCTGCGGTCGACATCCGGAAGCTGCCCGACACGACCTCGTGTGCTGGATTTGTGGCTCTGGTTTTCCTGGGTGTTGCCTCCTTGATTAAGGGTTCCTGTGGCACAGAGGACATGTGGGGTGTGCACACGCACACCCCTAATCTGGCTGGGGGTCGGCTGCCATCTGGGCACACTGTGTCTGACTCCCAGTTCTGGGGGTGGTTGGGCTTGGAGACAAAGGGGGTCCTGTGCGAGGACCAAGCCCTGACCCGGTGACCGCGCAGCCCTCAGCCTGGCACACCTGCGCCGCTGAGGCTCTGCGAGAGCAGGCAGATGGCCACGCCATGGGGTCTATGCAGGAGAGCGTACCAGGCACCAGTAGCGCTGGGGTCCCCAAGGACGGACGCAGACACCGCGGGACAGCTGTCCCTCCCCGCCCACTGTGGGCAGAGGCCCCCTGGGGGGCGGCCACCTCTTGGTTCCCCGGGCCGGGTCAGCGGTGTAGGTGCCCTGGCCCTGCATCCCTCGCCACGTGATCTCTCCCTGGCGGAAGTCGGGTGCTCTCCTTCTGGGTGTGGAGGCTTCTGTGAGGCTGCGCACAGGCAGGATGTGTGTGTCACTGCTGGGGTGTCTGTGTTGAGTCTCGGGGGAAGGACAGGGAGAGGGCTGGGTGTTTAACCTGGGGGTCCCTGTGGGGCTTCCACGGGGATGCTGCTCCCCTGGTGATGAAGCTGTGCCGCTGTGGATCCTGTTTCAGAGTAAGAACAACCGCCCTCTGCGCACGGGCCAGATGTACGCCCAGGACGAGAACGCCTCGCACACGCAGCTGTACACGAGCCGCTTCGACCTGATGAAGATGACGGCCGGGAAGAGGAGCCCCCCCATCAAGCCCCTGTGCGTGCCTGCATCCTGCCCGCGCTGGCTGTCGGCAGGGGGCGGGGCTCAGTTTACCCTTTGTCCTTAGCATTTCCTTCTTCGGTGTGTTTTCCTTTGGTTAGTAATTCTTGTGTCTTTTCTGTGCTGCAGGCTTGGCATGAATCCCTTTCAGAAAAACCCCAAGCATGCCTCCGTGTTGGCAGAAAGGTATTTCTGTGTTCGTGACTCAGTTTTTACTCTTTGAAATGATTTCACTTTGGTGTTCTCTTAAACCCAGCAAGTTGAGTGAGTTACTGCGCAAAAGGTGTGTCCAGGTGTCAGCTGGGGCGTATCATGTGGGGCGGGCCCTGCGTGGCGCGTGTCCCCGCTCATATAACGGGGGGTGTCCCTGCCTGCAGTCTGGTGGAGGGCAGGCTGACAGATTAGACGGGCTGCCTCCCCTTTCTTCGTCACTCCCGCCTCTAATCTGTTGTACAGCTTGTTGGCTCTGCCTTAAAAATGCATCCTGTCTGGGGGTGAGTGTACTGCTTTGAACATCTGCAAAGGAACAAAGAAGGTGCCTGGGTGGGCGGGCAGAGAGGGGTGGGTGTGACGAAGCAGAGAGTGAAACAGCCTCCTGGTGTCCAGGGTGCTGGGTGCGTGGGCGTTTGCTATAATCCCTGCGCCTTCCTATACGTTTGTCTTTTTATAATAAAGTTTTGGGGAAAAAACGGATGTTCAGATGTAGCCCAGCTGCCCTTCTGGCTCCAGCTCTCCTTGTTGCTGGGTAGGTGGTGCAGGTACCACCTGGGCCCGGCCCCACTGGGAGCCCCAGGCCTCCTGGGGCTGCCTCGGGTGCGTAGGCCGCCCCGCCTCACGGCTCTGCCTGGCCGGGCACTCTCTCTAGGGCGGTCTCCCTGGACATGTGCATGGCTCCCTTCCCCACACACTGTCGTCCTCGCCTGGTTGGACTGCCACCCGTGCAGATTGTCTTAACGTTTTTACTGACTCCCTCGGTGTCTGCGCGAGCTCTGTGGACACAGATTCTAGATGCTCGAGACAGAGCCGGTGTCCACGTGAATCTGTTGAGTGGCTTGATGAATTATTGTCCTGCCTGTTTTTATGCCGCGTGCCCAGCATCGGGCTGGCCTGGGGGCTCCGCAATGACCGAGATGGGCCCCGTCCTGCTCTCTTACCTCACATGAGACACAAAATGCTGAGCCCTCACAGAGGGTGAGGGTTCACCTGGAGGCGGGCAGAACCTAGCAAGGCAGAGCCGAGGGCAGGCGGGCTGCAGGCTTGCGGGGCCATCAGCGAAGGGGCCCGCTGGGCGAGTGTGGCGGGGCTGGAGAGGGCTGGGCGTGTCTGTCATGGTCCCTGTTCCGCTGAGTGAGGGTGGCCATGGGCAGGAGCGTGCAGCGGGGTGGGAGGGCAGCCAACCAGAAGGCCGGTCTGGTCTGCAGGGTGGGAGGAGCAGGTCTGGAGATGGCGCCACCAAGGTGGGGGAGCCTGTGGTGAGGAGGGAGGCCTGGGCAGTGCGGAGGTAACCGAGGGCCTTGGCGGAAGCAGATGTGATGTGAAGTTCCCCTGGAGTGAGCTGGCAAGACACAGGAAATTTTTTGGGGGGGTTATTTATTTTAATGGAGGGATTGGGGGTTGAACCCAGAACTTCGCGCATGCTAACCAGGCACTCTGCCACTGAGCTGTACCTGCCCACCTGCTCTTTGCGGGAGGGCTGATGCTCAGCGCGGCAGGGCAGGTGGGCTTCGGGAGGGGCAGGTGCCCTGCAGTCTCGCCCCAACGTGTTCTGGGGCGCGCGGACCAGGCCCACCCCGCCCGCCATCTGGGGTGTTCTGGGCAGGATGGGAGGCGAGGTCCAGGGTAGACTGGCAGCCTCTCTCCTTTCCAAGTCCGATCAGCTCAGTGCCGTGTCGCTCAGGGCTTGATAGGAGTTACCTCCCAGCGCCGGGCAGCTTGGGAAAGGAGGACACTGGGTTTCAGGAACGCCGTCTACTTCAGGACTTGCCCGTGTGGTTTTAACTCTTGCATTTGTCTTTAGCGGAATCAACTACGACAAACCACTGCCTCCCATTCAAGTCGCATCTCTGCGCGCGGAGCGGATCGCAAAGGAAAAGAAGGTGTGGGGCCCTGGCCCTCTGTCCCGGGAGGGCGGGGCTGGGGGTGGGCAGAGGGCGGGGCTGCCGGCTCTGACTCCTCCCACTGCGCCCCCCTCCCCACTACAGGCCCTGGCGGATCAGCAGAAGGCGCAGCAGCCGCCCGTGGCGCCGCCCCCGCCTCCCCCGCCGCAGCCGCAGCCGCCGCCGCCCCAGCAGCCGCCGCCGCCTCTGCCGCAGCCCCAGGCAGCGGGCGGCCAGCAGCCCGCGGGGCCGCCGCCCGTGCAGCCCCAGGCCCCAGCGCAGCCCCCCGCGCAGCCGGCGCAGGCCCCGCCCAAGGTGCCCCCTGCGATCACGACGGTGGGGAGTGCAGCGGTGCTGGTGAGAAGGCGCCCTGGCTGCTCTGTCCACGCTCACCCCCTGTGAGGCCTTCCGAGGAAGCACGGGTCTGGAGGGGTGTGTCCCCCGCCCCACGCTCTGCCAGCCCTGCCCTCCGGGGCTGGGTCACTCAGCGTGACTGGGGAGGTGGAGGTTCTGAAGCAGGGCTCTGGGAAGTGTGGCTGTGAAGAACCGCGCGCTCTTGTCCTGCAGACTTGCAGAGCAGGCCCTGTTAGTGCGGACTGTCCCCTCCTGGCCCTGCCCCGCTTCCCCTCAGAGCACAGCGCACGTGCCCCTGTGCGTGAAAGAGAAAGGCAGCCGGCCGGTCGCACCCCCCGCGCTGTCGCTGCCACAGCCTGGTGTGTGCCCTGGCTGCGTGTGCCTGGTGGCGCGTCCTGACCCCACGCAGAAGGGTCTTGGGAGAGCCATTTCTTCCCATGGTTCCTAGTTACATTTGCTGCAGGAGTGGTTTTACATGCCCTTGGGCAGCTCTGTCCTTCTCTGTTCTGAAAACTAGGCGTCTGCTTGGCCTGAGGGCTGCTCCGTGCCCGTGGTAGGTGGTGAGGAAGAGACTCTCTGCAGAGCTGACCCCTGGGCTGCGGTCTCAGTGACCTTAGAGAAGAATGGGAAACAGCAAGCACAGGGGCCCTGAGCTTGGCAAGTGTGGAGTCAGGAGGGTCAGCATGACCAGAGCCTGGCAACTGAGCTGCGTAGGGGCAGAAGTCAGCCGCATGGGCCGGGTAGCTGTGATTAGGAGTTTGGATTGGATTCTGATGAAATGGAAGCCTTTGGAGTGTTTACGCAGAGGAGAGCTCGACCTGAAATTCAGACGGTTTTCTTTCTTCAGCAGGCAGGAGCCATTAAGACGTCTGTTACAGGGACAAGCATGCCTACGGGTAAGAGTCAGAGATGCCACGATCCAGGACAGTCCTTCCCTGTCGTCCTGCCTCATAGCCCCTCTCTCTGCAGGTGCGGTGAGCGGAAACGTGATTGTGAACACCATCGCTGGTGTCCCTGCCGCCACCTTCCAGTCCATTAACAAGCGCCTAGCTTCACCCGTGGCACCTGGAGCCTTGACCGTGAGTTGTCCCTGCCCTTGGGTGCTTGTGGTGGCATGAGTGGCCTAGGATGCTGCAGAAGTTGTTTGCTTTTTGAAAAAAATTCCATCGGTACAGGAAGTACTAATCTAAGATTCCGTGACCATTCAGGTGTTCAGAGGATGGTTTCTGTGTTGTCTTCCAAGGGAGTGTGTGTGTGGAAACCCACCATGTGATTGTGGGAGGTGGTGGGCTGTGAAGGCGCCCACGTGCCACAGTGACAGATGTGCCTGGTGGGGGATGTTGGGGCTCTCGCACGGTGTCACAGGACGGCGGACACGCCTTCACGCGGTTTGCCCAAGTGTGCAAGTGCTGGACTGGGCACGAGGGGTCAGTTTCTGGGGGTCCAGGCCCAGGTGTGGACGCGGAGCTGCAGGCCCCCTGAGCTTGTAACCGAAGGAGACAGGGCGCTCAGCAGAAGACACAGCTGGCTGGCTGTGGTGTGTCACCGTAAGAAGCAGACAGGAACAACTGAAATTAAGGAGTTTACATTGCATCCTGACTTCCAGTTGAGCCATAGGCCTGAAAGCACCCTGTGCGCCCTGAATGAGACAAAGCGGTTTCAAAGTCAGCAGTGCTATGGCAGGTTGTGTGATGTCTCTCTTGGGCTCTGAGACTTGTCTTTCCTGCAAAGGAGTTGCTGTAGTGATGTAGACAGTGTGGAGTTGGCAGGGGCAGACCGTAGGACCACGAGAGGACGAGGGTCGGTGTAGACCCACACGTACAAGTCAGTCAGGCCTCATTGGGAGTGTCCGAGGGTCTCAGTGGAGAATGGTGCTGGAGGAGGGGTAGCCATACGCAGAACTGAACTTATATAGTATCTACGGAAAGTCATCAGAATGGATCACAGACCCGAATGTAAAACCCAAAACTAGAGAACTTCTAGAAGAAAACATAGGACATCTTTGCTACCTTGATGAGGCAAAGATTTCTTAGGATACCAAAAGCATGCAAATTGTGGTGGGAAAAATAACGTAGGCTTCTTCAAATCAAGAACTTCTGCTTTTTGGAAACTTATTAAGAAATGAAAAGCATGGGGAATGTTTGCAGAATGTATCTGATAAAGAATTGGTATTCAGATTATATAAAGATTCTCCAATATAAAGAGTCTTCAGCGAGGAGGGTATAGCCCAGTGGTAGAGCATGTGCTTAGCATGCATGAGGTCCTGGGTTCCATCCCCAGTACCTCCAATTAAAGTTAATAGGTAAACCAAAAAACAAACACCTACATTAAAGGGAGAGGTCCTCTCATTTAAAAAAAAAAGATTCTTCAGTCAATAATAAGAAAACAGACAACTGTAAGAAATGGAAGGTCTGAGCAGTTACTTTGCCACAGACCATACACGGATGGCACATAAACGCGAGAAGGCGTGCAGCGTGTCGTCACTCGGGAGAGGTAACAGCCGAGTCACCAGCACCACACACCTGCGAGGACGGCCTGCAGGAAGACCGAAGGCCGGCGGTGCCGTGCGCAGTGAGGGTGCAGGACAGCTGGAGTCCTCCAGCCAGTCTGGAAGACCGCCCGGGCGTTTCTGAGAGAGTTAACCATACACTTAGTGTACAGCCTGTCAGTCCCACTCCTGGGTTTCCCCCAAGAGGAACGAAAACACATGTCTGCACAAAAAACCCGGACGTGACTGTGTTGAGGGGCTGTGTTCATCATTACTAAGTACGGGAACGACCCGGTGTCCGGCAGCTCGGGTGGCTCTCAGGCTGGCTGGTTGCTGGCTAGCAGCCGTTTCCAGAGGTTGCATGTGTGTGTGGTTCCAGTTAAATAATTCAGGGAAGGCAAAGCCGTAGAGATGGAAACAGAATATGTTCTGTGTCTGGATTATGGTGGCTCTTTGGCCATGTACCCATGTAATTCATAGAACTCTGTACCCGAAACAGGTGAATTTTTCTGTATGTAAATTACACACAGTATATTGGGCTTTCAAAGTTAAAATAATGCAAGCAATGGGATATATATGAAAACGGTTTCTAGGATGTGATTTAGGATTATTCATTCATTTTCCTTTCTGCTTTGTAATAAACTGCCTTAGATTCGGCCACTTCAGTAAATAGCAGAAGCTGTTAGGCCTGTGGCATTAGGCTCATTCTGTACGACCGGTGCCGCCGCTTCTGGGAGGGTGGCAGACTACGCTCAATTGCATTTGATGTTTTAGTTTGAAAAAGACCTGTTTCTTTGGTGATACACTTGAAAGAGAGCAGTTGATCCACAGTGTGTTTTTTGAGCAACTCTTGTAGACAGGATTCTCTCCCTGGTGATGTGGAGACAGGAGTAGGAATCAAACTGGTGGCATGCCTTCATAGCGCCCCTGCAGTCCTAGGGCCGGAGCACAGAGGAGGCACAGGTGACAGGCGGGGAAGGCAGCTAGGGCTCCTACAGACCAGGGAGATGAGCCACAGAAACGGCTCTCAGGAAGATGGCAAGCCGTATGAGCAGAGGGTCAGCAGCGAGAGAGGGAATGGAGTATCCAGGGGAGAGTGGGCGGTTCTGGTCAGATGGAGCACAGAACGCATCAGCAGAGGCGTGATGGGGCCCACAGCCTCCCAGAGGCTCTTGAGTGGCTCTGTCTGCTTGGTCTGGTGACCTCGAGGCCAGATTGTTTGGGGGCTTGGAAATCAGGCCAGAGAATATGGGTTTTGTTCACCATGTGATAGGGAGCCCTTGACAATCTTTGAGCAGTGGTATGTTTTAGGAAAAGTCGTGTGATGAGCGGATTAGGGCAGGAAAGGCTAGAGCTGCTTCAGTAGTGTGGGAAGGGACTTCTGTTTTTGGTATTAAGGTGAGTTATTTATACCACTTTCCTAATGAACTGAAATTATTGGATTAAAAATGTAAACATCTTAAAAGCCTCAAGGAACTGCCCAAGAGTAACTGACTATTAGGCCAAAATCTAAGGGAAGAAGAAACCCAGAGGTAAACAGTGCACTGAGGCTGTGTCTGCCTTAGAGTACACTTCCCCTTCTCAGACAGGGGCCTCCTGTTCAAGCCCAAGGCCCCGCCCACCCAGCTGGAACGTGAGAAAGGAGGCGTGGATACCTTGAGACAGGGTCTGGATGGGCGGAGGTTGGAGGGCAGGGGTGAACCAGAAGGAAAGTCCATCTGCCTTACACCCTCATGCTGAGCAGAGGTGGGGTCGGGGACTCTTCCTGCAAAGTTGGAGCCACAAGTCAGCTCTCGGTCAGTTTGCGGCTCGGAAGTTGCCTCCAAAGGGCCCCCAACCCTCAAATCCAGTGATGTAATCCTGGATGGGCAGTGTCCCTGGATGGTGGCCAGAATCACATGCAGATTTTTCTGGAGGTGTATGCCTTTGTCCTGGACTTGCTGGAGTGTGTGCAGTGGCTTTTGAGGTGTAGTGAGCAGCATGTGAAAGAAGATAACCAAGCACACAAGGGAAGGCGGCACCACGAGGGAGAGCGAGCAGAAACAGCAGATAGTGGGCTGGCCTTTACGGCTTGAGATAGTGGGGTTATTGGGTGCAGGTTATAGAACCATTATACTTTTGTTTTAAAGAAATAAGAGACGCTTGAGAATGTCTGTAAAAACCAGGAAACTATTTAAAAAAAAGCCAACATAGAGAACTTTAAGAAATGAAAAATACAGTTACCAACATTGAAACATAAATCTTATAATTGGGTTTAATATCAGTTTCCACACAGTTGAAGAGAGACTTAGTGAACTGGAAGGTAAATCACAAGAAGTTATTCGGCACGTGCCGGGGGAGACAGCAGGCGGAGGTACTGGAGAGAATTTAGAGCTGTGGAGGACGGGGTGAGAGGAGGTGACATGTGGTTACTCAGAGTTCCAGACAGAGTTGAGCAGAGACCGTAGAGGTTCCCAGAACTGATGGACGGCACTGACTCGTACACGCCCAAAGCCCAGCTCACCCGCACCTACGCGACGCCAGTGATGAGGAGGTCTTGGCTGCAGCCAGAGAAAAGGCAGGTTGCCTTCAGAAGTCCATCAGCTTTCTGCTCGGTGGCAGAGCTGAAGTCAGGAGCCAGGGGATGACATTTTTGCTGGAGGGAGAGAAAACTACTGCCAGCTGGAGGTTCTGTATCTTCTGAAAATACCTTGAGCAACAAGGGTAAAATAAAAAACATTTTCGAACAAGACTTGAGAGGGTTACCTGTAGACCTTTCCTAAATGAACAGTCGTCCCTCAGCATCCGCGGGGACGCATTCCAGAGCCTGCCGGGTCTGCCGAGGTCTGAGGACGCTCGCGTCCCCAGAGCCAGCCTGGGTGTCCTGGTCCTGCGCTGTGGGTTCTGTCAGCCTAGGTCAGGTAGCGCTGGAGGAAAGACTAAGAAAAATCCACGTGCAGGTGGACCCGTGCAGCGCAAGCCTGTGTTGCTCAAGGGTCAGCTGTACTGGAGGCAGAAGGCAGGTGCTCCCAGATGGAAGGTCTGTGAAATGAGAGCAGAGGAAACAAGTATGTGATGTAGTTGAGGTGCAAATTGACTTCACAAGCAACAGTGACTCACTCACTGTGGGGTCAGCAGAGGTGGGTGTAGCACACGGTGCAGTGACGTGAGCTGGGAAAGCGGGAGTCGCTGAGTGTTCCAGAAGCTCTTCATTGTTCAGGAGAAGTGTGAAGTTACTGATTAGGCTTCGGTATAATTTTTGACAAGCCACCAAAGAAAAATAGAGTATAACTTCTAAACTTAGGGAAAAGTGGGGTGAGAAAAAAATCTGAAAGAAAGCAAGAAAGGTGATTAAAAGGCACGTGGAATGGAGGAGAGGGCAGAGCTCAGTGGTGGAGCATGGGCTTAATGTGCACAAGGTCCTGGGTTCCATCCCCAGTGCCTCCGTTAATTAATTAACCTAATTACCTCTCCCCTCGCCCCCCGAAACATGGGACGGATGGATTGAATAGAAATCACAGAGTAAGATGCTGGGTTTAGATTTAAAACCAGCAGCAGTGGAATGTCAGAAGGTCAGAAACGAACTGAATAGTCCAGGAAGACGTCTGCACCAAGGGGGCCAGCGGAGGACAGAGTCACGTTTAAGGGCAGTTTCAGAGGTGGACAGTGGTAGTTGGTCCACTGGTTGTGGGGCTGGGGTGGGGCGCTGCACCTCGGAGGGACGCAGGAAGCCTTGGTGCTGCCCCAGGACCCGGAGCAGACGGGGGCGGGTTCAGGGATGGCGGTGGAAAGCCGGGATCCTGGGACTGTGTGTTTTGGGGGACAAACTTGGGCATTGGGAGGATAGCCAAGAATCTCGTATGTTCCTTGGGGCCAGGAGGTCTTTTGAGTGAGCACAGGAGGACAGGGACAGGCAGCGTTTTGGAGTGGGAATGGGAACGTTGTTTCCTGAAATTTCATTCTGTGGTTACCTGTCCCCTCTGGAGCACAGGGGACGTGCTTTGAGCTCACAGATGAAGCTGTCTCTTAGCACACTGTCGAAAGGCCAGCATCTGGAATGCCCTTTGTTTTCTTGGATTTAGAGTTTGCTGCCCTTTCTATCCACCCGATGAGTGTAAAAGTCTCGAAGAGCAGCACGATGCCGCCTGATAATGTCTGTTACCTTTTCCAGACGTCCGGAGGCTCCGCGCCTGCCCAGGTGGTCCACACCCAGCCTCGAGCGGTTGGCTCCCCAGCCACGGCCACGTCGGACCTGGTGTCTCTGGCACCAACTCAGGGCGTTCGCGCAGTGACCTCAGTGACGGCCTCGGCTGTGGTCACGACCAGCCTGACTCCCGTGCAGACCCCGACCCGGTCTCTGGTGACTCAGGTGTCCCAAGGTAAGGGCAAGTTTGGTTTCCTGTGCGGCCTGTCCTGCTTTTACTGTAGGGTGGGGCTGACGCTTGCATCCGTAGTGGGCAGGGGTGGGCTGGGTCAGCCTGCAGGCTCACGGTAGCCTCTTCCAGCCACAGGGGTCCAGCTTCCCGGAAAAAGCATCACCCCGGCACACTTCCAGCTCCTCCGGCAGCAGCAGCAGCAGCAGCAGCCGCAGGCGGCCTCGCAGGCGCAGGTCCCGCAGATGCAGGGCCAGGCCCAGTCGCCCGCGCAGATCAAAGCCGTAGGCAAGTTGACTCCGGTGAGCATCCTCCAGAAAGCTGTAAACACGCTGTCTGTGCGATGATGCCTTGTTGTGTTCTGTAGTCCAGAGTGTATTCTGCATGACCGCCATTGTCTATATGTGGGACATGGGTCTGTCGTCTGTAAGAGCAGTTTTCCACGCGGAGCCGCTGTCGTGGCAGTGTGGGCAGCTGGCTGTCAGCTCTCCGGAGGCCGTCGCCCTGGCTTCCAGGTGCACTGTCCCACTTGCTTTCTTGTGCTGTGTCTGCGTGGCAGCGTGGGCTCAGAGAGAACTGGGCGCCTCCCCCGACCAGAGAAGATGCTGGTGAAGGGCCTTCTTTGACAGTTTCAGAGACGAGGTGGTGAGACTTGACCTCTTTAGGGAACAGTTCATTTGTGGTACTGTTTCTCAGTCAGCTGTTTGAGCACTGATGCTCCTGAGTGTCCCTGATCTCCGTATCCCCTGTGCTGTTATATAAGGAAACACGTTCATTTTAAAAGGAAATACTATATATTCCTGCCACAAATGGAAAAGCATTAGTACTCAATGTAGAAAGTAACCAGAAAAGCACGTGTAATAAAAACAAGACCTTTAGAGTTGCAGCTAGCTGTTGGGCCTGCGCAGTAAGCACCTGACCCGGGCCTGCCCCATGTCGGTCACAGAGGGGACCAGGGTGCTGGAGGGCTGTGGAGGGCGTGCTGGCACTAGCGAGATCCATCCTCGAGGCACCGACCACGTGCTACAGACACGAAGTGCAACCAAACAAGACGTTCAGTTCCTCAGTCACACCAGCCACATTTCAAGGGCACAGTGGCCACGGTGGCTGTGATGACTGCATTGGCCAGCCCAGGTTGAGCACGTGTCCATCGCTGCAGAAATCGCTGGTGGGCAGCACCCAGCTGTGGGCGAGCTGTCAGAGGGGTCTGCTTCCCTCCGCACTTCCATAGCCCTCCCCCTGCAGGGCAGCAGGGCCTTCGGCGCCCTGCTCAGCGCCGCCACCCCTTTGCCCGGTCCCCTACTCCTGCCCCTCTCCTAAACCAGGTGCAGAGTCCTTTACCTTTTCAGCCTCTTGAAAAGAGATCTGATAGTCATGAACAACTTAGTATGCTTCCTTTTTTTTTTTTCTTTAAAGAAAAACATTTATTCTTTAAGGTTATTTTTTTAACTGTCTTAGTATCTTTATGTTTTGACCTCTTTTGAAGACGTGGTTATGGATTAAATTCTCATTTGGAGACAGAATACAGAATTTAGAACTGAAGCGTATCTTATAATAAGTTTTAAAATTTCCAGAGGGACCACGGTTTTAAGACAAAATTTTTTGATGGCATGACAGCTTTAAATCGGCCTGTTTGTAAGTGATGAGAGCTAAGGAATTTGCTGATCTGTCAGAATCACTTGCAAATTTTCATCAGTGATACGCTGACTTCTAATAAAGGATCACTTTTCAGCGTTAGAAGGCCTGGAGGGTGGTTTGCACAGTGTATGTTAGCACTGTTTACTTTGCTATTTAACGGGTGGTAGAACAGTAACTTAAAACCAAGATTTGTATTTTAAAAGCCAGAACACAGGTAACGTTGATGAAAAGTGACTTTGTCTGGGTTTCAGGAGCACCTGATCAAAATGCAGAAGCAGAAACTGCAGCTGCCCCAGCAGGCGCCCCCGCCGCAGGCCCCCCCAGGGCCGCCGCCGCCGCCGGCACAAGTGCAGGTGCAGCCCCCGCAGCCCGCGCAGCAGCAGAGCCCCCAGCTCACCACGGTCACGGCACCGCGGCCCGGCGCCCTGCTCACGGGCACCACCGTGGCCAACCTCCAGGTGGCCCGGCTTGTAAGTTCCGGTCGATGTGCTTGTTTTTCCAGAGCAGTGTCTTCTTATGTTTTACCTGAGGTTTTACCTGCTGAGGCCCATGCAGGTGTCACAGTGGAATTACCAGTAAAGACGTGCTCCTTCCCCAGAAACTAGAGTTCTCTTTGGAGAGAATGCAACCCCACACATGGGAAACATTCACGTCTGCGTACTTTCCAGGGCCCTGTGTCACAAAGCTGGTGGTGGCCTGAGAGTTGGGGGAGGAGGGAGTGAGCCAGACCATGGAGGGCAGCAGGGCTGGTGCAGGGGCCGAGGGGAGGGTGAGGTGCGGCCTGGGGAAGGCCACCCGGGGCGCTGGGCTGGTGCTCGGGGGCGAGGCCTGTGTGGCTGGAGCGGAGGGCAGGGTGAGGGAGGCCCGACGGCCAGGCTTGGGCACCGCGGTGATTTGTAGGCACTGAGACTCCACAGCTGTCTAAGGATGGGGTAGCGTTGGCTGAGAGTGGTGTCTGGGAAGATCGGTTACACTCGGCGAGTGTTGGTTGAGGGTCCTCTGGGCTGGATGCTGTCACATCAGGCCAGCTGGTGCCCGGCGCACCGGCGACAGCAGCTAATGTTGGGGTTCCTGCTCGGGGCCAGGTGTTGCCTTAGGCTCCATGCCTGTCACCTGACTGCCGCTCACAGGCAGGAGTGGGTGTTTAACGTTAACTCTGTCTCGCAGGTGCAGAAATGGAGGCAAGCAACCTCAAGTAACTTGCCCAGGGCTGCAGCTAGTCCCCACCATGCCACCGCGACGTGCGGCCGGGCCCGGGCTCTGCTTCCTGTGTGCTTCACTCCGCTTAGTCTGTGAGGGGGGCACAGAAGTGGATAAAACTGCTAAAGCAGCTTGTTTCTCCTGCATTAAATAAATGCCAGTTCAAATGAGAAGAGTAGTGGTCAGGCTGGTGGCCGGGGCCAGGGAAGGCCCGGTCCTCGGTGGGGGGGGGGTCTTGCTGGACAGGCAGCGGCTCCCCACCGTGGAGGGGATGCTAGGAGTCGAGCTGCAGTGTGCACACCGTCTTCCCCCGTGGTCCTGTTCCTGTTGTATCCTGAAGGAACAACAGAGCGAGCACAGTGATGAGCATGCAGACTGGTGTGTCAGGGACGTCAGAGGCAGCGTAAGCCCCCAGTACTGAGACGGCCGCTGGCCGCAGTGGGGTGGTCGGCCGCCCTGAAGCACGGCTCTTGTGAAGGGAAGAGACCCATTTCACATACTTGCACAGTCAGAGACAGATACGGTCTGCTGGGCTGCAGGTCATCTGCGCAGGCTCACGGCTGCTTCTGTTCTGTGTATTTTCTGAGGTAGTCTCGGGGTTTTGTACATATGAAAATGGATCTACTTCCATTTTCCTTTTACACAGACAGCTTAGGGAGGCAAGTGGTAGGTAGCTGCATGGTAACTGAGTAACAGGAGGTGGGGTGGTGGGTGGGCCCCAGCGGGCCCCGGGCTGAGCGGCGCCGCAGCTGCAGGGATGGGAGTTGAGAGGCGGAGGAAACGTGGCGTGGCCGGGTCACTCTGGGGCACAGGCTGGAGGGAGAGGCGGGGTCCCCAGCCGAGTGTCCGCGTGCCCGAGGCTCGCAGGTCTTGCTGAGCCGCGTTCCCTGCGTGTGCTGGTTGTGACGGAGCCCCAGAGTCCTCCCGCGGTGAGCCGCCCTCCTCCAGCGGACTGCCACCGCCCACCTTGGCCAGTCTGACTCTCTCGCCCTGGACCTCCTGTGGCGACGCGTTGGCAGACGCGGAATCCTGAGTGTCTCTGGACTCCCCCTTGTTTTCCTGTCTAGACCCGGGTTCCCACTTCACAGCTGCAGGCGCAGGGGCAGCTGCAGGCCCAGGCGCCCCAGCCGGCGCAGGTGGCGTTGGCGAAGCCCCCGGTGGTGTCTGTGCCCGCAGCCGTGGTCTCCTCGCCGGGCGTCACGACCCTGCCCATGAACGTCGCGGGCATCAGCGTGGCCATCGGGCAGCCGCAGAAAGCCGCAGGTGCGTGTCACGTGCTCGCCCTGAGCCCCTCTGCCCGCAGCCGCGCCCAGTGGGCGTGGCCGCCAGCTGTCTGGGGGTGTCACGGTGCAGTTTAGCAGCAGTGTCCCTCAGTTTAACATTACCGTTCTCAACTCCCCGCACCTTGATCTGACTGTGAGCTGAGAGACGTTTTAAGTAGCTGGTAGACATAAGGGGCGCATCATTCATCTCAGCATCGTTCCAGTGAGGTTTTCGGTGCAGAAGTCAGTGAAGGGGAGCCCAGTGCCCGTCCTTAGCCTGGTGACTGAACAGCCTGACGGGGGCGTGCCCTGATGGGATTCGCTCTGACGGGTTCCGCCCTGACGTGGGGGTGGGGGAGAAGGTTCGCCCTGATAGGGTGTGTGCCCTGACGGGGGGGGGGTCCGCCCTGACCGGGGTGGGGGGGGGGTCCGCCCTGACGGGGGGCGGGGAGCGCCCTGACGTCCGCCCGCCTTGACGCGTGTCCGCAGGGCAGACTGTCGTGGCCCAGCCCGTGCACGTCCAGCAGCTGCTGAAGCTCAAGCAGCAGGCCGTCCAGCAGCAGAAGGCCATCCAGCCACAAGCGGCCCCAGGCCCGGCCGCCGTCCAGCAGAAGGTACTGTGGGGGTCGGGCCGCTGCCGTGTGGGGGAGGCGCGGAGGTGGAGCGCACGGCCCTCCCGCATTGTCGGCCCCCACGTGAGGAGACCTGTGGTCGTGGGGAGGCAGTGGTCAATGAGACGGGGAGCCCGGAGCCCCGAGGGCCTACGGGAACCGTGAGGGACGGGGCTGTGGAATCGGGATTGGGAAGAGGCCGGAAGGATCGGGAGAGCAGCGGTAGCCCACGGAGTGTGGCCCTCCTGGGCTGGCCTCCGGCGGCGTAAAGCCCACCGCACCGCGGGTGCCGTCTTGGTCCTTGAGTCGGGGGTCGTGCCTGAGTTGTTCTCTGAGCTGGAGCTGCACACGCCTCTCCCTGGGGCCGGGCCTCGGGAAACACGCTCAGAGAAGTGAGGTGACTTCTGCAGCGGGGAGCACTTGTGACGGCAGACAGAAACGGGGCCTGGGTGTCGCGGAGGCTCAGCAAACGTCTGAAAGAGGAAAGAGGACTAGAAGGGCTTTGGCCGAAGTGCTTGTCTGTACGTTCACGTAACTTGAAATAAAACTTCGGAGCCGTGGAAGAATTTCCGTACGTGCAGTGGCTTTGTAAACCCCTGTGCAGGCCCCACGTGTGCGTGGCTTTCTGAGCAGTGTTTGACTCTCCTGGCGGAGGAACTAGGAATTAGGTTAAACGTGCAGAGACCGTGCAAGTAGGTTTGTTAGTCTTCGTGCTGTTTTGGGGCACGAGGTGAGTTCTTAAAATGTGATTCGAGATGTACGTGTGGCGTTCACTCACCCCCATGGTGAGCAGACCAGGTGCCTGCAGGGGGCGGAGCGCCGACCCCGGCTGCGGGGGGGCCTGGCAGAGGCAGCACTTTGGTGGGGGGCCGCAAGGCCTGGGAGAGGGTAGAGGGCGGGTGGGAGCCGGCGGGTCCCACGGCGGATGCCTGCGTCTCTGAGGAGGGGCCTCTCACCCGGGTTCTCTCTCTCTCTCTCCCCACAGATCACCGCCCAGCAGATCGCTGCTCAGGGCCAAGCGCAGAAGGTCACCTATGCCGCCCAGCCAGCCCTTAAAACCCAGTTTCTCACCACGCCCATCTCCCAGGCCCAGAAGCTGGCAGGGGCTCAGCAGGTGCAGACGCAGATCCAGGTGAGCCAGAGCGGGGTGAGGGGGTGGGAGGCAGGCACGCAGACGAGACGTGCGGCTGCTGGGCGGGGAGCAGAGAGGGTGGCCGCCGCAGACTAGCACCCCTTGAGGGCATCGTGGACGCCTGACAGCCTCGCCACGCGGCTGCTGGGGCCTGCAGGGTGGCCTGGGGGCCCGGCTGAGGTCACGCTGAGGTGGCGGCCCTTGTGCTGGCGAGGCTCCTCCCGGGGTCGTGGTTGTCCCTCTGCTTTGGCGGGGCGCCCGTGCTCTGCTCCTGGCTGGTCCTCCCAGCACTGCCCGCGGCCCCCAGCCAGTTGGGGGGGGTGCGCACGTGCCCCCCTCAGCGGAGCCGTGCCTCTTGGGACGGCCTGGGCAATGCTGGCCCAGCGCCGCGTCCGTCCCAGGTGCGCACCTTCAGGTCTGTGTGCTGCGTGTCCCCTGGTCTGTGGCTTTTCTTCTCGCTCACTGTGCGGTGTCTGGACACGCAGAGGTCCTTAGCTTGAGGGCATTGGAATTCATCACTTTTTGTTTCTGAAGAGTGCTTTTTTAAGTGTCTGGCTTAAGAAGTTCTTCCCAAGGTCATGGTGGCGTTTCCCTGTGTCATCGTCTAAAACCTTTATAACTTTTTGTTCGCATTTAGCTCTTCAACCTGCCTGGAATTGGTTTTTGCAGATAATACAGAAATAGTTCAGTTAAATTTTCCATTTGAATGCCTGTTTTTTCTCACACTGCTTGTTAAGGAGTCTCCCCTCCTCTGACTCTCGGTGTGACGGGCGTGAGCCACACCTGTCCTGCATGGGGCTTCCCTCCTGCGCCGCGGCCTCTGGTCACTGCTGTCTTCGTCATGCCGGCGACGTGAAGGGACTCGGCAGCTCTCCTCCTCCTGTTGGGAACGTCCTGCTTTCCGGGCTCTCTGCACTTCAGTCTTGATTCTGAGTCCCCTCTTAAGTCTGCACGCCACAGTCAGAGCCGTTGGGGTTTCTGTTAGAGTCGCATTGAGTCTGTAGATCAGTTTAGGGGGCGTCGACGTTTTCAGAGTCGTGACTTCACAGTCACCAACATGATACATCGTTTGGTGTTTCGTTTGTCTTTAATGCCCTTTCATTAAGTTTTCTTATCTTTTCCACAAAGACCTGATGGCGTGTGTTGGAGTTACTCCTGGGCAGTCGGCATTTCTGCTGCTCTCCCTGAGGGGCCTGTTTCCGTCTGTCTCTCTCGTACTCTGATGTTCGCATCCCGCCGCCAGTTGTCCGCAGGCTCCTCCGCGTCGCTCCGGGTTGATGGCACTGCCTGTGGGTCCTGGTGACCAGCGGCTTCCCCCTCCTCCTTCTCTTCTCCGCTCTGTCTCGCTGTGCCGGGAGGCCTGCGGGCGCGTGACGGCGCAGACAGGCCGCTGCCCCACACCCCTTCCCCGGGCCATTCTGCAGGGTCGGGTTTTTAAGTCGCCCTTCGGCACACCAGGAAACTCCCTTTTCTGTCTGGTTTGCTGCAGGGTGGCGTTCCTTTTGCTGTGGGGTCTGTCTGTTCACAAACCCTCTGTCTGCGCCCTCCCAGGCAGGGCTCCCCTGTCTCCTGGCTGCAGCCTGGCCCGGTGCCCACGAGTCCAGGCCCAGGTCGCAGCTGGTTGCCCTCCCTGCTCAGTTTAATCCGAGCTGCCTCTGAACGGGTCCCCAAGGCGTGAGCCCAGGTACCTGAGCCCCTCTCCAGCGCAGGAAGTCCGACCAGGCCAGCCCCGTGGGCCTCCACTCTCTGCCCCGCACTCCAGGCCCAGCCGTCAGGGGCCTGTGGTGATGGGCTGGCGTGACCTTGCGGCGGGGCTGGCATGGCCTTGCGGTTGTCTTGTCCCCTCTGGGTCACCTTCTCGGTGCTGCTGCGCCCGCCAACCTGTTCGGGCAGCTGTCGAGACGGCACATCAGCCTGTCTCGGCCTGGCTGTGGCTTTGTCTGTTTCCCTTCTTATGTGAGATACTTTATTATGAGCTACGCGTAAATGAAAACTTTTATTATTTTGAGTAATGTCTGGTCCCCAGCCTGTGTTGCCCACACAGAGACCTCGGCGGCCCGTGTGAGACTTCCCTGCGCGTCCCCTGCCTTTGCGTCTCTGGTCCGCGTCCCTGACTCTCGCTCTTCACAGAGGCGGCTGGAAGGTGGCGGCTGTCGCTGGCATCCGGGGCCTTGGTTCTGGTCTCACTTGACCCGTTGGCTCACCCTTGTGGGGGCGCCCAGCACAGCATCCTGTAGCTCCCGTCCTGTTTGGGTTTCGGCTTCTTCTACTTGCTTTCCGTCCTTTCCTGCCTTCCCTTAACGCCGCTCAGGTATTTGTCGTTCTGTTCTTCCCTTCTCTGCTGCTTTGAAAATTACTTGTTTCTTCCTGTCCTGTAAGCGCAGGTGCAGAGTTTCTCTGCCAAGCGGAGCGCACGCGGCTCCCGGCCCCTGGTCTGCCGCCCGCCCCTTCCCCGGCCCCTTGGCCTACAGCTGCTGTGACCATGCCGTACCCTCCTGTCCCATTTCATCGTCACTTTGTACGTAAAACTACTTTTCTTCTGTTTGAGGTACATCCTTCGGAATTTCCTGTAGTGTTGAAAATGCTTGTGTGTCTCACCCCTGCTCCTGAAAGGTGCTGATTCTGTTAGACCTTTACCTCCTCCGCATGTTAGCAGCCCCGCCGCGTCCCATCCTGCTTACCTGGTGGGTGAGACACCAGCTGTTTGCCGCCTGCTGCTGCCTCAACAGTCGTCTTCCTCCCTCTTGCCTTTTGACGTCTGCCCTTTGTCTCTGGTGCCTTGTCAGCCCCGGGGCGCTCCAGCCGGGTTTGCTGATCTTCTGGAATCTGGGCATTGGCTTCTCTCATTGTTAGGAAGTGACCAGCTGCTGCGTCTTCAGATGCCGCCTTCCGCGTGTCCAGGCTTATCCGTTTCCCTTGCCGTGTCTCTGCTGCACCTGAGTAATGTCCTCCAGCCCACGCCCCTGCGTTCTCTTTGGTTAGGTCTAGTCTACTGTTAAGCTTGTCCATGGAATTTTGATTCTGGTGATTATAAATGTTTTATTCTTAGACGTTCTGTTTGTCTTTATCTCAAATCTGCTTTGTGTCTGCAGTTCCTCGTTCCTACCCGCGTTTTCAGGCTGCAGAGAGCGGCACACTGCTTTGTGCCTGGTAATTCCTGTTTGAAGTCATGATGCATCTGATTTTACTTTTTTCTACTGTTCTTGCTTCAGGACCTCTGGGGGTTTTGGCTTTGTCGTAGTTGTTTTCTCGTGAGCTGGTTTTCCTTGAAGTTCTGTTTGTGGCAAGGCTCTGAGGTCTGGGTTGAAGGTGGGTTCTTGCTTCTGCTGGGCTCCCATGGGCACTCTGGGGACCACGTCAGCTTTGGTATCTGTCAGCCCAGGTCTCCTGCCCTGCCCGGCCCTGGCCCGAGGCAGGCAACTTTCTCGCAGACCTTTGAGTGACAGGATCACAGCTGCGAGGGGCATCGCATGGCCCTCCCCTTAGCTGCTCCTTGGTCTCTTGTCTGCCGCCCTGGGGGGCTGTGAACCCCAGTGCAAGGCTCCCGCGCAGCACGTGGGGCGCCCTCCTCATGGCCCGGGTCCCTGCCGTTGCTCAGGGTTTGGAGCCCAGAGCTCTGTACTCATGCAAGTTATCGATGCACTGAAGATGTCACCTTAGTCTTATCTGTGGTGTCTCAGCGTTTTCAGTGGCTGCCAATCTCAGGTGCGGCCCTTGAGCCTGCGGTGGTGTCTGCTTCCCATCAGAGGAACACACAGGGCTCAGCCAAGTGTTCTGCTCGCCTCAGTGAATCCGGTTTACAGGATTTTAAGTTACAATAAACTAGTAAATGCCTTCTGATTAACCTCAGTTCCCATAATGAGAACTTAGTTTACTCAGAGCTTGTCATTTACATAATACAATTTCACATGTTCTCCAAGTTATCTTGGGCAAGACTTTATTTTCATCCCTGTTCTAACAATTAGTAGACCCGGGGTGGGGGTGGTTTCGTGGCCTCCAGCACCTTCTGTGAGCTGGTGCCCCCGCAGCCCCAAGGGGACACAGTGGCCTCTTATCACATCAAGGCAGCGATGTATGCTTGTTTACAAAAAGTGACCATAGGGTGGGAAGTTTTGCTTTCTAAGGGGGAAGATCTCAATCACGATGAAGAAAAACGTAGAAAAATGATACAATAACAACTTGAACATTTTGGCACACCTGCGAACGAGGGCCGAGCCTTGGTATTGGTCTGAGCCAGTTCACGGTGGGGGCGCCTCCTGGAACGCCCGCCACTGGACTTGAAGATGAGCTGCTGAAATATCTCACTCCCTCTTCAATTTAATTCTCTCATGTCAACTTCGAGTAGTTTTTGAAAGAAAAATGGTGACGATCTGAAACATGAGGCCAAAGATAAGCTTCCAATTACGTGTGATTACGGGTCAGGAAGGCGGTTGCTGTTCGGCGTGAAGGTGGACTGACCGGCCCTCCTGTGCTCTGGGCAGCGCATCTTGAGAGGAGCTCCTTTGTGTCACCTGACCCTGGTTTATTTGGGGTTTTTTGGTGTTAAGAACCGAGAAGTATTTTGAATTCCACATTTGGCTTTTCTTCTGTTTTGTCAAAGGTCGCGAAACTTCCTCAAGTCATGCAGCAGCAAACGCCCGTGGCCGGCATCCAGCAGGCGGCCTCCGCTCCCCAGCAGGTAGGACCCAGGCTTGCATGGCTCTCGGGAAGTCCCCACAGACAGTTCTGGGTGTCCAGCCAGAGGGAGTCAAATCTGAGTTATTAGAAAATCACTTTTGATTTTCACAATACAGAAAAAAAGTAACTTTGGGGAAAACACTTGATATCCTTAGACTAGCAAGAAAAAAAGCCAAGCAGATGTGCACAGACAGTGTTACGTGAGCTGCAGGGGCGCCTTCAGTCGCTCATCTCAGGTGCGTCCTCTCGGCCGAGGCCCCTCACCTTCGTTCTAGGAAGACGGAGAGAGGAAACGGTGCTCGCAGCAACTGTGGGTCTAGGAGTGGAAGTGCCCCGGGGGCAGCGTGGCTTCCAGCTTCTTACCATTTTACTTGCTTCTCCGAAATGTGACTGTGTGTAAAAGTAGTGCTTTAACATAATTTATAAAGCGTGTGCTTAGCATACCTGAGGTCCTGGGTTCAATCCCCAGCACTTCTGTTTAAAAAAAAAAAAAATTTAATTTGTTCAAAATCACACTGGCATATAGATTTCAAGAAACCATATAGTGTTAAAAACTGACCCCACGCCCCCAGCCAGTCCCCAGACGCCAGCCTGGGCCTTCTCCCAGAGGCATCTGCTTTTAGTGTTGTAAAAGCAACAATAGTTTAGTTTTATACTTTTGTTTGGTTGGAAACCAGAGGTCGTATTTTGAGACATCGGCAGTTTTTACATTTCACAGAGGCATTTATGCCAGTGAAGTTTCTGAAACTCGTCCCCCAACCCCAGGAATGTTTAATTTGTCATGTCAGGCACATCACTTGAGCTGCGTTTTCTAGGCCACGTGTTTCTGTTTTGGATCAGGCTTCCCCGCAGACCGTGACCCTCACCCAGGCGTCGGCAGCCGGACAGCAGGTCCAGATGATCCCCGCGGTGACGGCGACGGCGCAGGTGGTCCAGCAGAAGCTCCTGCAGCAGCAGGTGGTGACCACGGCGGCCCAGCTGCAGACCCCCGGGGTGCCCACCCCGGCCCAGGTGCCAGCCAGCTCCGAGAGCCCCGGCCAGCAGCCCAAGCTCCAGATGAGAGTCCCTGCCGTCCGGCTGAAGACGCCCACCAAACCTCCCTGCCCCTAGTCGGGAAGGCAGGCGGGGCGGCTCCGGGCGGCCCCTGCGTGTCCCGCCGGCCAGCCAGGACGGGTTCGATTTTGCTTACTGAACCGTGGGACCGCGTTACCCGAGAGGTCCGGCAGCTGTAGCACTGGTCCTCCGCCAGCGTCCCCTTTCCGGGGTTATGTGACTGAAAGTGACAGTGACAACTTTTCCTAGATTGTTTTACGTTTTACTTTCTCCTCCAGAGCAACAGTGCTGGGCCTTGAAAGCCATGTAGAATTGCTGTTAGTGCACAGTTCTGCACATCGCAAGTAGCCATTTGGAACGTGCAGTGAGTCATAAAATGGACTTTGTGAAGCTAAAATGTGGTCTTTGACAGCGTCTGCCTCTGCTTGGTTCTTTATACCGAATCGAAAATGCGTCATGGTCCCCGGAGAGGAGAAACTGACGGAGGCAGATCATCTCAGATCAGAGAAAATCAACGTGGCTTCTTCCCGCGTAAGATGTGGCTTGTTTGGACTTTTAAAGGAGATACTCAGTGCTGATAGGCATTGAAGCACCTTCGTGACATGGCCCCACGAAGGGGAATGACCTGCATTTGAATCTTCATCCCCAAGAGCAGCTGGCCTGGCGTCCCCAGAGTGACCTGTTGCTGGGCGGGCGGGCAGAACCTGGGCCGGCTCCCCGTCCCCGCGCACCCACCGTGTTTCCCGGATCTCGGATGCACTTGTGTGTGGACCTTGTGCCCTGAGGCAGCTCCAGAGCTGCTTCATGAGGCTCCCGTCTGGGGGTGGTTCGGGCCGGGTGAGCGCTGTTCCGTCGAGGGGCGCTGCCGCGGGCGGCGAGGTGGACACTCGGCAAGAGCGGGCCTGCCTGTCCCGCCCCTTTGCTTCCGTGACCCGCGGGAGTGAGGCGCCTCCTTGTGCGGGTGGCTCGTGCACGACAGTGGGCCTGATAACTCCTCACCCGGACTCGGGCTTCCTGCCTGCCAGGCCCTCCCGTGGGTGGGCGGGCTGCCGCCGGTTCTGAGTGGAGGAAGTGGAGAGCCGCCCGGCCGTCTGGGGCTGCGGGCACAGGGGAGAGCCTGGGTTTGCGGCTGTGTTTCTGTTGTCGCTGCGGCCGGGTGACAAGCTGCTGTGTGGACTTCGCTGGCCGGTGATGCTTGCTTACCGGGAAGTTTCCGCCCACCCCCTGCGCTGTCTCCATGCCTCTGGACGATTTCGGTCCGGGAGGTCAGGTTATGTTAGGTCTGCGTGTAGTAAGGGTCGGTTCCGGCATACTGAGAGACTTTAAATTTAAATTCTTAATTTTAGTCAGTCTGTTTCCTCCCTCATCACATCACTTGAACAGACGCTAAGGAAAGGGTTCTGTCCCGTGGTTTTTGTTTCTCGTCAGTCTGTGTGGTGGTTGATGTCTTAGTGAAGCCAACTGGGCATCTCATTTCTGAGTTCTCGGTGAGAAATTTGGATAAAAGTAAAAATCAGGTGTTAGAAGAGGAAAGGACTTAACATTCTGGTTAATTGAACACATCAGAACAGAGCACTGCAGTGGGCTTCCTAACTTGCCCATTGTGGTTGGGCGCGTGCCGCCGTGGGAAGGCCCGGCGTGCGGGACGGCTCTCTGGGCACCAAGGCAAGTTCCTACTCTTTTTGTTTTAATCCTCAAATGTGCAGAACTACAAAGGAGCCCTTTCTGCAGCGTATTTTCACCTGGGCACCCCGCTGCTTTCCCTCTTGGCCTTCGTGGGTGCTGATGCCTCTCTTCAGACGATGGGGAGACGCGAGTGCACTTGTAGACTGTCCTAGACGTGGGTGCACGGGAAGAAGTCCTCTGTTAACCTAGAGCCCTAGAAAGGAGTTTAGGAACCTCTCTCAAAAGCTTTCTAAGAGAACAGAGCTGGGGGTTCTGAATATTTGCATTGTGGGGCTCCTGCTCTATCGTATTATGTGAGTGAAAGAATTGTTTTCTCCAGTGATTCCCTAACGCAGAAAAATGGAACCGAAAATAGTTTACTTGTATCCCTCAGTAACATCTAGACGTCACCACTGCCCTTGTAGCCTTCGATAGTGTCGTTTAAGTAAGGGCCCTCCTCCCAGTGTGCTGTTCTCTTGGCCTTTTGTTTTAAAAGTTAAACTGTCCATATTTAAGAATTAAGTGTGAGTTTAGGAAGTGGTTGTCGGGGCTTTGTCAGATTATTCTCGTTAGCAGAATCGCACGTTACCTAGCGGGACCCTACCTACTGGGCCCCTCCCCAGTCCCGTGGTGACGGCTGGGGGAATCTGCGGCTCCTAAAACAGAAGGACTGCAGCCAAGACACCGTCAGCCTGAAACTGGCCACCGTGGAGGCGGTCACCTGGGTTTTCTGTGGTTCAGAGATGTTTGTCCCACGGAGGCCAGTCTTCGAGGACCCGTGGGCGGGAGGTTGGCTTGTGCGCGCGTCACGTCCGACTCCTCCCGGGGCCGAGGCTCCCTTCCCGTCTTCCTGGTGTTCTGTCGGCCGTTGTAACCGGACAGCTGTCACGTTCTAAGGTATAAACGAGGAAGACTGGACCTGTAAATACTTTGTAAACATGACCATTTGTACTTGAACAGTAGGGTTTTAAAGGGCACTGATACTCCGCCAAACAAAAGGTGAATAAATTGACCTTTTTATAAGCTCTTTTTTGTCTTTCATGGAAAACTAGTGTTCACTTGAAAGAAGGTGCTGGTTTGTATTTATTTCATTTGCATGAAGAGAAAACAGGACGCAGCACGAGGGAAACAAGTGGTGTTGGAGGCAGAGGTGTCTCTGCTGCTCCCCGCGCAGTGGGAGGAACTGGAGGGTTTCCCGTGAAATCAGCGGCCCTCGCTGCAGAGACCACGCCCGCCCGGAGGCCACGCCCACCGGCCGGGGAGGAGGAAAGACCCGGGCGTCTAGCCTAGGTGCCACCGCTGCTGCCCGGTCCCCGCGTGACTCTGACTTCTCTGTCAGCAAAGTCCTTTTCCTTTTGCTGGGAAAAAAAAAGCTCCTGCTTACAAGCCACCCCCCTACTATTTATAAAGAATGGACGCGACACAGTTAGGGAGAGCACAGGGAATCCGTGGTTAGTTTTGCTGTCTTCCTCCCCAGCGCGGAAGCGGGGGCGCAGGGGCCCGGGCCTGCAGCTCGGGGCTCCGCGTCGCGGCCCTCGGCTGGGCTGCGCTCGGGCCCTGTGCGCACCGCCTGCGCTCGGGACCCGGCTGGGGGCGTGGCCCTGAGGGTCTGGACTCAGGTGCCCGCCCAGCCATGTGACAGGGTCCGGCGCCCTCCCGCTCAAGACTCCTTCCCTCCGAGGTCGCCCCTCCCAAGGCGGTTGACGGTCAGGAAGCAGCTGCCTCTGGCGTCCACGCTCAGTCATGCATTCTTTCTTCGCGACTGTTCTCGGCGGGGAGGTTGTGCGTTTTCAGAGCGCCGATCCGTGGCTGTGACCCTGCGGTCACATCGCTGTCAGCTGTACACGTGGCGGCAGGCCTAGGGGTGGGCTTATCTGGCCACGAGGCTGTATTTCTGTGCATCCTAGTCAGGGCTGAGTCGCTCAGGGGAAGTGACCCTGCGGTGAGGCCACGTGGCCCCCACCCCCGGCGTGTGGGGGCATCTAAATTCAGGTGAACGTGAAACCCGCCCTGCGGGCTCTCCCACAGGCCGTCCGACGTGACCAGCTTCCAGGTCTCACTTAGGTTTCTCTCGGCTCTAACCAGGTTCCGTGGTAGCCCTGCCAGCACCCTCTCCACTCTCCAGACAGGCTGTGATCCTGGGGCCCTGGGGGAAGAGGGGACCTCCTCCACCACAGGCTCTGGTTGGCAGCTCTCCCTTGCTCTGCCCACGGTCTGCATCGTCCACGTTCCAAAGCAAACTAGCCTTCAAAGCTCCCGTTTTTCTGGACAAGACAGCGCACCTGCCACCAGTGGTGCTGGCGTGACGCTGTCAAGAACAAAGTCGAGCTGTGTAACCTGGGCCACAAGCCCTCCAGGTGTAGGAGTAGGAAGGCACAGCCCGTGCCTGTGCGCCTGGATGTGCACGCAATATCCCGAAGGCTGTTGTGGCCGGAGCTGCAGCAGCCGCAGTGAGGGCAGGCGGCAGGTCTGCGCCGGGGCAGGGGTCGGGTGTGATGGCGGCGCGGCCCTCTTTGGGATCCCGACGTTGCCCGTGTGATGCCCCCAGCTCCTCCTCAGCCCTCATGGGAGAGTCGCTCGCCCTGGTGGCACCCACCATGGTGACCCTCGCCCACCCAGCAACCTCTGCCCTGGTGACCTCCACAGCCTGGAGCCCCCCAACCCCCCGCCCCAGTACCCTCCATCCTCATGACGCTCACCCTCACGACCCGGATCCAGGGATCCTCCTCCCAGTGACCCCCCCGCCCTGCCAGCCCAGGAGGCCTCTGTCCACAGCGCTGACACCGCTGGTGCCGCTGGTCAGGGTGTGGCGTCCAGGGTTGCAGTGTCTCCCCTTGGGCAACCCTGACGGGAGTCTGTCGAGAGGGACACCGCCCCACCCCTACCCCCAGAGGCCTTGCCCAGGACAGAAAGCAAGAACCGGGGACACCTTTACACTGAAGACCAAGAATCGCACATTTTAAAAGACAATAATTTGGCCCAAAAGCTGAGTGAAGATTCCTTCCTCGCAGAAAACTGGTTTAGCTACACTTAGTTTGCAGAAGGCCCGCTGGCACTGGCGTCTTAGCTTACTTGCAGAGATCCAGGCAGGTTGGCCGACCAGTTTCCGGTCTGTCGGACTGGATGAACCATCCCCTGCTCCGTGGGGCGATGTCAGAGAGTGACACG
The DNA here is from genome assembly GCF_036321535.1 of Camelus dromedarius. Lineage (NCBI taxonomy): Eukaryota > Metazoa > Chordata > Mammalia > Artiodactyla > Camelidae > Camelus > Camelus dromedarius. The sequence continues at coordinate 24,456,137 of NC_087466.1, forward strand.
TGCGAGCAGCCCCGGTGTCTGCAGAACTGAGGGCGTGGAGGACCTCAATACACGGAACTTACTTCCCAACTGCGGTCCTGGGTCTTAAACTTACTAGGCTTTGTTCGTTGAGTGGCGATGGCCAACGCCGACAAGATGACAAAGGTACTGCACACACGTTTCTGTGATCTCTGCCAGACTAACAGGTGGTTAGTTTATTTGTAAAAGTCTCTACTTAATGTTCACATCGAGGTAATAGAACTTTCTCCTCTGAAGGTAAGAGGTTTTCTGAGAACAGTGTAGTACAGAGTACTCCTGGGCCCGTGGGCGCAAAACTGAAGTGATGATCACGTTAAAACTTAAATGTAAATGATCATCGTCGTAACGGTTTTCATCACAGACGATGAAAAGTGGTAAAGTGTTTTTTTTTTTTAAATTGGAGTAGTCAGTTACAATGTGTCAATTTCTGGCGAACAGCACAACTGTCCCAGTCATATATATACATATGTATGTTCACGTTCAAATTTTGTTTCCATGAGGGTTATTACAAGATATTGAGTATAGTCCCTGTGCTCAACAGAACAAATTTGCTTTATCTGTTTTTATATGTCGTGGCTAACACTCGCAAATCTCAAACTCCCAAGTTTATCCCCTCCCGCCCCCTTTCCCCCAGTAACTGTAAGATTGTCTGCGAGTCTGTTTCTGATTTGTAGATGAGTTCCTAGTGTCCTTTTCCCTTTTTTTCTTTTTAAGATTCCACATGAGTGATAGCATATTGCTATTTTTCTTTCTCTTTCTGGCTTACTTCACTTAGAATGACGATCTCCAGGAAAAAACGGTAGTTTTAATATTTTAAAGTTGATACTGGAATGCGGGGCCCTTGGGAGGTGCTGGGAAGATCGCCCATTTGTTGGGTGATATTTACAAATTTTGAAAGCATTAAAAGACTGCTTTTCAGGAGTGACCCTGAGGACCATGGGGCACTGCACATTCTGTCTAGAACAAAACATTTATTTTTTTAAACTTTTTTTATTGAGTTATAGTCATTTTACAACGTTGTCAAATTCCAGTGTAGAGCACAATTTTTCAGGTACACATGAACATACATATATTCATTGTCGCATTTTTTTCCCTGTGAGCTACCACAGGATCTTATATACATTTCCCTGTGCTATACAGTATAATCTTGTTTATCTATTCTACATTTTGAAATCCCAGCCTGTCCCTTCCCACCCCGTGCCCCCTTGGCAACCACAAGTTTGTATTCTATGTCTGTGAGTCTGTTTCTGTTTTGCATTTATGTAGAACAAAACATTTTAAAGTGATTCTTGGTCCCCTAAAAGTTTTGGGGACCCCACCACGTGGCAGAGACTGGTGAAGGAATGTGGTTGGCACAGTGTGACGGTGCTGAGGCATTTTAAGAAGGAAAACCCAGCCCCTGCTAAAGGTCCCGTTTTCCTGGACAAAATCACCACACTTATCTCAGAGGCACAGAGCGATGCTGGTAAGTGGACAAAGCAGAGCTGTAAACCTGGAATGGGGAGCCCTCCCCCAGGTGCAGCAGTGAGAAGGCACAGAGGTTCGTTTCATCGCAACTGCCAGAGGTTACATACTCGTTTCTGGCTTTTTTCCCCTAAACGGAGGCACTGGGAATTGAACCCGGACCTCATTCACGCCCAGTCCCTGCTCTACCACTGAGCTGTGCGTCCCGCCCTGCTACTGGCTAATTTCTTTGACTTCTTCAGATCTCAAGGTAGTCAGGAAAACTTTGATTTGCCAAAGTAAATTTTTTTGTACCTTGGAATTGGCATATTTTCGAGTTAGTTTTTAAATATTATAAAATACATCCTCATAAGAATTCAAACAACACAGAAAAATAAGAATTCCTTTCTCTCCTGGCCTCCTCAGTCCTATTTATCCCACCCCCAACCCCACTTTTTTTTCCCCTTCACTTAGCAACAGGTCTTCAACGTCTACTCAAGTCAGGAGATAGATTAAAAAAAAAAAAAAACCACAATATTTTTACGGCTGCATAATTGTCCACAGTGAGCAGATACCGTGTTTATTCGATTATTCCCCACAGACGGGTTTCACCTTGTGTCCGACTTCTGCTGCTGCGAGTCATGAGCATTTTTATACGTGGTTCCCAGCACTTGCCTTCTGTAGGCTAGATTCCCATTAGTGGGAACTAAATTGGGAGAATGGGTCAGGGGATGTGTACATTTAAAATCTTAGTTGGTGCTGACAGGGTTATTTCCCAGGAAGTTACAGCCGCTTACATTGCTCTCGGCCACGCGCAGGGGCCCTCTGCTATGTGAAGCTTTGCCAGCCGAGCGAGCGGGTGGCAGGGCTTCCTGCCCCTGTAGAGGCCGCCTGTTCCTCCCAGTTTCCCTGTAAGCTGCTTTCCGACTGGCTGGGAGAAGCTCTTCGCTGTTAGGGGTGGTGCTCCTCTGAGGCTGTAAGTCACATCCCGCACGTACCTTCCCCGACTGTGTTTTGTCTTTTGACCTTCGTGTTTTCCTTTGTGGCATCTGGGTTTCCTGTCATGCTTATCAGGGAAGTTTTCACTCTCCCAGGATTAGAGAAATACTCTCCTGCAGCACCTTCGAGGGAACATGATGGCTGGCTTAGCTTTTAAGAAACACTCTGCCCCGTTACGAGCTTACCTGAGGCAGAGTGACTGGGCCCTGGAGGAGCCTGAAGTTGTTAACGACGAGGTTAAAGTTCCCGGGTTTCATTACCTGTCGTGGAAGTGGGTGGCATGGCCTATACTTACACAAGTGTACCTCACAGTTGCATCAAGACATTTTCCTTTCACCCCAGAACCACAGTTACAGTAACTTGAGGATGGGTCTGGGACCCACACACAGCTGAGGCCACCTGCACCCGTGTGCCAGCGTGGGGGTCAAGCCACTCACACTCTCTGCACCTGCCCTTCCAGTTCTTCCCACGCTGTTCCAGGCTGTGCCACGCAGGGTGGTGGCGCCCAGAGCCCCCTCAGCAGTGCCCCTTGCAGGTAAGTACCTGGAGCTGGGAATCCTGAACACGCACATCTCAGCGTCGAACCCTGCCCTGCACTGTCCCTCAGGGCCCCAGGCCTTGGACCCCGGCACGCACCCAGCGTGCCAGGTCTCGCCCACATGACGCACACCTGCACCACGCATCCCCTCGGGTGACAGCCAGCACACAGGACGTGAGGGCCGGTGTGTCGATTGTCACTCTGCTGACGCAGGTGATGCACCTTTAGGCAGAGACGAAGAACCTCAGTCCACTCCGATTCTACGTTTGTTTTAATGCCACCACGTGAGTTTTGGAAACGAGGCTTTCTCATCCACAGCGGTCAGCGCCCTGAAGCTCGTTTTCTGTTCACGTGATGGAGCCCATCTCACTCCGAGCTTGTCTCCCGCGGTGACGAGTCGTGAAGCAAAGCGTCGGTGACCACAGTGCAATCCTGATCTGTGACACCTCGTGAGGAACAGTTCCTTCCCGGGTCGGCTGCCCAGGGCCAGCGGGTCCCCAGCTGGGGCCTGGCACCACCACCTCACACACGGGAGTGGGGCTCATGCCCCGAAGCACTGAACCCAGAGTTACCCCGAGGCCAGCCCCCACCTTTCAGCCAAACACACGACAGACGCCATCCAGTCAGTTCTGAGGCAGTTTCAACCGGTTCACTAAAACCTCATTTCCAGAAAAGCCCCGAGTGGAGGCTGACCTTGTGCGTCCTCAACGGTCCCCTGGCGGGTCTGGTGGGGCGATGAACGCACGGGTCCAGGGGCCTGGCTGAGGCGGCAAGCTTGGGGACAGAGCCCTTTCCAAGGAGGAATCCCTGTGATTTGCTCCCAAGTCCAGCAGCCAGCGCTCAGGTGTTTCCAGAAAGGTGGAGACCCCACCAGAAAGGGACGGACCCCTCAAGGTCCACCCACAGCCCTGGCCTAGGCCGCCTTCTGCTTCTGCTCCTCCTGCGGGAGGAGAGGGGGAGGTGGGCACGACGCCCCCCCTGCCCGCCCCCCCACAGGGAGAGATGCCCAGAGCTCACTCAGAATGAGGAGTCCTGACCCTGGCACCCCCCCACCCTAGGCCTGGGGCGTCCCCTCCCCGTCCCCTCCCTCCACGGGCGGTGACACGAGGCAGCCCAGCCCTCACCTTGACCGCCCTCTCCAGCTGGGACAAGGCCTCCTCGTACCGCGGAACCAGCGGCTGCAGGAGCTCGCTGGGGGTGTCGTGCCGCTGCAGCCCCGGAACCCCACCTTCAGCCAGCATCCGGAGGAATCGCCTCTCCTGGAGGGGAGCACTCGAGGGGTAGAGGTCCCCGTCCTCCCCCGTGCCCACAGGAGAGCCCCACCCCCGGCCTCCTGCTAAGACCCACGCCACGTGGACTGACCTGCACTTTGAGGAGCAGCGTGAAGGCCTGTCCGGTCTTCCCAGCGCGGGCGGTTCTGCCGACCCTGAAACCAGGCACAGCCACCTCCAGGACGGTGGCCCCTGGCCCTCTCGAGGCCACCCCCACCCAGACCTAGGACCAGCCCCCACAGGCGCCCCAGGCCAGCCTCACCGGTGCACGTAGGTCCGCAGGTACTGGGGGGCGTCGTAGTTCAGCACCAGCTGCACACCCTGCACATCGATGCCGCGGGCCGTGGCGTCGGTGCTGACGAGGCTGGTGGGACACGAGCGGCTGGGGGCCCTGCCCGGGGCCAGGAGCAAGGCCCCCCACCCCTAGCTCCCGTGCCGTGGAGTTGGGAGCGCCCCTCAGGAACCCCGAGCAGGGCCCCCGCCTGCCGTCCGGGCACTCACAGCTGAATCTTCCCCTGCTCAAACTGCTTCAAGATCATCTTCCTCTGACCAGGCCCGTAGCGAGAGGAGAACTCGGCCACGGCCACTCCCCCGAAAGCCTGGACCAGCAGGAACAGCCTGGGCGGGAGAAGCCAGAGCCGGGTGGGCGAGGCCAGCGCCACCTCTGCCTCGGCTCCTGCCCCGCCCTGCGCAGCCAGGCCTCACCTGTGGGCGTTCTCGCGGGAGTTGGTGAAACAGAGGACCCTTGAGAACTTCATTTCCAGGATCAGGTGCAGGACGACCAGCGGTTTGGAGCGGAGGCTGCAGGGCACGTAGTGATGCTGTGGGGGACGGCGTGGGGTTGGCCAGGGCCCGGGTGCCGAGATGTGCCCCCTCCCCAGCCCCACGTGCCCTGCTCACCGCGAGCCCCGCAGGGAAGAGGTACTTCCCACCCAAGTCCCCATCCACGTCCACGTCAGGGGCTCTGAGGCCCCCGCGCACCGGCCCCGTGGAGAAGAGCCGGGGCTGGAAGAGGCCGAGCTGCTGCAGCTTTTCGGGGTTCTGGGTCAGGGTGGCCGAGAAGAGCAGTTTCTGCAGTGGCGTCTGGGGACAGCAGATGCTGAAAGAGAGGGGGTGCTGGGGAAGCAGCCCAGCCAGCCCACCCAGTGTGTGTGGGGGTGTCTCAAAGACGGGGGCAGTGGGAGGGACCTGGGCCCAGGGCTGCTCTCCTGGGTGTGAAGCGTGGCGCAGGGCCAGGTACCTGGCTGCGGTCACAGCCTGGGGCCGCGTTCTCTGCAGCAGAGCAGAGGGGCCCCTGGTGCCCCCGCTGGGGAAGGCCGCCGCCACCACCCGTGGCAGCCAGGACTGGTGCATGCTGTCGATCATCCGGTCAGCCTCGTCGATGACCTGCAAGAGGCAGGAGACCAAGGTCAGCCTCAGCTCGGGGCCCGGGCCTCCCTCCAGGCAGGTGACCTACCAGGAAGCGGAGGTGCTGGAGGCTGAATCCTGGGGTTTGGTCGATGTGGTCCACCAGGCGGCCGGGTGTGGCCACCACGATGTCGGCCAGGCAGCGGAAGCCGTCTGCTCTGTGGAACAGAGAGTGGCTCGGCGGGGCCCCTGCCCTGCGCCCTGCTCCCCACCCCCAGGGCCAGATGGCCACACTGGCTGCAGAGTGGGCCACCTCCCGGGAGAGCCCACAGCCCAGCAGGACGTACGTCTTCTGTACCAGGCTCTCCTGCTCCTTGGCCAGCGACTTCTGCCCGGTGACCAGGGCGACCCGCAGGGAGGTGGCGTCTGTGTAGACGTTGAACACTTTGCTTACCTGGAGGAGAGCAGCCGTCACCAGCATGACTGGGGACCCCACTGCAGCGAGAGCAACCTGGGGCTGACCGCCAGGCGTGGGGCCCACATACCTGCTGGGCCAGCTCCTTGGTTGGCAGCACGGCCAGGGCGCGGACCTGGCACACGGCTCGGGGCAGCAGGGCCTGTGGGGGTGAGACAGCCGTGTGAGCAGCAGCAGCTCTGTGCCTGCCAGACCCGCCTGGCCGGTGAGGGGCCCTCACACTCACCTGTACCACAGGGATGACAAAGGCCAGGGTCTTCCCGCTGCCCGTCGGGGCGGAAACACAGAGGTCGCTGGGCCAGTAGCCGCCTCTGCTCACCAGGAACCCGCCGGCTGCGCTCTCCAGGAGCGCGGGGATCACCGCTGCCTGGACTGGACAGAGAGGGTGAGGGGCAAGTCACGTCTGTGCAGACGCCCGGGGCTCACGAGCACAGATACTGGGCTGCGAGCGGCCTCTCCCGGCTCTGCGACTCCAGGCTGGGCGGCTCTTGCTTGAGGCACCAGAGCCTCCAGGGCCGTCGAGAGGCCCGAGACGCCGACACCGAGCACAGGGGCGGCCTGCCTCTAGAACGAGCCTCCCCTCCTCCGCCCGCCCCTCCCCCTGCCCAGGCAGGGCACCTGGAAAGTAGGACGAGATGCCCTGTGCCCGCAGCTTCTTCTGCAGGTCCGGGTGCACTTCAGGGATGTCCTCGATAGGCACCAGGCCTTCCGTGACATTCTTTCCAACGCAGCTTGGTTCAGCCAGCCACACCGGCAGGAATGGCTGGACCTGTCACAGAGGGCGGGAGAAGGAGGCCGGGTGAAGAGGCCCGAACCTGCCTGTCCAAGCCCTGCAGTAACCCCTCTCCCCTCAGGAATCTCAGGAACCCCTCTCCCCTCAGGAATCTCAGGAACCCCTCTCCCCTCAGGAATCTCAGGAACCCCTCTCCCCTCAGGAATCTCGTAACCCCTCTCCCCTCAGGAATCTCAGTAACCCCTCTCCCCTCAGGAATCTCAGTAACCCCTCTCCCCTCAGGAATCTCAATAACCGTTTCCCCTCTGTATACTCAATAGCATTTGAAGCCTGCGGCCTGGAGGAGCCTCCGGTACCTGTTTCTTGCGTTCTTGTCACTGTCCACGCAACACGTGCTCCCACCCGTAAAAAAGGCGGATGGGACGTATGGGTGGCTGAGCTCTCACGGCTTCCGTGAGGCTGTGGTGTCCACACACCCACTGGGCAAATCCCTGACAGTCTGGGCAGAGACCCACTCAACCCTCTGGTACTGTGTGAGACCTTAAGGAGGCTTTCCTCTGCATCCTGAACACCCTGCCTCCCAGTTTCCTTTTGCTCTTGAAGCAAGATTTACAAACTGAAGTGTCCCAACCGTCAACCTGGACAGTCCCATCCCAGGGGGTCAGGGACAGCCCCCATTTATCCAGACGAGCTCTAGCAAAGGATCTCTCTGCTTCGGTTTTCCCCCGCAGGGCCTTACATCTGTATGCAGCAGACTTGCCAACGTGTAGCCTTGATAGAGAGTCTTCTGACTCAAGCACCATAATGGCACTACAAAAACCGGCCTCACGTGGGGATAAAGTCTCCCTCTAAGGCCCAAACGTCCACTCACAGGGCACAGTTCCTGGGCCTCACAGTAACCCCAGGAACAACGGGTTTGCCAGTCCAGAGAAACAGACTACTCTAGATATGGGGACCCCAGAGATTTCCTGGGAATGGCAGGGTTTTGTAGGGCCTGGACTCCCCAGTTTGGCCTCATAGCAAAGCTGCTCCGTGCAGCTCTACAGGGACCAGAAAAGGAGCCCTGAGATGGACCAGGCACTGCAAACCCTCTAACAGGCCCCCACAGCGCCCCAGCTTTAGCTCTGCCTAATCTACAAAACCCTTTCTCCTGTTCGTGCATGGAACGCGGGGTTGCCCTGGGAGTCCTTCCACAGGACCCACCAGGCGGCCTGGAGCATCTCTCTCTAAAAATCTGGATCCTGTGGCCCAAGGAAGGCCCCGTGCCTCAGACCTCTAGCTTCTGTAGTTGAAGAGGCTTCGAAATTAACTCTGGGGCACAATTAACTGCCTACCCGCCCCATCAAGTAATGGGCATTCTAAATTCAAAGCCTTTTCACTGGGTCTCTGACAGTCGGATCACCAAATAGCAAACGCTCCTCTTAAAAACTCCTGAACTCATGATTAAACAGTGTCAAACCCTCAGCGCAGCCCCTTCACTTCCTGACCCAGAGGCTGACTCCTCTACTGAACACTCATGCCTTCAGATACTAGATCTGACTTGTGCTGCTAGACCAGACTTACAAGGTAAGCCGCTCGAGGACCCAGATGACACCTGGCTTCCTGGTGCTGGGAGTCTTATGTTAAATGGGGCTCAACTATACGGTTACACTGCTGTGAGCCTTGCCAGTGCTACAGAATCAGGGCCTCCTCCCGGAGGCCCCCCTTCTGCTCAGAAGGCTGAACGCACAGCTCTCACCCGAGCTGTGCAACCAGGGGCAGGAGTGAGGTTAAACGCTGGCACTGACTCATCATGCGCCTTCCGTGTTGTTCACACACATGCCGCCATCTGGTGAGAAAGGGGTCTTCTCACAGCACAAAACACACCCACCAGACATGCTTCGGAAATCTCAGACTTGCTGGAAGCTGTAAATTATGCTTCCTACACATGGCAGTGATTCCGTCAAGCACATCAAAGGGTAACGTGAGATTTCCCGAGAAAAATCACAAAGCAAACAGGCCAGAGAAGCGGCAAAACTCCCCACTCAGGCAGCTTTACTTCCAACCCGCACGCCGGGGACCCCTCAGAACACTGAGGGAAAATGCAGGAGGCAACAAACACGGGACTCACTTTCACTCCGGAAGATGGCTTAATAGCCCTGAGGGTAATGGTGACTCCCAAGAGCCTTAGTGCGGAAAGCACCACAGAACCTCCACGAGTCCACCCCCTTGGGGGCAAAGGCCCTACAGGACTTAACACAGCCTCTGTTCGCAGGAAAGGGGACTTCTCAAACCCTGCGTGACACCTCCCACACACGCCCAGTTCGTCGCCGGGTTAATAGCGAGGGACACGTTAGGCCACCGCCTCTCCTTCACCCAGTTCAGAGAAGAACCTCAGCCACCAGGACAGGACTGGCAGATATAGCTCACCCACATGCCCCCGCGTAAAGACCTAAACTACCTCCCGGCATTTATGGACTCTGCCACAGGACCGACTGAAGCTTTCCCCACGAAAACAGAGAAGGCACCAGAAGTAGCTGCTGCTTTGCTGGCTCATGGTCAGTCCGTTGTGGCCTACCCTGCTCCTTACAACCAGACAACGGCCCAGGTTTTGTTCCTCAAATAACCCAAGGACTGGTAGTAGCCCTGCAAGTCAAACATCGTTTACATGCTATGCGGCACCCCCAGTCCTCTGGCAAAGTAGAGAGCGCCAACCAAACAGTAAAAAGAGTAAAATAAAAAAGAATCCTAACAAAACTTACGCAAGAAGCCCAGCAGTCCTGGTCCACCCTCCTCCCTACTGCCTTGTTACGAACACGAATTACTCCAAAAGCAGCAGCTCACTAAGTCTCCAGGCTCCCCCGTGGCAGGCCCTTCCTCCAGACAAATTCACTAATAGCTTCTGAGAGGCACCACCTGGCCCACCACGCGGTGACTTCAGATCAGACTGCAGAGGCCCTGCTGAGTATCATGATCATGCGAGTCCAAAGCCTGACCCTGATTTTCAGGAAATTCCCATCCAAACCTTGTCCCCAGGGACCGGGTTTATCTCAAATTCTTCCACAGGACAAACAGCCGCTTCAGCCTGTCTGGACGCGGCCTCATCCGGTGCTTCTGACCGTTCCCATGGCAGTGAGGCTAGATGCGCTTACTCCTTGGACACACCTGTCCCACGTAAAGGCTGCCGCCCCGCAGCCCTTGACAGTGGATGAGGAGCTGCTGACAAATACCTCGTACAGCTGTGAACCCCTAGAGGCGCTCCATCTACTGCGCAAATCAGGCGCTAGTCCCAATCCCCAGCCCAGGGAGTGCCACCTGCTGGGCTAACCCAGCAGCGTTGGATTTGAGGCCAGCTCCCGTGTGGTGTCCACATCTGCTGGCTTGCCGTGGTCGGCTTCACCCCTACAAGGATCTGATCGGAAAGAGTCTTCCACGTTTACTCGTCAACTAACATTTAACATGAATGAAGATGTAACTTGTCATGACCCTTTAAAACGCCACCCTTTAAGGGCACCTATGTGAAATCACTAACTACGACCTGTCAAGGTGGCCCACAGGAAACACCGCTGATCTGCCGTAGCTCAGGCTGACTTGTCTCAGCCCGCGTTTCCGCCACGTCGGAGTCATAAAGCCCACCAACCTGCCATACACCAAAGCCCCTCACCTCATTTACGGCCAATCAAACATCTGCTCCCCTGTCCCTTTGTGTTCACAGCCCCTTCCCCAATAAAAGACCCTGCACGCTCACCCCGAGCTCACGCAGGCACCATCTGCGTGGCCCACTGCTGCCTGTAGCAGCCTATCTATTAAACTTCTCCTTTGTTTCTTAAACCTTCCTTTCTCTGTGGTAAATTCTTTTACTGCCCGCGACACTGGCCTGCTGTGTCCCTCAACACTTACCTTCACCCCTACAACATCCACCCTCTGAGCCCCACCTGCAAGGCCCTCCGTGACCCAGTGCTCTCCTGCCTGCACCTTTGTTTCCTACTGCTGGCTGTGCCCCAGGCATGTGAACCCCCGTTTTTCTCACACACAAAGCTCCTTGCTACCTCAGGGCCTTTGCCCCAGCCCTGCCCTCTGCCTGGCACACACTGCCCTGCCACCCCCCAACCTTAACTAGGCTGATCCCTGTCTTCTAATCCCAACCCAAAGTGGACCTCCCAAGTCTGCCAAATCTCTTGTGCTTCCTAGTGACCATCACCCTCCAAACACCCTTTAGCTCGTGTATTTACTGAAATCTCTTACGCTAAGATAAACTTGCGCAACTGGCCCAGAAACCTGGTAGACTCTCCCATTTTGCCTGCTAGGTTGGTGAGCACAGTGGAAGCTCCTTAAATGTGCACCCTGAGTAAGCGAAGCTGTTTAGAGAGATCTCTGTGACAGCAGCACGGAAGCCGATTTCATATACCAATTTAGAAAAAACAAAAACACCCACAGAACTCTTACAATTGAAGTTCACACAGCATTCAAACCACCAGCAGACACTGCAGGAAAGGCAGCTGAAATGTCCCTCGTTACCCTGCTAAGGTACTCACTGGACACACACCACCGCCCTCCAAGCTACCGCAGTAATAGGAGCGGCAGTAAGGACAGCCACCCTGGCCCTGCAGCCTTCCACCCACCCCGGGCCGCTCACCTTTGGCGCCCTGCTCCTCCCGAAGTCCCCGAGCACCAGGGCCTGGGCTGGGGGCCCAGGGGCCTCTTCGGGGAGCGGGCCGCCTGGGCCCTCCGGCGGCCGTGCTGCGTCCGCGGCCACGCTGCTCTCCTCCGGCGCCTCCTCGCTGCTCTCTGCGAGGCAGAAGCGGGGCCGGGGCCGCGCGTCAGCCGCACGTGGACACGAGCCCCAGGGCCGCGCGCCCGCCCGGCTCCGCGCCGCCCCACCTGCGCCCGCGTCCTCGCCGTCCGCTCTCCGCCGCTTGCCGCTCGGCTCGCCCGGGCTCGCCGGCGCCCCACCGCCCTCGCGCCTCCGCGTTCTGCGCGGCCGCCGCCGCCGCTTCCCCGCCGCCTGTGCGGGCTCCGCGGACCCCGCGGGCTCCTGCTGCAGCGGCTGCATCTGCAGCTCCCGCTCTCGAGCCCGGCACTGCAGCCGCTGCAGCAGCGCGCGAGCCCGGCCGTCCGCGTCGGCCTCCGCCCCGGCCGCCTCAGGGCCGGCGTACCGCGCGACGTGGAAGAGCGCCATGCCGGCCGGCCGGCCGCGCGCCTCTCCCGCCCCGCGCGCCGCGATGACGGCGCCGGCGCCGGCCGTGACGTCAGCAGCGCGCCCGCCACGACGTCAGTGGCGCGCCGGCGACGGGCGGCAGTGTTGATCTTTCCCGCGTGGGGCGGCGGCATGGAGCGGGAACCCGGCCCCGGGGGCGCGCGCCGGGCGCTGGGCCGCCTGGTGGAGGCGGTGCTGGCGAGCCGCGGCGAGGCCAACGCCGTGTTCGACATCCTGGCCGTGCTGCAGGTGGGGCACGTGGGGTGGCGGGGTTCGCGGCCGGGTCCTGCAGTTGGAGGCCAGAGTGGGGACCTCTTCGGGCTCGGACGACGCGGGGCTTGGCCTCGGATGAGGGCAGATCATTGCAAAGCGGGATTCGCGACTATGCTGGGGATTTTCTCCCGCCTCGCAGGGCGCCCGGTTTGAGGGCCTGGTGAGAGGTTTGGCAGAGGCGGGGCGGGAGGGGCATGCCGAGATCAAGGGTGGGGTGCGATGGGGCTGGAGTCCTGGCCGGGAAAGGGGCAGAGGGCGCAGTTCCCGGCGGGGCACCGAGACCCGCCTCTCCCCGCAGTCTGAGGACCAGGAGGAGGTTCAGGAAGCCGTGCGCGCATGCAGCCGACTCTTTGGAGCCCTGCTGGCCCGCGGAGAGCTGTTTGTGGGCCAGCTGCCCTCTGAGGAGATGGTCATGGCAGGTGAGCGTCCAGGAGGGTCTAGTCTCCGGGAGGGTTGGACAGAGACCTTGCTAATATGGGATGAGCCCCTCCGAAACTCCATCATAGGGCCTGTAGGTTGGTAGGATCTAAGGCTTTGTATGGGGGAAGGGGTAGACCTCGAATACAGACCTTGAAGCCAGATTTAAGTAAAAGTTGAGTGTGGTGTGACTTTATTTTTTTTTCAGCACTCATGGAATTTGATGTGTTAATTCCACAAAGAATCAGGGTTACGTGTCACAGTCCTTGGCATGTCTGAGTGTTGGGGTAAAGAGAGAGGACCCTCTAGGCAAAGTAGGGCCCACTCCCCCTGCGGGGATTGCGGGGGTGTTGGTCCTGCCCCAGCTCTGGTGACAGGTTTCCACTTGTTCCCTGGTTGGGTGGAGTAGAAGGCAGTGGGAGGGTGAGGCTGACCACCCTGCCCCACCTGCAGGGTCCCAGGGGGCCACTCGCAAGTACAAGGTGTGGATGCGGCATCGTTACCACAGCTGCTGCAACAGCCTGGGGGAGCTCTTGGCCCACCCCTCCTTTCAGGTCAAGGTGAGTCTGGGTTGCTGGCCTTGCCTCATCCCTGGACCCCCCCAACCCCCAGCTCCCTGCTCATCAAAGGTCCGGGGCTGTGGCTGCAAGTACTTGTCTAGATAAGGACGCTCTCTCTTTCTTTGGCTAGTTTTCTGGGGTGTGGGTTCCTTCTGTCTCCTGACTCACAGGAATGTGATTTGGTGGATATTCTGAATGCCAGGGGGACTCTGGGCCTGTCTGCGGAGGGTGATGGGGTGGGAGCAACTCGATCCCTTTGTCACCTGTCCTTCTAGGAGCTGGCTCTCAGCACGCTTATGAAGTTTGTGCAGCTGGAGGGTGAGCACCCCCTGGAGAAGCCCAAGTGGGAGGGCAACTATCTGTTCCCCCGCCAGCTCTTTAAGGTGAGGGCCAGGGCTACCCATTCTGGGTGGGTTGTGGGGCTCAGGGGGGCTCTAGTAGCCCATCCGGACTCTGCTCTGTGAGCTCCGTCCCTGGGCTGTCTGTCCTGGGAGCAGGAGAAGTGCTCACCGCCCTGCCCCCCACACCCAGTTGGTGGTGGAAGGCCTGCTCTCTTCGGAAGAGGACCGCTCCCTGCTCCTCTCCCAGTTCCGAGAGTATCTGGAACACGATGACATTCGCTACCACACGATGCAGGCAGCCGCGGACACCGTGGCCCGGGTCACTGACGGGCGACCTGAGGTGAGCTGGCCAGTCCTGTATCTGGAGGAGGGGTGGGCAGTGGGCACATGGCGTCCAGGTGCTCAGGCCGGGCCTTTGGCAGGTGCACCTTATCTTCTGGAATAATGCCTTCACGCTGCTGTCCTCCGTGAGTCTGCCCCGCCAGGAGGGCGACCTCTCCAGCTTCTATGTGAAGCACGTGGGTGAGCGTCCTGGGTGGGAGGGCAGGCAGGCAGGTGGGCGGGCGGGGCCAGCCTTGCAGCGCTTGGTGACGCCTCGCCTTCCTTGCAGAACTGTCAGACAAGTGGAAGGTCGTTCATCTGAAGGTGAGACGCCCTGGGTAGGTGGATGGCCTCCCTGGGAACCACCCAGTCCTGGGCCAGCACCTCCTTCCTGGCCTTGACAGCCACCGGGGTTGCCGGGGGGCCCGAGCACAAAGGGAGGCCCACAGGCACACTTCCCAGAGGTCAGAGGTGGCCTGTCCAGTTCTCTCAGGTGCAAGGTGTCCTTGTCCAGGGCGGCTGTGAGCACAGGGCCCGTGGCCATGAGGGAGGCTTGTCCTCACTGGGGTCCTTGGGTTCTGGCTCCTACTTACGTGAGGCAGGAGGCGGGTTGGTGGGTCAGGAACCGGGGTGGTGGGGGCTGCGCAGGAACCAGCGGCCGGGAGTGGGTAGGGGAGTGGCTTGTGCAGCCTCGCCCCTCCCCCTCCCCTGCAGGAGCACAGAAAAGCCTTCCAGCTGATGTGGCTCGGCTTCCTCAAGCACCAGGTAAGGGGGTGGGGTTGGGCCTCGGGCCTGAGCTCCGTCCCCGTGGCTCTTGGAGGTGGGCGGCTGCATCTGACAGGCTGTTTCCTGCAGCTGCCTCTGCGCATCTGCAAGAAGGTGCTGGTCATCATACACGACGCCATCCTGCCGTACCTGGCTCAGCCCAGCCTCATGATTGACTTCCTCACCCGCGCCTATGACATTGGTGAGCAGGGTGCGCCCGGAGGGCTGCGGGCCGGGGCCGGGGGTGCTCTGCGCTCCTGGAGCCATGCATCCGGGGGCCCGACCAGTCAGCAACGTGTGTGCTGGAGGTTTCTTCCCACCTCTGCCCGGCGGGTGGCCTCCAGCTCTGCCAGACTCGTCCCGGGTCAGGGTGCAGTTCGGGGCTCCACAGCTGTGTGTCTGTCTGCAGGGGGAGCCATCAGCCTCTTGGCCTTGAATGGACTTTTCATCCTGATTCATAAGCACAACCTGTGAGTGTCAGCTTGGGGGTCCTGTGGGCCTTTCAGCTCTGTCCGGTCGGCCCTGCCCCGTCCTCCCCTTGTCTTTGCCCCATACGTGCCCTGTCACTTACCTGCACACTCCCAGGGAGTACCCTGACTTCTACCGGAAGCTCTACGGCCTCCTGGACCCGTCTGTCTTCCATGTCAAGTACCGGGCCCGTTTCTTCCACCTGGCCGACCTCTTCCTTTCTTCCTCGTGAGTGGGGGGTCTTGGGGGAGGGGACACCCAGCTGCCTGTGCCCCGCCCATCCCATGGAGGAAGGGACACTGGGGGCTGGTGTGGGGGGCAGCGGGGTCTCATGCCCACCACCCCACCCAGCCATCTCCCTGCCTACCTGGTGGCTGCCTTCGCCAAGCGCCTGGCCCGGCTGGCCCTGACGGCACCTCCCGAGGCCCTGCTCATGGTCCTGCCCTTCATTTGCAACCTGCTGCGCCGGCATCCAGCCTGCCGTGTCCTCATGCACCGCCCAAGGGGCCCTGGTGAGTGCAGCCGGGGACCCTGTGGAAGCCTGGCCTGAGAGGCCAGCACACGGGGCAGATGGCAGACCAGAGTCTGGGTCTTGTTCCTAGAGCTGGACGCCGACCCCTATGACCCCGGAGAGGAGGACCCAGCCCAGAGTCGAGCCCTGGAGAGCTCCCTGTGGGAGCTGCAGGTGAGGGCCCTTGCCTGCCCGAGTCACGCCCTGGACTCCCTGGAGCCACCCCAGCTGGGCGCTGCCCCCCACCACCCAGCTTCTTCTCCTCTGGCCCCTGCCTGCAGCTCCACCGGGTCCCTGGAGATCCCAGCTCGCCTGGTCACTTCAGCTTCCTATGGGAGCCTTAGCCTCTGTCCCCCCAGGGCTCTGAGGTCGTGGGATGTTCCCACTGCTCAGTGCTTCCTGTGCCACTCGCTTTGCCCGAGGAGGGGGTGATGACACCCCACATGCCCTTGCAGGCCCTCCAGCGGCATTACCACCCCGAGGTGTCCAAGGCCGCCAGCGTCATCAACCAGGCGCTGTCTGTGCCCGAGGTCAGCATTGCGCCGCTCCTGGAACTCACTGCCTTCGAGGTGAGGGGTGGTGGCAGGGCCGCAGGGCAGGGGCACCGGGACTGCGCTGTGTGAAGGGTCTGACTGTCTGTCCGTCCGTTCCTTGCAGATCTTTGAGCAGGACCTGAAGAAGGGGCCCGAATCGGTGCCACTGGAGTTCATCCCGGCCCAGGGCCTGCTGGGCCGGCAGGACGACCTCTGTGCCCAGCACTTCACCCTGAGCTGACCTGCGCACCCCGCTTCCCCTCAGATGGTCTTGTTGACTACCTGAGTGGGCTGGTGGGGGGGTGTCTAGGGAGGCACAGATCCTTTGCCTGTGCCCGTGGGGCTGGGGTCAGCAGTGCCGGCCACAGTCAGAAGGCGCCCTCACTTCCGCCTGCGGCCCCCACACCCACGTGCTCCTGGCCTCCCTGGAAAGCCCTGTCAAGGTGCCCCTCCCTTCTCTGCAGCCTGGTGGGGAGGGTCAAGGTGGGGGCTTACGTGGGGCCCCGGCCCCAGAAGCTCCAGCTGTTAAGTGTGCCAGGTGATGGCTTCTGTCAGCCCCCAGAGAGTCCTCCGTCTCCTAGGTGCCCCCAGGCCCTCTGCACCCTGGTGCCTCCCAAGGTGGGATGGGCACACCCCCGCTGGGGCTGCAGTTAGATTGTGACCTGGGAGTGGCAGGAGGGGCTCTCTGCCCTGGTCAGTCTGGGTGGGCAGCACAGGGAGGGGGCAGAAGCCACCTGTCCCCGGGCAGGCCCCACAGAGGACACCTTTGTGCACGGAACCACCCGTGCTCCGGGCGCACAGACAGGCACTGAGCCGCATGACTCCGGGGCTGAGTGTCTGTGCCCTGTGGGGAGGAGTTACAGGCAGGGGTGGTTCATGCTTTTCCTCCCAAGTGGAGGGAGCGCCAGTGGCCTGCTGGTGTTTGTGGGGAGGTGGTTTTTTCAAGGCTCCTGTCCCAGGTGCACCTGGTTCTCCATCTATGGCAGCGACTCTGTTTCCTTTGAAAATAAAAAGCTGTTTTTTCAAGGGTGGAGGCGTCACAACTGGTGCTGGCTTACGTGGGTGTGGTGGGGAGGGACCGAGGTGCTGGGAGAGAGACCCTCGCTGCCTCCCTGCCGCCTCCTGTCCGTGCCGTGTGCTTGTATGCCCCCTTCCGCCTGCGTCCCCACCCCAGAGGAGCAGATGTGAGCTCACAGTAGGCTCCCTGGGAGTCAGCAGGGAAGGGTTCAGCCATTCAGCTTGCTCAGGGGACTGTGCCACTGGCCCAGGGTTCTTGTGCGCCCAGTGGGGGCTTTGGGGCCAGGGAGGTGGGGAGCTGAGTGTGTGCAAGGCTGTCTCTCCACACAGCTGTGTGATTTGGGGACACTAGTGCCCGCCACCCAGCTGCTCTGCTATGCTCCATCTTGCTAAGCTGGTTCGTGCCCCAGGGCCTTTGTGTTGCCAAATCCTCTTCCTCCACAGCTTTCCTTTAGACCCCAGCCTAAGTGACCTTGGGGAAGCCTCCCCTGAGCGTCCCATTTGTAGCAGACACCACATGGCCCCACTGCCCTTTGCTTGTCCTGCTCCAAAGGGAGCCACCTTACCAACCTGGTCCTTGGGGCACAGGGCTTGCCTGGGGCTGGGTGGTGGGGCCCTGGATCATGTTCACGTGCATTTATGGTGGATGGTCTGGGGGTCCCTGGCAGCCTGGCACCAGGAGTGTCACTGTGGCCCTGCTTAAGCCTTGTGCGGGGACACCAGGGGGCAGTGCTGGATGGGCCTGAGGCCTAACACTTTTCTTAATGCCATTACATTAAAAAAAAAAAAAAAAAAGTCTTATAAGTTACAGAACACTGAAACAAGTTTTCTTGATTTTTGTCCGAATCTGGGGTCCTGTGCTTTCCACACTTCCTTACTGAGGCAGGTGGGGACCCTCCACAGCCGCTCCGGTTCCCCAGCAGCTGCACTTTGCCATGTTTGACTTGGCCAGGTCGTGCGGTCCCTGTCCTCTGCCCTGGTTGTCCTCAGGGCAGAGGGGTGAGTGCCCCTTCCAGGGTCCATGAGGTTGGCTGAGTGGCTGTGGCTGAGGTGAGAGCAGAAGGGGTTGGGGGGCTGTCGGAGGAGCAGACGGGGAAGACGCAGCATCCCCTGGGGGCCTCTCACTGCCCATCCTTGAGGCCGGGGCAGCCTCTGCACATGGGCTGACTTCCGGGCTCCTCGTCCCGGGAGGCTCGATCCCAGACTTCCCAGGGGTCTGGAATCACCCAGGACCTGAGCAAAAATGCAGCTTCTGGTGCAGCTGGCCTGGGACTCCGCGTTCCTGAAGGCTCCCAGGCCAGGTGGTCACAGCGACGGGAGAGCCTATGCTCTGACCCCTCAGGATGCTGTGAGGACATTACTGCCTGGCTCGGTGTCTGTGCTGAAGTGCAACCCCCACATCCTCTGCTTCACTGTCACAGCCTCCCGGCCCAGAGCAAGGCAGCCCTGCCGTGGGTGCAGCTCCCGCAGACAGCCTGGCCTGGCGGCGCCCTCCGTCCCTCCGCTTGGAGTGACGGTGATTTCGTGCTGCTGCCGATCTCTGGAGGGGGCCTCCCCTCCCTGCTCCCGTCACCGCAGCCGCTTGGGTAGCAAACGCTGCTTCTCTTCCCGCCTGACCCTGACACATTCACCTCCGTTCTGACTCCACCCAACCCAGGGGCAAGGGGGACCCTAAGCCGCAGAGACCCCGCTTCTGCCACATCCAGACAGGAGCTTGAGATAGAATTCACATCCCCCCTCAGAAACTCAGGAACGCGGCCTTTCCTGCACGTCCTGTGGTCCTGCCTCTGTTCAGTTACCAAGACCCCGTGAGCCAGGGATACACGGGACCGCTTCCTGCATCCCAGAGCGGCCCCCTACTGACTGCCCCTCCGCACGATGCTGGGGCTCCAGTGCCTAAGGAGCCAGAGTTTCAGGAAAGGTTCAGCCACCTTGGAGGCCAGCATTCACAAGTGCCCGCCATGTGCCCAGACACCGGCTGCTGGTCCTCCCCGTGCACGCAGGGCGGCCCTCCCTGTCTCTGTCTCTCCCCTGCCTTGTCTCCCTCCAGGGGCTGAATGTGCTGGCAGGCAATTAAGTCACAGTTACACGAGTAATGAAGAAAGTCTGACGAGATGTGGAGCAGACACCCCAGCAATAATGAATGCTCAAGCATTTAATTGGCATTTAGCAAATTAGCTGCAGAAAACTGGATGTCAGAGGAGTGTTTCCTGAAATGTCATTTGGGGTGTCGAGCTTGGGTGCACCCCCTCATCAGTGCTTTCCCGCTGGGCTGGGGGCCCACAGCTTGCCCCCTCCTGCCCTCCCCTACCCGAGGCACACATTCAGCCACCCCTGTGGTTCAGCCACCCCTGTGTGGGATTGTCCATTAACAGAAGGGGCCTCACCTCCCTGATCTCAGCAGCTGGGGTGAGGTCTCGGCCTCAGTGACCACCAGCTCGGGCTCCACTCCGTGCTTGGGAAAGTCAAATGACCCCTCCAGGCCTCAGGGGTTTCACCCACAAAGTGGGCAGTTCCAGGAGCTGCAGCTGCCTGGAACATTACTCCACAACTTAGTGGCCTGAAACTACACAGCACCGATTTCACTCACGTATCTGCAGCTTGGCTGGGGCTTTGAGGCGACAGCTGGTCTCTCTCCACAGGGCGGGTCTGGGGCAGCTGGAATGTCGGGGCTGAACTCACCTGGAGCCTGGTGCCGGCTGGCCGCTGAGGTTGGGCAGGCGCTGGACCACCCGGGGCTCAGCGTGAGATGGAGCTGGTGAGGAGAGACTGTCGGAGGTTGAAGGAGGCCTGGACCGCCAGCATCGTTTGAGGCTTAAAGATCCATCAAGACAGATGTGCCAAAATAGGGTGGAATGTTTTTTCACGACACAGTTCATTCCTGCTCATTAGAATTCAGGTATGACAGAAGCTGTCATCGGTGGAACGGGAAAGCTCTGCAGGGAAACCCAAGAGACTCTGAAATGATGGAGAAGATTCCCAGGAGACTTCGTGAGGTGGGGACAGCAGCAAGGCTTCTCCAAAGGCCCGAGGGTGGCTGTGTGGCTGGAGGCAAGCGCTCACCTCTGCTGTAGAAAGCCACCAGAACACAACAGATTCTTGGTAAGTGAATTAAATATTAGATGTGTGACCGATGTTCCTACCAGGAGACAGTGTCAGTGTCTGGGCCTCTGAGGGCAGGTGTGTGCTGTGACACCGTCCATGTCCCTCAGTCCCGCGCACTTGTCCTGCCCAGAAGCTGCCCTTGAACCAATCACGAGAAGGGCCCCAACCCCACTCCAGACAGAGTAGCGTGTCTGGTGGTCTCTTTCTACAGAAAAACCTCAAGAAGTCGCTGCAGTTTGAGGCCTGTCACCATGTGTCCTGGGCCCCTGGCCTTGGTGGCTTGTGGTCTGAGTCCCTCTTTGGGGTGTGACGACTTGGCTTCTTTGTCCCAAAGCTGACAGGGGGCCCTCACCACCGACCTCCTTCCTGGGCTCAGGCAGCCTCGGGGCCTGTCATTCAACACTGCCCTGCAGGAACTCCTTCTGGACTGGCTGGGGTCCTTGGATGGCAAGGGACAGCCACCTGGAGCCAGCTTCCATCCCCAGCAGGCTGAGGCCACATCGCTGGGAAGACGGCGGCCCCCTGAGGCTCTTGGAGGGGACTGAAGGCTTGAAGTAACAGAAACGGGTACCTTGAGTCTGTAGGGCACAAGGCCCACGGGCGTCTTGCCGAGTGAAATCAGGGCGTGGGCCGCCTGGAGCCTCTGGGGCCATGGGGGGAGTTGCTCCTGGCCTCTCCCAGCTTCGAGAGGCGCCCACATACCTGGGCTCCTGACCCCTCCTCCATCTCAATACTCACGACTCCGACCTCTGCTTCCATTGTCCCGTCTGCTTCTGACTCAGCCTCCTCTTGTGAGGGTCTTTGTGATGACCTTGGGCCCACCGGACACCCAGGACAGGCTCATGTCTCAGACCCTCACCTTGCCCTGCGATGTGGTACGTGCACAGGTTCCTGGGGGGTAGGACAGGGCATATGGTGGGGGAGGGAGTTGGCTCCAGGGGCTGGAACGCCCTCCCTCTGCCTCCCCTCTCAGCCCTCTGCCTCCCTCCATGGACCTGGGCATCATCCACCCTGAAATCCCAGTGCTGTGTGCCAAGACCCAGCAGGGGAGGGTTCGGCGCGCGCCCCGCTGCCATCTCCATGGCCTGGGGTCAGGCCCCTCTGCTGGCAGGCTGGGGCCCAGGTATTGAGTCTGGCCCTGGGGGACGAGCAGTGGTGCCACAAACACCGTCCCTGAGGCTCAGCGGATGTTGCTGACTCAGAGCCATGGCTCAGGCCACTGGGCGAGGCCGGTGTGGCTGAAGGCCCAGGAGGAGGAGGCGGGAGTCTGGCTGAGCCCACATCATGTGGGCTCAGCTGTAGCTGAGAATGAAAATGGGGCAGAGAAGAGAAAGACAATGAAGAGATATGGGGACGGTTCTCACGTCCAGATGTGCAGCGCTCCAGGCCTGCCAGGGCAGCTGGGGTGATCGGTGTGGAGGGGCCACCTCCTGGGGGCTTGGCTGGCTCCCAGGAACCAGGGAGGGGGTCCTGGGCTGGTGCCTGAGGGTAGGAGCTTCTGGATGATTCTAGCATCCAGACACAAAGTCACCCTCCCGGCAGAGGCCCCCACCTTGTGGAACAGAGGCAACCCAGCCAGCCCAGGGTTTCCTAACCTGTCTGATCCTGTCCGATCCGGGTCCACAGAACCGACGGGTGTAAGGACACAATTTTTCTGCACCTTCAACTGGGGATGTTTGTTACACAGCCCTGGGTTCGAAACACTGGCTGAGCAAGCCACCTCCTTGCTGTCCAACATTTACGACTGTTGCCTCTCTGACCCCACCTCCCACGTGATTGGTGCCATCTTAGAGTCTGCATTCCAGACATTTC
Organism: Camelus dromedarius; assembly: GCF_036321535.1. Lineage (NCBI taxonomy): Eukaryota > Metazoa > Chordata > Mammalia > Artiodactyla > Camelidae > Camelus > Camelus dromedarius. Next base: position 24,478,260 of record NC_087466.1, read on the forward strand.
CTGGGTGAGGTGCCAGCCTCCAGGTGGCCCGTGATTCCTGCCTCCAGCATTCACACCTGTGCAGACACTCCCACCCTGGGCCAGGGTAGGGCCGTGTCACCAAGAGGTGACAGTGTGTGGCTTCCAAGACTCGGCTCGAAAGACCACGGCTTCGGTCTTAGGTGCCTTCTCTCTCTTACTCCTGGGTCGCCAGCTGCCAGGTTGCCAGATGCTCGGCAGCCCTGGGGAGCCCCGTGGGAGCCCCGTGGGAGGGTCCGAGGTCAGAGGCCAGGTGGCTCAAGTGCCTGCAGAAGTCCACAAGGCGTCTGGGGGTCGGTGGGGCAGAGAGTATGGGCTAAGCCAGCGCCTGGATCCGCAGAGGAGCTGGGTCCTGTGGGCCTGCCCTGCGCCACGGCCTGCTTCCGGAGATGGCCATTTTTATTGGCTGGAGCAACTGCACTCCGAGGAAAAATTACTGTATTATGAAGTATTTCCCCTGCCTCCACAGTCAATTTGGGCTTCATTTAAAATTCAATAATGGCATGGCCGTCTTCCCCGAAGGGGTGGCGAGCGCCTTCAGTGGCCGGGAGCGGGACGTTAAGAGCTGTCAGGACAGATTCACCCCATCCCAGCCCTCACCCCGCTTCTTCTGCGCCGGGGGGCACCCGGTCGGGGGTCTGCTCCCAGGCTCTTGGACTTCAAAGCGGCTCCTAGGAAACCCCTTCCTCCAATTCGCTCATTATTGGGCAATGGGGCTGCTTATTAATTTTTTCTGAATTTGCTAATTATCCCATCTGGACCTTGGTGCTCACTCTCCTCATCTGTCCTGGCTGTGAATGCAACAATTCTGGACGGTGGAGGTTCCCCGGACAACCTGCTCTGGGTGGTTCTCGGCTGATGTGCTGGGATCAGCTTTCCCAGAGCAAGTAGCCACGTCGCCAAGTGCCCAGTGCGGTGTCCTTACCTCACAGCCAGGGTTCATCTGGGTCACAGGTGAAGGGCGTGGCCTCTGTTCTCAGGTGAGCCCGTGGCTGCGGGTGGGGGGACGTGCAGGCTCGTGGCCTGGGTTCTTCTCGCTGCCTGTGGACCCAGAAGCTCCTGTGCGAAGCCCAGGCTGGGCCAGGACCCCTGTGGTGGCACAGGTCAGGGGACACTGGGCAGTATGAGAAGGAGGGTTGAATTTCTCCTGCTGATGCGTTTTCCCAGGCTGAGGAGGGAGGCCGTCGGGTGATGTGGGTCTGGGTTTGGGGCACTTGCTGAGCACTCACATGTGTCCTTCTGTTCTGAGGGCTCTGGGCACTGGTCTCTGCCCGGCAGGTGGCTCTGGGTGGCCTGCTTCCAGCCCCGACCCTGCAGGCCCTCAGCTCTTTCTGCACCTCTGAGCTACCCTCTGGGCTGAGCTGCCGGGAGCTGCCGGGGCACTCCGCCGGGTGGGGGACTGGCTTCTCCCCTTCACCTGCTTCAGAGCATCTCTTTGCACCTCCAAATCCACTCCCACCCTTTCGCACCTGCTCCATGCCCAGGAGCGTCCTGGACGGGCTGTCTCCAGGACTCGGTCCGTGGGCAGCCCCCCACCCCAGGAGGTGTGGTGAGAGGAGAGTGAGGGGTGGGCCCCCCAGCTCCTCCTGCAGGGAGGCCTCGGTGTCCCTCAGCCCAGGCTGCATCTCCTGCTGAGCGTCTCCTGATTCAGGGTCTCAGTTCCAAAAACTGCCCCTCCAGGCCCCAGCTGCCTCTGTGGGCTGAGGGAGGTGAAGGCCTGGGTCCCTGGTGCAGGAGGACCTGCTGTCCCCCAGCCTGCCCCACCTGCATCCCACTCACCATGGCCCAGGGCTTCTGACAGAGACAGCTCTCCAGCCCCCTCCGCCCGCTCTCCATGGCCTGGAGCCTCCACCTGCCCTGCCCACGTGGCCTGGGCAGAGGAGACCTGGGCACACTTCTTGCCGACCCAGCTCTGGAGGTTGAAGCCCCTAGTCTGTGACACTTTGTCACAGCGGCCATAGAGGCTCTCAGTGGCCCGGGGTGGGGACGTGGAGAAAATGGCAGGGGGAAGAGAGGCCTCCTGGGCCTGCATCTGAGCTTCGGGCCTGGATCTGGGCTGGCATCCCCAGAGCTGGCATCCCCAGAGCCGGTGGGGGCCTCCATTCCCCTCCTAGACAAGGGACCTGGCGGGGCCCCCATGCTTTACCCTCTCCTGGGCCCACTGGCCATTAACGAGCTTTCATTCCGGAGCTTTCCGCTCTCCAGCAAGTCTGGGTTATTAACAGACACTGACAGCCCATCGCAGGTCCCAGGATGAAGTGCTGTAATTAGCTTTGTGTTACTTTTGATTTGGGAGCCCCTCAGCTTGGGATCAGCAGGCCTCTGCCAGGCCTGGCACCTGCTGGCCAGGACAGCAGATGGCGCTTTGAGGACCCTGGGCAAGCTCAGTGGAGAGGTGACCACGCGAGACACTGATTTAGTGACCCTCTCCCCTGCTTTAAGTAGCGGCGGCTGCTTCACAGCCAAGGGCCTCCTGCGGCCGGATAGGTGGGGAGGCTCCGCGGGGGCCACGATTTATCTGCTTCCCACAGTGAATTCACTCTCGTACCCCGTGATTTATTGAGGCTGTCAGTTTAATTAACTTTGGCCTGGGAGGCAGTTCTTATCAAGATCAGGGACCCAACTGATCAGGGACCCAGTGCAGCTCCTGCGGGGCCGTGGGGTTTCAGGGGGTCAGGCCCCATCGGCCTTGCCACCGGCACACGGCCCTTGGCCACTCTCTCTTCCTCCTGCCCCAGATCCCGGGCCCTGGAGCTGGGCCCTCCTCTTGCTTCCAGGAACCCAACTCACCTTAGGGCATCCAAGTCCGACCGAGGAGACATGCCACAGGCCCCGGTGCAGAAGAAACGGAACCTGGTGGCTCTAAGCTCCTCTGAGATCTGGAGGCCCCCTCCTCGGAGTGGGGGACATGCATCTCAGCCAGTTCAAGGGGCTCCTCATCCCCTCCCTTGTGTCAAAGTTCCCATGGGTGCGCGGGGCATGACAGGAGCCAGGCGAGAGCTGGAGCGTCACGGGGAGGTGACAGTGCCAGCACCTGGGCGTTCAGCAGCAGTCCTTGGTGCCGGCGAGCGTGGGTGGGAGAAGCCACATCTGGTCCTCACCGCTTCTCCAAGGGAAGCAGCGTTTCCTTCTGTTATAAACACACCTGTGCAGCCACGAGTCGTGTGAACGTGGAATTCGCTCCAGGAAAACACAGCGCTGGGTTCCTGGGAGCCTCTGGTCAACTGATCAGTAGACAGCTTTATCTGGTGTCTTTCTGTTTGAAGACACCTCATTGGATCTTTGTTGTTGGGGCATGCCAACTTGGACCTCATGCCACCAGCGCCGTCGTCACATCTGAAAGAAGCCTTTCTGATGCTCATTTTCTCAGAGGCGTGTCGCAGCCTCTGGTCCTTAGGACACCGGACGGCCCGTCCGGCTCTGCACTTGGGGCAGTTTCAAACAGCGAAATCACCTACAAAATCCCAAAATGCAAAAAATGTGGCCCTAAACAGACGTGAAAGGACGCTTGCTTACAGTCCAAGAGCCGACAAGAGACGGCCGCGTCGCCTGGTTCTGGCCCCGCCGGGAACACGCACGATTCGCTGCTCTGCCACCTTCCCCAGCGGCCACGAACGCACCCAACTACTGATTGCGGTTCCAGATAGATTTAACAAGCAGGTAAGTTCACGAATATAAAAATCTGAATAATGCGGGTGGCTGCGCAGTGGCAAACCTCAGTTTTATGAGCAGCACGTTGATGGTGATTTTGCCGTCAATGGAAGTCAGAGTTCCAATTCGCATCATCGCCGTCGTTGAAGAAATCCCTGAGTGCGGTCCACCTCACCGTGGCGCCGATGTTGGCGAGTTATCACTCCTGCAACTGGAGCTTGATATTTGACGCATGAATCAAGCAGCATATTCTGTTCTGTTACACGCGTGTTTGTTTTTAGTATCTTGGCAGCTGGCTGGATTCCAATAGAATTGGTCTCCTCTAAAATCCTATGCGTTTCATTCCATGCACTAAAAAATTTGATTCTGGTACAAAATGGCTGTGAGTCTCCCCCAGTTACCCGCGACGTTCCTCTCTTCCTGGTTGGAGACGTCATTCTGGATTTTTGGAAGTGGACCCTCCACTCCCCATGCTCGCAAGTCTCCACGGGGACCAGGGCTTGGAAATTCAACTTCTGCTCTGCACCCTTCTGGAGGCAATGGGAGTGTGATGGTCTTGCTGCTCTGTAATGGCCAGCGGGGAGTGGGGAGGGATGGGGGCCATGCGAGGAGGCGTCCGTGATACAAAAATGTCAACTGAGCAGTGCGGGCCAGGCCCGAGCGCCTGGGCTGGGGGTCCTGGCTCTGTCTGTGGGTGCTGTGGGTGGGGGGCACGCCCCCGACACATCTCTGGGATAGGAATTGTCACTAAATGGGTGTATATCCACGTCCTGGGGTGGCCGTACAAATGACCACAAACGTGCTGGCTTAGAACAGCAGGAGTTGATCCTCTCCGGTCCAGGGGCCAGAAGTCTGAGACCCAGGTGTTGGCAGGGTTGGCACCTCCTAGGCATCGGAGGGGGGGCCTGGTCCAGGTCTCTCCTGGTGCTCCTGGCACCCTTGATGTCCTGGGCTTGTGGCTGCATCCCTCCGATCTCTGTCTCCGTCTTCACATGGCCGTCTTCTGTGTGTGTCTACGTCTAATCTCCCTGTAAGGACCCCAGTCACTGGGTCAGGGCCCACCTACTCCGGGATGACCTCCTCTTGACTAACTGCATACACAAAGACCTGGTCCCAAATGAGGTCACCTTCTGAGTTCCAGGAGGACACCGTCTTGGAGGCACTGTGGACCCTGCACAGACAGTGACCGCCTCCCTGGCCTGTCCATGTCCCAGGACTGTGCCACCACTGCCTAAGCTGCCCGGGGCACGTTGGCTGCGGTGGTGCTTTCTTGAGAGACTTCTGAGCTGCACCTGCTCCCCTCTTCACCTGTGGGCACCCATAGGCCCTGCTGGCCCGCGCCCACCTCCAGGCCCCTTTGATGCTTCTGCAGTATGTGTTTTCCAAGCAGCATTTGACTCAGGGTAGCTGGTGTGGGCCCCACTTCTGTTCCTGGGCTGCCCCTGCTGGGATGGCTTCCAGCCACTTTGACAGCGAAGCCCCTCCTGGCCCCCATCCTCAACCCGCTGCTCCAAGGCAGGGGAACAGGGTGCTCCCAGGAGTCTGGACCTGTGGCTGTTCCAGCCACTGGCGTAGGATCTTGGGCAAAGGAGGACCAAGCCCGAGGTTTAGGGCGAGTCCTGTCCCCAAGTGTGGTTTCTAGCTCTGATTTGGTGGTGACTTCCCCAGCCTCCAGGAGTCTCCTGGGAAGGAGAGGAGACGGGCTTCAGGGTGGGGGGTCTACAAGGATGGATGTCTGAGAGCTTGGCAGCCCCCACACAGTGGCTCCAGCCCCCAGGGTGGCCCTGCCCCGGCCCCTCTGCTTCCCGCTCTCCTGGAGTCTCGCCTTCCCCGGGGCCGGATGGTGACTGTGAGTCTCTAAGGCCAGTGTTCAATGCCTTCCTCCCAATTCTGCCAGCAGAGCCCGCCCATCTGCACGAGGCCTGGCAGAGCATCGGGGCAAAAGCTGCCTCACCCAAGGCGGCAGGGAGCGTGGCCGCAGGGTGCGGCGGGCAAGCCCTTTCTGATGCCCATGTTCTGTGGGGCTATTTATCCTCCAGTGAAGCACAGCTTGGCCTCTCGGTGCCCCCCCGGCAGAGGGCCTGGCTGCCAGGCTGCTCTGTCTTTCATAGAAGATTAAAACACCAGTGTCGTGATGTGAATTGTGTCTCCCCCAAAAGACGTGTTCCACTCTTAATCCCTGGAACCTGCATTCACAGCTTCCTTATGACCTAATGTGCAAATGGGCCTTTGCAGACATCATCCAGTGAAGAGGAGCAGGGAAGGCCCTCGTCCACGGCTGGGGTCTCTGGGGACAGATGCGAGGGGCCCAGGCACACACGGGGACACTGTCCCGAGGGCCCTCGGCACCGCTGGGATTGATGGGTGTTGGCACCATTGTCCTGTCTGGTTCTCTGCTCTAGGCCTCAGGGCTGGCAGTCCAGGAACTGCACCGGTGCAGGCTGGAGGCGCAGGTGTGCGCTGTGGGGTGGAGGGTGGCCAGCCGACAGGCTGCAGGCCCCAGACCGCCGGTGCTCCGTGCTCCTGACCCCCCAGCGCGGGCAGCCTTCCGGGTCTCGGCTGCCCTGACTCTCACAGCAGTCTGTGGGTGTCCCAGGACCAGCGTCAATCCCTCTGGGTTGAGGAAGCTAGACAGATTCTCTCAGGGTCCAGTCCTTAGCGGCCATGGAAACATGATTCTTTGCTGTGCATGAGGCCTGTGTCCACAAGGGCGCCAGGAAACCCCGGTATCTGAACCTAGCGTGTGGCCCTGAGTAACCCCTTTCTCTGCGGGAGACGCCCAGGCTTTCCCGAAGCTGTTGAACCCTCTTTCTCAGGCTCTGGGGCTGGGGAGCCTCTTCTCTGCTGCCTACTCGGAGCTCCAGCACAAACTGCACCCCTGGTCGTCCTTGCCTGCCCGGGAGAGGCGGGGTCGGGACCATCCGCCTGAAGCGTCTGTGGGCCTGGGACAGTTTATGTCCTCACTTTTAATCCTCTGCTGCCAGACACAGAAGACGTTTTTCCAAAGACGGGGTATTGATTCTGCTCCTGCTCCTTCTGCTCAGTCATCCGTCTACCTTTAAGGGCGGGAGAGCCACATGCTGTGGCTAGAAGCGGCAACATTAGGAGGAAAAGGATCTGGGTCCAGGAAAGACAGACATACTCCCTTTTCCAAGCCCCAGGGATGCTCCAGGATCCCTTCCCAGGAGAGCATCACAGGCGTCCGGGTGCTGTGACGCAGGTGATGGGACGGCGTCCTGGTCACCCGTGGGTGACAGCCACCAGTTGTCTGGGACCCACCTGGTGAAGCCACTCCGACAGGGTTCTCTCATTTCCTTGTGGAGAACCTCAGTGACTCCAGAAAATAGCAGCCCTTGGGGTTTCAAATGCGGGGATCCACAGACCAGGCAGGAGTCCCCAGGCCAGTACACAGTAGGTGCCAACTCAGTGCCTGCCAGCTGCCACCTGACCCCACTTCTGCCCTCAGCCGTGCTCGTGGGCTGCGGGCTCTTAAGGGCATGGCTCACCTCTCAAATGAGTTCCAGGCTCCACGTTGTAAACAAAGTTCTTTGTAAACCTTGGTCGAGAAGGGCATTCATAATTCACCTCGCCAGGGCGGCCTTGCACCCTTCTCCCTGACTCTGCGGGGACCCAGCCATGGGGTTGGGGGCTCCTGGCACGTTTGTCTCCCTGGCGTTCACTCTCCAAGGCTCCCCATTCCCAGCCAGTGTGTTCAGAACATTCTCGTTGAATAAGTGAGCGAGGGAACAAATAAATGAATGGCCCAGGCAACAATATTTCCCTCCAGTTGCTACTGAAAAGGGGTCTCGGCAAAGGTTTCGGGGTGTGGCAGGCGAGTGGGCAGGACCAACCACAGGATTTCCCTGGCTCCTCATTCAAACGTGATTAGGAATCTCAGGTAAGAGTTAAATGAAGCTGGGGTCCTTCTGAGCAGGAAAGGGGGCCCAATGGGATGCCAGGTGGTGGCACCCCGCCGACCTGCCTGCTGTGGGGGTGGTAGGGAGGCTGGGATGCTGTGCTCTCGTCAGCTCCCCATCCCCGTCCTGCAGTCCTGAGTGAGTGTGCCTAGGGGGGTGCCAGAGGACGCCCGGGAGGCTGAAACCACAGTGCTGGCCCCTCTCTGTGCATGAGGTTGGGCCAGGGACCCCAGGGACCCCAAGGACCCCAGGACAGGGTGGGCCCCCTCATCCCATTTCCCCTTTCAAGCCAGACCCTCCCTTGGGGTTGCATGAGGACTATCAATAACAATAACTGTCTCTGGCCCTATCCACGCCTGGAGATTTGTGTGCTACGCCTTTCTCCAGTGGACTGGCACTGTTTCATAGGCTCTATCACCTGGTGGTCGTGTCTGTGTTCCTCTTACTCCCCCTGCGGGCACAAGCGCTGTCTCTCCCCGTGCTGGGCTTTCTTCACTGGCCCCCGGTGCTCTGCTGCTGTAGGTGGAACTGCGTCCCTCCAAAAACATGTGTTGAAGCCCTTAACCCCCAGGGCCTCGGGATGTGACCTTATTTTTAGATGCGTCTTTACAGAGGTGATTAAGTTAAAATGTGTGCCTAGGGTGGGCCCTGATCCAGTAGAACTGGTGTCCTTATAAAAGGGGAAGTTTGGACACAGACACGCACGCAGGGGGCGGCAGAGACCGGGGGAAGCACCTACAAGTGGAGAAGCGTTGCCAGTGGACCATCAGGACCTGGCGGAGGGGCGGGGACCGACTCCCTCACAGCCTCAGGAGGCGCCG